>NC_047112.1:57351948-57951948 GCF_902500255.1 Thalassophryne amazonica | reverse complement strand
TAAAAATAGTTAAGCTATTAAATTTACATGATTTTACAATTCATGGTGGTTTATTTACTTAATTTAAAGCCTGATTTAAGCTTCTGCAACTCTGTAACTCTGTATCATGCAATGATGTGCATGACAGTTTTAAAGTTCTCCATCGCTGGATTATGCTTTACTCTGGATTAATTTGACCCTCAACAAGCTTTTCTTTCTACAATCATCAACCTCCAATTCAAAGGTAAGATGTACAATTTCCTCTGCTGAGGTTTCTCCTCCTTTTTTTGCAGTCCTCCAGGATAGCTTTGTCTATCAGTAACTAGTCTTTAGCTCCTAATCTTCTTCTGGAACAATCTTTCTGTTCATTTTCCAGGTAGCCACCAGTGTCAAGATGTTCATAAATGGCATCAGCTATGATTCCTGTCAGCCATTTGTACGTTGTTGTTAGGTAGCAGATGGGTCTGTACTTGTTGGGAAGCTGTGTTTCCTTGGTCTTTGGAAGTAGGATTGTGTTCCCAGTCGTTAGCCAGTCTGGTGTGTCCTCTTCTCCGTTCAATATTTTTGTGAAAGCCACAGCATAATGGTGGTGCAATGCTGTCAGTCTTTTCAGCCAAAAATTTGGGATTTTGTCGATGCCAGATGCCTTGAAGTTACTGTATTCACTCATTTTCTTTCTGATCTCCTCTTCAGTGATTACAACTGCTGGCATTTGCTGTTTGTTTTGCGCTGTCTGATTTAATAGGTGCACGTCCAGACTGTGGTTCTGTGTCTGAGCACGGTTTGAAAAAAATAAACGGTTGGGCTTTGGTTGCGATGGTTAGGAAATGACTCTGATCCCACTTTCCTCAAATCAGCAAGTGTCAGAGTGCTTAACTTTAATTTCGTACCTCTGTTACTGTGCACACCAAGATTGCTCTGTCCGGTACATGCAAGGTTTTTAATGGAAATACATTGGGTTCAGACAGGACATTTTATCCGATGTGAGTGAAAAATCAAAAAAATCTGTTATATACGGTGTTTTATTACATAGAAAACAATACAAAAACATTGGGACTTTTTTGTCTGGTGACTGTGAATATCTTGTTTATACGACTTTTGACTAATGACTATGAAGTTAACTTCTATCCCACACAGCTGACTTTATTTTCCAAAAGTTTTCTGATGTTCAGATCTGAAGGGAATCTGTACATCTTGAAGCCCTTGTTGTGTCTATCTGTGCATCAAAATACACAGCAACCCGACATTTTCAGTGAATAAATAAATAAAATAGCTGGATTTACATGAAAATAGCTTAACATCTAACCTATTTTGGCCCCAAGATGACTGTTTTTTTTGTTTGTTTGTTTTTTGTCTCGTCATGTTGCTACTCTCTGAGTAAAGGGACTCTAACTACACCTGTTGAGGTCGGGAGGCAAGCCTCCAGCTGGCTCCCACTTCTGGTGTCAAGCGTCCGGCCCTGCTGGATGTGACCTGCAATGAAAGTGAGATGTGCGCAGTCAAATTTCCACAGATGGTAGCTTTGAACCATTGGCTCCTCAGCCAAGCACATACGGTACACCAAACATGAAGAAATTCACGTTTTGAGAGATATGCGTTCACATTTCGGGAGATATTTTTCAGCATTCTTGTTTCATAATTCATGGTTTGTGATAGGCTTGGGTGGTATAGCCGGTTTAACGATGACACGGTATAATTTTGGCCGACGGTAGAGATTTGGACTCCACCGACTAATCGCAATAATGTGCGCTGAGTTTTTAGATCCAGGAAAACTCCTTTGAAGCGGCTGTGTGAACCAGTTTTCTGCGGGAGGAGTGTGAGGTGACTCTCACTGCTGTTCATGTAAGTTTGTGAGATGCCTGTTCTGTCCCTGATATTTGCAAAGCCCTTGTTTATTTATCTCAGTGGACGCACTGGGTGAAGGTGAAGGCGGAGGCTCCGTCGCAACCTGAATCAAATTTTTGTGAAAATGCCACATTAAATAATGTAAGGATTTTTTTAACCGGATTAGAAAGACAAAATCAGACAGGTAACGTCGATTTACCCAGACTGATTTCAAATATGGTTGTTTCATGTTGAGTTTTGTAAATGAGGAAAAGCGCCAGTGACCATCCTGAAAACGCTTCATGTATTCAGAGTGGGAGTGCCATCTAGTGTTCAAGAGATGAAACTTGAGCCACTGACCCAACAATAAATACATTTATTTAATTCTTTCACCAAAACATCAAATCTAGGCTCGCATCTTAGATGTACCTTCCAGCAAATTGTACCTGTAGTTTTGAGATCTGCCCAATAAATGTTTTCAGAATTACATTATATCTGTTTTTTATTGTCGTTTTCATTTATTTATTTTGATCAATTTACCTTTGCTTAGGGACCAATTCAGAAACACATTATAATTTGTACACTTAAGTTTATATCGCGATATATATACCATTACCGTGAGGGGATTCAATTTATACTGCAATATGAATTTTAGGTCATATCATCCATCCCTAGTTTGCAGATAATTTACAGTTTGCAGTGATTCACATTTTGGGGGTTAACAGGATTAAATAGTTCCGTGCACCTAGCAGGCTAGCTCCACAGACTGAATCTCCATGGTGCCTTATGCCAAAACATATCCCACTTTCCACTTTCCTGCTTTTGTGCAAACGGATCACGGATAAATTGAGTCAGGATAACTACGATATCACGGCTTACACCCTTATCCTACTTTGGTGCAATGGGGCCTTGGTTGGAAAAATACCAGCACATTCTCCTTTGAGTTGAAGCTTCAGCCTTGTGTTTGGACATTTGATGTTGAATCAAGGTAAAACTTACTTAATATTCTCTATGGTAGACGAAGGCACAAACCAGAAATGGCACAAAAAATCTCAGCAGTCGGGAAAAAGCCACAAACCGCTGTCGTAAAAAGCCACAAACCACTGTTGTGAAAAGCTGTAAAAACCACAAACCAATGGTAGACGAAGACACAAACCGGTAATGGAACAAAAAATCTCCGCAGTCCACAAACTGACGGTAGACGAACACAGACATACAGAAGAGTAGACGACGCATTGGTTGCTGTGGCACAAGAAATGCGGCCGCCATCTGGACCAATCATCGTAGTGATTCTATCACAAGGCCGACGGTAGCCGAACATAGACAGAGGAGTAGATGCCGCATTGGTTGCTGAGGCGCAAGAAATCTTGGAGTAGCCATCGTAGTGATTCTATCACAAGGCACAGTGAAGGTTTGAGTTTATAACCTTATTTTCTTTTTCTAATCTTTCTAACATAATGTGTGAAATACCAAGTGTTCCAATACTTTTGGAGGGCACTGTATCCTAAGCTTATGATGAGTGCAAAATGAGTGTGGTATTATTGCTATTTTGTTTGGCAAGGGTGGTGACCAAGTGGCTAGTGCACTTGGTTTCAGTGCAGAAGGTTTCTGGTTCAAGCCCCACCTCTGCCACATTTCCCCTTGTAATGTGGAGTTGCATCAGAAAGGCATCAGTAAAACTTGTACCAACTCAACATGCAGATCCACTTCGGATTTGCTGAAGGTACTTACTATTATGACTGTTTTTTTTTAAGAATGTTTAATTTTCGCTGTTGCTGCACTTTGTGTGAAATCATAGTCATATCTTATATCATACTGATATGACAATATTGCAATATGATAATTTGGCCATATTGTAGGCAAAAAAAGAAAAATGGTTAAAAAGGCAGGAGCCCCCAGAAGCTGAAATTTATTTATTTATTTTTTGGCCCAGATTATTGCATTCCCTCGCAATACTTTTGCATTCCCCTCAATATTACTGTGTTCCCTCGCAATAACCTAATATCATATTAAAGCTCATGCCTATCAGAGCACACAGTGAGTGGAATCAGGTGAGGGGAGACTGAACACATATCCACGCGCACACAGACACACACACACATAGCAGACAGCAACAGGATTCACGAGAGAATGGGATCCCATGAGATAAGGGAGTAAATTGCTACAACTTGCACAGCTGTAAGACTCCATATGAAATATAGTTTATTTATACAACAGCATATTGTCTTGCATAACTTGGTAGCCATGCAGGCTTCCAGAGCATTGGAGTTCCCCCCGAATAAAGCGCATGGCATATTCTAGTGTATCATATCTCTGCCGAAACACACCGTTTTTCTTTAAAATACGTTTCAGAGTCTTTATGCATATAATCACATTGTGTCTCACAGACAAAGCCTCCAGTCTATTACTGTATGTGAGCCTCAGGTTAAAGTACAACTTAATCATGTTCTGGTTATCCATGATGTGCAATCCATCCAAAAGATTCAATGAACCTATGTGTCGCCAGGCTGGAACTATGGACACAAAAGTTATTGCGAGTGAACGAAATAATCTGGGCCAAAAAAAAATTAACCACCATGTCCCTATAGACGGGGTCCATACACCCAGAAACGGAAAGGCAAAATACATAAATAATAAATAAAATAAAAAGCAGGTCCAGAAGCTGAAAGGTTTTAGCCATGCTCATGCTCCACCGAAGCATTTACTCAAAAAAGTCTGAAGGACCTAAATGACACGGTGAGATCCTGAACAGCTTCACTCATCATGTCTGCGACATATACATATTATGTCTCTGTGCACCTCGTACATGTAATCCACAAATGTCAATGTGGCGAGTTGGACTGACATCCTTTTGTAAACCAGTGGTACTTTCAGTCAATTCTAGGTTCATGCACAACTGATAGGAAGGGAGTGACAACATGGCTGCCGACGGCTTCACTTTATTTGGGCAACAGATGAGTCAGCCTTTACAACCACAAATCAGTGGCTGCCACCTGCAGGACACATACTGAACTGCAAGCCGCAGACATCCAGGAAACGGTTTGTTGGTTCGTTGTCACCAGGAAGCTTCACAAGCTGCGCATCCAGGATGACTTTCTGCTGATTTAAAATGATCAATAATCCTCCGACCAAGAGAGCCCAAGGAATCTGCGCTCCAGCAAATCCCCTTTTTTTGCAATAGTAAGTACTTTAAAAGTAGAGTTAGTATTTTTAATTACAATTTTAGAGAATGTTGGAGAGAATGTGTAATTGGATAAACAGGTCACACGTGCGCAAAGACTGATACATCACACATTAAGTTGTCTTAATGCTGCTGGAAAGATTTCAGTCAAACTTAATAAGAAGCTTAATCATTTTATGTTTTGGTGTTGTCAGAATTGTTTCTAACTTGACTTCTTCCTGTGTTCGTGGTTAAACTGCCAACTGCACTTGCAGTACTTCCTTTTTTGTCTTTTAAATCATTTAACCACATACAGCACCACATATGAATAATATAAATAATACAACCCCTGGCAATAATTATGGAATCACCGGCCTCGGAGGATGTTCATTCAGTTGTTTAATTTTGTAGAAAAAAAGCAGATCACAGACATGACACAAAACTAAAGTCATTTCAAATGGCAACTTTCTGGCTTTAAGAAACACTATAAGAAATCAGGAAAAAAACTGTGGCAGTCAGTAACGGTTATTTTTTTAGACCAAGCAGAGGGAAAAAAAATATGGAATCACTCAATTCTGAGGAATAAATTATGGAATCACCCTGTAAATTTTCATCCCCAAAACTAACACCTGCATCAAATCAGATCTGCTCGTTAGTCTGCATCTAAAAAGGAGTGATCACACCTTGGAGAGCTGTTGCACCAAGTGGACTGACATGAATCATGGCTCCAACACGAGAGATGTCAATTTAAACAAAGGAGAGGATTATCAAACTCTTAAAAGAGGGTAAATCATCACGTAATGTTGCAAAAGATGTTGGTTGTTCACAGTCAGCTGTGTCTAAACTCTGGACCAAATACAAACAACATGGGAAGGTTGTTAAAGGCAAACATACTGGTAGACCAAGGAAGACATCAAAGCGTCAAGACAGAAAACTTAAAGCAATATGTCTCAAAAATCAAAAATGCACAACAAAACAAATGAGGAACGAATGGGAGGAAACTGGATTCAACGTCTGTGACCGAACTGTAAGAAACCGCCTAAAGGAAATGGGATTTACATACAGAAAAGCTAAACGAAAGCCATCATTAACACCTAAACAGAAAAAAACAAGGTTACAGTGGGCTAAGGAAAAACAATCGTGGACTGTGGATGACTGGATGAAAGTCATATTCGGTGATGAATCTCTGTATCTATTTGTGCATCCAAATGCACAGCAACCCGTCATTTTCAGCGAATAAATAAATAAAATACCTGGATTTACACACAGACAAATTAACAGTGAAAAGCTATTTTGAACCCAAGATGGCAGCATGAGTCATGTGACCGATTTTTTTTTTGGGGGGGGGGGCTCATCATGTCGCCACTCTCTCTAATATAGGCACTCTACGTACAACCCCCCCACCCCCCCCATGCAGGAGATGGTAGACTGGAAACTGCAATCCAGCATGGGAGGAGTGAGTCTTCACCTTGGCTGTGGCTTTACCGCCTGTTTTGCCTCTTCTGCTCATGATTTCATTCTAATCATTCGCTGTCAAAGCACAGAGGAAAAAAAAATAGGAATCAGCCAGAGAGCTGACAGACACAAGTTTTCTATTCGGTTGTAAAGTCTGACATAATGCGTCACGTGATAAATCTCCTTCCCGGACCCAAACAAAGAAAATACGGGGTCTGTTAGAAAAGTAACGGACCTTTTTATTTTTTGCAAAAACTATATGGATTTGAATTATGTGTGATTGCATCAGCCAAGCTTGAACCTTCGTGCGCATGCGTGAGTTTTTTCACGCCTGTCGGTTGCATCATTCGCCTGTGAGCACGCCTTGTGGGAGGAGTGGTCCAGCCCCCTCGTCGGATTTTCATTGTCAGGAAATTGGCTGATCGACTGCCGCTTTGCTTCATCAAAATTTTTTCAGAAAGTGTGAGAGACAGCCAAGTGGAAACCATTTGGAAAATTCAGATATCTTTCGGTGAAGGTCTTATGGGGATCACACAGATTAAGGACAATTACAACTGGATTAAAGACAGCCCACAGCGGCGGATGGCGCGCCACGCACCGAGCAGCGATCGACAGGCTCAAACGACCAGATCATTTCCAAAGTGAACGCTTTGTTGATCCGGGACGTCGTCTGACTACCCGAGAAATGGCAAGACAACTGGACATAGCACTTTTTCGGTACATTCCACTGTTACAGGAGTTTTTGTAATGGAAAGAGGAGCGGAGAAATTCGCGCGTCGGGACTGAGGCACAGGGCACAGAACAAAAAGCAACTCCATGATGAAGCCTCACAGGACATGTTGTGGCATGTCCAACTCGTCCACAATTTCTCGGATAGTCACACGACTGAAAAGCCACCGAAAGCCGTCTGAATTTTCTGAATGGTGCAAGAGCTGGGCGTGTTAGGGCTTGTCCTGTGAGACCAACACGGAGGTGCTTTCGTCCCGTGCCATGAGCGGCTCCGTGGTGAATTTCTCCGCTCCTCTTTCCATTACAAAACCTCCTGTAACAGTGGAATGTGCCGAAAAAGTGCTATGTCCAGCTGTCTTGCCATTTCTCTGGTAGTCAGACGACGTCCCGGATCAACAAAGCATTCACTTTGGAAATGATCTGGTCGTTTGAGCCTGTCAATCGCCGCTCGGTATGCGGCGCGCCATCCGCAGCTGTGGGCCGTCTTTATTTAATCCAGTTGTAATTGTCCTTAATCTGTGTGATCCCCATAAGATCTTCACCAAAAGCCATCTGAATTTTCCAAATGGTTTCCACCTGGCTGTCTCTCACACTTCCTGAAAAAATTTTGATGAAGCAAAGCGGCGGTCGATCAGCCAATTTCCTGACAATGGAAATCCGACGAGGGGGCTGGACCACTCCTCCCACAAGGCCTGCTCACAGGCGAATGACGCAACCGACAGGCGTGAAAAAACTCACGCATGCACACGAAGGTTCAAGCTTGGCTGATGCAATCACACATGATTCAAATCCATATAGTTTTTACAAAAAATAAAAGGTCCGTTACTTTTCTAACAGACCTCATACATGTTTTTCTCTGCACTCGGTTCTGGCAGCACAGTGTAAACAGTGAAAGAATGCCATAGTGTTGTGTGCTCATGTGCACCAATCAACCTGAAACTTTGCCGGATTTGTCTTTTTATAGGTTTCCGACTAATGGTAAAGAAAAAAGTAGATGGCTGCAGCTGGTAAGGTAAATAAACATGACTATATTAGACATGTTACTGCCAAGTGGACCCAACAGATAATGTTAATGTTACCTTCACAAAAGTATTTAATTTAGATCACTGATTGCATGTGGGACAGATATTGTTAAGAATCTATAAATTATTCGTTATTCACTTCACATTGTGCCGGAGCTAGCTGGTGATCGGAGATAACAGCTCTGAATTTACCATGACGAAAACACATTTGTTTTTGTCTCGCGAACACTTTGCTGAGGAAATGAGATTATTCCGACTATTTACCCAGACTGACAACAAATATGACAAAAGTAAGTACTTTTATGCACTTTTTGAGGCATTTTGTGAATGCAGAAACGCGCGGTCCCGTGTTATTAAACAAACTCACCCTCTCGCACGCTCCGCTGTGGAAAACGAGATTAGCTGCCTAATCAGTGGGTCAGAGTGCAACCATTGGAAACGATTTATCCGCGGTGGCAACCCCTAACAGGAGCAACTGAAAGAAGAAGACACGGTTAGTCATACTCTTATAAAGTTCACAGATCATGTTACTAAATTTAATACCAAATACAGAATGTTCAAGTGTTACTAAAATAAATGAATGTTCAACTGAGTCAAAGGCTTTATAGAAGTCCAGGAAAAATACGAAGCTATTATCATCTATCTTACATGGGTAAGAATGAGCTTCAAGCCTGCAAAGTCAAGGTCCTTACACTTGAGGAAAGGAAAAGTGACAGACCAGTTTGCTTCACCCTGGGAAACACTCAGATTCCATCCATGTCAGAAAAGCCAGTGAAGAGCCTGGGCAAGCTCTTCACTGGCAACCTGAAGGACACTGCTGCACACCAAGGTACCAGCGATGACCTCGACATGTGGCTTGCAGCTGTGGACAAGTTGGGGCTTCCTGGCAAGTTTAAGGCCTAGATTTACCAGCATGGCATCCTGCCTTGTCTCCTCTGGCCACTGCTTGCCTACAACGTCCTGATCACTATTGTGAAGGGCTTTGAGAGGAAGATCAGCCAGTTCCTGCGCAGGTGGCTGGGTCTGCCACGGAGCTGAAGCAGCATTGCAGTCTTCGGGCATAACACCAAGCTGCAGCTTCCTTTCAGCAGTCTGACAGAGGACTTCAAGGTGACCCGTGCCAGAGAAGCCCTGCTCTACAGGGATTCTGGTGACATGAAGCTTCCTCTGCAAGTGTAGAGGTCAGAACAGGACAGAAGTGGCGTGCCCAGAATGCAGTGGAACAGGTGCAGGCAAAATTGCAACACATCCTTTTGGGCACAGTAGCTACTGGGTGGACCGGGCTGTATAGTATTTCAAAACCAAACTAAAGCACCACGCTCATAGAGCTCTGCCAACACTAGTTTCCAATTGCACAAGTTTTTACCTTGGAAAAAAATTTCAAGGTCAAAGTCCTGTTAGAAGTGACTTTTCATAAGCTAAAATATAATCCAAAAAGTACTGATCAAAGGGGTATTTCATTTAAAAATAATGAAATATGCACTAAATCCGCAATACGGATCAAATTTATTCTATTCAATGAGAGTGCCAGTTTGCACCTCATTGTCACAAACGAGAATGATTGACGTGCTTTTGATTGAGATGTAATGCAAAATGTACATCAACTGGGCTTTTCAATATTAAATTCAAATGTCTACAAAATCTACAATCCAGATCAGATCCAGATCAAACTTTGTCAGGTGATAGTGAGTGCCAGTCTGCACCCGACTTTCAAATATGAAAGTGATTCAGACACATTTGATTTAGATATAAAATATATATTAAATGGGGTTTTCAATGTTAAATTTAAATGCCCACAAAATCTGTAATCTGGATCAGATCGGCATCAAACTGTCAGTCGATACAGGATACCATCCTACATTATGCACTCAAATATGAAAGAAATTTGACCTTTTTTGACAGTTATGAGTTTTTAAAAATCTGTTCAATGGTAAAGATAGGAACTTTTCCTGACTTTACCCTTTGATCTATGACTTTTTGAATCAGTTCTTGCCTATCAGATATGAATCTTAAGTCAAAATTTCATAACAGTATATGAAAAATTGTGGGCTCCAGACTGTTCATAATAAGACAAACAAACGGGGCGAAAACATAACCTCCTACAACTTTGTTGGTGGACCGTGACAGTAATTACACAAAAGCCAGTGGAAAGGAAGTGGATGCGGAAGCTGATCCATGAGGAGGTCCATGCCAAGGTGGTGGAAGCTCGCTTGAGCAGAATGGTGGGCATGTCCAAGCAGGGAGCCTGGACCAAGTGAGAACATTCAGCTGCCGTAAGACAACATGGGCAGAACTCTGGAAGATGGAGCCACACCACTTCAAGTTCCTTGTCCAGTCAGTGTGTGACATCCTCCCAAGACCTGTCAACCTGTTCATCTGGGGTCTGGTGGACTCACCTGCTTGCCAACTTTGCCAGAAAAGGGGATCTTTAGAATACATCCTCAGCTGCTGCCCAAGGAGATGGTTGGGAGATGGTTATCATTGTTGGCACCACAGCCAGGTTCTGTGGACAGTAGCAGACACCATCTGCACTGGCAACATCTCTCTAAGTGTACCATCACCTTTGTTCGAGCAGGCGAGAAAACCCAGCCTCCTAAAGAGACCCAGGGGAGCCTGCTTTCAAAAGCAAGGGAATGGCAACAACTGGTTGACCTTGGGAGACAGCTGAGATTCCTGGACATCATTGCGGCAACATCGCTCCGGCCAGATGTGGTATTGATGTCTGGGGCAAGCCAGGAGGTTGTGAGACTGAAGCTAACTGTCCTCTGGGCAGTGTTGCCACAGTTACTTTGAAAGTTACTTTTTTAGTTACTTTATACAGTTGTTTCACTAGCAGCTTTATGCAGTTATTTCATTAGCAGCTGCCGACAACTTGTAACTAATAAGTAATGTAACTAATTTGGTAGGTAGTAACTAGTAATCTAACTTCGTTACTCTTAAGATTGAGTACTCAGCAAAGTAATCAGCAAAATTACTAATAGTAACTTTGCTGAGTACTCAATCTTAAGAGTAACCAAGTTAGATTACTAGTTACTTTATTAGTTACATTCAGCAGCTGCCAACAAGTTGTCCGCAGCTGCTAATGAAGTAACTGTAAAGTGTAACTTTAAAAAGTAATTAACTGGTAATCCCCTGGGAAGATCAGATGGGGGAAGCTTGGGAGCAGAAGAGGGCCAGGTATACTGACCTGGTGCCTGAGAGTCATAGGAATGAGTGGAAGGCCCACTGCGAGTCCACTGAAGTGGGGTGTAGGAGCTTTGCAGGCCAGTCTCTACATCGGGTCTTGGAAGTCCTAGGGATCTGTGGACTGCATAGGCGAAGAGACTTGAAAAATTATGGAAGCTGCTGAAAAGGCTTCACATTGGCTCTGGTTGAGGAGGGGGGATGTGTGACATAGTGCACTACCTGGACACAACTTGGGGCTTGATCAACCCCGGCTGGGTCACCCAGGGGAGGGTGTCTGATGTAAGAGCCGAAACACCCCGTGGCTCTGGTTACATCACTGAAAAAGGGGCCAGGTTGCACGTTAAGGTGTATCTCAGTACTCCTTATCATTAATATAAGAGATCTGAAGCTATTATTCTCTTGTATTCTTTTTGTAGATCACAAAAATATACTGAATTTTTCTCCGCTTCTTCAGTCCACTTTGCTCTGGACCTAATAAATGCAACTTGGGCTCTATGAGTATAGGGTAAATCTTGCATATAATGGATTCAGGTGGACCAGCGAATTTTGTCCGTTATAATTGAAATCTGTTATATGTATAAAACGGACAAAATCTGTTATATGTATATGAAATGGACAAAATCCGTTATATGTATATGAAATGGACAAAATCTGTTATATGTATAAAATGGACAAAATCCATTATATTTATGTAGCAGATTAGTTACGGCCAGGAGGTGCCAAATGATCTAAGGGGAATCCTGAATTGGGACCTGCCTCATTTAATGACAGGGGCAAAACTTCCTATGAACAAAATAAAGGTCTGCCTTAAATAAGTGTTGGGCATTCTGCCCATGAAAAAGATTACATTTGGTCAAGTCATTGTTTTTTTCCAAGTCCGTTATGATGTGTACCTTAAAAATCCTAAAGTCTGATTTATCCTCTACTGCAGCTCTGTAACTTCATGGCCACGCATGTTGTAAAATTGGTCATATTTACAGACTTTTCTGCCAAATGTATCTCATCGACATTATCAAAATGTATCAGCGTGCGCGCTGCAAAAGCTTTTAAAATATTAAAGGAAACAGTGAAACCAGAAAAGTGTCAAATCACAGCCTTTTGTTGTGTCTGATTTAACAGGTGCATGTCAGGCTGCAGTCCATGTCTGAGCACGGTTTGAAAAATAAACGGTCGGGTTTTTTATCACCGAAATGATTCCGATCCCATATTCCTCAAATAAGCGAATGTCAGCACTGAACTTCATTTTGTACCTCTTTTACTGTGCACGTCCAGACTGCTCTGTCCAGTATATGCGAGGGTTTTTTAATGGAACTGCATTGCGGTCACATGGGAGGTTTTGTCTGATGTCAGCAAAAATTCATACGGTGTATACAGTGTTTATTACATGGAAAACCATACAAAAGCACTGAGACGTTTGTCTTTGTCTGGTGACTGTGACTATCTGGTTTATACGATGACTGTTTAGATGAGTTTTACTGTATATGTTATCAAAGTGTGACTGTAAATTTCATATTTTTTGTTTATCATCTTTTACCAAGCAAGGTTTGCTACAAAAGCATTTAATTGCAGTATAATGTCTAATTCTGTTTTGTTAAGATTTTTTTTTTTTTTTTTTTTTATGAGAGATGGAATATTGGCGAATTCTAAATTTGAGGAACTCCCTTTGGAGGAGTTAATTTCTTCTTCTTCAGAAGAAGAAGAAGAAAAGCCTTTATTGTCACTGTACATACATACAGTGAAATTTGTCCTTTGCATTTAACCCACCCTAATTACAGTTAGACACAATCCAACCACTAGGAGCAGAGGGCAGCCACAGTCCGGCATCCGGGGACCAACTCCAGATGTAGAGACACTGCCTTGGTCAAGGGCAGAGAAAGGAGTAGACACAAAATAACCATTTTTTGGGGGGGGAGGAAAGCGAAGTGCCCGGAGGAAAGCCACAGGCAGACAGGGAGAACATGCAAACTTCCACACAGAAAGGGCGGGAAGCGAACCCAGAACCTTCTTGCTGTGAAGCACAAGTGGTAACCATTAATCCACCATACCACTTTCCATCCTCTCACAGTAGATGATGAAAGGTTTAGAGCAGTGGTGTCTAAAGTATTCCAGAAAGAGCCAAGAGGGTGCAGGTTTTCGTTGCAACCACTGACTCCAGCAGGTGATTTCACTGATGAACTCATCCCATCTGCTCAAAGTGATGTTGGCCTTTTCTGGAATTCTTTGGACACCCCTGGTTTAGACTAACAACAGACGCCATCACAGTTAGGAAGATCCCTGATTGCCCAATTGAAGCTAGGCTGTTTGAGCAGGACGTTTGTCACTATAAATGTAGACATTTACGGCACAGAGACAGATAGCGAAAGACATTCACGAGTATTTTAATAAAAGAAATATCACAAACAACTAAAAAAGGCAGAATTAGTTGAGTTTGTGAAAAAGGCTAATAGCTAATAGTACGTGACAACGGAATGTTAAACTGAGATTACCTGTATTTGCTATTTGTGCATGTGCAAAAAACGGAAGTTTGCTCTGTGCTGAGTTTACTCTTTCCATTTGCGGACCAAAATCAGGTTTAATGTGAATAAATTCTGTGGCTCTATGGGTTTATCCATGATTGTTACTTATTTGGAGGAACTTTTTTGTTTTACTTGTGTACATTTCTTTCAAGCTTATACAAGCAAGCTACAACAAAAGCCAAAAACTGTTTACAATAGAGTGTCACTGGTTTAAAAAAAAAAAAAAAAAACGCGCTTATCCAGAAGTAGGTCAAACCAAACACGCCAGTGTTGGGTAAATGGTTAATCATCCATGACATCTTTGTGTTGGAAAGAGTTAAATTTAGGGGAAATAGGTCTTCTTAAAAAAAATAATACTCTGAAATTTCATGAGTTGTTTATAAGCTGTGAATTCTTTAAACTGTACAGTCTTTAAATTGTACATTTAGGTGTATTGTAACTGAAAACTGCTTAGTTAATAATGAACTATTTCACAAGCATTTGCTGTTTAATGCAGGATTTGCAGTTAATGAGCAATGAAGCTGTCAAGTCCAATTTCTGTTTTTAAGGTTTTTATTTACTTGTTGGTACATTTGATTCCTTAGGTTTATATATACCTTGGCAAAAATCATTGAAACTCAGTTTTTCCCATCTCCACCACTTAGATATGATGTTTATGTGAAACCTTGTTTAAACCTACTGCTGTCCTTCCCTTAAATGAAGCATGCCCACAGGCATACACATTTAGTCACGTCCCTCGTGATACAAAGCAAGGCGGGGTTGTTGCTCCAATGTATAAATCTGTGTTTAGTGTACTAGCTGTTGGGGGTCTAAAATATAATTTGTTTGAACATCTCACTCTCCGCTTTGCCCAGGATACTACATATAGCCAAGGTCAGAAGAACAAAAATCAACCATGCTATTTTGTCACTGTATGTAGGCCCCCCTCACTGAAGATCCACATCCATGACACTTTTTCTGTAGATATCTGCTGATATATAAAAGTATTTATTTCTATCCACCTCTTACAAAATATGAGGAACAATTCTTGACACATTCAATTTCTACAGAAATGCAGCTGTATGGGAGTGTTTTCCACCATCTTCGATTATTTCATTCAAGGAATTGACCAACAAAAGCCACACTGGCCAGCACTTGGATTGGCAGTTGCCATGTTGCATCACTCAGCATTTGCATAAAGACTTCTCATCTATTTTGGCCCCGCCTACCTAAGGGCCCTGTTCCACTGGCGTTTAGGAGGATTTGCGTATGGAGTGCGCACAAAATTGGCTCATATTCGCCAAACATTCGCATTATCCGTGTAACATGCCTGTGTGAGTCGGCCGTGATCATCCGCAAAGGTACGCATGTCCGCAGCCAGGATTTTTGAGTAGCTCAAAAATCTGGATGCGGATGACATCCACCTTACATACTCAATTCATACACAATACATGCTTTCTCTGTGCGCTGTATATCTGCCTTAACCGCTGATATCCGCAACTGACGGGGATTTGCGGCTTGGCAGCGGACTGGGACAGTGTGTAAAACAGATATATATCGTGCCTATCATGTCCACATCACAAACTAAAATATGTTGCAAGCAAATGCATACAAATTGGCCATGAATAATGCATTTTTATTACACCTGCTTTGCAGCTGATTTGCGGACAATCTGCGAATGCATAACAAACATGTCATGTAAACCCAAAGTACTATATGTGGCACAAAGCGACATACCTGCCAGTCAGTGCCGGTTCAGCTGTGCAGATCCACAAAGACATAGCTGCTGCAATCGGGGCTCCTCCAGGACTTTTATTTAACACCAACAAAAGGAAGAGTTGCTGTTTAGCCACAACTCGCACTGAAATCTCTTTTCTGTGACACTCTCAAAAGAAAAAAAAAAAAAACACTGTCTCACACCCCGAGCGGCTTTCCCCTTCCCGCTCCCCAAACTCATGAACAGTTAACCCTCACATGATGACATGAACTCTGTGATCAAATTGTCCAAGTCCAGTACTTGCTTCAGAGCCTGTATTGTTGGTGTGAATAGTGATGCTGAAAGGCCCGAGTGCGCTTCTTTTATGACCACAATGCAGATGCCGTGCACGCGCAACACGTGCGCGATGCATTCATAATACACCCGTAATACTGCTATGATAATCTCAATGTGTTGGATCAGTTTCCTCACTACATGCGTTATATAACCGTGATTGTTCATCATATATTCGCTATATATTATTAATATATCCGTAATTCATACTGGGACATTTGTCATTTTTGGCCATTTTTGTTGCGGACGACAACGAACGCCCGCAATTTGTATACTCAATTCATGCGCAGTTATCCTCTCCCCAGTGGGACAGGGCCTTAACAGCATAGAGACAATTTACTTGTCTAAATTGTCACTTGTCTAAATTCACTTGTCTCTTTTTACTGAGAATGCAAAATCTAGCAGCTGGTCACTTTGTTGTGACTTCAACATTCATATAAATAAGCCTTCTGTCCCCTTCTGCAAATAATTTATGGCCATTATGGATGTATTAGGATTCCAGCAATTCATTCAGGGTTTGACACACATTTGTGGAAATACCCTGGATTTGGTCCTCGTTTGCGGTATCGCTGTCACAAATATTGACATCATGCCTCTTGAGTCAGTGGTATCTGATCACTCACTTACTAAGTTTACAGTCTTGTTGCCATGTCTGCTGGAACAAGAACCTTATTTATCATTGTGGCGACACATCAACTCTTCAGCTCGTACAATTGAACTTAGAGCCAGACTGCCTGATACCTTAGAGTCACTTTCGGAAAATGACCATTCAAGTAGACAGTCTTATGGACAGTTTAAACTCAGTGTTCACAACCATATTTGACATGATCACACCACTTATATTAAAACCATGCCCCCTAAAACACAGTCACCTTGGTTCAGTGATTACTTACTAGAGGTCTAGAATGAAAATGGCGTAGTTCAAAACTAGAAGTATTCCACCTTGCATGGTGCAGTGCTGTTCTAGACTATAAGCATGCACTAAGTAAGTCCCTTCGGCTGCTCCCTTGTTTGCACTCGGGGTCGCCACAGCAAATCCAAGGTGGATCTGCATGTTGAATTGGCACAGGGTTTTATGCCAGATGTCCTTCCTGATGCAATTCCACATTACATGGAGAAATGTGGCAGGGGTGGGATTTGAACCCGGAACTTTCTGCACTGAAACCAAGCGCATTAACCGCTTGGCCACCACCCCTGCTACTGCCTACAAAGTGGGCCTTTTACTCTGATTTGATCAACAAAATCAAGAATAATTCAAAGTTGCTGTTCAACATGCTTATTTGTGGACAACCACCTGTAAGTCGCTGTCCTTTTACATTACAAGATATTTTATATTACTTTGAGAAGAAAATACATGACATTAGGTTAAGTATGTCCCAGCATGCCTTATTCCAGCCACTACACCCTGTTATCGAGGTGGGTGCTATCACTGATATATTACCTAGTTTTACAGAATCTGATCATGTCTCATTGGGTGTTTGTAACATCTGCTAAAAGCACAACTTGCTTTTTTGACGCAATACCAACAAAACTGTTTAAAGACCTGTGACCCACTCTTGGGCCTACTGTGTTGGAAATTATTAATCTGTCATTAACCTCAGGATCTATTCCTAAATGTTTCATATCTGCAGTGAATAAACCATTACATAAGAAATCTTGAGCATAGTGTATTGAAAAATTCAAGGCTGATATCAAATCCAGTTTTCCAGTGGCGCACGTGCGACTGGACAGCTTTGCTGAAAGTTTGCTGGCAGTGGGCCATGCTGTCCCATGCATCAGACAGAGGCTTTCCAGGGAACTTTAATTCCATTTTTTTGTGTTTTGGCTAACTTCAGCAGCACAACACAACTCTGGACACCGCGATGGTTGGTTCATCACATGGAATTATTTTTTTATTTTGGGTAAGAGGATTTTAACCACAGGCTGCGGTCATGCATGGCTCCATATCCATGTCCATTCTGTGAAACACTCATGGACTGCTGCTGGAGGTGAGATTCGTGTTTATTAATGCTGTCACAGCCTGGCACAACAGTTCCATGTCATATCGCTTACAGAGTTAGAAGGCGATCATATATTACAGCGGTGAGATCTGTTCAGCTCCGAGCCTGATGCGTGCGATGACGCGTTACTGTGCACCATGGAGAGGCACAGCTGTCCATGTTATATACAGTTGTGATGGAGACAATAGTTCACATAATTTATGTTGCCCATGAGAAGGAATGGACAAATATCTGTACTCTAAGGTCTATTGTGGATATAACAGCCTGTTCAGATAGGCGGCAGCATGCACACAGTAGTGCACGGTGCTTTCGGTTTGATAGCTGCTGTTCACATTCACTGTACATGTTATTAATTCATAATTCTTATCATGATGAAGCGTGCCACATACAGTTCCTTTGCGCTCCTGAGGGGTGGACATTATTATACGTGGCACGTGCAGGTCATACCGGCAGGCTTTGCCATGCAAGATCCATCTCAAGGTTCCCTCATATGCTCTCAAATTGTTTTGGATCTTGTTTTGCCACCATCGGAATATGTAAATCATGGTCAGATGGTCCTCAGGTTGCACATGGACCGCATTCGGATAGGTATCAAATCTTGACGGCACTCGGAGGGTTTTGAACATGTTCATCACACTCGGGGCTGCTGGCCAATTTTGACCAACTGTGTGGACTCTCGCTTTTCGGATGTGCGCCAGTTCATCATTCTGATGCCGTTCTGCGTGATTCTGGCTATGTGTGACAGCGGTATACACCATTAACCTACTGAATAGCTGGCATAATTAATTTATATCTTGTTGTAGCTGTTAATTTTTAATTTAGTTTATGAATATAATGTAGGCATAATTGCATTAACAAGCATTTTTTAATTAAAATGGAATATGTGCATGTGTGGATCGGGAGGTCTGGGCGGCTTTGCTTGAGCTGCTGCCCCCGCGACCCGACTCCGAATAAAGAGGAAGAAAATGGATGGATGGATGGATGGATGGATGGATGGGGAAAAATGTGTTTGAAAGGTTTTGGCCAGGGTGTATGTACACATTTGGCCGCAACCTTGTTAGCTACTAGTTTTTTAGTACATTGCTTTCAGTTAATCACTCATTGTATTCATCGGGTAATGGTTGTCAGCTGTAAGTGCTCCGGGCTTTGGTCATGTAAAGTTTCCAAATTGTCTCCAATAATACTACCTTTTATTGATTTGATGTATTTTGGTGGTACCAGTTTTTCCTGATCCCATCTGTTTTGTTTTGACACTGTAGAGAATCCAGGATGAGAATAATCAAGGCAGTGACTCTCCTGCTGATTGCAGCTTGTGGTGTTTCTGTTCTCCATCTGTGGAAAGTTGTCTTTACCAATTATGCAACCGACCACCATCTCATTAAAAAGGATACCATCAAAAAGAGCCCACCCACCAGTAAGAACTCCAACTCGTATTCCAGTCCAAAATGTGAACAAAATATGTCTGCTGCCAGCATCACCGACTTCAGCTCGCTTCCTGTCGCCATCCAGGAGTTTCTTTACTATCGCCACTGTCGCCATTTCCCCATGCTCCTAGATGTTCCTGATAAATGTGGACAAGCTGACAGATCTTCAAATGTTTTCCTTCTGCTGGTCATCAAAAGTTCCCCAGCCAACTATGAGAGACGAGAGGTGCTACGCAAAACCTGGGCTAAAGAGAGACTACACAATGGCATGTGGATCCGGCGGACCTTCATCATGGGGACTACTGCTGTTGGTTTTGAAAAGGAGAGACTCAACATGGTGCTGGAGCTGGAACAACAGGACCACAATGACATTCTCCAGTGGGACTTTAATGACTCTTTGTACAACCTAACCTTGAAGCAGATTCTGTTCCTGGAATGGATGGAAAGAAACTGCCCTAATGTACGCTTTCTCCTGAATGGTGACGATGACGTCTTTGCCCACACGGACAACATGGTGGAATATCTCCTAACCCTGGAGGATAATAATGGAAGTAAACACCTCTTTGCAGGATATGTGTTCCAGGACACCAAACCAGTTCGATGGTCAAAGAGCAAATACTTTATTCCAGTTCAGGTGCAGGAGTCAGATGTTTACCCTCCCTACTGTGGAGGTGGTGGCTTCCTCATGTCTGGCTATACAGCTTTGGTCATATACAATATGTCACACTCAATTGCCATTCATCCTATTGATGACGCTTACATGGGAATGTGTTTGGCTAAAGCAGGACTTGCACCTATTTCCCATATTGGTTTCAGGACCCTTGGACTGGAAATTCCATCTAAAAGAATGGACACACAGGACCCCTGCTTTTATGTAGACCTCTTATTAGTGCACAGATTCCTTCCTGTCCAGATCTTTCTCATGTGGCATAGAATACATGAGCCTAATCTAAAATGTGGTGTCAATCGGCACTGTTTCAGGAGGAAAGGGTTTAGATTTTAGACTTTAATGGTTTTTGGTATTTATTTGGGGGTGTTGCATATAGTTGAGTACTGGACTGTCAATGTTAGTCAATGATGACAGTGCTCTGTGAATTTCTAGAATATAGAGTATAAGGTAAGTCCCATCGTTACCGTGTCAAGGTACGTTTGACTACCAACAGTCCAGTGGTGGATTCCAGCTTGCCTAAGATTTAGTTTTGATAACCAGTAAAATTCTAACTGAAAAGTTAACTG
This sequence comes from Thalassophryne amazonica, assembly GCF_902500255.1. Taxonomy (NCBI): domain Eukaryota; kingdom Metazoa; phylum Chordata; class Actinopteri; order Batrachoidiformes; family Batrachoididae; genus Thalassophryne; species Thalassophryne amazonica. The sequence goes on along the minus strand of NC_047112.1, from coordinate 57,931,388 downwards.
TGATAACGCAAAAACAATAACCCACTAAAACATGTAGCTGTAGATGCTGATTTCAATTTGTTTATTTTCATTTACAGTATATAGTGCCAAATCACAACAAGGTTGCCTCAAGGCGCTTCACACAAATAAGGTCTAGCCTTACCAACCCCAAGAGCAACAGTGGTGAGGAAGAAACTTCAAGCAGACCAGATTCAAAGGGGTGACCCTCTGCTTGGGCCATGCTACAGACACAAATTACAAAACAATTCACAAAACGAACATACAGGAAATGTTGCCAGTGCACAGGATGGTTTCTGGAACAGACGACACAGCCATCTCTGGATGGATCCACACCTCAAACAGAGAGAAAAGAAAAAAGCAGAATCAAGCATCCAAAAGATAAATACAGTGTCATTTGTCAGCATTAAGCAACAAGAAAAATAGAAGAAATACTAAGGTGATTGCTGGTCACTAGCCCTAAGCTTCACTAAGACCCAGAATTTAGATAAAGTTGAGGCCACGGCCTGCCCCTTTTCCTAATGAAATGAATTGATAACTGATAATCAGTACATTTTATTCCATAAATTTAGCTTTGGCCTTTTTTTGTGGCTCTAAAACCCTGAAAGACGGACCAAAAGAGCTGGATGATATTGATATGTTGAAGCATAATCATGGAGGCTCCCAAACAGGTTAAGCATGCTAAGAACAGATGATGATGAAGATAAAAATAATTAAATAAATGAAGATAATTAAAGAAACAAAATTAAAATAAACAGTTAAATAATCAAAGTATTAACTGAATGAGAAATAAAAATACACATGGAACAAAATTTCAGTAATCTAGTTAATGCATTTGTGCTGGTTTGACATATTTTCCCTCCATGTCCTCGTGGTGACGCTTGTTGCCTTCACACAGTGTCACTGTCATTTACTGAATTGGTGTAGAAGCTCCAACAGGAACAAACACTGACTTAAAGTTAGCAGAACTACATTTATTGGAAGCTAATTGGTTTGCTAATGGTTTAGAAGGTTGTCTGAAAAGCTAACTCACAAACAAAAAGTTACCTTTGCTAATGAGCTGATATTTGATTAGCTGAGCTGGTATTCACTACTGTGACAGTCCACATTAACTGCATTTATTCTATACTGTTACATTAACTATGGAGAAAAACAACCATTAACATGGTCAAACATACCGTGCCAGCAAAACAATGTCTAGTATAAACATGGTATTTAGTAGAAAACCATCATCACTGGTAGTTTGGCATTTCGTAGTGTCCACTGCAATTTTTATTAATACATTTGGATGACTAGCATCATCAAAGCTGAAGTTACACAGTAAAAAGTTTGTAAATGTGTATATATCAGTTGCTGAATTATTTAACATTGTCATCTTTATTCTTGAAGTTTTTTGCAAGTAAATGAATTGACAAAGATATGTTCAACTCATATTTATTTGGATTGATATTAGGGTTGAGCCTGTTGTGTTGGGTTCTTATACAGATAAAGACTGCTGCTTTTTGGTTTTTACAGAGCCTCTTCACTGACTGGCACATCAATGTGATTCTCTTGCTCTGCCATTTACAGCAACTAATATACAGACATGGTCTGCCTTCTAGTGGTAGTGCTATGGATTACACCACATCAACTTTACTGAAGTTAGGTTGAACCTTCTTAACAATTAACATATCACAACATAAGATTTTAATTACAGTTGGTCAACTGACTCTATGGCAGGTTATTACCACTACAACCATTCACTAACATTTTGTTTCTCTTTTTTTTCAAACATTTTTTTTTTGTATCAGAATAGTTTTATGCAAAAAAAAAAAAAAAAAAAACAACTCACATTGCACTTTAGAACCCAAACTCAGAGTCACTAATACGTAACCATTACAGATCCAGTCTCTTGGGTTTTATCACCTCTCTACCAGACTTGGTTCGAACAACACCTGGTGTTTGTTGTGCTTCTGGCTCGGGCCAGCCATGGTTCCTCTCCAGAATGCAATTCACCCAGAAAAAGTCCATCTGCACTGTCAGCGACCTCACTCACTGTTGGGTTGGACCTACAAACCTGACCATAGTGTCGACGTTTTCCACAGTTATGGCATTCTGCATTTTTAGCTGGTCACTGTACAGCTGAATGGACTGGTGCTTTGCCACACTTGGGACATGTCTTAGTATTTTGTTTTGTCTGCTGAGGTCTTGGGGACTTAAACTGTTTTTGTTCTTTTCCTTTGGACTTGTTTGGCGTAGCTTTCCTGATGTATACTGCGTCCACAGCAGTTTTATTTGTGCTCACTTCACTTCTCAGGTCAGTCTGCTGTCTTATTTCTTCAGACTGCCTTGCCATTGTGATAGCTTTAGCCAGGGTAAGATCTTTGTCAAGCAGCATTCGTTCTGACAGCGAAGAATCTTTAAGGCCCACAACAAGCCTATCTCTCAGGAGGTCATCATGAAGTGTACCATACTCACAGTTTTCTGCCAGTGCATAAAGTGCTGTTATGAATGAGTTCACTGGTTCTGAAGGCTGTTGCACTCTCTTGTTAAATTTTGCCCGTTCATAAATCACATTCTTCCTCAGGACAAAATGTCTATCAAACGCAGTTTTAACTGCATCGTATTGCTGACGCTGACGCTGTGCCTACCCTCTCTAGACAGACACGTCTCTCTGCTCACGTTGCTCTCTCAGTACTCCTTAGGTTTTCTTCAATTCGTCTCTGTTTCAATTTGTATGGTATTTAAAGATACACTAATGTTCAGAATAATAGTAGTGCTATGTGACTAAAAAGATTAATCCAGGTTTTGAGTATATTTCTTATTGTTACATGGGAAACAAGGTACCAGTAGATTCAGTAGATTCTCATGAATCCAACAAGACCAAGCATTCACAATAATAGTAGCATCTGCTGCTGACGCTACAAACTCAAAACTGTTACGTTCAAACTGCTTTTTTAGTAATCCTGTGAATCACTAAACTAGTATTTAGTTGTATAACCACAGTTTTTCATGATTTCTTCACATCTGCGAGGCATTCATTTTGTTGTTTTGGAACCAAGATTTTGCTCGTTTTCTAGTGTGCTTGGGGTCATTGTCTTGTTGAAAAACCCATTTCAAGGGCATGTCCTCTTCAGCATAAGGCAACATGACCTCTTCAAGTATTTTGACATATCCAAACTGATCCAGCATACCTGGTATGCTATATATAGGCCCAACACCATAGTAGGAGAAACATGCCCATATCATGATGCTTGCACCACCATGCTTCACTGTCTTCACTGTGAACTGTGGCTTGAATTCAATCAATCAATCAATTTTATTTATATAGCGCCAAATCACAACAAACAGTTGCCCCAAGGCGCTTTATATTGTAAGGCAAGGCCATACAATAATTACGTAAAAACCCCAACGGTCAAGACGACCCCCTGTGAGCAAGCACTTGGCGACAGTGGGAAGGAAAAACTCCCTTTTAACAGGAAGAAACCTCCAGCAGAACCAGGGTTAGGGAGGGGCAGTCTTCTGCTTGGACTGGCTGGGGCTGAGGGGAGAGAATCAGGAAAAAGACATGCTGTGGAAGAGAGCAGAGATCAATCATTAATGATTAAATGCAGAGTGGTGCATACAGAGCAAAAAGAGAAAGAAACACTCAGTGCATCATGGGAACCCCCCAGCAGTCTAAGTCTATAGCAGCATAACTAAGGGATGGTTCAGGGTCACCTGATCCAGCCCTAAGTATAAGCTTTAGCAAAAAGGAAAGTTTTAAGCCTAATCTTAAAAGTAGAGAGGGTGTCTGTCTCCCTGATCTGAATTGGGAGCTGGTTCCACAGGAGAGGAGCCTGAAAGCTGAAGGCTCTGCCTCCCATTCTACTCTTACAAACCCTAGGAACTACAAGTAAGCCTGCAGTCTGAGAGCGAAGCGCTCTATTGGGGTGATATGGTACTATGAGGTCCCTAAGATAAGATGGGACCTGATTATTCAAAACCTTATAAGTAAGAAGAAGAACGTTAAATTCTATTCTAGAATTAACAGGAAGCCAATGAAGAGAGGTCAATATGGGTGAGATATGCTCTCTCCTGCTAGTCCCCGTTAGTACTCTAGCTGCAGCATTTTGAATTAACTGAAGGCTTTTCAGGGAACTTTTAGGACAACCTGATAATAATGAATTACAGTAGTCCAGCCTAGAGGAAATAAATGCATGAATTAGTTTTTCAGCATCACTCTGAGACAAGACCTTTCTAATTTTAGAGATATTGCGTAAATGCAAAAAAGCAGTCCTACATATTTGTTTAATATGCGCTTTGAATGACATATCCTGATCAAAAATGACTCCAAGATTTCTCACAGTATTACTAGAGGTCAGGGTAATGCCATCCAGAGTAAGGATCTGGTTAGACACCAAGTTTCTAAGATTTGTGGGGCCAAGTACAATAACTTCAGTTTTATCTGAGTTTAAAAGCAGGAAATTAGAGGTTATCCATGTCTTTATGTCTGTAAGACAATCCTGCAGTTTAGCTAATTGGTGTGTGTCCTCTGGCTTCATGGATAGATAAAGCTGGGTATCATCTGCGTAACAATGAAAATTTAACCAATGCCGTCTAATAATACTGCCTAAGGGAAGCATGTATAAAGTGAATAAAATTGGTCCTAGCACAGAACCTTGTGGAACTCCATAATTAACCTTAGTCTGTGAAGAAGATTCCCCATTTACATGAACAAATTGTAATCTTTTAGATAAATATGATTCAAACCACTGCAGCTCAGTGCCTTTAATACCTATGGCATGCTCTAATCTCTGTAATAAAATTTTATGGTCAACAGTATCAAAAGCAGCACTGAGGTCTAACAGAACAAGCACAGAGATGAGTCCACTGTCTGAGGCCATAAGAAGATCATTTGTAACCTTCACTAATTCAGAGTTTGGGGGTTGTCTCACAAACTGTCTGTGGCCCTTGGACCCAAAAAGAACAGTTTTACTCTCATCAGTCCACAAAATATTCCTCCATTTCTCTTTAGGCCAGTTGATGTGTTCTTTGACAAATTGTAACCTCTTCTGCACATGTCTTTTATTTAACAGAGGGACTTTGCAGGGGATTCTTGCAAATAAATTATCTTCACACAGGTGTCTTCTAACTGTCACAGCACTTACAGGTAACTCCAGACTGTCTTTGATCATCCTGGAGCTGATCAGTGGGTGAGCCTTTGCCGTTCTGGTTATTCTTCTATCCATTTTGATGGTGGTTTTCTGTTTTCTTCCACGCGTCTCTGTTTTTTTTTTTTGTTTTTTTTTTGTCCATTTTAAAGCATTGGAGATCATTGTAGATGAACAGCCTATACTTTTTTGCACCTGTGTATAAGTTTTCCCCTCTCCAATCAACTTTTTATTCAAACTACGCTGTTCTTCTGAACAACGTCTTGAACGTCCCATTTTCCGCAGGCTTTCAAAGAGAAAAGCATGTTCAACAGGTGCTGGCTTCATCCTTAAATAGGGGACACTGATTCAAACCTGTTTGTTCCACAAAATTGACAAACTCACTGACTGAATGCCACACTACTATTATTGTGAACACCCCCTTTTCTACTTTTTTTTACTAATAGCCCAATTTCATAGCCTTAAGAGTGTGCATATCATGAATGCTTGGTCTTGTTGGATTTGTGAGAATCTACTGAATCTACTGGTACCTTGTTTCCCATGTAACAATAAGAAATATACTCAAAACCTGGATTAATCTTTTTAGTCACATAGCACTACTATTATTCTGAACACTACTGTACTTGGTGAACTTGTTTCATAACGTTTGCGGTGCATTTGACAAGACAGAGAGACCTGGATTTGATTGTCTATATTTAGGACTTATTGTTGTGTGGGCCGCTGAAGAGGAGGTACTGCTGGCCCACCACCACCAGAGGGCGCCCTGCCTGGAGTGCGGGCTCCAGGCACCAGAGGGCGCTGCCGCCGACGAAGGCTGTCAGGGTGACAGCTGTCACCCATTACTGGACACAGCTGACTGCACTCAGGGCGGAGGTATATCAGCAGGACGGCGTCTCCACCTCAGTGCCGAGATATCGCCTTGAGCCTAAGGTAATCTTCTCTGCAGCTTATTTAAGTATAATCCTATAATACTTGTTAAACCTTTCAGGACAGCTGACTACCGAAAGCCGAGTGATCGGATAAGTACTCACCTTCCTGCTTATTGTGACAAGAGGTGGAGGCGGCTTGCCCCTCTCATCTACTGGGTGCGGTCGCATCCCAACCTGTGTGTTTGTGTTCTTTCCCGCCAGCAGTACCGGATCCGACGAGCGAAGGCAGTGGCCACCTGGGAATTCGGGACTTGGCGGTTCCAGTACTTCTGGGTTTCGGTGGCAGAGGAAATCTGGGTGGTTCCGGTTCGACTAGGACGGACGTCTCCTACCTTCGGGCCTGCCCACAAGACACCAGCAGATTTCGGCTTACACCTCCAAATTGTGAATTATTGTATCAGTTGTGCTAATTTCACAACAGTAAAACTTGTTATTCACCTTTCTCCATTGTCCGTTCATTGCGCCCCCTGTTGTGGGTCCGTGTACCTACACTTTCACAACACTTATTTCTCAAACAGTTGACTTAGCTAACAAGTTCTTTTCAAGGCTATGCATGCCACTACTCACCCAACAGATACTTTAGAATGATTATATTCTAAACCGTTTAAATTTGGACCGTGGCAGAAAACTCTCCCAAAAGGGGAACAGACAAACACCACACAGGAAGGACTGGTTTGAGTCTTCTTGTAAATATAGCAGTGCTAACCACTGCCCCAATTCCAACTTGACTTGAAGAATTTCGATAAATAAGGAACTTTCAACTTCATTTCTCCCTAAATGTAAGATTTTTCTAACACAAGTGTTAGATATGAAGAAGCTTGTTGAATTGAGGTATAGAACATTTTAGATTTCTCCTGTGTCAACCAGTGTTGCCACAGTTACTTTGAAAAAGTAATCCAATTACTGATTACTGATTACTCCTTGAAAAAGTAACTTAGTTACTTTACTGATTACTCAATTGTAAAAGTAACTAAGTTAGATTACTAGTTACTTTTTTAGTTACTTTCCCCAGCTGCCGACAACAACCCACGTCAACATGACAATGATACCTGTTTTGCCAAAACTCACTTTATAGTCACCCTTTCTTGACTTCAATGAAAACAAATACTTGTTTTATAAAAAGTAAAATAAAGACCTCTTTCTTGACCTCATATTTAACTGTTGACAGCACTGTAACAGTAAAACTTGCAATTTCAAACCTACATTGTTTATAAATGTAACTATTAAATTCTAACATTTTTCTAACATTTAAATTCTCTAAACATTTTACTTGTCGAAATTATTATTATTTTAAGCAGTATTAGTAGTTGTAGTAAAAAACGGCTTCAAAACTGGACCTTTAATCTAGGGCTGTTGTGGGGGAGGGGGGCACATCCCTCCCCCACGCCCCCATTCCATCTGGATTCGCCCCTGCTTTGGCGTTTGAGCACAAAGAATGGATAACATTTATTTATGCAGAAAACAGGACCAGATTTACAGGTAAGAAAGTTTTATTGCGTTTTCACATCATGTGGTCCTCAGAAAGAGAGTTTAGGTGCATTTGAGTGGAAAATAGTGTTAGTTGTTGACGCGTCGCGGAGGATCAGCTGTTTTTAACGACCAGATACGGAGCGGCTCAGCTCAGAATTCTAAATAAAGGAGGAAAAAAGTATAAAAATGTCTTTGTAAAGCTCAGTGCAGGTGTGCTGATCACCGCGCTTTAAGAGGTGAGGACGAGTCGAGCAGCTGCAAAAAACGCGGATGAAAAGCTCACAGCTCACTTAAAGTGGGCAGTTCAGTCGAACCCCGACCTCCTGCCCACAGACCAAGTTTAATGCTGTTATCGACCCACAATGAAAAATAATAGTAACGCACAGTGACATGGAGAAGTAACTTTAATCTGATTACTGATTTGGAAAGATTAACGCGTTAGATTACTCGTTACTAAAAAAAAGTGGTCAGATTAGAGTAACACGTTACTAAGTAACGTGTTACCGGCATCACTGGTGTCAACACACCTCACTAAAAACTGCCCCAATTTAGACTTGATTTGAAGAATTTTGTTAAATGAGTAACTTTCAACTTCAGTTCTCTCTAAACATAAGATTTTTCAAACACAAATATTAGATATGAAGAAGATTGTTGAATCGAGGTATAGAACATTTTAGATACTTCCTGGGTCTACAAGCCTCTTTAAAAACAATAACCACGCAACACGGAGCTAGTTTTACTATTTTAATCTTTTCTGGGAGCATGAAAGTATTGTAGTAGAGGGAACATCCACACAAGGTTCACCAGCCTGAGCTATGATATTCTCCACATGCAGCCCTGTGGTCTCAGGGTGCTGACTTGTTATGGCCCAAATTTGGAAGATCTGCTTGGCAAAATTGGATGGTCATGTTCAGCTGAAGAATTTAAATCTCGACTAAAATCTCGACTCTTTTCTAGTATGTATAAAAAGCAAAGATCTTGAGTGATTTAAATTTAGTATACTCATTAATTATGATGTAGAATTTTTCATTCATATTTGCTTTTTTCTTTTTGTGTGTGTTTTGTGGTTTATTGAAAACAGCTTTGAAATAACTCACCAAAAAGCACGTTGTTAATACGCATTGTTATTAATATAAAGTTTGTATGAAGTATACAAAATATATGATCATTTTTAAATATATGGTGTGGATATTGACTAAAATTTTGGGTTCTTTGTTCTTTACTTTTTATCAATTATCATATATACTCCTTATTGTTTGCCATTTTATCATATCTTATATAGAAGCATTTTATTGCTTTAAGTGCTGCATACAGTGCATATGGAAAGTATTCACAGTGCTTCACTTTTACCACATTTTGTTGCATGCTTTATTCCAAAATGGATGAATTTATTTTTTTCCCCCTCAAAGTTATACACACAATACTGCATATTGACAATGTAAAAAAGTTTTCTTTTCAGATTTTTTTAAAATTTATTATAAATAAAACTAGGAAATCATATTCGCCCTATTGAGGTTTCAAATCCCGCAAAATCTCGTAAAATGCAGGAGAGTTTGCCGCGCTGTGAGATGTCAGTAACATTGAAAACTGCATTGAGACGCTCTGATCAGGCTGCACTTTAACCGCTGCACACAGACAACAGCATTAACATTGCAACATAAAACTCTTTGTATATTGTGCCTAAAACTCTCGTGAATATGTTATCTGGGTGTTTAGATGCTGTTATTGTGTTTGTTTTATGTAAACGTGTGAGAAGCTCAGGTTATTTCTCCGTTATTTTCAGTGGGATTCTCTGTGAGCTGCGATCGCTTCCTGTTCATATCGTTCTGGGGGAAAGTTTGGTCTTTAATGTCCTGCTTATTGTTCTTTACCACCGTAATATATATGAAATGTCTGAAATTCGGTTTAGGTTCATGAAGATCCACGCAGATTAAATGTAGCAGACACAGATTATTTAGAATATTTGTTTTAGCAAGTTTTCAGGGTCTCATGCAGCAGTCTCTTATGGCCTAGTTCAAAAATAATGAAGCCAAAGTGTGACATAACCATCAAAATTTAAAAGTGGTCTTTTTTGTGAAATGTTATCATTTTAGGTATGGTTATATATCAGAGTTCATATTATATGGTTATATATCAGAGTTTCAATATTTCTATTGGTCTCGGTTCAGTCATTGCTAGAAATTATCAGTGCATATATACTACAATGTGCTAGAGCGTAACGCTTGCAACAGCAGTTGGAGGTATCTTTTTTAGTCTGCAGAAGCCTGAAACAAAGAAATTCTGTCCATTAGTTCCTGGTATTATTGAACAAGTAATATAATTATTCTATTGAAGCAGAGTAGGAGATATAGCTAAGTAAAGAAGCTTGAATCTTCGACTGGACTGAGTTGCTTGACGCGAGGACGTTTTCACTTCACATCGCTCCCTCAGCCAAAATTCTTGCTCTGGTAGTCTGACTTCTGTCTTAACTCTTGTAGAGAAGAATAACAGAAGCCAGACCATAGAATTTTCTCATAGTCTGAGTCCTTCAGGTGACCTTTGGCAAAATCCAGGTGGGCTGCCATATGCCTTTTATTAAGGAGGGGCTTCTGTTTGGCCACTACCATACAGGCCTGATTGGTGGATTGATGCAGAGATGGTTGTCCTTCTGGAAGGCTCTCGAATGCCAGGGGTCTGACAGAGTGACCATTGGGTTCTGACTAAGGCCCTTCTCCCCCGATTGCTCAGTTTGTGTCCAGCTCTAGAAAGAGTCCTGGTGGATCCAAACTTCTTCTGTTTATGGATGATGGAGGCCACTGTGCTCATTGGGATCTTCAAAGCAGCAGAAATGTTTCTGTACCTTTCCCCATATTTGTGCCTTGAGACAATCCTGTCTCTGAGGTCTATGCTTGGTTTTTGCTCTGACATGCACTGTCAACTGTGGGACCTTATATGTACACAGGTGTGTGTCTTTCCAAATCATGTCCAGTCACCTGATTTTTACCCCAGGTGGACTCCAATTAAGCTGTAGAAACATCTCAAGGATCGTCAGTGGAAACAGGATGTACCTGAGCTCAATTTTGAGTTGCATGGCACAGGCTGTGAATATTTATTCAAATACACACATACACATATATATACTTGCCCTATTGAGATATCGCATAATCCCTTGTGTGCCAGAGTGTCGCTGCAGTCTAAACATGGAGAATCCACATGATGACAATGGCAAATGTAATTTTTTATGCTTTTCATCACGTTAATAAGCCTAGTTCAAAAATAATGAAGACTAACTGCTGATTTGCATTGCATTTGTCATGAACAAGCCATTAATTTATTTAGCACCATCCAGATTTATCTGTGAGTTGCCTACAGGGTTGGGAGGGTTACTTCAAAAATATATTCAGATACAGTTACTAGTTACCTGTTGAAAAATGTAATCAGTAACGGAATCTAAGTACCATAATATTAAAGTAATGTAATTTGATTACTTTCAATTACTTCTGGATTACTCCAATATCAAATATGCTAATACAGACAAAAGAAACTAAATATAAATAGTCTTGACCCCATAGTACAGTTAATTAAGCAAAAATAAAACTGTTTCTTTTACATGGCATGCTCTGTTTTACTTCACATTGTGAATTAAGAGCACCCACAATATTGTTTTAAACACACCCAGTGTGAAGGCAGCACCCAGTTCACCTGCTAAATTTTCAACAAAAAATGGCAAACAAATAAAGGATAATGAAAACTCAGGCGTGTGCGGATGAATTTGTAATTAAAAGTGGCTTGCAGAACAATATACAAAACAAAAAAAAAGTCTACTACTTGTTCAGTAAATTCACACCATGTTTAACATATCAGTCCACTTATTGAACTTTCAAAATAAGAACAGCATAATGAAAACCATGAAGTAAATACTGTCAGTAAGGAGGCGTGGTTGCCATTTATTTCCGGGCAAGTTAGTGATTTGCGTGCATAGAAGTTCAAGAAACAGGTGGAATATGCCGGAAAGCCACAAACAAAGGAACAAGGGAGACAATATTTCCTTCCATAAGTAAGTGGTTTTCTTGTCATTTTGTCCATGATATTTGGATGATAAACAGCTGTATGTCTCCTGCCGTACCTGTGTCGCCCAATGACACGGACCATTAACTCTTCACTTATGTCTAGTTGATATTTTCCACTGCTAGACCAATGTCTAGTTAAAATACTTGTCGTTAGTGATTAAAATAGTTCAACAAGACTGGGGATTTTTTTTATTTGTACCTTAAAATAATGAGATTATAATGACCCGCGCTGTGCCGCTCACAGTCACACCCACACATAGAGATGTGTACCCACACCACTGACTTCATGAATGAAACTCAGTCAATAAAGGATAATTGTGTAAAAATATAATATGTATGTAAATGTATTGTAATGGTTTTAGGAGCCGCGCTGCGCTGAACAGCTGCAGCAGGACGCCTCAGCTCAGCAGCTTGAACAGCGCAGAGCTGTGTAACTTTCAACACTAATATTTGGGAATGTGTGTGTGTCCGAGTAAGTTTAATACTTTCCTGACATAATTTAATGTAATTTAATTTTAATGGCTCGATATCCAGGTCAAAATGGCATTTTTTAACACGTATTTTGCAAGCATTTTTCTGAGTGTGTTCAGTCGCAGATCCCCATTGAAAATGCATTAACATCCGGGTACTTCATCAATATTTTGCCCAGTTAGGAGACATCATGTCGTTGTTCATGAAGGGACATTTTCCTTTAAAAAAATATATATTATATACAGATAATATCATAAAATGCATTAAAATTGTAATCCTGCAAAGTAATCCCCATTTTTACTAAATATACCTGTAATCTGAATACATCTTTTTTCTGTAACTGTAGCGGAATACAGTTACCCTTTTTTTGTATCCTAATTACATAACGCCGTTACATATATTCCGTTACTCCCCAAGCCTGGTTGCCTATAGTCTCTTTGACAGGTACTGAACATTTCATGGAAAACTTCCGCACGGTTCCAGAGATATGCACGAAAATAGCACTTTTTCATCAGTTTTGTGTGACATTGATATTTAGCATTATCATTTAAAGTTGAATGTTAAAGAAATAACCTTGTATTTTGTCAGTTTGTTTGTGCTTCATACTAACACACAGTAATACATTTTTGTAAAGGTAGAAATGTTATTTCCTAGAAAAAACATGTTTCTAAAGCAAGCGTAATGGTGAGAAGAAGTCCTTGATTTACGAGGTCTGTTAGAAAAGTATCGGACGTTTTAATTTTTTTCAAAAACCTGATGGATTTGAATCACATGCGTTTGCATGAGCAAACCTTGAACCTTCGTGCGCACGCGTGAACTTTTTCACGCCTGTCGATTGCGTCATTTCCTGGTAAGCAGCCTTTGTGTGGGACGTGTGCAGCGCGCTCGGCGGATTTTCATTTCAAGGAAAAAGACGGAACGACTGGAGCAGCGCTGAATCAAATTTTGCCAGAAACTGGGCGACAGCCAGGTGGAAACCATGTGCATGTGTCTCTAAGGTGAGTGTCATGAATTCTACGATAGGATTGAACAAGAGTTTCCATCTGAACATAAAATGAACCACAGCAAAAAAATATATTATTTACAAATATACAAGAAAAAAATTAACAGTTTACTGGTATTGTGAGTCTGGAGATTGATTAAATAAGTTAATTTATGGACACATTTTGCTTACTCATGAGACGTTGAAAGAAGGCAATGGAATAAAGCTTAAGCAATTAAGCAAATAAATCTGATTTGAATTTAGTAATGAAATTTGAAGCCAATTATTATTAAGAAAATTATCAAACAAATATATGAATATGTGTAAAGCTACTTTGTTTACTTTGTTTAATATGTTTAAAGCTACCATTTAACAACAAAAGCCTGTGAGCCTGTTTCTGTTTTTATCTACAATACTGAGCTAAACAGTTTTTCACTCTCCACACTATTTTTTAAACTGTAATCCCCCCCAAAAGGTGGAAAATGTAATATTGGAGGAGCACAGGGAATGCACACACGATGTCGTGTGCGTGCACACACACACGTGCGGTGTCACAACACAAGGAGGCAAAACATAGTAATTTTAACATTATTTTATTTTCCTTTGTGGATCATGGGATAATTTCCTCGCATTCAGACAGAATAGCCCATTGCCTGTAGCCGTTTAATGAATGAGTTGCACAGTGAACTGACTTCTGGTGTAAAGAGCAGCTCGTGGAAGTGAGCAGGGGTTCTGAAGCAGCGCCACAGAGATTCTGCAAATTAATTACCCCTGTAGCGGACCGAGACACCTGAACACCCACACCAAGGTTCACATCACCAACCTGATGGACAATCTCTGCCGCTGAAGCCCTGATCTGAGTTCTGATGGAGGAACTGTAGCGCAAAGTGCCGAACTCATGGAGGAACTTTTTTTCCAACCACACAAGGAATTAAAGTATTTTTAGATGTTGTGTTCCAAACTCGGTGACTTTTAAGTCGTTTGACTATCCGAGAAATTGTGGAAGAGGTGGGCATGTCACAACATGTCCTGTGAGACTTCAACACAAAGGCGCTTCTGCTCCGCCATCGGCAGCTTCATGCCGAAGCCATCGGCATGATTTTCACCGCCAATCTCTTCATGCCCAAATCTTCTGTCACAGTGGAATGTTCCGAAAAAGTGCTGATGTCCACCTCTTCTGCAATTTCTCGGATAGTCACACGACGGTCCCGCATCACCACAACGTTCACTTTGAAATGATCTGGTCATTTCAGCATGTTGATGGCTGACCGGAGCGTGGCTCGCTCTCCACCGTTGTGCGGCCGTCTTTAAACTGGTTGTACCGCTCCTTAATCTGTGTGATGCCCACAGGATCGTTACCGAAAGCCGTCTGAATCATCCAAATGGTTTCCACCTGGCTGTCGCCCAGTTTCTGGCAAAATTTGATGTGGCGCTGCTCCAGTCGTTCTGTCTTTTTCCTTGGAATGAAAAATTGCCGAGCGCACGACACACACCTCTCACAAAGGCTGCTTACCAGAAAATGATGCAGTCGACAGGCGTGAAAAAGTTCACGCATGCGCACGAAGGTTCAAGGTTTGCTCATGCAAGCACACGTGATTCAAATCAATCAGGTTTTTGAAAAAATAAAAAGGTCCGATACTTTTCTAACAGACCTCGTATTTGTGTCAACACCTTAGCTATATCTTTCTGTGAAGGCTCTCAGTTGTCCAGTTGGTTTCCATAGTAGAGAAGCTTGAATCTTCAACTGGACTGGGTTGCTTGACTCAAGGACGTTTCGCTTCAAATCGCAAAAGCTTCCTCAGCTAAAATTCTTGCTCTGGTAGTCTGACTTCTGTCTTGACTCTTGTAGAGAAGAATAACAGAAGCCACAAAAGCTGGAGTTTTAAACCTAACCAGACCCCTCCTAACGAGAGGCAGACTGTTATTTGCTAGTGACTTAACAATTGCTCTAATTAGCACCTATTGTGCTCTAGTTAGCACCCTCCTAATGACAGGTAACTGTCCCACCTAATGATGGGACTGACGCCTCTCCTGATGCCTCTTCTGACGACGTGAATGACTCATTACCATGAACAAAGGACCGAAACTGCTTAGACCTGAGTACCCCATTGTAAACAGGGGACAAAGCGTGTCTCAGACCCCCTCCCCGGTTAAGGCTGGGTTTCAACTGTTTCACATACAATGCCTCCTTCACTCCTCTCTCAAACCATTTCTTTTCGCTGGCTATGATTGGAGAAAACAGGCAGCTCCAGACAGGGGGTTACAGAAAACCCACTCACACTGACCAATATCTGCTCATTGGCTCAAACCACCCCCTTGAATACAAGCTCGGGATGATCAGGACTCTGTGGATCAGGATCAGGATTCTATGGTCTGATGTGACAAAGATTGAACTCTTTGTTGTGAACGCCAGTTGTCATGTTTGGAGGAAACTAGGCACCATCCCTACAGTGAAGCATGGTGGTGACAGCATCATGCTGTGGAGATGTTTTCAGTGGCAGGAACTGGGAGACTAGTCAGGATTGAGAGAAAGATGAATCCAGCAATGTAAAGAGACATCCTGGATGAAAACCTGCTCTACAGTGATGTTCAACTCAGACTGGGACCTGAATCTGAATGAACATCTCTAAAGAGATCTGAAAATGGCTGTGTACCAACACTCCCCATCCAACCTGATGGAGCTTGAGAGGTGCTGCAAAGAGGAATGGGCAAAACTGTCCAAAGATAGGTGCGCCAAGCTTGTGCCATCATATTCAAGAAGACCTGAGGCTGTAATTGCTGCCAATGGTGCATCAGCAAAGTATTGAGCAAAAGGTGTGTACATGTGATTTTAGGTTTTTTTTTTTTTTTAATAAATTTGCAAAAATGACAATCTTTTCTCATGTTGTCATTATGGGGTGTTGTGAGTAGAATTTTGGGGGGAAAATGACTTTACTCCATTTTGGAATAACATAACAACATAACAAAATGTGGAAAAAATGAAGCGCTGTGAATACTTTCTGGATGCACTGTAAGAGATGACAAGTTTTAGCTTGACTATTGTGTACAAGGATTAAGAAGAACTGCTGTTTATCTTCAGTGTATTTATTTACCAGATGCCTTATAACAGCCGAAGATGGGATGGGTGTGGTGTAATGTTACTGCGTGAATGCATATGTGTGCTCTTGTTAGCCTTGTAGAATGAGATGACCATATAATGAATGGAAGAACCCAGTTTGCCTGCAAACCAGCCTTGAAGGGACTCCCTGGGACGGTCTTATCAGTAAACGTAACTCCTGCAGGTTCATGTATAAATAGGAAGCTCAGAAAATGTCATCTGAGCAAATGCTGTAATACAGTATTGTTGTATACTGTCACTTGCTCCCTTACTGCAAGATTAAAACTTTGAACTGAGACCTGCCTGAATCCTGAAGTTATTGGAGTTTGAGAATTTTTGTTACAAACTGGTGACCTCCAATAACTCTCCAGCATCACTCCATCAATCGACTTGGAGCCAAAACAAATAAATAAATAAAATTAAACAAAAAAAATCCTCAACCGTTCTTTCATGGGCAAGAATTTTGGGATGTAGTGAGTTATGTCTCTACGTCTTGTGACATGGAGAATGAAGGTGTGACCAATAAGGAAGAGGTTCAGGTAAAGTCTTAAATGCTTTTAAATCCTTTGAGTAAAAAGTAGGTTTTAAACTTTTTAGAAGAAAAAGTATGTAAAAAGACTATTTTGGACTTGGCAAAAAATCCAGATTGGACCTGGTCATCGTAAATTGATGTCGCCAAGTTGACCTCATCAGGAGGGGTTGGACCTGTGAAGTAATCCTAGGAAAATAAGATGTGGAGTAATGATGGTGGTAGCATGCTGGAGGAGTGGTTAGCACTGTTGCCTCACAGCAAGATGATTGTGGAATCCCTTCCCACCTCGGGCCTTTCTGTGTGGAGTTTGCATGTCCTTTCTGTATTTACATGGTACTCTACCAGTGCTCCGACTTCCTCCCACATCTAAAGACAGGCAGGTGTAACAAATTTAAGTGTAAATTATTTTAATTGAGCCTCATGTGTTATTGGCCTCACGCTGGGGACCATTAATATTTAGTGACTGGAATTATGAAAATCCTAAATTAAATTAAATCGGGCTGGACCTCCTTCAGCAGGTCACCAAAATAATTAACAATTTTAAGATTTAATAATTATTAGAATCAAATGGGCAGACCAGAAATGTAAGGAAATTTGAATATTAGACTTGGCTCATTTATATAACAAAGGGGAGGAGGTTGGTCGTATGCTAAACTTTGGGGGGATTTTCTGTTCTCTGGGCCTACAAGTATATGCAGATAAAATACTGTTCCTTTTTTGTTTAAACAAAGGTCTCCTTTTCTTCACTTAAACCTAGAAATAATAGCTGGTTGTCAAGGCTCTACGTTTATGGCCATTTTATCTTACAAGAGTTCCTCGGGTGGGTCTGGAGGGTCTCTGGTCTTGACGTGAGGCAATTATAATGTCACATAATTTCCACTGACCGGAGTTTCACTGATACAGGTTTAAAGGACTGCTTTGAAGAATTCTGAGTTACAGTTCTGTTGTGATAGGACCACAGTGTGGGGGTCCAGGGAGTGTCCTGGGACCCATCTTCAAATGGCCCCACTTGACCTCTGAAGATAATTCATGAACTGTGAACAACTCCTGAACAGCAAACCTTATTTCCTAAACTGTGAACAATATTCCCAGAACTGTGAACATTCCTGTTTTGAGCCTTCAGTGAACTGTCTGGTGTTAAAAGCTTCAGTGTTACGAGTGCAGTCACTCACGTCTCCTCTCCTCCGTTGTCCTAGTTCCTGTCCTTGACTTGGTGCGCCCACCTGGCCTCAGGATTCCAATTTGTTCTCAGACTCCCAAGTCTGTCCATGTGTGTACTGCAGCATCCAGATTTCCACTGCTACAAGCGGGCCCTGTTTTGGCTCAGCAGGCCAACTAACCAGTGCAGCATTGTTCTTAAGTTTATTGTAAATTAGGGTTGGGTATCGAGAATCGGTTCTTTTCGGGTATCGTTAAGAAATGATTCGATCCACCAACATCAATAGCCTTTTTGCTCAACGATTCCCTTATCGGGCTTTCAGAGTGGCTGTTGATTTTGGGGGTGTTTGTCAGAAAAATGATCATGTCTCTACGTTGATTACAGAACCCCTGCAGGATCTGTAATCATCCGTTTCTGAAGTGCGGCTCTTCTTTGAAGCTTGAAGCAATGAAGCATTGATCCAACCCACTGCTTTGTTGGTTCTTTGTTTCTTCACTTTATCTTAATTTTCCCCACTAAAACCCCAAAGAGCATATGTCTGTGAGTAATATTTACCTTTTTTATGTTAAACTGACCTGTTATGGTCTTCTGAAACAGTTGAGAGATGTATTTTATAACTTAAAAATGGGACCGATGCTAACGCGTTAGCATGTCTATGGCATTTTCAATGTTATAGTTAGCATTAAGCTGTTTGCATCTCAGCACGTTTGTGTGCATTTGTTTTCTGTATAATAATTAATGGCTCAGCGTTTGTTGTCGTAAGTCAAATGTATTACAAATTGTAATTTTTAAATGTATTTTTGTTTAACCCCTTAATGCCTATTTTCGCATATATGCTGCAGTATTTGACTCAAATATGCAACATACCAAATTGACCAGTATGCCTGTTGTCGCATATTTGCAACATACCAGTATTATTATTATAACATTATAACATAAATTATTAACAAAATACCAAAATTACTATTTATTTTTTGTGCAAAACTGAAATTAATAATCTCAACATTATTTATCATCTACTTAAAGGCAAAAACACACACAAAACATTTTTTTATATACAGCTATATAAATTCAGGCATTAAGGGGTTAAATATTAATAATAACAGCAACAACAACAATAGTAATGCTACAGTACAATTTTAGAGAAAGAGACAAAAAGAACCTGATTAAAACACAACAGAAAACATAAAACCAACTAACAATGAATATAAATAGTTAAATATGTAAATAAATAACTTTCCTGTGAACACCTAGTGACTCTTACACCCCCACTTCATCCCTGTTTTATTTGTTTAATGACAATTTGTTTTGGTCAAACCATATTTTCAATGTGTTAATTTCTTCAGTGATTTCCTCCAGAACTATCTGCCAAGTTAGAAAACTGCTGCATCCTAGTAAGAGCAGAACACTACTGGAATGAATTTGAATAAGGACCTGACTCTGGATAAAGCGGAAGAAAATGGATGGATGGAAGTTTGTTTTTTTTTTTCTCACCTAAATGGATGCTGCACTCACTGCAGTTTATTGTCTGGAATAGTCCCAGATTGCATTTCAGAGCTTCTAGAATTCAAACATTTTCGTGCGGGTGGTGTTGGGGGGATTTTTTTGTTTGTTTGTTTGTTTTTCACCACTTTCATCCATGAATATGTCAATCGTGAGTCACTTTTGTGCAGATTAAAGTCACTAACTGGGACTCCTGTCTTGTTGCGAGAAAGAAACGAGAATCGTCTGTTGGGAAAGTGTAGTGACACGGACCCACAACAGGGGGCGTAAATGAACGGACAATGAAAGAGTCGAATATGAACACTTTACTGTCGTGAATGAGCATAACCACAATACAGAGGAATGTAAAATTTTGCAAACAGTCAATCACAAAGGTGACGTGTGGGCAGGCTCGAGGATAGAAGACGTCTGTCCTGAGAAGAACCGGAACCACATGATTTCCACCGCCACCGAACCTGGAGAATACTGGAGCCGCCAAGTCCCGAGTCCCCAGGTGGCCACTGTCTCCGAATGTCGGATCTAGTACTGCTCAAATCCAGAAAACTGGTACGTGCAGTAGTAGTTAGTACTTATCAACAGTTTGGCGTGGGGAGCGAAGACGTCAGCTCTCCACGTATCACAAACTCAGCCTCCAGCTGCGAGCACTCACAGAACTGACTGCAAATGACACAAGCAAACACTGTCTGAAAAGACAAAAACAACGGCTGAGAAAGTCTCCTTCACAGGTCGAAGATATCTCGGCAACGAGGTGGAGATGACGTCCGGGTTTTATGGAGTAGCATGATGAAGTGTAGATGGGTGACAGCTGTCATGAGATGATGAGTGACAGCTGTCACCCCCGGCTGTGTCCGTAGCGGCAGCGCCCTCTCGTGCCTGAAGCCCGCACTTCAGGCAGGGCGCCCTCTGGTGGTGGCCAGCAGTACCTCCTCTTCTGGCAGCCCACACAACATCATCCTCCGTTCTGTTCACACAGAACTGCTGCTGTCCTTCTATAGGTGTTCTGTAGAGAGCGTCTTCACCAATAACATCTTGGTGTGGTACAGGAGCTGCTCTCAGGCTGACAAGAAGGCTCTGGAGAGAGTCAGGAAGTCAGCACAGAAGATCATAGGAGCGCAGCTGTCCTCTCTGTCAGACATCTATAACACCAGTCTGTGCAGGGCCAGAAGCATCAGCTTAGATGGTTCACACCCCAGGCACAGCCTGTTCTCACTGCTGCCCTCAGGAAAGAGGTACCGGTCCATCAAGGCCCGCACATCCAGACTCAACAACATGTTCTACCCAAGTGCAATACGAGTATTGAATGCATATTAGCCTACAGTCTGCACTATTCATTGCATTTATTTTTTATAAAGGTGAATGCAATGAATAGCACTGGCTCCCTTGTAAATACATGTATATATTCTTATTTGTCGTTTTATATTTACTTTACACCTTTGCACTATGGGAGTTGTCTTTTAATTTTGTTGTACCCTGTGTATAATGACAATAAAAAGCATTCTATTCTATTCTAAACTGCAATCGATCAAAAGGTTTTTTCTTCTCAAAATGAGACGTCCTGTGCTGATGTGCAGCAGCCGGCTAGGCTCAGCTCAGAGGTATGGAGAGATCTTCATGCCAAAATGTTTGAAAGGAAATGCTTTTGTCAAAAACTACGGATTTTATTTTTATTTATGTCCAGAGATCAAGGATACAGTGACCAATTTCATATTTATTTACTTTAAGACTCAATGAAATGTTGTTGACATAGAAAACCTGTGAAGCCTACTTTTAGTACAAAGAAAATTCACAAGAGGTATCGATAAGGGAATCGATAAGGAATCAGATCGATAAGCAGAATCGATAATGGCATCGATATCGATAAAATCTTATCAATATTCATCCCTTTTGTAAATAAATCTTTTTGTTCACAATCTGTTCTGGTCCTTGTTC
This sequence comes from Thalassophryne amazonica, assembly GCF_902500255.1. NCBI lineage: Eukaryota > Metazoa > Chordata > Actinopteri > Batrachoidiformes > Batrachoididae > Thalassophryne > Thalassophryne amazonica. The sequence continues at coordinate 57,910,138 of NC_047112.1, read as the reverse complement.
CTAGCGTGTAAGTCCATCACCAAGTACTGGTCTGGTCCCATCCGGACCCCTAACCATAACAGAAGAATCCAGCCATATTGTGGACCCAGCGGGAGCAGACCAAATCCAACAATCCATGGATTTCATTGGGGACTAGGTGCTGAAACTCTCAGCCCAGGTTAATGACTCAGACACTCTCTTCACGCAGCTTGCTGTTCAGCTCTCAGAGACCTCAGCCATTTCGGCGTCTGTTTCCTCCTGCAGCTAAAACAGACTTTAGTCGAAGTTCCTAGTCTGTTTCCTAGTTCCTAATCACTCTTTAGTTCCTTAGTCTCCTGGTCTGTCCTCAGTCCCCTAGAAATAATTTTTTGTCTAGGCGTTCCCTAGATTTTGTCTCCTAGGCTGTTCCGAGTCCAACCAGTTCCTACTCTGTTCCAAGTCTCCCGTTTCCTAGTCTCTTCCAGGTTGTTCCTAGTCATAGTCCCCTGGTTTGCAGACCAATTCCAGTTTAATGTGCCCTAGGTTCCAGCCCAGTCCTGTGTTTATGTCTCCGGGTTCCCAGACCAGTTCTGGGTTTTTGTCCGCCTTAGTTCTTGTGGGTCGTACGGCCTCTGTGTTCTCCGTCATGGGCTCTAGATGGCCCCCCCCCAACTCATGGTTTCCTGGTCGGGTGATTCCGTCCTGCCCTATTTGGTCACCAGTAAGAGCCCTTTGAGGGGGGTACCGTCAGGGTCTGCTCTGGCCCTGTTGTCTGGCTGGTTTCTGTGTGGTGTTCATCTGTTTTCCCTCCAGGTGGCATGCAAGTGGAGCAGAAAAACCTGTTCTCACACCTGTGATTCATCTGTTCTCACACCTGTGATTCATCTGCTTCAGATAATCAGCCTGTGTACTTAAACCCCGTGCTCCATCTCATCAGTGCTCGAATCTTTTGCCAGTTTGGCCAGTACTCCAGAATCTGTGCCAGAAGACGCCAGGATCTAACAGCGGAACTTTACATCTGTCATGACCGGCCCTGATCCAGGCTTTGATCCCTTTTTTGCCCCTTTCTTTGCTGCATCTTCTGTTCCCACTTTGATTTATTAGTGGTTTATTTTCATCATGTGTTTTTTCTATGTTCTATTTTGCTTTGTCACTTTGTCTGTTTGCTACTTTTATACTTTAGCCATTGTCCAGTTCCATTCTTGTTTTGTTCAGCCAGTTTGTGTTTTCATTGTTTACCACTTGTTTATTTTGTTCTTCTCATTTGTTATATTATCTGTTGTGCTTTAGTGTCAGGTTTTGTTATCTCAGTCTCTGTTTTATTTTTGTTTAGCCACTTTGGTTTCTTAGTCTGTTCCAGTTTAGTTTTGTCTTAGTGTTTTATTGTCTATTATTCTCAGAGCAGTTTTTATGAAGTTTATTTTCTGTGTTTGTAATCCTCTGGTTTGCTTTTCAGTTTTGTTCTTAAATTGCACTCACATCCAGTTATTTATGTTCACTCCACGCCCTGCATCTGACTTTATGTTTTCCCTCACTTTGTTTCTGTCTGTGTTGTTTCACCTCACTCACACTCCCTACACTAGCCCAAGTATCTTTGCTCCTTACATCACTCTCTTGCACAGTGTTTGATCTTTGTCTACTAGCCACGCCCCCTTTCTGGAATCTTCCCTCCACATCTGCACCTTGTTACCTAATCAGTCTGCACATGCACATTGTTCACAGCACCTGTTACTTAAGCCCTTACAGTCTCACAGCACACTGCCAGATTGTTGTCTTAGTACACTTTCCAGCGCCCTTCATAATCCTGTTTTTGTCTTGCCGTGTTCCGATCCTTGCTCTGTTTTTCTTGACCATGCCTTTTGCTTCATCCCGGATGTCTGACTTTGCTCGTGCCTCTGAACCCTGCTCGTTTGTGACTGTGTCTCAGCCTGATCCTATGTGTACCTCTGCCACGCTGACTGATTACATGTGTACCGAAACCAAGCCTGGAATAAAGACCATGATTTCTCCTACACCAAAGCCTTGTCTGGGAGTTTGCATTGCGGGTCCAGCCGCTCCTGGTGATGGGCTCCCGCCCGTTCTGACAACATCAGAATCTGAAGTCAGCCTGAGACCAGTCTGATACCAGAACCTACTGAGAGATTTCACAGAGAGTTCCTCAATGTGAATCCTGAGCTTCCCGCAGTTTCTAAGGTAACCTGGCCGCTTTAATTCCCGTAGTAGAGTCTTCTGATCTTTGGTGTTTCCAGACACCTTCCTGTGCAGTTTCCATGCTGCAATGTCTCCTGCATTATCTACAAACCACGACACCACTAATGGAACTCTCAGCTGAACCGCTGTTCATCCGTAGCCTGTCTCAAAGCATGCCGCTCTGCTCCGTCAGCTAAGTTCCTGCTGACTTTGTGAGATTTTCACCTCTCATTCAGCTCCTGTCTGTGTCTTATTTTGTTTATTCCCAAGAACTGTATGAACTGTGTGCAGAACTACGAAGAACTTCCAAGTCATTCCTAAAGCAGAGTTCCAGCTTAATTGAACTGCGTCACAGATGCACCACAGCTCTCAGCTTTCAACAGCTTGGAGCGGGCCCTATCTGCACTCTCCAGGCTTCCTGATGAATTGACTCTTTCTGTTGCAAATTATTGTGAATAAAACTCCTTTCATTCACCTGGTCTTCTCCTTGTTCCCTGCATTTGGGTCCAGTTCCTTAACGGTCCGGTCCCATCTGGACCCCTAACCACAACACTTGTCCCGTTATCACGCAGGTCACTGGCAGTGGGTGGGACCTCCCTCGAATGGCCACAGGGACCAATAAGGGAAGGATTTTGTGAAATAAGGTCTGCCTTTGTTACACCCATGGAGTGTTTTATAAAACTGTTTGTACCCACTGTTCTTGGTTCTGAAAGGGCGGATCTCTTCTGTGAGAGAAGTCCTTCAGAAACCAGGCCTGATTTCCATTGTGACTTTGAATGAATTTAAAAGCGAGGAATAGTTCGAGTTTGTACTTTGTGTGGGGCAGTGTTACATAAAGCGCTGGGGGAAATAACATACCTTTGACTTTAATGATGAGAACTTAGTATGAGGTTTGACAAGCAAGACAGACTGGGCGCAATTGCAAGACGCAGGACAGCAGGTTAGCAGAGATAAAATGTTTACTGGGTTGACAAGCTGGGGTCGGTACACAGAGAGGCAGTCCAAACAGAGCAACAGTATCAAAAACATCAGGCAAAGGCTTGGTCGAGGTCCACAGGCAGGTAGTCAAAAGCATGATGAGGCAATCAGAACAAGGCAAAAATACAAGAACTGAGCTGGAAAGAGGCACAAGGCACATCAATCTGGCAAAGGACCAGGACACACTGTGAGGCTTATAAAGCACCCAGGTGATGAGTAACAAATCAAGAACAGGTGCGTGGTGAAACTTCCAGAACCGGGGTGTGGCCAGCCAGAGAGAAACGGCCACCACCAAGGACCCAGAGAGAGAGGCAAGAAAGAGCAGGACAGAGAAAACCCAAGCAGAAAGATGGAGCCAGACAACAGATCACTAACAAACACAAACAAAATAAGAATAAAACAGAACCTGACACTTAGTATGCAAAAAGCAAACAAACAAACAACAACAACAAAAAAACACATTCATACACACACACTCATCTTCAACCACATAGTCCAATCAAGGGTCACGGGGGGCTGGAGCCTATCCCAGCAGTCATAGAGCGCGAGGCGGGGTACACCCCGGACAGGACGCCAAAACACATTCATACAACTAACTGTGTTAATTATCCTTTCACTCAACTTAAGAACAGCATTTCTAGATAAACTGCTGCAAACTGTCATTTATTTTATAAATGAGAAATATAAAAAAAAAAAAACTACAACATGGTAATGGGTGGGATGAGAACACAAAAGAAAAATTGTTGAACAAATCGTAATGTTTTCGCACCAGAGAAGAGCTCTGCTGAACAGTAGGCCGCCAGCACTGTGTGACACCTGTGCACACTGATACGAGGTCTGTCCAAAAAGTAACGGACCTTTTATTTTTTTCAAAAACTATATGGATTTGAATCACGTGTGATTGCATCAGCCAAGCTTGAACCTTCGTGCGCATGCGTGAGTTTTTTCACGCCTGTCGGTTGCGTCATTCGCCTGTGGGCAGGCTTTGAGTGAGCACTGGTCCACCCCCCTCGTCGGATTTTTATTGTCAGTGAAATGTCTGAGAGACTGCCGCTTTGCTCCATGAAATTTTTTTCAGAAACTGTTAGAGACAGTCAGTTGGAAGCCATTCGAAAGATTCAGATGGATTTCGGTGAAGATTCTGTCGGCGTCACACGGATTATGGACTATTAAAACCTTTTTAAAGACGGCCCACAGCGGCGGAGGGCGCGCGGCGCACTGAGCGGCCATCGACAGGCTGGAACGACCAGATCATTTCTAAACTGAACGCTGTGTTGATCCGAGACATCGTGTGACTAACACAGAAATGGCAAGAGAGCTGGACATAGCACTTTTGCGGCACATTCCACTGTTACAGGAGATTTTGTAATGACAGATGTGCGGAGAATTTCACGCGTCGGCATGGAGCCGCTCATGGCGCGCAACAAAAAAAACACCTCCGTGTTGGAAACCATTCAGAAGATTCAGACGGCTTTCGATGGCTTTTCAGTCGAGTGAGTATCCGAGAAATTGTGTAACAGCTGCACATGCCACAACATGTCCTGTGAGACTTCCAACACGGAGATGTTTTTTTGTTGCGCGCAATGAGCGGCTCTGTGCCGACACGTGAATTCCTCCGCACGTCTTTCATTACAAAATCTCCTGTAACAGTGGAATGTGCCACAAAAGTGCTATGTCCAGCTCTCCTGCCATTTCTGTGGTAGTCACATGATGTCCCGGATCAACACAGCGTTCAGTTTAGAAATGATTCTGGTCGTTCCAGCCTGTCGATGGCCGCTCGGTGCGCCACGCGCCCTCCACCGCTGTGGGCCATCTTTAAAAAGGTTTTAACACTCCTTAATCCGTGTGACGCCGACAGAAACTTCACCAAAATCCATCTGAATCTTTCGAATGGTTTCCAACTGCCTGTCTCTAACAGTTTCTGAAAAAAATTTCATGGAGCAAAGTGGCAGCCTCTCAGCCATTTCACTGACAATAAAAATCCGACGAGGGGGGTGGACCAGTGCTCACTCAAAGCCTGCCCACAGGCGAATGACGCAACCGACAGGCGTGAAAAACTCACGCATGCGCACGAAGGTTCAAGCTTGGCTGATGCAATCACACGTGTTTCAAATCCATATAGTTTTTGAAAAAATAAAAAGGTCTGTTACTTTTTGGACAGACCTCGTATTCCATTTCAAACAATGATTTGGGGAAAAAAAAGTTATTTTGATTGAGTGTGGAGCTCCAGGTGTGTGGTCAGCTTTTGAAGTTCTCCATCTCTTCCTGAGTAATGCTTTCGATTTGATCTCGCAAGTTGGAGAAACATGGCCGGTCCTCGAAATCGTATTCCCAGCACTGCTTCATCAAGCCGTACACCTGGTGGTGGCACAACAACACAAAATGCATGTCTTTATAATAGAAGCCATCGCGAAGGATTATTGATGGAGTCACACTCTGTTATAAGCTTGTGATAAAATCTTTTGGTGGCAATGATTACTGGTAACAATAACTGTATGAACTGCAATCTTTATCTCAGGCCAGAGCCCCAACTATTTCACAGAATTGACTATGCCAGCTAAACAACTTAAATTTGGAGGGAAATAATAAAAAATTAAAATGTAGTGTAATTGCATCATACTTCAGAAACTGCTGGTTGCACAGTTTTAAGTTTGATGTTAAATAATTTGTAAATTACAAGTTTCATTGGCCCATAATGAAACATTTTCTAAAACCCAAGCATTACCGTGGTAACGGTCAAAACCAACAAATTAAAGAACAGGCAGAACATATGACTGGGCATGATACCAAAACTCTGTGTACTGCAAATGAGTTATGGCTAGCTTGACACACTGCTCCAGAACATTTTAAAACCTTTGTAACACCCATGTTTTGAAGCATTGTATCAAAAATAAGACATCATGTGCTGTGCTAAATCAGACCTCAATGCATCAGCAACTTTTTGAAATGTTCCACTTGATTTGCACCCTCTGCTGTTGAAACATAAGTTAAGGTTTTTTTATTATTATTATTTATTATTATTTTGGCAGTCATGCAACTTTTACTCCAGTGCAACTTGTATAACAAAAGTAAAAAAAAAAAAAAAATCATGCATCCTTATCCTTATTAATATTAATATTAATGGCCGGCGGCCAGTGGTGGGCACAGATAACCAAAAAATTTACTTCGATAACAGATAATCAGATAATCAGATAACTGAAAAGTTATCTTTGATAAAGATAAAACGATAAACCACCCAAAAATGTATCGGAATTTACAGATAACCGATAAATTCCAATATTGTCTCTGGTACATTTGTAACTACTAATAAACTGAATTTGAGTTTTAAAGCCACAATAGCTTCTAGTAATATTAAAAGTGACAACAGACCCAAACAATGAGGCCACACTCTCGTCTTTGAACATCCTGCCCCTGCTAGAAGCTCTTGTTTACTACACAGCTTCCAGCACAGACGCACCCTGAGAGCAGCCATAAAGCCCAGCTCTCTGTCAATCACAACGCGCCGGTCAGGCGGAGGTCTTGGAAAATAAAGTCATGCTGACTTATGGTTTTGATTTATAAATAACATTAATACCGATAGAATAATTCCATTAATGTCAATTCTGTCATTTGTACAAAGTTAAAATATAACATATACGAGGTCTGTGAGAAAACTATCCGACCTTTTTATTTTTTTCAAAAACTATATGGATTTGAATCATGTGCGCTTGCATCAGACAAGCTTGAACCTTCGTGCGCGTGCCTGAGTTTTTTCACGCCTGTCGGTTGCATCATTCGCCTGTGGGCAGGCTTTGAGTGAGCACTGGTCCACCCCCCTCGTCGGATTTTTATTGACTGCCGCTTTGCTCCATGAATTTTTTTTTCAGAAACTGTTAAGAGACAGCCAGTTGGAAACCATTCGAAAGATTCAGATGGCTTTTGATGGTTTTTCAGTCGAGTGAGTATCTGAGAAATTGTTTAACAGCTGGGCATGTTCCAACTTGTCCTGTGAGACTTCCAACACGGAGGTGTTGTTTGTCCAGCGGCTGTGAGTGGCTGCGTCCCGACGCGCAAATCCGTCCGCACATCTTTCATTACAAAATCTCCTTTAACAGTGGAATGTGCCGATAAAGTGCTGATCCCGACCTCTTCTGAAACTTCTCTGGTAGTCACATGACATCCTGCATCAACAGAGTCTTAAATTTGGAAGTGATCTGCTTGTTCCAGCCTGTTGATGGCCGCGCGGGGCGCCCTCCGCCGCCATGGACCGTTTTTAATCCAGTTTTAATGGTCTTTAATCCGTGTGATACCGACAGAATCTTAACCGAAATCCATCTGATTCTTTTGAATGGTTTCCAACTGGCTGTCTCTAACAGTTTCTGAAAAAAAATTCATGGAGCAAAGCAGCAGCCTCTCAGCCATTTCACTGACAATAAAAGTCTGACGAGGGGAGTGGACCAGTGCTCACTCAAAGCCTGCCCACAGGTGAATGACGCAACCGACAGGCGTGAAAAAACTCACGCATGTGCACAAAGGTTCAAGCTTGTCTGATGCAAGCGCACATGATTCAAATCCATATAGTTTTTGAAAAAAATAAAAAGGTTGGATACTTTTCTCACAGACCTCGTATCTTTTAATGTTGAATAATGCACTAATTCTGAGGTTTTGTAACAAACACAGACAGACTGCAAAGGATTCTGGGTAAAAGTGCCTCTGCTAAACACTGATTGGTTCAGTCATTCATTATGTAAACCAACACGTTAATGTGAGGTGTGTTGGTGTTTACAGATAAATGTGCTTTTGTAAAATATTCCATTTTTTATTGGTAAAAACAGGCATTTTTATGGAGCCCTGGAAGTGTCATCGCAAAATGTTTTGCATGTGGAGAGAATGTGCGCTCATTTTATCAGTGCCGTGCACATGTGTGATGATGTTGTAAAACGTGCACTCAATATTGTCTTGACACATAAATGTTCCTTTACACTGTGCGAGTTTTGGCCCTTTTTCAGATGATTTTTCATTTGTGCGAGAATTTTTTGGACCGAGTTTCAGGTTAATTGCGCGTCCTGCTTCGTGTAGTGTACGTGGAGTAACAAGCTGCGTTTAACATCTCACGACCACCTCCTGGTCGCCGATCGTATGGTCGAATGAAAATCAAACCTGTTTGATATTATTCTGGTCGGCCGTCATGAGGTTATCCTGCTGCTGAAGAGCAACAAGCGTCCAACCGCTCGCACTGTGCCTGTTCAGACACCGCAGAGCTGTCTTGTAATGTTATTTTTTGTTGTTGTTTTGTTTTTAAACTTAATTTGTAAAAAAAAAAAAAAATAAATAAAATTTGCAAAGCCAAAAAGTTGATTTGACAACCATCTGATATAACCGGGGTCAAAATAAATAGAACACTGCCATCTACTGGTGCCCAGACACTTAGTCTGGTGCCCAGACTGCCATGAACACTACTGTCCAGTAGATGGCAGTAGAGGCCTGAAAAACTTGCCAAAACAAAATCACAGATAATCCGTGTCTGCTCCATTTAAGATGCGTGGAATTTAACAAACGCAAATACAATAATGTCTATAAACCCAGAGAATATATTCACAAGAGTTTTAGGCACTAGAGTTTAATGCTGCTGTCCGTGGAGCCTGAACAGAGTGTCTGAAATGCATTTGTCCTGTTGTGAACATACTGAGATTAGACTATCCTACCCATAATGCACTGCTGGGCACAGCGTGTGCTCACTAAAACCTTAAAATTAGCACATTACTTTAAAACTAAAACATATATCTGATATTTTCACTTTATAAAACATCAGACATGACAGTAATTTTAAATAACTTGTCCAAAATTAGTTTGGTTAAAATTTGAAGCATAAGTTAAAAATGTATGCCTCTGGATGACTTGGGTGATATTGCCAGCATATCAGTATGGTGTTAAAAGAAGTGATTTTTTTTGTTTGTCTATTGGTGAGACATTGGTGAGAACAGTTCTTTTTTGCCTGCAGAGGATAGAGTGGTTTCTTCTGGAAGCAGCTCTCTTCTGTTTGCAGAGGGTAGAACTATGCATTTGTTAGGAAACTTTTAACAGGTAGGTCTCAACTGATTTTAAATTTTAAAAGTGTTTGTCACTGTTCATCTTTGTTTACTATGTTATTGGTCTAAAAGTTATTGGACAAAAATGTATCGGAAGATAATTATTCAGATAATGCTTTTTTAAAGTTATCTAAAACGATAATCCGATAATGAAAACATTATCTTCAATAATTATCTGTTATCGGATTATCAGAACTGTGCCCACCACTGCCAACGGCAATTTATATAGAGCTTTCCTGGGAATCAATGCACAAAGCAAAAGAAACTCTATTAATAAAAGTACATTACAACAATGTACAAAAATTCTAGAGATTATGATGCACTCAGTGAAGGGCCTGTACGTGTACTAGCATTTATGTTGCTTGTTTAACTGAAAAAGCTTGATAGAAGCAGATTATGCATGTTAAATCCACTTTAACAACCCTGAAGGTGAGTACGGTCCTGTTGTGGATATGTCCTCTTGGTTATGTCTGTGTATGTACAGTGACAAAAATAAGTATTTGAACATGTATGATTTTTTAATAATTTATTTGTATGTTACTGCTGCAAATAAGTATTTCAACACCTGTGAAAATCAATGTTAATATTTGGTACAGTAGCCTTTGTTTGCAATTACAGGGGTCAAACGTTTCCTGTAGTTTTTCACCAGGTTTGCACACACTGCAGCAGGGATTTTGTTCCACTCCTCCATACAGATCTTCTCCCAATCTTTCAGGTTTGGAGTTTCAGCTCCCTCCAAAGATTTTCTATTGAGTTCATGTCTGGAGACTGGCCAGGCCACTCCGGGACCTTGAAATGCTTCTTACGGAGCCCCTCCTTAGTTGCCCTGGCTGTGTGTTTGGGGTCATTGTCATGCTGGAAGACCCAGCCATGACCCATCTTCAATGCTCTTACTGAGGGAAGAAGGTTGTTTGCCAAAATCTCGCAATACATGACCCCATCCATCCTCCCTTCAATATGGTGCAGTCGTCCTGTCCCCTTTGCAGAAGAGCACCCCCAGAGTATGATGTTTCCACCCCCATGCTTCACGGTTGGGATGGTTTTCTTGGGGTTGTTCTCATCCTCTAAACATGGTAAGTGGAGTTGATTCCAAAAAGCTCTATTCTGGTCTCATCTGACCACATGACCTTCTCCCATGCCTCCTCTGGATCATCCAGATGGTCATTGGTAAACTTCAAACGGGCCTGGACATGTGCTGGCTTGAGCAGGGGGACCTTGCTGCCCTGCAGGATTTTAAACCATGACAGCATCATGTGTTACTAATGTAATCTTTGTGACTGTGGTTCCAGCTCTCTTCAGGTCATTGACCAGGTCCTCCTGTAGTTCTGAGCTTTCTCAGAATCATCCTTACCCCACAAAGTGAGATCTTGCATGGAATCCCAGACCGAGGGAGATTGACAGACATCTTGTTTTTCTTCCACATTCTAATAAATAATCATAACAGCTGATTGCCTGTTGTCCTGTAGTCCATCCCAGCCTTGTGCAGGTCTACAGTTTTGTCCCTGGTGTCTTTAGACAGCTCTTTGGTCTTGACTATGGTGGACAGGTTGGAGTGTGATTGATTGAGTGTGTCAACAGGTGTCTTTTATACAGGTAACAAGTTCAAACAGGTGCAATTAATACAGGTAAAGAGTGCAGAATAAGTGTGCTTCTTAAAGAAAAATTAACGGGTCTGTGTGAGCCAGAATTCTTGCTGGTTGGGAGGGGGTCAAATACTTATTTGCAACAGTAACATACAAATAAATTATTTAAAAAATCATACATTGTGATTTCAAGATTTTTTTTTTTTTTTTTTAGATTATGTCTCTCACAGTGGACATGCACCTAAGATAAAAATTTCAGACCCCTCCATGATTTCTAAGTGGGAGAACTTGTAAAATCGCAGGGTGTTCAAATACTTATTTTCCTCACACTATTTGGATCTGGCCGGGGGACAGTTCACCTGTTTGTAATATTAGGGACAAGCCGGGGGAGGCGGGGGCGTATTTTGTGGGCTAAAGTCGGTTACACTTCGACTTTCTTCCAAATAACGCACATCTCATTAATAATAATATTATAAATACAGGCTCATAATTCCTGCACGTTTCTGAATTGTGTGAAATGTCCTGCCGCACACAGAGAGGATTCAGCTGCATTCCGAGCTGGGCTCAGATAAATCCTCTCCGTGTGCAGCAGGAACATCCGTGGATCATCCAGCAAACGAGGCAGGCAGCCTTTGAAAGCAGAAATACAAAGTGTAAGAACAGGTTTGAATGTCACTGGAGAGGACAAACTGCCCACTTGTGGAAAAAAGCATAAAGCAGAGCCTGCCTATTTGTAAAGACGGCTTAGAACTTGTGCTGTGTTCACATTACTAGCTGAAGTGACTGAACCTGACCCTTTTTTGTGTGCCTGCAAGAGTGTGTATATTTACAATAATTTTCCAGCAGCTGGCAACTCTTTTTGTTGTCATGTACACTGACAAAATAATAATAATAATAATAATAATAATAATAATCAATAATAATAATAACATTTAAAATGAGACTTATCTTCATAATGAACTGGTTTATTTGATGGAGAAAAAGAATCAGATTTCATTTCATTTGCATGGGAATGCTAGAAACATTTCAGTTTAGATTTTCTTTTGATCCACAGATGAAGAGCAAAAATTAGGGTGAAAAAAAGGCAAACACTACATTATCAAATTTCTGTCATATCTAAAACTTGCAGATTAGATAAGTATTTACACATTTAGCCTAATATGTGCAAACATTAAGCTACATATTTAGCTAAATGTTGAGACACATATGCACTTCAATAAAAAAAAGCTAATTGTTCATCCCTGAAAGACCGATTAATAAAGCGTCTAATGGCAGACATTTATCATGTAAGGACATGTTTATTCAAATTTGCAATTCATGGATGTTTTGTTTCAGAATTATAATGTAGCCTTTTGTTGTCAATTTCAATTGCAATTTCAGGGGCACTTCTATAATACTAATAATAAAATAATTTCAAAAATGGTTGTTTGCGCAAAAAGTTCGTGGTTTTATTGGGGGGGCTCGGGGGGCACTGGGAGGGGGTCTTGCCCAGGGAGTAATTCAGTGTAGAACCACCACTGTTTCCATGGTTGGTCTCTGTGCCTTATGGCTGTGTGTGCGTGTGTCCGTGATTTGTTTCTGTGCATTATGGGTGTGTGCATGTTTGTACTCTGTTGTTTATGTGATCTGTCTGCTGTCTGTGTGGTCCTGTGTGGTCTCAACTTCACAAGCCCCCCGTGTCCTTTTTCTCCTGCAGTGTCATGTGTTTGGTTTTTCATGTTTGGCACTCCGTCTCCCTTTTCGAGTTCCAAGTGCCTTATTCGCGTGTGTATTTGGATTTAATTTTTGATTATTGCAGTTCATGTTGCTGGTTGTGCTTTGATTGCCTTCCTGCTTCTTTTGAGTCTTATGTCAGTGTTGCCAGGGCTGCACTCACTCTTGAGTTCCTCAGTGGTTTTTGCTTTGTGTTACCTGCTGTGTCTTTTGGTGGTATGTCTTCGGTTATATTTCATTGTTACGTGTTATTTTCACTTACCACCTGATGTCTATCTGTCTTAGTCTTTCTGTCTTATTGTGTTTTTTCAGATGTCATATGTCTCTGTTGTTCCGTTCTCATCATCATTGCACCTGTTGTTTATTAGTTCAGTTTGTTCCTAAGCGGCACATTTTTCACTGTTCAGTTGCCGGGTGTTTGATGTATTGTTACCTCATCATTTGTGCTCTCGTATTAAGTTGGTCTCACCTGGTTACACTCCCTGTAAGTCAGGTCCTGCAGCGGTTGTTGGAGAACCGGCTGTTTGTGAAGGGCGAGAAATGCGAGTTCCACCACACTTCTTTGTCCTTCTTGGGGTTCATAATCTCCTCCAACTCCGTCGCCCCTGATCCGGCCAAGGTTGCGGTGGTGAGAGATTGGCCCCAACCCACAAACCATAGGAAACTGCAACAGTTCCTCGGTTTTGCAAATTTCTACCGGAGGTTCATCAAGGGCTACAGTCAGGTAGTTAGCCCCCTGACAGCCCTGACCTCCACTAAAGTCCCCTTCACCTGGTCGGATCGGTGCGAAGCTGCGTTTAGGGAGTTGAAACACCGGTTCTCGATCCAAACCGCCAGTTTATAGTTGAAGTGGACGCCTCTGACTCAGGGATAGGAGCCGTGCTGTCCCAGAGTGGGGAGTCCGACAAGGTTCTCCACCCATGTGCCTATTTTTCCCGCAGGTTGACCCCGGCTGAAAGGAATTATGACGTCGGCAATCGGGAACTTCTTGCGGTGAAGGAGGCTCTGGAGGAGTGGAGACATCTGTTGGAGGGAGCTTCGATTCCATTCACGGTTTTCACAGACCATCGGAACCTGGAGTACATCCGGACCGCTAAGCGTCTGAACCCCAGGCAAGCCCGCTGGTCACTGTTCTTCGGGCGTTTTGACTTTCAGATCACATACCGCCCAGGGACGAAGAACCAACGGTCTGACGCCCTGTCCCGGGTGCACGACGAGGAAGTCAGGACCGAGCTGTCAGACCCGACTGAAACCATCATCCCCGAGTCCACTGTCGTGGCCACCCTCATCTGGGACGTGGAGAAGACCATCCGGGAGGCCCTGACACGGAATCCGGACCCGGGGACCAGCCCGAAGAACAAGATGTACGTCCCAGCAGAAGCCAGGGCTGCAGTCCTGGACTTCTGTCACGGTTCCAAACTCTCCTGCCACCCAGGGGTGCGAAGAAGCGTGGCAGTTGTCCGGCAGCGCTTCTGGTGGGCATCTCTGGAAGACGACGTCCGGGAGTACGTCCAGGCCTGCACCACCTGCGCCAGGGGCAAAGCGGACCACCAAAAGACCCAGGGCCTTCTCCAGCCTTTGCCCATGCCTCATCGCCCCTGGTCTCATATCGGCCTGGACTTCGTCATGGGCCTCCCGCCGTCCCAGGGAATGACTGCCATCCTCACGATAGTGGACCGGTTCTCCAAGGCGGCCCACTTCGTGGCCCTCCCAAAGCTCCCGACGGCCCAGGAGACTGCAGACCTCCTGGTCCACCATGTTGTGCGTCTGCATGGGATTCCATCAGACATTGTCTCAGATCGTGGTCCTCAGTTCTCCTCACAAGTCTGGAGGAGTTTCTGCAGGGAACTGGGGGCCACCGTGAGTCTCTCGTCCGGGTACCACCCTCAGATGAACGGACATAACCAGGACTTGGAGCAGGCCCTCCGCTGCGTGACCTCTGCGCACCCGACGGCCTGGAGCCACCATCTGGCCTGGATCGAGTATGCCCACAACAGCCAAGTTTTGTCTGCCACCGGCCTCTCCCCGTTTGAGGTTTGTTTGGGGTACCAGCCCCCATTGTTCCCGCTCGTAGAGGGAAAGGTTGGGGTGCCCTCAGTCCAGGCCCACCTCAGAAAGTGGTGTCGGGTGTGGCATACCGCCCGTTCTGCCCTGTTAAAGGCCCGGACGAGGGCCAAGGCCCATGCAGACCGCCCGCGTTCCCCGGCCCCTGCATACCAGCCCGGGCAGGAGGTGTGGTTGTCAACCAAGGACATCCCTCTTCAGGTGGACTCACAGAAGCTCAAGGAAGGTTTATTGGACCATTTCCCATCCTCAAAGTCCTCAGTCCGGCCGCAGTGAAGCTGAAGCTGCCAGCTTCACTGCAGATCCACCCGGTTTTCCATGTGTCACGCCTCAAGCCTCACCACACTTCACCACTCTGCACCCCTGGACCTACACCGCCTCCTGCCCGGATCATCGACGGGGAGCCGGCATGGACTGTGCGTCGGCTCCTGGATGTCCGTCAGAAGGGTCGGGGGTTCCAGTATCTGGTGGACTGGGAGGGGTATGGACCTGAAGAACGCTCCTGGGTGAAGAGGAGCTTCATCCTGGACCTGGCCCTCCTGGCCGATTTCTACACCTGTCACCCTGACAAGCCTGGTCGGGCGCCAGGAGGCGCCCGTTGAGGAGGGGGTCCTGTTGTACTGCTGGCCCACCACCACCAGATGGCGCCCTGCTTGAAGTGCGGGCTTCAAGCACGAGAGGGCGTCGGAGCAACAGAGAGTGACAGCTGTCACTCATCATCAGCACCAGCTGTCACTCATCATCCACATCACCATAAAAGCCGGACTGCAACTCCACCTCCCCGCAGAGAAATCAGCTACCGTAAGAGGTAATTTCTTTGTTGACTTAAAACTGTGTCTTAGTCTGAACTCTTTTGCAGCCGTTTTCCTGTGGTGTTTTCCTTATCTGTGGAATTGGCGTTTGGTGTGATCAGCGACGGCTTCGCTTCACACTCCAACCAGATAAGTGGTTAGACAGGAGCTGCATGAGTGTGTGATTGGAGGTGGAGGTGCTCCCTCCCAAAAGAACACAGACTGTGGAATTACTGAGTGTGCGAACACACACTCATCTACACTGTTTCTGTTCTCTGCTAGCAGTACCAGGTCTGACAGCTGGAGACGGTGGCCACCTGGGGATCCAGGACTTGGCGGCTCCGGTGTTCTTCAGATCCGTTGGCGGTGAGGGCCGTGTGGGATCCGGCTCGGTTCTGGACGGACGTCTTCTATCCTCAAGCCTGCCCACACGTCATTCTACATATAATTGTCTGTATTACCAAAACTGTATTTGTCTGTATTCCGTTGTGCACTTCACAACATTAAATTGTTACTGTTTGGCTTATCCATTGCCCGTTCATTTAACGCCCCCTGTTGTGGGTCCGTGTTCCTACACTTTCACAACATATCCCATGTTTTATCTCTACCGACTGTTTATCTATGATTTTGTTTTGCCTCGTGCTTCCTGTTAGACCTCTGCCCTGTATTTCTGTAGGACTGTTTTTTGTATTCACATTCCTGCTCCTGGTTATTTGGAGTGTCTGCAGTTGTTTTTTATTATTAAATCACTGTGGACTGGCAACACATCCTTGAGCCCTGGCTGTCTGCATATTGGGGTTCTACAGTATTAAACTGTAACACAGCTCACATCATAACAGCTGCACTTCCTTTTTAAAAAAAAACTGTAGTACCAATTATTATTGAACAATTAGACAGTCACATCCAGAATGAAATAAGACTCACTAAACCTACCAGTTATAATTAGCAGATGTTTTTATTTAACTCACTATGATCATGTTTGACTGGGAAATTGATGTTTGCCTTAATTTGTACATTGCTTCTTTGTCTAATTTTTATGTTAGCTTCTTGAAAGACTGACTTGGCCTGTGTCAAAGTGCTGTATAAGTAAAGTTATTATTAAGAATATAGCATGACATACTCTGGGTGGGCAGTTTGGTGGGGCTGGCAGCCTCCAGTTATTCTTTAGGATCGCTGCTAGATGTATTGAGATGGACACACGCTGCACACCGCTTCCGATCTCCTGCATGTAGAGCTAAAACAAAGCCATGAATGAACCACATCAAAAGAGGAAACATTATATTAATGCAGTTTGTTGATGATGATGTGTGACAAGGTTCTTCCTGAAGTATTGCCAAAATGTGTACTATATGATTGTATGGATAGTGAGCCTTAACTCTTTTTGGGTTGGAGCTCATGTCACAGTAGGAGAAGAGCTCATGAAGAACCACTCCATAACTCCACACATCTGACTTGTGGGAGAATCTTGACTCGCTGATGGACTCTGGGGCATACCTGGATCAGAGCAGAATGGAATGAACATTAGATGTGATTACAAGCTGCGATTGCAGCATACAACCCCTGGCAATAATTATGGAATCACCGGCCTCGGAGGATGTTCATTCAGCTGTTTAATTTTGTAGAAAAAAGTAGATCACAGACATGACACAAAACTAAAGTCATTTCAAATGGCAACTTTCTGGCTTTAAGAAACACTATAAGAAATCAGGAAAAAAAATTGTGGCAGTCAGTAACGGTTACTTTTTTAGAAAATATGGACTTGTTCAATTCTGAGGAATAAATTATGGAATCACCCTGTAAATTTTCAACACCTGCATCAAATCAGACCTGCTCGTTAGTCTGCATCTAAAAAGGAGTGATCACACCTTGGAGAGCTGTTGCACCAAGTGGACTGACATGAATCATGGCTCCAACACGAGAGATGTCAATTGAAACAAAGGAGATGATTATCAAACTCTTAAAAGAGGGTAAATCATCACGCAATGTTGCAAAAGATGTTGGTTGTTCACAGTCAGCTGTGTCTAAACTCTGGACCAAATACAAACAACATGGGAAGGTTGTTAAAGGCAAACATACTGGTAGACCAAGGAAAACATCAAAGCGTCAAGACAGAAAACATAAAGCAATATGTTTCAAAAATCGAAAATGCACAACAAAACAAATGAGGAACGAATGGGAGGAAACTGGAGTCAACGTCTGTGACCAAACTAAGAAACCGCCTAAAGGAAATGGGATTTACATACAGAAAAGCTAAACGAAAGCCATCATTAACACATAAACAGAAAAAAACAAGGTTACAATGGGCTAAGGAAAAGCAATCGTGGACTGTGGATGACTGGATGAAAGTCATATTCAGTGATGAATCTCGAATCAAGGTGATGATGCTGGAACTTTTGTTTGGTGCCGTTCCAATGAGACTTATAAAGATGACTGCCTGAAGAGAATGTAAATTTCCACAGTCATTGATGATATGGGGCTGCACGTCAGGTAAAGGCACTGGGGAGATGGCTGTCATTACATCATCAATAAATGCACAAGTTTATGTTGATATTTTGGACACTTTTCTTATCCCATCAATTGAAAGGATGTTTGGGGATGATGAAATCATTTTTCAAGATGATAATGCATCTTGCAATAGAGCAAAAACTGTGAAAACATTCCGTGCAAAAAGACACATAGGGTCAATGTCATGGCCTGCAAATAGTCCGGATCTTAATCCAATTGAAAATCTTTGGTGGAAGTTGAAGAAAATGGTCCATGACAAGGCTCCAACCTGCAAAGCTGATCTGGCAACAACAATCAGAGAAAGTTGGAGCCAGATTGATGAAGAGTACTGTTTGTCACTCATTAAGTCCATGCCTCAGAGAAAAGCCAGAGGTGGTGCAACAAAATACTAGTGAGATGCGTTGGAGCGTTCTTTTGTTTTTCATGATTCCATAATTTTTTCCTCAGAATTGAGTGATTCCATATTTTTTTCCCTCTGCTTGGTCTAAAAAAGTAACCGTTACTGACTGCCACAATTTTTTTTCCCTGATTTCCTATAGTGTTTCTTAAAGCCAGAAAGTTGCCATTTGAAATTACTTTAGTTTTTAGTTTTATGTCATGTCTGTGATCTGCTTTTTTTCTACAAAATTAAACAACTGAATGAACATCCTCCGAGGCTGGTGATTCCATAATTTTTGCCAGGGGTTGTAGTACCTGTAGACAAGTCACTAAATCTATCATCACAGTTGTCTTCTATGTTAGAGTGTGAACAAAGTTACCAAAAGATGGGGCTCTCTCCAGGCTGTGTGACTCTGTAGTACTCTTTGTCAAAGGGGATGAGCTTGGTCAGGCCAAAATCAGCAATTTTCACCAGTGAGTCACTGGCAACTAGGATGTTTCTGGCAGCAAGGTCACGGTGCACATAGCGCAGGTTTTGCAGGTACTCCATCCCCTAGGAAAACGAAACTTTTTTTATGATATTGGACAGATTCAGATGATGAGGAAAATAGCCAACCGATGTGTTTTTCAGGTGGCACATTCACACCTGGCTATTGACTAGTTGGCAACTGAGAAGCGCGACAGCAATGGAATTGAAGGTGGTGCAAATGCTGCCCCACACAAATAATTTTTCCTCTTGGTGTAACCAGTGGTGGGCACAGTTCCACTAATCCACTAACCGCTAATTATCGAAGCTCATGTTTTCATTATTGGATTAGCTTTTCAGATAGCTTTGAAAACCATCATCGGACTAATTATCTTCCGAATAGTTTTGGTCTGATAATTTGCAGACATGGTGAACAAAGCTGAACAAAACAAAGGTGAACAGTTACAAACATTTATTTGGTCACTGAAAAGAAAAAAAGTTAAATTCTTTTGACCCCCTACTGATATGCTGGTAATATCACCCAAGTCATCCAGAGGCATACAGTTTTAACTTATGGTTAAAATTTTAACCAAACTAATTTCGGACAAGTTATTTAAATTAATGTCATGTCTGAAGTTTTATAAAAATAAAATATCAGATATATGTTTTAGTTTTAAAGTAATGCACTAATTTTGAAGGTTTTAGTGTGGACATGCTGTGTCCAGGTGCATTATGGGTAATCTCAGTACATTCACGACAGGAAAAAATGCATTTGAGATGCTCTGATCAGGCTCCACACAGACAACAGCATTAAACTCTTTGTATATTGTGCGTAAAACTCTCGTGAATATATTCTCTGGGTTTATAGACATTGTTATTGTGTTTGTTTTATGTAAAAATGCCGGATGAAGCCCAGGTTGCTTCTCCATTATTTTCAATTGAAATCACTGCAGTCGATTCCTGTTTGCTCTTTAACATCTTACTTATGTCAAACACTGTCTTGTTGTCTTTGTTCCAGAGTAATATATATAAGATGTCTGAAATTCAGTTTGTGTTTATTAGATTCCATGCATCTTAAAAGTAGCAGACACGGATTATCTGGAATTTTGTTTTTGCAAGTTTTCACGGTCTCTACTCCCATCTACTGGCCAGTAGTGTTCATGGCAGTATTCGCCCTAAGTACTGAGCATCTGGGCACCAGTAGATGTCAGTGTTATATTTATTTTGACACTTTGTTTTGCAAATGCCTTTTTTTTTTTTTTTTTACAAATTAAAAAATGGCATATTTTACAAAAGCACATTTATATGTAAACACCAACACACACCTCATATTAACATGTTGGTTTTTACATAGAATGAAAAAAACAATCAGTGTTAGCGGAGGCACATTTTACCCAGAATTCCTTTGGCATCTGTCTGTGTTTGTTACAAAACTTCAGAATTAGTGCATTATTTAAAATTAAAAGATATATGCTATATTTTAACTTTGTACAAATGACAGAATTGACATTAATGGAGTTATTCTATTGGTATTAATGTAATTTATAAATCAAAACCATAAGTCAGCACTGTTTCTTTTCTGCAAGCTATGTAGTAAACAGGAGCTTCTAGCAGTGGGCAGGGCGTTCAAAGACAGAATTGCTGACTCATTGTTTGGGTCTGTGGTCGCCTTTGATGCTACCAGAAGCGATCGTGGTGTTAAAACTCAAAATCAGCTTATTAGTAGTTGCAATGTACCAGAGACAATACTGGAAGTTATCGATTAGCTGTAGCTTCCGCTAAATTTTTGGGTGATTTATCGGTTTAGTTTTATAAAACATAACTTTTCTGTTAGCAAATGATCTGTTATCGAAGCAAACTTTTCAGTTAGTTGTCCCCACCACTACCCAGTTACAAGTTCGATTTAGGACACCTTTTCCAGAAAGCTGGATTGACGTATGCATGTACTGAACTGTTTCAAGTTCATACTATATAAACTCCTACCTTACAGATCTGAGATGCAAAAAGGAGGGTCCGCTTGCTGTTGACATTGTGTCGGTTACTTTCCAAGTAACCGATAAGGCTACCGTAGGGGAGGTACTCCATCACTAAGCTCATATTCAGGCGACCTATGAATGAATGAGTTTAAAATGAGCAAAGCAAACTACGAAAAACTTCAAATCTAATGGACAACAGTTTGAAATGTAGACCTCTTTGCATTTGCAGGAATTAATGAGACAATTAATCGGAAGTTAGCTTTGAGTTAATGTCCACAAAATGTCTTGTATATGACTCCAGAGATGTTATCAGGTTACAAAAACAGCATTTTCAGTTTTAGAAGTGTTTATTTCTCACTAGCTTACATAACATACCAGAAACAAAGCTGTTACCAAGTACCTACACCATGAAGTGGCATCACTATGCTAACCTCTGCTTAACGTCTTGTAAATAAGTTCAAAGGTGTTATCATACATGTCAACCTATATGGATTGTCCATAAATTATACGGATTTTTCAGAGTTTCAGAGTCATACGGACATACAAATACAGTCTTACGGATATTCAGGGTTTTCTGTTGTAAATTTATTTTACTGTTGTTTTTTTTAAACATTGACAAATGATCGTTCTAAACAAAGGATTATAAAACCAGATGCTTGTTTTCCAAGTCTCGCGCATTACCGTAGGTTACGGTAACTTCTAGACTGGTCTGCCGGTCCCTGATACATAAATTATGTATCAGGGACCCCATTACATTACATTACGGTAATGTGGGGACAAGTGACCCAGTGTATGCAATCACAAGACTTCATTTGTATCCGGTCATGCGCACAATAAAGCGCAAAATGGTCATTGTTGCGTGGTTTTCTAATTAAACAGCGTCTGTTTACACCTGAGAAATTCTGAATTGTGTATTGCTGAGCAAAAGAATGGGGACACCTAAAAAAGAATGAAGTCCAGTGGGCGTTATCTCCCTGAATGGAAGGAGATGTTTAATGGAGTCATTGTGCCGGCGAAGAATGAGGAATATGCGCACTGCACAATTTGTGTGCGAGACATCAAGGTAGGAAATACTAATGTTCCTGACTTTAATGTCATTGTGGCAACTCACAACCATACTGATACTGTATATCTATAGTCTACGTATGTAATAGGACAGCTGTGTGACACAATATTCATAGGAAATATATTGAGTTTGTACAAAATACCTACAATGTACTTATAGACATTGATTTTATTGAGAGCAAGCAATTTTACTGTGGAGCAAGAGGATTTAACTGTGGAGGACTTCCACCATAAAAGAGCCCATGGAGATCCCTGGTGTTAGTTATTAATATGAGGATAAAACCCCAGTTATGTGATACCGCTATGCGGTTGTGTGTACTGTAACAAAACTGATTTTGGTGTGATTTGGAGGATTTGATTTGATTTTATGGATTTTCTCACTTGGTTATACAGGTAGACCCTCAAATGGGTTGACATGTATGTGTTATTAGGTTGCAAAAACAGCGTTTTCAGTTTTAAAAGTGTTTATGTCTTGCTATCTTTTACATAATATATACGAAATGTATATAAACACAGAAAACAAAGCGGTTTTGAATAGACCAGCAACTGACATCACAATGCAGCTCTACTCTGATTGGCTGTCCCCTGCATCACTCAAATAGAAAACGGATCAGATTTAAACAGAATGTGACTTTTTAACCTCTTAAAATGGGTCAAGGTTAGCCATCTTTGAACTTGTTTAAGGTCTGTGTCCGAAGAATGTTCCCTGTGAATTTCAAGGGTCTGGCAGTAATAGGACTGGCCTTATGCTAAGCACAGACGGATGGATGGACAGAAGAAAAGCCTTCACAATATGGTCATTTTTACCCGATGGCCATATTTGATGGCCTCGGGTAAAAATGGGAGGCTACCTGGCCACTGCAGCGAATTGTGTTGCTCCTGGCAACTGATTGCCAGGAGCTGCTGTGACCAACTGGGGGTGCTGCACGCTTAACCTGCACATGGCCACATTCTATCCCAACAATTGCACAGGTTGCCTGGTGGGAGGCACCCTGTCCCCAAACAACCGCGATCTGACTTGGACTGAATGCGCTCACTCAGGCCATCATAAATGGAGACACGTTGCGCTTTACGATTCACAGTGTGCCTTTAAGATTCCAAAGACTGCTTCATATTGCAACTGTAAACGCACACAAATGAAGCAAGAACAATTAGAGATTTCTGACGTCCACCAATCCAGATCCAGATTACCTCCAAAATTCAGTGGAGTCTTCCATGCCCTAATATCTATCTGTGGTGCAAATTTGGTGAGAATCTGTGAAGTAGTTTTGAAGAAATCCTTCAAAGCCTGTATAATGGGAAATCTTGATCCAGAATCAAGCTCTGGATCTGGATCACCTCCAAAATTCAGTGGAGTCTTCCATGGCCTAATATGTATCTGGTTTGAAAATTTCAAATTTCAAAATCCGTGCAGTATTTTTGACGTAATGCTGCTATCACTAATCCTTCAAAGCCTTTATAAAGTGAAACTTTATCCAGAATCTGGATCACCTCCAAATTTAATGGGCTCTTCCATGGCCTAATATCTATCTGTGGTGAAAAATTTGTCAAAATCCGTGCAGTACTTTTGACGTAATCCTGCTGACAGACAAACAGATAGACAAATAAATAAATGCAGATGATTTTATGACATCCTTGGTGGACGTAATAAGACAAATGTAGCTGGAAGTTGGACTTGGAACACAAACGCTGTGGGTACTTGAGGCACAGCAGTTGTACAGCGTATTAAGGCCAGTGTCTGAGCAGATGAATGAAACTCCTGCACTGGGCGTGAGTGATTTGTATGAAAAAACTGATGACAAAAACATGAAAAATTAGACCATGACACACAGAGCTGTATCTCTGAGGGAAGGCTTGACCAAAAAACAACAACAAAAAAAACAAATTCTAATTAAAACTCAGAAGTGAGGAAGTGGCTTTACTCTCAGTAGGCAAAATTATAGTAAATGAAATGGAAAAACACTGAAATTAAGTAAGTGTTGGAACACATTTAAATACATACTGACACTGATTAGTACTTGCATATTCTGGCTCTCAGCATACCATGCTTATTTCTTATTTATTAATAATGTATATTTTCCTTTCTCAGTATTTTGAAGGGGTGATGCCCTAGTGCCCTCTAGTGACCAGCCGAACTAACTACACATTTTACATGACGGGCGCACAACAGACATGTCCAGAGAAATAATTTCAGTGTCAAGTAAAGTTCATGGTGGGACAATGTACTTTAGTTGCATTATCATGGAGGAAATGTTTTGTGTTGTGGACACTGACTGTGAGAAAGAGGACAAAATGAAAAGAGATGGACAGACAGCTCTGGTGCTGAAATTGTGGTTGAATGTGCTCCTTGTTAAAAACAGGTGATCTGTCCACCTTTCATCGATACAAAAACAATCATGTTTGGATTGTGTTTTTGTTTTTATCTGCACACAGAACCGTGGACTATTTTGCAAAGTTGAATGAAATGTGCCATATGATGTTTTTAAAATGCACCTTTTAAAAGTCTCTATGCTTGACATAAACAGTAGACATCTGTTTTTATGCAGATGCTTGTGTTCACACAAGACTAATATAACATGAGGTCATCTGCTACCATTTATGAATCGTTCAATAGAAGGTAGAAGGTACAGAATGCATGAATGTGCACGGTACATGGCACATGATTTGATGCAGCAAAATTTCTGGTAGTAATTACTTCACCCAACCTCCCCTTATAAAGCCATATAAAGGCTTTATGCTGTAAGAAATTTATCAATCAATCATACTGAAGACGTGATAATAATTACATGGGGCAGAAGAAGAAATAGTTTGCATTATCAAACAATATACAAATAATGAATGTTTATGAGTTCAATGGTACGAATATGAGGTCTGTTAGAAAAGTATCCGACCTTATTTTTTTCAAAAACCATATGGATTTGAATCATGTGTGATTGCGTCAACCAAGCTTGAACCCTCGTGCGCATGTGTGAGTTTTTTCATGCCTGTCGGTTGCTTCATTCGCCTGTGAGCAGGCTTTGAGTGAGGTGTGGTCTACCCCTCTCGTCTATTTTTTATTGCGAATAAATGTCTGAACGATTTGAATCTTTGCTGCATCAACTTTTTTCCAGAAACTGTAAGAAACCTCTAGGTGGACACCGTTCAAAAAATTAATATGGCTTTCAGGGACGATTTTATGGGAATTAAACAGATTAAGGAGTGTTACTGTCCCTTTAAGGATGGCCCACACCTGCTGAGAGCGCAGCGCGCTCCCAGCGCCGATGGACAGGCTGACACCCCACACAAACAACCAGATCATTTCCAACGTGAAAGCTTTGTTGATCCGGGACCTCGTCTGACTTTCACAAAAAGGCAGAAGATGTGGACATCAGCACTTTTTCCGGCACATTCCACCGTTACAGGAGGTTTTTTTTTTTCATGGAAAAGAAGCCGAGGGACGCGCCACGAAGCCGTTCATTACGCGGGACAAAACCACCTCGGTGTTGGTCTCACAGGACGGCTTAAAGGTGGATTTCAGATGGATTCCGGTTGCTTTCCAGTCGTGTGAATATCCAACTGTGATTGTGCATGAGCTGAACATGCCAGAACATGTCCTGTGAGGCTTCATCACGGCGTTTCTTTTCGCCATGCAGCTCCGCCGCGACACGCTCTTCTTTGCGCCGAGCGGCTGCACCACGACGCGCCGAAGTCCTCCGCACGTCTGTCTTAATGTGCCAAAAAAGTGCTGATGTCCAAATCACAAATCACTCCTGTCACCTTTCTCCACCCACTCCACCCTGCCTGCACTCTCTTCTTCACCTCTCTCCCACACTCTCCATTACTTTGGACAGTTGACCCCAAGTATTTAAACAAATCTACTTTAACCACCTCTACTCCTTGTAACTGCACTATTTCGCTGGGCTCCCTCTCGTTCACACACATGTACTTAGTCTTGCTCCTACTGAATGTCATTCCCCTTCTCTCCAGAGCATATTTCTGCAATTCCAGGCTAGACTCAACCTGTTCTCTACTATCACCACCACTGGACTGATAGTATTGCACACCGGGCATTTGCCCACTGGCCTGATGGCCTACTGGCCTGCGGATTTTTTTTTTTTTTTTTTACGAAGTATAATATATAATATAATAATAATTTAAAACATAACGCTATAGGTGGATACCGGTATATAAACCCTCCTATTGGTGCATAAACTGGTAGATCGGCCCTTTAGTCATGATTGATTGTGGCCTGGACCAATGAGGTGAGGGGCAGGCCAATTACCCCTCCATCTCGGGCCTTGATTGGGCTACACAGTGCACCAGTGCCAGACAGAGCGATAATGAGCGACATGGATGGTGGCAAGAAGAGGACAGGTGGCGCTGAAAGAGCCAGGGATCAGAAGAGAGTAGCCCTTCAGGCAGATGCTGCAAAATGTCTTAAAATAACAGACATGTTTGCTTCGCGTGGACGCGGAGCATCCACATCTACGGCAGCCTCAGGAAGTGGCGGAAAAGAAGTTCAACAGGTGGACGAGGCGGGGACCACTATGGTCATGATGGTAAGTGAAGGTTAACTTCAGCTATTAATTGATGAACAGCAACCTAACTTGTTCATAAATCAGACATCTGTGTGTGAGAGAGACATTCTGATCTTCTGGTCCGAAGTAAAGTGCTGTCTAACTATTGAACTTCTGTTATTATGTGACTCATGCCTTTTTATTTTATACTCTAAATTAAATGGATGAAACAAATCCTATTCTTTCCAAGTCCTGGCATAATTTCACATACCTAACATTTTACTTTAAATTGAGAGTCATTCTCTAAGTTGATTAGCAACACAAATTGGTAATAAAAGAAATCCTTGATGTTACTTGTAGCTTGTAGTGAGATAGACAACTGCCTTTTTGTGTATTGCAGTTTCAAAAGTTCAACCTTTGTATCCAGTCATTGGTCCAGTCATCCAGTCATTTCTTGCTTTATATGATGAACTGTATCACACAAGTAATGGTATATTATTTATAGTATAGCCTACAGTATTTATACAACAAATGTTTTTCTATAATTTCTATTTCTAAATTTAAGTAACAAGGCTGAATTAAATGACGGCTTATTATGTCTAAAAAGTAATGTGACCTACTGTCAATAGATCATACTTTTGATAAGCCTATGATAACTGTATTTCGGGAGAACTTTTCATAATGCTTCTTATAGTGTTAAAATGTATGTGTCTCCTGGTGCACATTGATCGGTTAAGGGACCAAAAAAAAAAAAAAAACACGCTGTCACAGCAGGCTTAATTTTTTTCCCCTTCGATACCTGGTGGTGGCCTGGTCTTGGTTAAAAATGCCCGGCCTGAAAAATTTCCCCAGTCCAGCCCTGACTCTCACTACAGATCACAATGTTGTCTGCAAACATCATAGTCCATGGAGACTCCTGTCTGATCTCATCTGTCAACCTGCCTATCACCACTGCAAGGAAGAAAGGACTCAGAGCTGTCTTCCTTCCACTGTCTAGATGTCACACGTAGGACCCTCCTAGCTGTCTCACTCACCACATCTGCAGTACTTTTCCAGTTGTACAAAATTTCTTCTCCTCCATCCACTGCCTGTCTCACCTACTCACTGAATTTCACACAGCGGTCTTCTGCCTTCAGCTTCCACCATCTGATCTTTTGTTGAGCTCTGACTCTATTCCTCCAACACACTCTTAACATACTCTTCCTTTAAAATGACCCCTACACCATTTCTCTTCCTATCCACACCATGATAAAATAACTTGAACCCACCGCCTATTATCAATCAATCAATTTTTTTATATAGCGCCAAATCACAACAAACAGTTGCCCCAAGGCGCTTTATATTGTAAGGCAAGGCCATACAATAATTATGTAAAACCCCAACGGTCAAAACGACCCCCTGTGAGCAAGCACTTGGCTACAGTGGGAAGGAAAAACTCCCTTTTAACAGGAAGAAACCTCCAGCAGAACCAGGCTCAGGGAGGGGCAGTCTTCTGCTGGGACTGGTTGGGGCTGAGGGAGAGAACCAGGAAAAAGACATGCTGTGGAGGGGAGCAGAGATCGATCACTAATGATTAAATGCAGAGTGGTGCATACAGAGCAAAAAGAGAAAGAAACAGTGCATCATGGGAACCCCCCAGCAGTCTACGTCTATAGCAGCATAACTAAGGGATGGTTCAGGGTCACCTGATCCAGCCCTAACTATAAGCTTTAGCAAAAGGAAAGTTTTAAGCCTAATCTTAAAAGTAGAGAGGGTGTCTGTCTCCCTGATCTGAATTGGGAGCTGGTTCCACAGGAGAGGAGCCTGAAAGCTGAAGGCTCTGCCTCCCATTCTACTCTTACAAACCCTAGGAACTACAAGTAAGCCTGCAGTCTGAGAGCGAAGCGCTCTATTGGGGTGATATGGTACTACGAGGTCCCTAAGATAAGATGGGACCTTATTATTCAAAACCTTATAAGTAAGAAGAAGAATTTTAAATTCTATTCTAGAATTAACAGGAAGCCAATGAAGAGAGGCCAATATGGGTGAGATATGCTGTCTCCTTCTAGTCCCCGTCAGTACTCTAGCTGCAGCATTTTGAATTAACTGAAGGCTTTTTAGGGAACTTTTAGAACAACCTGATAATAATGAATTACAATAGTCCAGCCTAGAGGAAATAAATGCATGAATTAGTTTTTCAGCATCACTCTGAGACAAGACCTTTCTGAATTATCCTGCTCTTACTTCTCTTCCACTTGGTCTCCTGCACACACAATATGTTTAACTTTCTCTTCTCCAACACATCATCCAGCTCTCTCCGTTTACCAGTCATACTGCCATCATTCAAAGTTCTGACTCTCACTTCCACCTTTCTGTTTTTCCTCTTCTCCAACTGTCTCTGGACATGTTTTCCTGTTCTTCATCTTCACCCAGCAGTAGTCCAATTTCAGCCGGCACCCTCTTGGGCAATGGCACCGGTGCTCGTCATTGTTAACCCAGGCCTCGAGTGATCACTCTCATCACTCATTCTCTCACTCATCTTCAACCGCTTTTCCGGGTTCGAGTCGCAGGGGCAACAGCTCCAGCAGAGGACCCCAGACTTCCCTTTCCCGTGCCACATTGACCACCTCTGACTGGGGGATCCCGAGGCATTCCCAGGCCAGTGTGGAGATATAATCTCTCCACCTAGTCCTGGGTTTCCCCCGGGTCTCCTCTCAAATGGACATGCCTGGAACACCTCCCTAGGGAGGCACCCAGGAGGCATCCTTACCAGATGCTCGAACAGCCTCAGCTGGCTCCTTTCAACGCAAAGGAGCAGCGACTCTACTCCGAGCTCCCCACGGATGACCGAACTTCTCACCCTATCTCTAAGGGAGACACCAGCCACCCTCCTGAAGAAGCCCATTTCGGCCGCTTGTACCCGCAGTCCAGTTCTTTCGGTTATGACCCAACCTTCATGACCATAGGTGAGAGTAGGAACGAAGCTTGACCAGTAGATCAAGAGCTTCGCCTTTTGGGTCAGGTCCCTTGTCGTCACAAGAGTACGGCAGAGCGAATGCAATACCGCCCCTGCTGCACCAGTTCTCCGGCCAATCTCACGCTCCATCGTCCCCTCACTCATGAACAAGTACAAGTACAAGGCAGGTACTTGAACTCCTTCACTTGGGGCAAGGCCATATTCCCTGCCCAGAGTAGGCAATCCATCAGTTTCCTGCTGAGAACCATGGCCTTAGATTTAGAGGTGCTGATCCTCATCCCAGCCACTTCACACTCGGCTGCGAACCAATCCAGTAAGTGTTGGAGGTCACCGGCCAATAAAGCCAGCAGGATCACATCATCTGGAAAATAATATAGCACCTTCAACTGCACCACAGACTAAAACAGTTAAATGTGGTTTACTAAACATTAGGTCTCTCTCTTCTAAGTCCCTGTTAGTAAATGATATAATAATTGATCAACATATTGATTTATTCTGCCTTACAGAAACCTAGTTACAGCAGGATGAATATGTTAGTTTAAATGAGTCAACACCCCCGAGTCACACTAACTGTCCTGAATGCTCGTAGCACGGGCCGAGGGGGAGGATTATCAGCAATCTTCCACTCCAGCTTATTAATTTATCAAAAACCCAGACAGAGCTTTAATTCATTTGAAAGCTTGACTCGTAGTCTTGTCCATCCAAATTGGAAGTCCCAAAAACCAGTTTTATTTGTTGTTATCTATCGTCCACCTGGTCGTTACTGTGAGTTTCTCTGTGAATTTTCAGAGCTTTTGTCTGACTTAGTGCTTAGCTCAGATAATTATAGTGGGCGATTTTAACATCCACATAGATGCTGAGAATGACAGCCTCAACACTGCATTTAATCTATTATTAGACTCAATTGGCTTTGCTCAAAATGTAAATGAGTCCACTTTAACCATACTTTAGATCTTGTTCTGACTTATGGTATGGAAATTGAAGATTTAACAGTATTTCCTGAAAACCCCCTTCTGTCTGATTATTTCTTAATAACATTTACTTTAATGGACTACTCAGCAGTGGGGAATAAGTTTCATTACAGTAGAAGTCTTTCGGAAAGAGCTGTAACTACGTTTAAGGATATGATTCCTTCTTTGTTATGTTCTCCAATGCCATATACCAACACAGTGCAGAGTTGCTACCTAAACTCTGTGAGTGAGATAGATTATCTCATCAATAGTTTTACATCCTCATTGAGCACAACTTTGGATGCTGTATCTCCTCTGAAAAAGACAGCCTTAAATCAGAAGTGCCTGACTCCGTGGTATAACTCACAAACTTGCAGCTTAAAGCAGATAACCCGTAAGTTGGAGAGGAAATGGTGTCTCACTAATTTAGAAGATCTTCACTTAGCCTCGAAAAAGAGTCTGTTGCTCTATAAAAAAGCCCTCCGTAAAGCTAGGACATCTTACTACTCATCACTAATTGAAGAAAATAAGAACAACCCCAGGTTTCTTTTCAGCACTGTAGCCAGGCTGACAAAGAGTCAGAGTTCTATTGAGCCAAGTATTCCTTTAACTTTAACTAGTAATGACTTCATGACTTTCTTTGCTAATAAAATTTTAACTATTAGAGAAACAATTACTCATAATCATCCCAAGACATATCATTATCTTTGGCTGCTTTCAGTAATGCTGTATTTTGTTAGACTCTTTCTCTCCGATTGTTCTGTCTGAGTTATTTTCATTAGTTACTTCCTCCAAACCATCAACATGTCTATTAGACCCCATTCCTACCAGGCTGCTCAAGGAAGCCCTACCATTAATTAATGATTCGATCTTAAATATGATCAATCTATCTTTATTAGCTGGCTATGTACCACAGGCTTTTAAGGTCGCAGTAATTAAACCATTACTTAAAAAGCCATCACTTGACCCAGCTATCTTAGCTAATTATAGGCCAATCTCCAACCTTCCTTTTCTCTCAAAAATTCTTGAAAGGGTAGTTGTAAAACAGCTAACTGATCATCTGCAGAGGAATGGTCTATTTGAAGAGTTTCAGTCAGGGTTTAGAATTCATCATAGTACAGAAACAGCATTAGTGAAGGTTACAAATGATGTTCTTATGGCCTCAGACAGTGGACTCATCTCTGTGCTTGTCCTGTTAGACCTCAGTGCTGCTTTTGATACTGTTGACCATAAAATTTTATTACAGAGATTAGAGCATGCCATAGGTATTAAAGGCACTGCGCTGCGGTGGTTTGAATCATATTTATCTAATAGATTACAATTTGTTCATGTAAATGGGGAGTCTTCTTCACAGACTAAGGTTAATTATGGAGTTCCACAAGGTTCTGTGCTAGGACTAATTTTATTCACTTTATACATGCTTCCCTTTGGCAGTATTATTAGAAAGCATTGCTTAAATTTTCATTGTTACGCAGATGATACCCAGCTTTATGTATCCATGAAGCCAGAGGACACACACCAATTAGTTAAACTGCAGGAATGTCTTACAGACATAAAGACATGGATGACCTCTAATTTCCTGCTTTAAATTCAGATAAACTGAAGTTACTGTACTTGGCCCCACAAATCTTAGAAACATGGTGTCTAACCAGATCCTTACTCTGGATGGCATTACCCTGACCTCTAGTAATACTGTGAGAAATCTTGGAGTCATTTTTGATCAGGATATGTCCTTCAATACGCATATTAAGCAAATATGTAGGACTGCTTTTTTGCATTTGCGCAGTATCTCTAAAATTAGAAAGGTCTTGTCTCAGAGTGATGCTGAAAAACTAATTCATGCATTTATTTCCTCTAGGCTGGACTACTGTAATTCATTATTATCAGGTTGTCCTAAAAGTTCTCTGAAAAGCCTTCAGTTAATTCAAAATGCTACAGATAGAGTACTGACGGGGACTAGAAGGAAAGAGCATATTTCACCCATATTGGCCTCTCTTCATTGGCTTCCTGTTAATTCTAGACTAGAATTTAAAATTATTCTTCTTACTTATAAGGTTTTGAATAATCAGGTCCCATCTTATCTTAGGGACCTCATAGTACCATATCACCCCAATAGAGCGCTTCGCTCTCAGACTGCAGGCTTACTTGTAGTTCCTAGGGTTTGTAAGAGTAGAATGGGAGGCAGAGCCTTCAGCTTTCAGGCACCTCTCCTGTGGAACCAGCTCCCAATTCGGATCAGGGAGACAGACACCCTCTCTACTTTTAAGATTAGGCTTAAAACTTTCCTTTTTGCTAAAGCTTATAGTTAGGGTTGGATCAGGTGACCCTGAACCATCCCTTAGTTATGCTGCTATAGATTTAGACTGCTGGGGGGTTCCCATGATGCACTGAGTGTTTCTTTCTCTTTTTGCTCTGTATGCACCACTCTGCATTTAATCATTAGTGATTGATCTCTGCTCTCTTCCACAGCATGTCTTTTTCCTGATTCTCTCCCCTCAGCCCCAACCAGTCCAAGCATAAGACTGCCCCTCCCTAAGCCTGGTTCTGCTGGAGGTTTCTTCCTGTTAAAAGGGAGTTTTTCCTTCCCACTGTCGCCAAGTGCTTGCTCACAGGGGGTCGTTTTGACTGTTGGGGTTTTTCTGGAATTATTGTATGGCTTTTGCCTTACAATATAAAGTGCCTTGGGGCAACTGTTTGTTGTGATTTGGCGCGATATAAATAAAACTTATTTGATTTGATTTGATTTGATCTGCAAAAAGCAGTGATGAGACCCTGAGCCCACCAAACCAGAAACCCTCCTCCCCCTGACTACGCCTCGATATCCTGTCCATGAATATCACAATCAGGATTGGTGACGACAAGGCACAGCCCTGGCGGAGGCCATCCTCCACTGGAAACAAGTCCGACTTACTGCCAAGCACCCGAACACAGCTCTCACTTTGCGAGTACAGAGATTGGATGGCCCTGAGAAGGAACCCCCTCACTCCATACTCCCGCAGCACCTCTCACAGTATCTCCTGGGGTACCCGATCATACGCCTTCTCCAAGTCAACAAAACGCATGTAGACTGGGTGGGCATACTCCCAGGCACCCTCCAGGATCCTTGTGAGAGTAAAGAGCTGGTCGGTTGTTCCACGACCAGAATGGAACTCGCATTGTTACTCTTCAATCAGAGGTTTGACTATCGGCCGAACACTCCTTTCCAGCACCCTGGAGTACACTTTACCAGGGAGGCTGAGTAGTGTGATGCCCCTGTAGTTGGTACACACTCTCTGGTCCCCTTTTTTAAATATGGGGACCACCACCCCAGTTTGCCACTCCTTAGGCACTGTCCCAGACCTCAGCGCAATGTTGAAGAGACGTCTCATCCAAGACAATCCCTCCACACCCAGAGCCTTCAGCATTTCTGGACGGATCTCATCAACCCCCGGGGCCTTGCCACTGTGGAGTTGTTTGACTACATTAGTGACTTCCACCAGGGAAATTGATGAAAATCCTCCATCAGCTTCCAGCTCTGCCCCTACTATTGCAGGCACTCCAGTCTGATGCAGGAATTCCTCAAAGTATTCCTTCCAGCACTGGATTACATCCTTAGTTGAGGTCTACAAAGTCCCATCCTTACTGTAGACATGGATGGTTCTCCGTTTTCCTGCTGAGGTGCCTCACGGTCCGCCAGAAGCACCTTGGTGCCGACCAAAAATCCTTCTCCATGGTTGCTCCGAACTCCTTCTACACCTGCTGCTTTGTCTCCCCCACAGCAGAGGCTGCTGCCCTTCGGGCCTGTCGGTCCCTTGCACCTGCCTCTGGAGTCCTCCCAGATAACATACCCCAGAAGGACTCCTTCTTCAGTCGGATGGCTTCCCTGACCACTGGTGTCCACCACGGTGTTCGATGTTTGCCACCTCTTGAGGCACCTAAGACCTTCAGGGCACAGCTCCCCACTGCAGTTTCAGTAATGGAAGCTTTGAACATTTCCCATTCTAGTTCAATGCCCCAACCTCGACAGGGATGCCAGAGGGATGCCTTCAACTCACACCTCTGCCGGACGTGTGAGTTGAAGATCTGTCAGACAGTGGGCTCCTCCAGTTCATCCGCACTATCCATTTGGGTTTACCAGGTCTGTCTAAAGTCCTTCCCCCACCCTCTGATCCAACTCACCACCAGAAGGTGATCAGTTGACAGCTCTGCCCCTCTTTTCACCCGAGTGTCCAGAACACGCAGCCTCAAATCAGATGATACAATCACAAAAGTGATCATTGATCTTTGGTCTAGGGTGCTCTGGTACCATGAACACTTATGAGCATCCTTATGTTCGATCATGGTGTTCGTTATGGACAGTCCATGACTAGCACAGAAGTCCAATAACAAACGACCATTCGGGTTTAGATCAGGGAGGCCATTCCTCCCAATCACACCTCTCCAGGTGTCTCTGTCATTACCCACATGTGCGTTGAAGTCCCCCAGTAGAACAATGGAGTCCCCCACCAGAGCCCCATACAGGACTCCATTCAGGGACTCCAAGAAGGCCGAATACTCCAAAATGCTGTTTGGTGCATACGCACAAATAACAGTCACAGTTTCCCCCACCACCACCAAAAGACACAAGGAGGCGACCCTCTCATCTACTGGAGTAAACTCCAAAATAGTAGCACTCAGCCGGGGACTCGTGAGTATCCCCACATCCGACCAGCGCCTCACTCCCTGGGCAACTCCAGAGAAGAATAAGGTCCAACCCCATCAAGGACAGTGGTTCTGGAACCAAGGCTGTGCGTGGAGGCAAGGCCCACCAGATCTAACTGGTATCGCTCCACCTCCCGCACAAGCTCCGGCTCCTTCCCCCACAGCGAGGTGACATTCCACACCCCCGCAGCTAGCCCCTGCCGCCCGGCCCTGGTCTGTCGAGGCCCTTGACGTTTTCTACCACCCAAAGGACAGCGTACCTGACACCAGAGGTTCCCCTTGCGGGTGGTGAGCCCACAGGGTGGAGATGGAAGGTCCACATTGCCTTTTTGGGCTGTGCCCGACTGAGCTCCATGGCAAGCCCAGCCACCAGGCGCTTGATGATGGGCCCTACATCCAGGCCTGGCTCCAGATGAGGTCCCCGGGCTTCCTCCGGGCCGGGTCACATTTCCTCTACCTCATTCTATCATGGTGTCTTGTGAACCATTCTTAGTCTGGCCTCTCGCCTGAGGCCAATTTGCCATGGGAGACCCTACCAGGAGAACAAAGGCTCCAGACAACACAACTCTCAGGTTCATAGGGCACACAAACCTCTCCACCATGGTAAGGCGATTGTTCCCAGAGAGGCCTCGAGTGATCCGGTATGGAAATTTGATTTGTACTCTGCATGGATATATTGGCTTGTTTTACATTGGATGCCCTTCCTAACGCAACCCTCCTCATTATCCAGGCTTGGGACTGTCACTCAGAATGTACTGGCTGCACACCCCATGTGGCTGAGCTTTGAGAATTATGCTTTAATATGGGTGTTTACGTATAATGATTAAAACGATTAAGTAGCTTCAAAACATCGGGTTTTGAAACACACTCATGATTAATGTGTGTGCAGATTTTTTTTTAACTTCGACAGCGACATTTTGCTATGTGGTTTGGAAATGATAACAAGGAAATCTCACCTACCTTCAAAAGTATGCGGCAGATGGACAGAGGATATTTGAATGTCTGTTTGAAAATAGTGGCGGTACTAATTGTGGTCATGCTGCAGTCTCCAACCACTGTTTTTCCTGGTGTGAGTGAGCCCTTACCTGTGCTGTAGCAGACTCCTCTGTACTTGACAATGTAGTCACAGTGCAAAACACTGAGGGTTTGGACTTCTTTCTGGAAGTCTTCGATTGTCGACTGCTTGTTGGGTTGCAGCTTCTTTACAGCAACGAGTTCACCAGTGTTATCACCCAATGGATCGTAGCGACAGAGTTCAACACTGCCAAAGTTTCCCTGGAAAAGAATAATGAGTAAAACATTTTGAGAACTTTAAAACATAAGTACGATGGCTAAAACAACTTTTTTGCTGCACAGTGCAGAGTTTGTGCAGGGGGAGGGGGGAATCATTCAATGTTTGGACGAGGAGGTGGTCGAAACGGAGTAAGACATAATCATGGATAGGAAATGATCAAAGCCATCAGGTGCCCAGTTTCGAAAGAAAAAGAAAGAAGAAAAGGAGAAACGAGCAAAGGAAAAAGGTATGTATTGATTTATGGATTCCCGCAACTTCACAGTGCTTTAAACAGTGATGACGCTGAGCGTCCACAGAGTTTAATAGCGAAGCAGACTGCAGCGAAACGAGATGAGTCATTGGATAAATGCTGGGCTTTGTCCCGCCCATCAGACACTCAACGTGTCAGGGGGTCTATGGGGCAGTGGGCTGGCCTCGGCTGGCCCGGACGCACAGCTTCTGCTTGATGATTGGATGATCTGTCTGAGGCTGAATCCCTTTTTGATTGACAGCGAAATGAGCGAATCAGCGATCTTTTGGTGTAAACATCCGTGGGAGCATTTTTAAATTTTCATTCTGTTCTGAGTTGAACCGGAGACTTTCCTAATTCTCTTAGCGGCATTTTCTTTGTTAAAAACAACTAGCGACAAATCGAGCTTCTATTTCTGGTGTGGTTTTTTGTAGCTGCTTGTGTTTGGAGACTGACTTCTATCACTCTGACTTCTATTGCAGTTTCTGTCCCTACCGAGCAGCGGGTGCTGCTGAGCCCCTCCACCGTCACAAAGCACTCACAGGTGGACAAACTTCACACTAGCCTCGCGCCAGTCCCAGCTAGCGAGCTAGCTAGGTAGCAAGCTGCACATAATGGCAGACAATTTAAATGTTGTGGACCGGATTTTGGCGAAGCCATTTGATAGGCTTCCTTACGAAGAAGCCATGGCTGCTGTCATGGCTTCAGCTGTCAATGGTTTGCAGGCCAAAGTTAAAGCAATAGCCCCCAGTGCAATATTTGTGTATTGCTATGCTCACAGACTGAATCTGGTTCTGTCTCAGGGGGCTAAATGCTTATCTGAGTGCAGAATATTTTTTGCATCACTCTCTGGGTTTGCCACATTTTTCTCAAAATCCACAAAGAGGATGTCTTTTCTTGAGTCTGCAGGCTGCTCAAGGTTGCCCAGAAATGCTCCTACTCGATGGAATTTCACATCACGGATAGTGAGCACTGTGGCAAACAATTATGATGCCCTCCTGCAAACTTTTGTATATAGACTGTTTTCCTCTTACTTCTTTTGCACTTCTTGTTATTTATGACAAATTATTGTGGTTTGCCATTTTTGCCTTTAAAGAGTGTTAACTTCTTCACTTGTTGCTTCCTGTTACTTATGATACACAATAGTGTTTGTTATTTCTTCTTATGTGTACAGTAATGGGTATAGAATTTACCTCTGTCGTTAGTTCATTTATTGATGATACATGATTGCGCTTTACCATTTTTGCCACGTGCCAAGTGCACTCTGTTGGTAAAACTGTATGACTTGTGCAATATT
Organism: Thalassophryne amazonica; assembly: GCF_902500255.1. Taxonomy (NCBI): domain Eukaryota; kingdom Metazoa; phylum Chordata; class Actinopteri; order Batrachoidiformes; family Batrachoididae; genus Thalassophryne; species Thalassophryne amazonica. The sequence continues at coordinate 57,872,501 of NC_047112.1, read as the reverse complement.
TTGCCCATCGGGTGGTGCTGTAGTGCAGTTGTGCTTTCTTAAATACCTGTACTGTACATAGTTGTAATGTGAAGTCACTGAGTCTTTTGTTTTTTATGTTCAAAAACTTTATTGAAGTAATTATTGTTTATCTTTGTGTTTGTTATTGCAGTAGACATTAAAACCGGAAATTTGTTCTTGAAAATAGCTGTTGTGAGTTAATTTGTGGGATTGTGGGTGTTCTGGACGAAGTTATTGTTTTCATGGGTGGTGGGGCGGAGGTGGTGGCCACGTTATTGTGCGGGGGGGGGGGGGCGCACACAGGGGGGTTTCGCCCGGGGAGTAAATCACTCTAGGACCGCCACTGGTGGTAAGGAAAAACTCCCTCTGAGGAAGAACCTCAAGCAGACCAGACTCAAAGGGGTGACCCTCTGCTTTGGCCATGCTACAAACATAAATTACAGAACAATTCACGGACAAATATACAAGAAATGCTATTGGCGCACAGGACAGGAGGATCACCAACACGAATACAACTCCCATCTCTGGATGGAGCTGCACCTTAAACAGAGAGAAAAAACAGAATCAGGCATCAGAAAGACAAAAAATACTGTATAATTTGCCAGCATTAAACAACAAGAAAAACAGAGAAATACTAAGGTGATTGCCGGCCAGTAGCCCTAAACTTCACTAAAAGACCCAGAATTTAGGTAAAGTTGAGGCCGCAGCCCGCTCCAATTACTAATAAATGAATTAACAGAGTAAAAAGCGTAAAACAAAACTGTACCAGTATGCTAGCCATATGAAAGGGAAAATAAGTGCGTCTTAAGTCTCGACTTGAAAGTCTCCACAGAATCTGACTGTTTTATTGACGCAGATCATTCCACAGAACAATCAATCAATCAATCAATTTTTTATATAGCGCCAAATCACAACAAACAGTTGCCCCAAGGTGCTTTATATTGTAAGGCAAGGCCATACAATAATTACGTAAAAACCCCAATGGTCAAAACGACTCCCTGTGAGCAAGCACTTGGCTACAGTGGGAAGGAAATACTCCCTTTTAACAGGAAGAAACCTCCAGCAGAACCAGGCTCAGGGAAGGGCAGTCTTCTGCTGGGACTGGTTGGGGCTGAGGGAGAGAACCAGGAAAAAGACATGCTGTGGAGGGGAGCAGAGATCAATCACTAATGATTAAATGCAGAGTGGTGCATACAGAGCAAAAAGAGAAAGAAACAGTGCATCATGGGAACCCCCCAGCAGTCTACATCTATAGCAGCATAACTAAGGGATGGTTCAGGGTCACCTGATCCAGCCCTAACTATAAGCTTAAAAGTAGAGAGGGTGTCTGTCTCCCTGATCTGAATTGGGAGCTGGTTCCACAGGAGAGGAGCCTGAAAGCTGAAGACTCTGCCTCCCATTCTACTCTTACAAACCCTAGGAACTACAAGTAAGCCTGCAGTCTGAGAGCGAAGCGCTCTATTGGGGTGATATGGTACTACGAGGTCCCTAAGATAACATGGGACCTGATTATTCAAAACCTTATAAGTAAGAAGAAGAATTTTAAATTCTATTCTAGAATTAACAGGAAGCCAATGAAGAGAGGCCAATATGGGTGAGATATGCTCTCTCCTTGTAGTCCCCGTTAGTACTCTAGCTGCAACATTTTGAATTAACTGAAGGCTTTTTAGGGAACTTTTAGGACAACCTGATAATAATGAATTACAATAGTCCAGCCTAGAGGAAATAAATGCATGAATTAGTTTTTCAGCATCACTCCGAGACAAGACCTTTCTGATTTTAGAGATATTGCGTAAATGCAAAAAAGCAGTCCTACATATTTGTTTAATATGCGCTTTGAACAGGGGCACGATAAGAGAAACTCTGTGACCCGCAGACTTCTTATTCACCTTTGGGACACAAAGTAGTCCTGCACCCCGAGAATGTAAAGCCCGGGCCGGTACATAAGGTTTAATTAGGTCAGCTAGGTAGGGAGGTGCCAGTCCATGAATAATTTTATAGGTTAGTAGCAGAACCTTAAAATCTGATCTCACTGGGACAGGAAACCACTGAAGAGATGCCAAAATAGGTGTAATGTGGTTGTACTTTCTGCTTCATGTCAAAGGTCTGGCTGCAGCATTTTGAACCAATTGGAGACCCCTAATGCTAGACTGCGGTAAACCAGAAAATAGAACATTGCAGTAGTCCAATCTAGAAGAGATAAATGCATGGATCAGGGTCTCAGCATCAGCCATAGACAGGATGGGACGAATCTTCGCTATATTTCGCAGGTGGAAGAAAGCAGTCCTAGTAATATTTCTAATGTGGAGGCCAAAGGACAACGAAGGATCAAAAATTACCCCAAGGTTCCTCACTTTGTCAGTGTGATGTATGACACACAAGCCTCTGCTTTTGGCCATTTGGCCATGGTTGTAGCAGATGGCTGTTGTGATGCACTTGCAACACTTCTCACATTAGTCACTGGGTGTCGCTGTTATGCTAAGCAGCGTTGTGCGCACAAAAAGGCTTGAAGGAAGTGCTGTAAGTATGTAGAAGAAGAACTGCTCGGCTAAGAGCTAAACACATCATTCTGCAGTTCTTATGTGTCCATAAATGTTAATAAAGCCAGTTAATGAAACAAAGGCTGGATAGTTCATGAGAACGACCAACCCTGAAGTAAACAAAACTCTTGCGCATTGGAGGCGTTTCTTGGCAACAGCACTCATAAGGCCGTTATGCCCGTGAAAATCGTCGACTAACATAAGTGGGCTAATCTAATCTAATCTGAATCTGTGATTAGACGGATAATGTTTTATCTACGCTACCGGCCTAGCAGTCGTAGTCGACTAAGTAAGTTTAGTAGATTTAGTAGACGCTTTATGAAACCAGGCCCTGCCTGGTGTGGGTTGGGACATTTCAACAACATAATAGAAGCACTACGTAGATGTGCAACTGACAGATGGCACTAACAGTCGTGAAATGATTGAAGGTCACGGTCCATGGTCTCTGTGCATGATCCAGTGCATAGGTGCCTGAGTGTTGAGTGGCTGGAGAACGCCAAGGGGACACCCACATTTGACCTGGCTTCAGCAGTTACATGGCTACCTTTGAGAGGTGTGGCTGGGCCGGTTGTCTGTCTGAGTGGTTGGCATCCATGATACAAGACAATTCCATGGTATTGTGGATGCAGCAAAGCGCGGCACCAGCCACGCTTCCAGCCTTGACTAGACTCGGTGTGTAGTGCCTTTTGGCACTGTATAAGATCAGATGAGATAAGATATATCCTTATTGATCTCACAGTGGAGAAATTATGTTTACACTCCAGTTATCTCAGACAGCAATTAGTCCACAATTATTACTTGTTTACCGTAATAATGGCACACATCAGAATTAAAGACAGCACATACACATTTGACATTGTTTATGTGCACTAAGTTTGAAGAAGTCCGTTATCCAACTTGAGGCAAGTGGGTGAAGGCCACGCAGCAACCCTGAGATACGGCGCCGTCAGCTTGTGGGGAAGAACGGAGGCCAGCTGCAGCTAAAATTGCACTGCCCCCGCAGAAGGGGAGAGGATGACGTGAGCAGACGCCAGAGTGGGGGGTATTTGATGGGGGGTAGGAGGGGAGTGGGGGAATGGAGCATGCTTCAGTCCTGTGAAAACAGTTTATTGTCTTTGTGAGTTGAGATAAGAAACAGCCAAATATTCCCCAGGCCGAAGAAATTCCTCTGGAGGGAAAACAGTCGGGCAATTTGACCTTCAGGCTTGATAAGCCCACCGTGTTGTGGTTTGAGCAGTGAAAAACACATTTAACAGCCTTGAACAACAAAATCCCAATTATGAATTAAGAATATTCCCAATTATGAATTAAGAATATTCACCGGCCTCAACTTCAACTGCAAGGCGCGCATCTGCTACAAGATGTCATCCAATTTGTGTCTGAGTTCAAGAGTCATTGCAGTCTGAGAATGCACTGTCTTGCCAACCTCCTTGATCATGACGGACAAGCGAGGGGCCGTGGTTCTTGATGCCGCCGTCTTGCCAATTTTCCAGTAGATCAGGGCAGCACATAAGCCAAAAAGTACCAGCCCTGCTACCATAAGACCAAAAATGAATAAATCCTCGACGCCTTCAACAGAGAAAGGTGCCAAGCATGCCACATGCCAGGAACTCCAGGAGTCGAGAACATAGCCCGCAGGCTGCGTTCCATCTAGGCAGGTAGGATCCCCCGGTCCTGACCTTATTGTAGAAAAAATGGTGTCAATAGTGTTCAGAGACCAGCTGATCAATTCCATGGTTAGTCCAATAGATACAGTATCCAATATAATTTGAGGAATTCACAGTCTGGTGAAGTACAGACTTGAAGGTTAAAGCAGAGAACAGAGATAAGGGAGTGGAGGAGATGCGACCGCCCTCGTCGGAGTCCCAAGCTTATGTCAATAAGAGAAAATGAATTGAACTGATAACAGTGCAAATCCAGCAACTGTTTGTTTCTTTCTTTCTTTCTTAGCAGGGCATCTCTAAAATAAATGAGCAGATTATTGAAATTTGATGGAGAAGAAGGCCTTGGGTCAAGGAAGAATTGACTAGATTTTGAGCCAGTTGTGGAATCAGGACCATGTTTTAATTCATATTTTTATGAAGTCTCCCATTGATTTACACCTTATTTACACTTTTGTAAAACAGCACCCTAAGTTACTCACCAGCTTGGTTACAAACAGACGAACAGATGAGTGATGGGCCTTGGTGAAGGTATGCACTCTGATCTTTTGCTAATGCTAGGTATAGAAAAAAAAAATTCTTCTAGCAATCCAAATAATGACTGAGACTGAAGAAGTTGAGTCTTCAGTGATGGAGTAACCAGTGTACAATGACCATAGACTTCTCACAGTCTCAGATTATGTCACTCTGGGTCCTGGAGTTAAATAGATAAATCAAACCTTCAGCCATGTTTTATGAAACTCAGTTTCACACTGATTTCTTTCTTTTCCTGATTCTACAATCATGCAGTTTATCTTAATACAAGGTCTGTTAGAAAACTCTCCGACCTTTTTATTTTTTGCAAAAACTATATGGATTTGAATCATGTGCGCTTGCATCAGCCAAGCTTGAACCTTCGTGCACATGCGTGAGTTTTTTCACGCCTGTCGGTTGCGTCATTCGCCTGTGAGCACGCCTTGTGGGAGGAGTGGTCCAGCCTCCTCGGCAGATTTTCATTGTCAGGAAATTGGCTGATCGACTGCCGCTTTGCTTCATCAAAATTTTTTCAGAAACTGTGAGAGACAGCCAGGTGGAAACCATTCGGAAAATTCAGATGGCTTTCGGTGAAGATCTTATGGGGATCACACAGATTAAGGAGTGTTACAACCGGTTTAAAGACGGCGCACAATGGTGGAGGGCGCGCCGCGCTCCGAGCGGCGATCGACAGGCTGAATCGACCAGATCATTTCCAAAGTGAAGGCTGTGTTGATCCGGGACGTCGTCTGACTACTACAGAAATGGCAGAAGATGTGAACATAGCACTTTTTTGGCACATTCCACTGTTACAGGAGTTTTTGGCATGGAAAGAGGAGCGGAGGAATTCACCACGGAGCCGCTAATAGCGCAGGACAAAAGCACCTCCGTGTTGGTCTCACAGGACATGTTCTAACATGCCCAGCTCTTGCACCATGTCCAGCTCGTCCACAATTTCTCGGATAGTCACACGACTGAAAAGCCACTGAAAGCCGTCTGAATCTTCCGAATGGTGCAAGAGCTGGGCATGTTACAACATGTCCTGTGAGACCAACACTGAGGTGCTTTTGTCCCGCGCCATTAGCGGCTCCGTGGCATATTTCTCCACTCCTCTTTCCATAACAAAAACTCCTGTAACAGTGGAATGTGCCGAAAAAGTGCTATGTCCACATCTTCTGCCACTTCTGTAGTAGTCAGACAACGTCCCGGATCAGCACTGCCTTCACTCTGGAAATGATCTGGTCGTTTCAGCCTGTCGATCGCCGCTCGGAGCGCAGCGCGCCCTCTGCCATTGTGCGCCGTCTTTAAACCGGTTGTAACACTCCTTAATCTGTGTGATTCCCATAAGATCTTCACCGAAAGCCATCTGAATTTTCCGAATGGTTTCCACCTGGCTGTCTCTCACAGTTTCTGAAAAAATTTTGATGCAATAAAGCGGCAGTCGATCAGCCAATTTCCTGACAATGAAAATCCGCCGAGGAGGCTGGACCACTCCTCCCACAAGGCATGCTCACAGGCGAATGACGCAACCAACAGGCGTGAAAAAACTCACGCATGCGCACGAAGGTTCAGGCTTGGCTGATGCAAGCGCACGTGATTCAAATCCATATAGTTTTTGCAAAAACTAAAAAGGTCGGATAGTTTTCTAACAGACCTCGTATTTTGAACCATATATGCTGTAAGAATGCCACTCTTCTTTAACCCAGGCTGCAGAGTATTTTTACAGACAGTAAATCTGCAAGATGCCAGAGGTATTATTTGTTTTTTATCATTGCGTATTTAACAGTCTGTGGTTTTTCTTTATGCTTCAGACTTACTTTACCCAATTGAGAAATGTAGCGTAGATGTCTCTCCTCAAATACCATCTGGTCGTGCTGAGCAGCACTGAAGACTCTGGATAAAACATTTCTCTGCATGTCGGGCTCTGAAGCATGCAGTATCACATAGTCTGCCATGCACAAACACAAAACGATCAAAAATATCACCACAGCAACATCTCACCCACATTACTGCTGTTTCCCCCGTTGCCCTATGGAAGGCGCCACAGCTCATTAAAAATGTGCACTTCCAGATTCCAGAAAGCGTTCTACCCAAGTGCTATCAACGAACTCATGTGTTAAGTGCAAAAAAGGTAATACCCCATATTTGTGCAATAGTGTACCAAATGTGCATTAATATCCAATTGCAATAATGTCCCAATATGTGTAATTTTTTATTAAAGTACACAGTATCCACTGCTTAATACCCCCTGTTTTTATAATAATAATAATTATTATTATATGCATATGTCGTGGACATGAACGAGCGAAGCTCGTCAGCATCTCACCATGTCATTTAGGTTCTTCAGACTTATTTTGAGTAAAGGCTTCAGGGGAGCATTAGTATGGCAAAATAAGGAAAATGCTTAAAAATTCAGGGGGTCTGGGGGGAGCTCCCCCAGAAGCTAAAAGTTTTTAGTCATGCTCATGCTCCCAAGAACAATTTTACTGAAAAACATCAGAAGGACCTAAATGATATGGTTAGATAGTGAGGAGCTTTTCCAAGTATGTGAGAGGCAAATAAAGAAAAATGCTTAAAAAGGCGGGGGGTCTGGGGAGCGCGGAGCTCCCTGAAGCTGAAAGGTTTTGCCATGCTAATGCTTCCCTGAAGCATTTACTCAGAATAAAGTCTGAAGAACCTAAATGACATGGTGAGATGCTGACGAGCTTCGCTCGTTCATGTCCGCGACATACAGTAGTGTTCAGAATAATAGTAGTGCTATGTGACTAAAAAGATTAATCCAGGTTTTGAGCATATTTCTTATTGTTACATGGGAAACAAGGTACCAGTAGATTCAGTAGATTCTCACAAATCCAACAAGACCAAACATTAATAATATGCACACTCTTAAGGCTATGAAATTGGGCTATTAGTAAAAAAAAGTAGAAAAGGGGGTGTTCACAATAATAGTAGTGTGTTATTCAGTCAGTGAGTTCGTCAATTTTGTGGAACAAACAGGTGTGAATCAGGTGTCCCCTATTTAAGGATGAAGCCAGCACCTGTTGAACATGCTTTTCTTTTTGAAAGCCTGAGGAAAATGGGACGTTCAAGACATTGTTAAGAAGAACAGCATTGTTTGATTAAAACGTTGATTGGAGAGGGGAAAACTTATACGCAGGTGCAGAAAATTATAGGCTGTTCATCTACAATGATCTCCAATGCTTTAAAATGGACAAAAAAAAAAAAAAAAAACAGACGCGTGGAAGAAAATGGAAAACAACCATCAAAATGGATAGAAGAATAACCAGAATGGCAAAGGCTCACCCATTGATCAGCTCCAGGATGATCAAAGACAGTCTGGAGTTACCTGTAAGTGCTGTGACAGTTAGAAGACGCCTGTGTGAAGCTAATTTATTTGCAAGAATCCCCCACAAAGTCCCTCTGTTAAATAAAAGACATGTGCAGAAGATGTTACAATTTGCCAAAGAACGCATCAACTGGCCTAAAGAGAAATGGAGGAATATTTTGTGGACTGATGAGAGTAAAATTGTTCTTTTTGGGTCCAAGGGCCACAGACAGTTTGTGAGACGACCCCCAAACTCTGAATTCAAGCCACAGTTCACAGTGAAGACCGTGAAGCATGGTGGGATCTCATGGGATCTTGTGGGAATTTAGTGGCAAGTTGAGACTGAAACAGGAAGTGGCAAATTTTGAGTCCACAGTCAAACAGGAAATGTCAAATGTGTTTAACTTTGGAAAGTGTTCTTTTTTTAATACTTCCCCTGTGGTTTCGACCTGTTTTTTATTTTATTAACCTGTTCTTTGGTATGTTGTTTTTGCTGTTGCATTTAATCCTCTGTAAGGTTTCTGTGTAACATTTTGTTTGTCACATTAAATAATTAAAAAAAAAAGAGTCAAATGTTGAACACTTCCTGGTTTGACAATAAACTGGATCTCGTGGGATCTTGCAGGAATTCAGTGGGAGGTTGAGACTGAAACACAAAGTGCTAAATTTTGTGTCCACAGTGAAACTGGACATATCAAATATTGAACACTTCCTGGCATGGGTGTTGCTGGGTTGCACTGGACTTCCCTGAAATCTGACTGGACACCCCAGGTGCCACCCGGATGACTGACATGTCACAGCACTGCACGTCTTGTTGAAAAGAGCCATTTTGAAATCGGTGACACATATTGACTGCTAGGTCCCTCCTGTGCAGTAGTTGGAGCTGTGTTCCACAAAAAAGTTCTAATCCACCTTAGTAGAAGAAGAAAAATGTTTGAGCCAGTTTTGAATTTGAACACATTGTCTGAACCACAGACTCCTAGTTATATTAGTGAGTAAACAGCCATTTCTAATGTCTAAAATTATCTTTATTAAACTCAAATTGATGGCAAATTTCTACAACTTGGTATAAATTTAATTAAAAACATAAAATACAGCTTCCTGATGGAGTGGTGTAGAGGTTTTTCTTAAAAAGAAGGCGTGAAAGTACAGGTAATTTGGCCATATTGTGCGGCCATACTGTGAAGTAGCTGAAAAGTTAGAACATGAATTTACATTCAAAATGGTTAAAGTGACAGGGAGTTAAGAGGGGTGTAGTTGGGGGGTCAGGGGAGCTTTACCCCCAGAAGCAGAAGATTTTTGCCATACTTGTGCTCCCAACATATTTACTGAAAAAAAAAAAAACAAACATCTGAAGGACCTAATTGAGATGATGAGGACTCTTTTTTTCCAGTCATGTGAGAATACAAATAAAGGAAATGCTTAAAATGGCGGCAATTAAGAAGGCCATAGTTGGGGGGCCTGGGGGGCCGAAGCCCCCAAAAGCAGAAGACTTTTGCCATGCTTATGCTCCCAGCATGTTTACTGAAAATAGAGTGACACACCTAAATGAGATTGTGAGGACTCTTTTTTCAGGCATATGTCCACGACATATACATATTAAATTCATGAAACTGTGATATTAAATATGTTGCCTTAATTACATTTTAATAAATGGTAAAAGTTTTAATACACAATTGTGTTTGCTTTATATTATTATAATTTTATATTTTACAATTTCAATACATTTTATGTTCATTATTGTTATTATTATAACATCATTTGTATTGTTATTATTATTGTTGTTATTATTATTATTATTAATAATGTTTATGTTATTTCTCACAAATGAGTTGCAGAAAACGACCAGAAAAATTCTGGTTTATGCCCCCCCACAGAGTTACTGTTGTTGGTGTGAAACATTTTGAATAGCACTGAAGCCATGTTTTTCATAGATGTGTAGTGAACATATTCATCTTCAGGTGTGTTACAGTATTACCCGACGTGATCAGGCTGTTAAGCTGCCGGATAATACTGCGACAGGAGGGTCTGTAGTCTGCCTGGTACTCCATACACTGGCTGATGAGGTTGGCCAGCTCTGTCCACTGGGAGGGAGGCAGCTGCTGAAACCGCTTGTAAAACTGTTGCTTCTGCACAAAACACATCAGTGGCACATATCTTTAACTGTCAGCGGCTTTAGCAGGGCTGGGTTTCAATTCAATGTTAATTTTAAAAAGTCCTAATTCAAGGGACTAGGCTCTTCCTTTGGCGAGGCTGAGCTTAATAATGGTAAGTGTGAGTAAACTTCAAAAATCGGAAAAAATCTAATTACCCAAGCTAATAGGACATTTTTAAAAATTAGCGACAAGCTGTGTTGTTTCACAAATAATGCATAGACAGTGGAAAAGTAATTTTAAATAATTTCTCAGCTATACATAAACCATACTGCAACAGGCCTGCCAGCTGGAATTAACAGTAGCAACTAGGGTGTCTTACAATTAAAGTACCACGCTCCCGAGGTCCTGTCTTCCCACTGCTCTATGTTCCCATAGGACGATGTTCCCAGGGACCTATTTTCCCAGGGTAGAAGTTCCTTGTGTTAGACTCCCTTCATGTAAGTGGTAATTTGTTATCTGACTAGCGAGGTATGTTCTCAAGTAGCTACTGTGGTCATATCGCTACGTTGGCTCTCCATGCTAGCTTAGACAGCACTTGGCAATGTCTCGTCTTGCTCATTGCTTTTAAGTTTCATATTTCACTGGGTCTCTACTACATTAACTAGAAGCACTCGGAGAGTGTAAACCTCCGCCAAGACCATGGGGTCACTGACGCCATAACATCTACATGCCGTGGAATCACCGAACCTAAAAAAGTCTAACAATGATGTTTGCTAGTAAAAAAAAGTTTCATCTGCTGTGACTGGATAGCATGTATCCTTAGTGCTTGGCATCACAGTTTATTTCAACTTGCATCTTTCCCAGAAGCTACTGTCATCTGAGCACTGATATTGATATTGCATGTGCTTATAGACAAAAACAAATAATCAATCAATCAATCAATTTTATTTATATAGCGCCAAATCACAACAAACAGTTGCCCCAAGGCGCTTTATATTGTAAGGCAAGGCCATACAATAATTACGTAAAAACCCCAACGGTCAAAACAACCCCCTGTGAGCAAGCACTTGGCGATAGTGGGAAGGAAAAACTCCCTTTTAACAGGAAGAAACCTCCAACAGAACCAGGCTCAGGGAGGGGCAGTCTTCTGCTGGGACTGGTTGGGGCTGAGGGAGAGAACCAGGAAAAAGACATGCTGTGGAGGGGAGCAGAGATCAATCACTAATGATTAAATGCAGAGTGGTGCATACAGAGCAAAAAGAGAAAGAAACACTCAGTGCATCATGGGAACCCCCCAGCAGTCTAAGTCTATAGCAGCATAACTAAGGGATGGTTCAGGGTCACCTGATCCAGCCCTAACTATAAGCTTTAGCAAAAAGGAAAGTTTTAAGCCTAATCTTAAAAGTAGAGAGGGTGTCTGTCTCCCTGATCCGAATTGGGAGCTGGTTCCACAGGAGAGGAGCCTGAAAGCCGAAGGCTCTGCCTCCCATTCTACTCTTACAAACCCTAGGAACTACAAGTAAGCCTGCAGTCTGAGAGCGAAGCGCTCTATTGGGGTGATATGGTACTATGAGGTCACTAAGATAAGATGGGACCTGATTATTCAAAACCTTATAAGTAAGAAGAAGAATTTTATATTCTGTTCTAGAATTAACAGGAAGCCAATGAAGAGAAGCCAATATGGGTGAGATATGCTCTCTCCTTCTAGTCCCCGTCAGTACTCTAGCTGCAGCATTTTGAATTAACTGAAGGCTTTTCAGGGAACTTTTAGGACAACCTGATAATAATGAATTACAGTAGTCCAGCCTAGAGGAAATAAATGCATGAATTAGTTTTTCAGCATCACTCTGAGACAAGACCTTTCTAATTTTAGAGATATTGCGCAAATGCAAAAAAGCAGTCCTACATATTTGTTTAATATGCGCTTTGAATGACATATCCTGATCAAAAATGACTCCAAGATTTCTCACAGTATTACTAGAGGTCAGGGTAATGCCATCCATCCATCCAAATCTGGATTCAGGAGGAGCAGTGTGGTTTTCGTCCTTGTCGCGGCACACTGGACCAGCTCTACACGCTCCATCGGGTGCTCGAGGGTTCATGGGAGTTCTCCCAACCAGTCCACATGTGTTTTGTGGATCTGGAGAAGGCGTTCGACCGTGTCCCTCGGGGCACCCTGTGGGGGGTGCTGCGGGAGTACGGGGTCCGGGGTCCTTTGCTAAGGGCTATCCGGTCCCTGTACGGCCGCAACAGGAGCTTGGTTCGCATTGCCGGTAGTAAGTCAAACCTGTTTCCAGTGCACGTTGGCCTCCGCCAGGGCTGCCCTTTGTCACCGGTTCTGTTCATTATCTTTATGGACAGAATTTCTAGGCACAGCCAGGGTGTAGAGGGGGTCTGGTTTGGGAACCACAGAATCTCGTCTCTGCTGTTTGCGGATGATGTGGTTCTGTTGGCTTCGTCAAATCAGGACCTTCAGCGTGCACTGGGGCGGTTTGCAGCCGAGTGTGAAGCGTCCAGGATGAAAATCAGCACCTCCAAATCCGAGGTCATGGTTCTCGACTGGAAAAAGGTGCTTTGTCCTCTTCAGGTCGGTGGAGTGTCTTTGCCTCAAGTGGATGAGTTTAAGTATCTCAGGGTCTTGTTCACGAGGGAGGGAGGGATGGAGCATGAAATCGATAGACGGATCGGTGCAGCATCTGCAGTGATGCGGTCGCTGTATCGGATCGTTGTGGTGAAGAGAGAGCTGAGTAGGGAGGCAAAGCTCTCGATTTACCGATCGATCTACGTTCCGATCCTCACCTATGGTCATGAGATTTGACTCATGACCGAAAGAACGAGATCGCGAGTACAAGCGGCCGAGATGAGTCTCCTCCGCAGGGTGGCTGGGTGCTCCCTTAGAGATAGGGTGAGGAGCTCGGTCACTCATGAGGAGCTCGGAGTCGAGCCGCTGCTCCTCCACATCGAAAGGAGTCAGTTGAGGTGGCTCGGGCATCTTTTCTGGATGCCCCCTGGACACCTCGCTGGAGAGGTGTTCCGGGCACGTCCCATTGGGAGGAGGCCACGGGGAAGACCCAGAACACGCTGGAGGGACTACATCTCTCGGCTGGCTTGGGAACGCCTTGGGGTTCCCCCAGAGGAGCTGGGGGAGGTGTGTGTGGATCGGGAGGTCTGGGCAGCTTTGCTTGAGCTGCTGCCCACGCGACCCGACTCCGGATAAAGCGGAAGAAAATGGATGGATGGATGGATGGATGGAAAAGCTACCGTTTCTATACATAATTAATAATTTGCTCAAAGTATGTGTTCCCATTTGCCAACGTGTAACTTCAGATGGTGAATGAACCATGGTGACTCCTACTTGTGTATGACACAGAACTAGGAGTCACCTTGCTTCATTCATCTACATATAGTCTTTAGTACACCGTAGTAGGCCCTATACTCTCCACCGACATTTGCTCAAAAGTTGCCAGATGGTCTTTTGTGCTGGGCCTTATCCTTGCCATCTGCTTAAAAAGCAAGTAGTCAAAATCCAATCAAACATATGCGAGGCATTGAGAGTGGACTAATGAACGGAAGATATCATCAGTAACTACAGATACAGAAATACAGATTCCTTATTGTCATCATTGTAACAAGTATAACAAAAGATATGGTAAGCCTTTCAGTACAAATATAAACCTGAGTAAACCATGCACAGACTTGAAAGGTGTGGGGAAGAAAAGAAAATAAACATAAAATTTAACAGAATGAAAAAGGTATGTCCAGAGCGCAAATAAAAAAAAACAAAAAAATTATATGAATGTAGTAGCAAAAAAAGAGATTACATATTTAATAAAAGAGAAAGGGAAAAGTATGTACAAAACTGTTGATATTTCAGTGGCAGTGGATATTGTACATTATACAAATAATGAATATTTAGGAGTTCAATGGTCCGAATATTTCATGAGGTGAAATATTATATAACGGCTAAAATAGATCCTTGTCATTTGACATTTCATTAATTTCTAAACAACAGAAAAGGGACTTACATTTTGATGTGCTTCACTGCTGCTTTGATGTCAACAGTCCAACATGGACTTTAAATAGGAGTCCAAAATTGTTCTCAGTCAACTTGGAAAAACAGTTAGATTGTTCAAAAATAATTCTGACGATGTAATCTGTGATGCCATGCACTGACATTGTGTATATACAAAAAAAAAAAAAAAAAACAAGACTTCAGTCCAGCAAAAAATCACATCAGAAATTAGTCCAGCTCTTCATCCTAACTTCATCCTCTTCATCTTAACAGCTCTTCATGCCTCCAGACGGCTTACGGCGTGGTGGATTTGTTTTTGTGTGGGTGTGTGTGTGTTAGAAGAATTAGCACCGTCAATTAGCTCCTTCAAATTGTTGTCCATCAGCAAAACAAACTCCGCTGTTTAGCTAAACTCCGCCCCCACTAGTGGGCGTTGGTTCCAGTGTACAATGGTACAAAACATATGGAACCAAATTTGCACGCTAAATGGAACCAAACCGCATGCTAAATGCAACACAACACAAATGGGACGAATAATCCATGTCACATGACATACAAAGCACCAATCAAATGACAAGGATCCACTCAGCCGTTATATAAAAACAAATATTGCACTCATTTTAACTGTGGCATATGACATGGCTATTTGGTTCCAGTGGCATTCATAGCTCTATGGCATGTGTTCTAAACTACTGCACAAAAGTTTCCGCTTGGTTAATGAACAGTGCTTCATTCATTTTCTACACACACACTGATTTCAATTAAAGGTCATGGGGGTGCTGGAGCCTATGCCAGCAGTCACCTGGCGAGGGGCAGGGTACACCCTGGACAGGCCCCCAGTCCATCACAGGGCAGACGAGTATTCAGTGTTTGTGTTTTTACCCGTTTCAGATCCCAGCCTTGTAGTGGTACATTCCCATTGTTGAAGATTTCCCACAGAGTGGTACCAAAACTCCACTTATCACATTCCAGACTCAGTTTCTCTGGTGCCTCCAGCACTTCGGGGGCCACCCAAGGGATCCTGTCCAGGATCACTGAACACACACAGGCAGACAGAGAGAACGAGGGAGAGAGAGACAGAGAGAATCTTATCCCAAGAGCTTTTTCTGTATATTAGTCCAAGGGCCAAGCAGGTTTTTGGTACCACTTAAGTGGACTATTGGTTGAGCTAACAGGGGTTTTAAAAGGAACTGTTTGCTCGATCTAACAGGTCATATTTCATAGAATCCAATGGACGTCGACCCTTGATTGACTATTACTTTGGAGACCAAGCTTTCAACACAGTCAGAACTATTGCATTTATTAATCGTATTAGCTCAACCAATAATGTGGATCACTCACAACATAACTCCATAGCACTGAGTCATAGATACACTAAACTACACTATTTTGGAATATTTATGATCAGACAAATGATGTGGTTCACTTTTCAAAATGATTGGAGGGTTTTTATATGTTGACCCCTGTGTAATCAGACCCCTACCTGCCTATAGCTGCCACCCTGGGATGGCCACTGTACATTTGCGACGGTCATAGTATACTGAGGCTTGACTGTAAGTGTTGTCCCCTTGGGTGGTACCAGTGAGGTTAAAATTGGCTTTGGGATCATAGACTACAGTATAATTGGTAAAACTGTGTTGACATTATCATGGTACAACACAGTTTGTCTTCCACTATCATGTATATGGTGCCCTGAGACCATCTTTGCATAGATCTTGAGGCACAGTTGCAGTGAAATCAAAGTGTGAGCGGAGAAAAAGCAGTTGTGCTTTCACATGAATGGAGCTTGTTAAAAGCAGACAGACTGCTACTCTAACAGCTGGACTGAAGACTCCAAAGCAGAGCACAACAGTATTTTCTTAGTCAAGTCAAGTCTAGAAACGTGCTGGTGCTGCACCTTGTCCCATCTATGACACTATAGAACTGCCGTGGGTCCTGGGTGGCGACCACCCAAGCAGACAATTGGTCCATCTCTACAATAACCATCTGTCTGCCACAGTTAGGTGAAACATGGACACCCCCTTGCTGTTCTCCATCTTCTGGGGTCCTCAACACTGAGGCACAGAGAAAAGGACCACATGGCAAAAATGTTGAAGCTGACGCTCCCTCAACGTGCAAGTGACACTGCTCATTTTAGTCTCTCCATGTAACTGCTAGTTTGAATGCAAGTTATTCCAGCAGTAATCAAGGACCCTCCAAAGCATCCTAGAGACCTCTGGCTGTTAAGTGTTTCCATGAAGTTGGTGATGGGCAGGGTGGTATACGTGTAAACCATTGAGTTAGGTCCTGTTGTTGGTATGGGCAGATTTACTGACCTTGGCTTTGCGGACAATGCTGTGATCCAAGCTGAATGAATGGATACTCTGATTCCAGTGCTTGAGAAGCTGTGTAAGGAGTCGGAGCGTCCGGGTTTTCATGGTCCTGGATCACGGCTAAAATCCAGGCTTGTAATGGCTTCTTCTGTCATCAGAGGTGTATCTGTATGTCAGGAATGTGTTGAAATTGTGGAGACATTCACTGATCTCAGCAGTGACATTTATGTCTCCGAGTCCTCGGCCTATGAGATTGAGAAGGACCAGCTTATGGAGTCATGAGATGGCTGGACAGAGGTGTTTGGCGATAACCATGTCTTTTGCAGCAGAAACAAGGTCCAAGTCTTTAGGATCCTGGTGCTGCAGTGCATCTCTAAAGTATTCACAGCACTCACTTTTTCCACTTTTTTTTTTAATGTTACAGCCTTATTCCAAAATGGACCAATTTTTTTTTCTCAAAATTCAAAAAACAATACCCCATAATAACGATAGGGGGAAAAATGTTTTTTTTTTTTGTTTTTTTTTTTTTTTAGGTTTTTGCAAATTTATAAAACATAACAAAACTAAGGAATTACTTGTACATAAGTATTCACAGCCTTTGCCATGAAGTTCAAAATTGATCTTAGGTGTATCCTGTTTCCACTGATCATCCTTGGGATGTTTCTACAGCTTAGCTGGAGTCCCCTTGGGGTAAATTCAGTTAATTGGACATGATTTGGAAAGACACACCATGTAAATTAAAAACAGAATACAATGATTTGCAAATCCTCTTCAACCTATATTCAGTTGAATACACCACAAAGACAAGATATTCAATGTTCAAACTGATAATTTTAAGTGTACAATGGGTGTGCCACAAGGTTCTGTTTTGGGCCCCCTTCTCTTTAGTCTTTGTATTAATGATCTGCCACAGGTGTGTCAGGGCATGGATCTGCAAATGTATGCTGATGATACTGTCTTATACACACATGCAAAAACTGCTGAACTAGCAGCTAGGAAGCTGACAGCTGCTATGGAAAGGATTATGGAGTGGCTTGACCAGTCATGTCTCAGCCTTAACATAAGTAAGACAAAAGGTACGTTTTTTTCTAAACCCAACCAGTGTGTGAGCGATGAAATCATTATAAAAGCTGAGAGGATTGACCTTGTGAGGGAGTTTAAATATCTTGGAGTAGTAATTGATTCAAATCTTAATTTTAAGTCACGTGGAAAAAATGACCAAAACCATCAGATATAATTTGATGCATTTTAGACATATTAGAGGCTGTCTTTCAATGGATGCTGCAAAGACCTTTATGCATGCTATGATTTTTTTCTCATTTGTCATATTGTATCACATGTTGGGGGCAGGCTGGAGAAACAACTACTAAGCCACTGGAATCTCTATATAAACAAACGTAAAAAATTTTAGATAAAATATCTATGCAATATCATCACTGCAGGATTCTAGAAAAGCTGCATCTGTTTAGTTTTGAGAACTATAAACTGTTCTCTAATCTGTGTCTTACATTCAAGATTTTGAATGGATTGGCTCCTTCCCCATTATGTGAATTTGTTAATATTTGTCCGGTGCAGTCCATAAGATCTACCAAAATATCTTCAATAAGAGACTGTTCTGTGCCTTTCCATCGTACTGCTTTTGGTCAGTCAGCTTTTTCTGTGAAAGCTAGAACTCAGTGGAATGCTCTTCCTGACAGCATCAAGAACTCTGATTCTATTGGAAGTCTCAAGAACAAATTGAAAAAGTTTCTGAAAGGTACTCAATTCTGCAACCACTGATTTTTTTTTGAAATATTATGTAAATAGGATTGTGTGAATGTGTTTTGTGTGGATGTGAGTGTACAAGTATATCTCTGTGTGGGTGAGTTATAGTTTTGCAGTTTTGAGTTTATGTTTTTGTGATGTTTTATTATTTATGTTTCAAGGGACTGCAGATGTAAATTAGCTTTAAGCTAACTCTGGTACAATGCATCAAATAGAAACATTTATGTTTTTATTGTACATGGTCCCTTTATAAATAAAATGGAAGGGAAAAAAAAAACTTTATTGTTTTTGTGCAAATATTTGCTCATTTTGAAATGGATGCCTGCAACATGTTTCAAAAAAGCTGGGACAGTGGTATGTTTACCACTGTGTTACACCACCTTTCCTTCTAACAACACTCAGTAAGCGTTTGGGAACTGAAGACACTGATTGTTGAAGCTTTGTAGGTGGAATTCAATCACATTCTTGCTTGATGTACGACTTCAGTTGTTCAACAGTCCGGGGTCTCCATTGTCGTATTTTGTGCTTCATAATGGGCCACACATTTTCAATGGGCCACAGGTCTGGATGCAGGCAGGCCAGTCTAGTACCCGCACTCTTTTACTACAAAGCTATGCTGTTGTAACACGTGCAGAATGTGGCTTGGCATTGTCTTGCTGAAATAAGCAGGGACGTCCCTGAAAAAGATGTTGCTTGGATGGCAGCATGTGTGGCTTCAAAACCTGGATGTACCTTTCAGCATTGATGGTGCCATCACAGATGTGTAAGTTGCCCATGTCATGGGCACTAGCACACCCCCATACCATCACAGATGCTGGCTTTTGAACTTTGCACTGCTGACAATATGGATCAGGGGTGGCCAACTTGTTCCAGAAAGGGCCAAGAGGGTGCAGGTTTTCTTTGCAGCCACCGACTCCACCAGGTGATTTCACCGATTAACTGATTCCATTTCACTGATTCCTGATCTGGATGGTCTCTTTCCTCTTTTGTCTGGAGGACATGACGTCCATGATGTCCAAAAATAATTTGAAATGTGGACTCATCAGACCACAGCACACTTTTCCACTTTGTGTCTGTCCATTTCAAATGAGCTCAGGCCCAGAGAAGATGGTGGCGTTTCTGGATGTTGTTGATGTATGGCTTTCACTTTGCATGGTAGAGTTTTAACTTGCACTTGTAGATGTAGCGATGAGCTGTGTTAACTGACAATGGTTTTCTGAAGTGTTCCTGAGCCCACGCGGTAAGATCCTTTACACAATGATGTCGGTATTTAATGCAGTGCCACCTGAGGGATCGAAGGTCACGGGCATTCAATGTTGGTTTTCGGCCTTGTCGCTTACGTGTAGAAAGTTCTCCATATTCTCTGAATCGTCTGATTATATTATGGACTGTAGATGACCGAATCCCTAAATTCCTTGCAATTGAACGTTGAGAAACATTGTTCTTAAAGTTTTGGACTATTTTTTCCACACAGTTGTTCACAAAGTGGTGCTCCTCACCCCATCTTTGCTTGTGAACGGCTGAGCCTTTTGGAGATGCTTCTTTTATACCCAATCATGACACTCACGTGTTTCCAGTTAACCTGTTCACCTGTGGAATGTTCCAAACAGGTGTCCTGTGAGCATTCATCAACTTTCCCAGTCTTTTGTTGCCCCTGTCCCAGCCTTTTTGACATGTGTTGTAGGTATTCATTTCAAAATGGGCAAATATTTGCGCAAAAACAAAAAAGGTTATCAGTTTGAACATTAAATATCTTGTCTTTGTGGTGTATTCAATCGCATATAGGTTGAAAAGGATTTGTAAATCATTGTATTCTGTTTATGTTTACATTTCACACAACGTACCAACTTCATTGGAATTGGGGTTGTATAAGGTCCCACAGTTGGTAGTGCATGTCAGAGCACAAACCAAACATGAAGTCAAAGGAACTGTCTGTAGACCTCTGAGACAGGATTGTCTCAGGGCACAAATTTGAGGAAGGGTACAGAAATATTTTTGCTCTTTTGAAGGTCCCAATGAGCACGGTGGCCTCCGTCATCCGTAAATGGAGGTTCAGATCCACCAGGACTTTTCCTAGAGCTGGCTGCAAGTCGACACTGAGCGATTGGGAGTGAAAGGTGACCAAGAACCCGATGGTCACTCTGTCAGAACTCGAGCATTCCTCTGTGGAGAGAGGAGAACCTTCCAGGAGGACAACCACCTCTGCAGCAATCCACCAATTAGACCTGTATGGTAGAGTGGCCAGACATAAGCCAATCCTTAGTAAAATGCACATGGCAGCGCACCTGGAGTTTGCCAAAAGGCACCTGAAGGACTCTCAGACCATGAGAAACAAAATTCTCTGGTCTGATGAGACAAAGACTGAACTCTTTGGTGTGAATGGCAGGCGTGATGTTTGGAGGAAACCAGGCACCATCCCTACAGTGAAGCATGGTGGTGGCAGCATCATGCTGTGAGGATGTTTTCAGCAGCAGGAACTGAGAGACTAGTCAGGATTGAGGGAAAGATGAATGCAGAAATGTACAGAGACATCCTGGATGAAAACTTGCTCCAGAGTGCTCTTGACCTCAGACTGGGGCGACGATTTAGCTTTCAGTAGGACAGTGACCCAAAGCACACAGCCAAGATATCAAAGGAGTGGACAACTGTGTGAATGTCTTTGAGTGGCCCAGTCAGAGCCCAGACCTGAATCAGATTGAACATCTCTGGAGAGATCTGAAAATGTCTGTGCACTGACGCTCCCCATCCAACCTGATGGAGCTTGAGAGGTGCTGCAAAGAGGAATGAGCAAAACTGCGCAAAGATAGGCATGCCATGCTTGTGTCAAAGTATTGAGCTTACTGAATATGAACTTATGTACATATGATTTATTAGTCTTTTATTTTTAACTAGAAGCACTCAGAGAGTGCAAACCTCCGCCAAGGCCATGGGGTCACTGACGCCATAACATCTACATGCCGTGGAATCACTGAGCCTAAAAAAGTCTAACAATGATGTTTGCTCAGTAGTAAAAAAAAGTTTTATCTGCTGTGACTGGATAGCATGTATCCTTAGCGCTTGGCATCACAGTTTATTGCAACTTGCACCTTTCCCAGAAGCTACTGTCATCTGAGCACTGATATTGATATTGCATGTGCTTATAGACAAAAACAAATAAGAGACAAAATTCAATTTATTATTCAACTAAACTGCAAATATATGAACTTTTTAACATTTATGAAACACTTCTCTAAACAAGGCCATAGGGTCACAGACCCTAAAGAGATTCCCTCCTTGGCACAGTGATCTGTTTCTTTTTGTCTCTTTCTCTAAAATTGTATATAATAATCATTAGATTATTAATATATAAACAAAAATATATTTAAGAAATATTACAATTTGAAAACAAATGCACCGAAACGTGATGACAGCTGCAACTGCTTAATGCTAACTTTTAACATTGAAAATGCCATAGACATGCTAATGCGTTAGCATTGGGATCCGGATCGTGATCCAGATCACCACTAAAATTTAATCACTTGTTCCTCATGTCATTTCCAACCACTCCGCAAAATTTCAACAAAAATAAATGTAAGAAATATTACAATTTGAAAACAATGCACCCAAACGTGATGACAGCTGCAACTGCTTAATGCTAACTTTTAACATTGAAAATGCCGTAGATATGCTAACGCGTTAGCATCAGGATCCGGATCGTGATCCGGATCACCACTAAAATTTAATCACTTGTTCCTCTTGTCATTTCCAACCACTCCACAAAATTTCATCAAAATCCGTTCAAAACTTTTTGAGTTATCCTGCTGACAAACAGACAAACAAACGCGACCGAAAACATAACCTCCTTGGTGGAGGTAATAAATTTGCAAAAAAAAACACTTTTTTCATGTTGTCATTATGGGGTGTTGTGAGCAGAATTTTGAGGGGAAAAAGAATTTAATTTTGTAATAAGATTGTAACATAACAAAATGTTGAAAAAGTGAAGCATTGTGAATATTTTCCGGATGCACTGTATCTATCTTGGTGTATGGTTGTGAGACTTGGACACTAACCAGTGATCTAAGGCAACAACTGGATGTCTTTGATAGTGTTTGGTAAAAGGTACTTTATTAAACACAGATGCAGCTGGAACTGTCAGTATACTCAGCACAAGAAGTCCAGAGAACAATATCATCTGGGTGGAACCACATGAGGAGAATGGTCAAGGACACTGACAAGAGTTCGACCACAAGACAGTCTGTCAGGTAACAGTATCCATGAGAGGAGCAGCAAACAAGTAATATAGCATGATAAGGAGAGTCAGTGCAGAGCCAGTTATGAAGTTGTAACAGATCACGGAATGGCAGGCTATACTCAGGAGACACGACAAGGCAGCGAGAGTAGGCAAGTGTAAGACAAACACAGGAAATAAATGCGACAAAGCAGGCATGAGAGCAAGAAAATGTGGCACTGGAGTGATAGACTGTGGATGGTTAAATAGTTCATGGAACAATCAGAGAAGAAGTCAGAGTGCAGATGAAGCCGGAAGCCTGAGTAACAGGAAATAAAGCTAATGACAATACACACGAAGCAGATGCCAAAAAATAAAAGCACAAGGAATAACTAAGAGGAGGATGAAATGAATAATTAACAAGGATAAGAAACACAGAGCAGCAAGATGAAATGGTAGATAATAACTTTAAAAGAGTTATCAAAATCCCAAGAGACAGAAAACAGACACCAGAGATGTGAACCACAGCAGCTGCTGGCTTGATGCATACCAGGGTCTAAGCACAGAAATAATCACTCTGAAATATTAGGAGCTGAATATGGAATGTGCACACTGATCTGATTGTGATCATTCAGATCAGTGAGTGTGTACTGTAGACAGCTTTCTTCCTATGTTCATTTGTTTCGTAAAACTGTACATAGTTAACTGTAGCATTACTTTATGTCATTTGTCAGATTTATTCAAATTTCCTGATGATGTTACTGTAGAAAAATTTAATACAAAAGTGTTACCTATATTTCTTAATTTTCCTGGTCACTGCATAGACTTTTCATGTACAATAAATGGATGTGTACAGTGCTGTCGAGGATACTGTTATTTGTTTTACCATCTTTTCCCATCATTGCCATGGTGATGCCGGCATCACTCAGTTTAATGAAAGGAGAGCTGCCCTGTGATGGGTCACCTTCTCTGGCCAGCAGCAGGTTTTTGGCACAGATATTTCCGTGAACAATGTTCTTCTCCTCCTGTCAAGAGCATTACAGTTTAGAAGAGAAGACACTGACAATAATAGTCTGCTGCACACTGAGTTATTACCAAAATGCAAAGTCTAATGAAAAGTGCACACCTTATAAATACTTTGATTACTGAATATTTTTGATTCTGTAGCTCAGTGAAAATCTTTTTTTTTTTTTTTTTTTTTTACCAGAAAGTTGAGGGCAGACGTGAGCTGCTTGGCTATGTCAAGTTTCCAGCTCACTGACACAGATCGCCCTCTCTTCAGATAAAGATCGAGGGCCCCATACTTGACAAACTCCTGCACCATGATGTCTGTAAGACACAGTGAGCTTTGTTTGTACAACTGGACTTCAAATCAGACACAAGTAAGTCAACCTCAACCACTGCAAACACTGGCCAACTGATCAGCCTCACAGTTCGTGCTTTTAATACTGTTATAGACAATAAATCATTTGTTTTGTCCCCGTTTATAGTTAATAAATAAATCTCACTGTAACTAAACCACCTTAAATATTTGCATAGGAAATTTTGCAGAGAATGTCATTTTTATATGATGCCATTCACATTTAAGAGTTTATATAACTCTGTCTGGAGTGTGACCAAATATAAAGTAAATTATACTCCATGAAACTGGTTAATAAACAATCAGCCACTGGTTAATAAACTTTAATTGATATGATTATTTTCATTTTATTTTGCTCTTTCAATTCGATGTTAATGACAAAGAGAATGCTCCATCACCACAACCTGAAAAGCTCTCAACCACCGACAAAGCCATTAATCTCAAATTGACATTAAAAAGACTTGACGCTTGTTCTGATGATCAAACTTTCATCTTGCTTTTGATATCAAGTTAAATGTGTAATGCTTCCTCTTTGGTTAACAGTCTTGGTCATGGTGATGGATGTCATGGTGATGCATGTTGCAGTGATGGATGTCATGGTAATGGATGTCGTGGTAATGGATGTCATGGTGATGGATGTCGTGGTAATGGATGTCATGGTAATGGATGTCATTTTTGATCAGGATATGTCATTCAAAGCGCATATTAAACAAATATGTAGGACTGCTTTTTTGCATTTACGCAATATCTCTAAAATCAGAAAGGTCTTGTCTCAGAGTGATGCTGAAAAACTAATTCATGCATTTATTTCCTCTAGGCTGGACTATTGTAATTCATTATTATCAGGTTGTCCTAAAAGTTCCCTAAAAAGCCTTCAGTTAATTCAAAATGCTGCAGCTAGAGTACTGACGGGGACTAGAAGGAGAGAGCATATCTCACCCATATGGCCTCTCTTCATTGGCTTCCTGTTAATTCTAGAATAGAATTTAAAATTCTTCTTCTTACTTATAAGGTTTTGAATAATCAGGTCCCATCTTATCTTAGGGACCTCGTAGTACCATATCACCCCCAATAGAGCGCTTCGCTCTCAGACTGCAGGCTACTTGTAGTTCCTAGGGTTTGTAAGAGTAGAATGGGAGGCAGAGCCTTCAGCTTTCAGGCTCCTCTCCTGTGGAACCAGCTCCCAATTCAGATCAGGGAGACAGACACCCTCTCTACTTTTAAGATTAGGCTTAAAACTTTCCTTTTTGCTAAAGCTTATAGTTAGGGCTGGATCAGGTGACCCTGAACCATCCCTTAGTTATGCTGCTATAGACGTAGACTGCTGGGGGGTTCCCATGATGCACTGTTTCTTTCTCTTTTGCTCTATATGCACCACTCTGCATTTAATCATTAGTGATCGATCTCTGCTCCCCTCCACAGCATGTCTTTTCCTGGTTCTCTCCCTCAGCCCAACCAGTCCCAGCAGAAGACTGCCCCTCCCTGAGCCTGGTTCTGCTGGAGGTTTCTTCCTGTTAAAAGGGAGTTTTTCCTTCCCACTGTAGCCAAGTGCTTGCTCACAGGGGGTCGTTTTGACCGTTGGGGTTTTACATAATTATTGTATGGCCTTGCCTTACAATATAAAGCGCCTTGGGGCAACTGTTTGTTGTGATTTGGCGCTATATAAAAAAATTGATTGATTGATTGATTGATTGATGGTAATGAATGTCGTGGTGATGGATATCGTGGTAATGGATGTTGTGGTGATGGATGTCGTGGTAATGGATGTTGTGGTGATGGATGTCGTGGTAATGGATGTCGTGGTCATGGATGTTGTGGTCATGGATGTTGTGGTGATGGATGTCGTGGTGATGGATGTTGTGGTGATGGATGTCGTGGTAATGGATGTTGTGGTGATGGATGTTGTGGTGATGGATGTCGTGGTGATGGATGTCATGGTGATGGATGTCGTGGTCATGGATGTTGTGGTGATGGATGTCGTGGTGATGGATGTCGTGGTCATGGATGTCGGGGTGATGGATGTCGTGGTCATGGATGTCGTGGTCATGGATGTCGTGGTGATGGATGTCGTGGTGATGGATGTCGTGGTGATGGATGTCGTGGTGATGGAGCGCTGTCTTAAAGGTGGCTGACGTCACATTTCTATCTGATGTCTCCAGCTCCTTTGTTGTTGTCCTCAGTCTGTTTAATCTTTAGGACAAAAGTTTTTGTAATCCTGACTGATAACTTTGGAAACCATCTGTCTGCTCCCAAGCATCTTCTATTTTTGGATAATAGACTTTACAGTTTCTTGTGATATTCTTAATTTTTTTCAGATTGCTTCTTAGGAGGAACCTTATGGAGATCTAAAATCATGTGCTTCAGAAGCCTTGGCTGAATTCCCCCCCTGCAGCTCTTAAATACAAGAAAACACTGATTCTGACTGCCAGTTAATCATTTAGAAGCTTTTCAAAATATTTCCATCAATTTCTGGAATCTTCCATGTGCAATTTAAAGATGTGTTCATCTTGGTTCATGTAAAGTGGTGACCCAATAAAATCTGACAAAATAAAACAGAGATACATTTCTGTTATTATTATTTTTAAATAGAGTTTTCCATTAGTTTTTAATCACCATGTAATTTGTAATTATATTGTATTTTTGAAGCACTGTATATGTTTTATTTGAAAGTGTTAATTATCAGTAATTACTGTTATTATTATTGTCATTACTGTTTAAAAAAATGGAACATCCTCCTTTGGGGAAAATTTTCTGCCAAGGTGTAATGAAATGTTTATCCACAATCATAAGTGTGTCATTTATGTTGAACTTACTTTTTGCTCCCTGAACACTGACACCATAGACATGAAGGAGATGTTTGTGTGAAATCTGACACATCATGCTGGCAGCTTCAAAGAATGACTGACAAGACAAAAAAAAGTTTTATTACAATAATCAACCCATAAAAAAATCCTATTCCATTGTTTTAGTAACATCTAAACAGACCAACCTCCCAGCAGTTCTTGTGAAAAACATCAAGCTCTTTCAGTAGAACATCTGTCAAGTGTTTCTCCCCGTCACGAGTGTCTGTCTTGTGGCCCTTAAAAATTCGAGTGAAGGATCCCTGTCCGAGGCTTTCACCCTTACATGAACAATACAGAAACAGTTTGCAGTAATGTTCCTGCATTTTTGTCAACTGCCCACGAAGCACTCAGCAGAGTGCACACTTCCACCAAAGTACAGCAGGACCTTCAGCCATGTTCACAACTCCAACCTGTATTCCAACCCTTCAATCACAAAGCTGCACCAGTGTTTTTGAGCAAATCTGACAGCAAACAAATCAACCGTCACCACCATCCTCATCATAGATGACTGGGAATCTCCTCAGACATCTGTGGCAATGACCTCACTTTTAAAAAGTCCTATCTATAGAAAATTTAAAAATCAGTAGATATTTATGATCTGGATGTGGAAAGTTTATAAGTTTAGAAGTTGAAGGGCCAAATGTGGGTTGGGTTTGATATAGGCGAAGGGTCTGCTGCACCTCAGCAAAGGCACGCTCTCCACTGAATGCCCCTCTTGTTGCATTAGAAGCCATATTGGGTCTGGCTGAACTGTTCTATACTCACATATTTCAGGTCTTCATATTTGATCATGTGGAACTGGATATGACTGAATTTGCTCCTTTCCTGTACCAGCAATCCCTGAGGTTCTACAGAGCTGCTGTTCCGTACAATGATCAGATTGGTGAGTTCTTAAAGAACAGCAAACAACATATTTAGAACCATAATTAGGTTTGTTTCATTTTCCATATCATCCCAACTTTTTTTTTTAATGAAGAAGCTCTATAACTGGTGATACAACAGGCAAATGTTGCACCATTCCCACTTTTGCCACTCACATCCACAAAAGCCTGTAATTCTTTTAGCACTGTCATGCCTTGTATGGCAGCACCCTGACATCGGGGTGAATGTGAGGCATTGTTGTAAAGTGCTTTGAGAGTCTGATGCAGACGGAAAAGCGTTATATACAGTAGTGTTCAGAATAATAGTAGTGCTATGTGACTAAAAAGATTAATCCAGGTCTTGAGTATATTTCTTATTGTTACATGCAAAACAAGGTACCAGTAGATTCAGTAGATTCTCACAAATCCAACAAGACTAAGCATTCATGATATGCACACTCTTAAGGCTATGAAATTGGGCTATTAGTAAATAAAGTAAAAAAGGGGGTGTTCACAATAATAGTAGCATCTGCTGTTGACGCTACAAACTCAAAACTATTATGTTCAAACTGCTTTTTTAGCAATCCTGTGAATCACTAAACTAGTATTTAGTTGTATAACCACAGTTTTTCATGATTTCTTCAACTCTGCGAGGCATTAATTTTGTTGGTTTGGAATCAAGATTTTGCTTGTTTACTAGTGTGCTTGGGGTCATTGTCTTGTTGAAACACCCATTTCAAGGACATGTCCTCTTCATCATAAGGCAACATGACCTCTTCAAGTATTTTGACATATCCAAACTGATCCATGATACCTGGTATGCGATATATAGGCCCAACACCATAGTAGGAGAAACATGCCCATATCATGATGCTTGCACCACCATGCTTCACTGTCTTCACTGTGAACTGTGGCTTGAATTCAGAGTTTGGGGGTCGTCTCACAAACTGTCTGTGGCCCTTGGACCCAAAAAGAACATTTTTACTCTCATCAGTCCACAAAATATTCCTCCATTTCTCTTTAGGCCAGTTGATGGGTTCTTTGGCAAATTGTAACCTCTTCTGCACATGTCTTTTATTTAACAGAGGGACTTTGCGGGGGATTCTTGCAAATAAATTAGCTTCACACAGGCGTCTTCTAACTGTCACAGCACTTACAGGTAACTCCAGACTGTCTTTGATCATCCTGGAGCTGTTCAATGGGTGAGCCTTTGCCATTCTGGTTATTCTTCTATCCATTTTGATGGTTGTTTTCCGTTTTCTTCCATGCATCTCTGTTTTTTTTTTTTTTGTCCATTTTAAAGCATTGGAGATCATTGTAGATGAACAGCCTATAATGTTTTGCACCTGCGTATAGGTTTTCCCCTCTCCAATCAACTTTATAATCAAACTACACTGTTCTTCTGAACAATGTCTTGATCGTCCCATTTTCCTCAGGCTTTCAAAGAGAAAAGCATGTTCAACAGGTGCTGACTTCATCCTTATATAGGGGACACCTGATTCACACCTGTTTGTTCCACAAAATTGATGAACTCACTAGTGAACACCCCCTTTTCTACTTTTTTTTTTTTACTAATAGCCCAATTTTATAGCCTTAAGAGTGTGCATATCATGAATGCTTGGTCTTGTTGGATTTGTGAGAATCTACTGAATCTACTGATACCTTGTTTCCCATGTAACAATAAGAAATATACTCAAAACCTGGATTAATCTTTTTAGTCACATAGCACTACTATTCTTCTGAACACTACTGTAAATGCAGGCCATTTACCATTTAAATGTTTCCCAATAACTGTGGATACAGATAGACAAGTAGACTGATTGACAATCTACTTGCCTATCTGCATTTCTTTGTGGTTGTTGATTGATTTGTTTAGTTATGTAGTGTCATTCTTAATTCTTCACCTTGGAGTGGCTTTTGTTGTTTGATTTGGCAAGACTAGACATGTCAAGACAAGAACACAAGGCAGATTGTTTGACTTTAGATTAGATTATATAAGATAGAACTTTATTATGGGAAGTCTCCCTCAGGGAAATTGAGGTTCCTGCAGCATTCTATAGCAGCACACAGGGTAAGAAGCATACAGACTATCAAAAGTAAAAATAAAAAACAATCTGCAAAATTTAAATACAAATATAAATACCAGAAATACCACCCGCTACTGGTTTACTGGCTACTACTGTTCTTCTCCTTCACATCCTTGGTCTTCCTGTTACTCCTCTTCCTTCCGAGTGAGGAGTTGTACAATCTGATGACATGAGGGACATGTCCTGTCATGTTTGTCTACTTGTGGGGTGTGGTTTGTCAGGTTATTATGGCAAGAGGTTGCATGGGTGTGGAGCAGTTTCACTTAATGTAGTTTAGTCTATGTTTTAAATTCATTCGGGATGGGGGGGGGGTGTTTTCCTTCAAAGAAGGTGTGAGGGAACAAAAAAATCAATTCCTTTCCATTTAAAGCAACAGACAATAAATAAATTAATTTACAAATAAATCACATTGTACAGATTTAAAATTGTGTATATCTTAGAATGTACAGTGGGTAAAATAAGTACATCACACATCTTACTGTAACACGAAATATTGAATACATTTCAGTTCAATTTTTTTCCTTGTCATTCCATTGTTATTACACATAACGTAATTTCTGTACTTATTTGTTAAGGTTTCTTTGCATCTATGGATTACTTGGGTTGTTACCGGCATCTGGTGAAATTTCATGTCAATAGCGCCTTTAGAAATATATTTATTGAGAAAAATGGTCACGTGTTCAACACTTATTTTACCTGCAGTGTTAATTCAGTGTATTTTTAAAAGACAAATTCTAACATCTATTTTTAACACACTCTATGACATATATTAGGTTGGTGAAAAATATGTGGAATACAAACCCTTCATACTGCCTTTGCCAGTAATTTTAAAAATGAACTCAGTAGTAGTACACATAGGAGGACACGCAGGATCACATCCATAGAAATGACCACATGGCCAAAATGTCAAATTTGATGCTCCGTCACAATACAAGTGATGCTTCTTATCTGTCGATTCACCCTATTATTTACTAATATCTCTCCAACACTTTTTGAATTATTCTTACCCTTATTTCTATAAAGCACAATGATGAAGAAAGTGATAAATGATTTCTCAATCCAATTGCAATACATTCACAGCCCACACCTGTGGTTTAAGGAACATACCTTTGGGTCGGGGTGGACAGCAGTGCAGCAAGTTAACAGGCACGTCAGCCAGAAGCAGCTTTGTGTGTTGGTAAAAACCTGTGAGCTCCCGCAGACTAGAAAATGACTTCGAGACACCAGGGAGGCTGTAGTGCTCATTTCTTATGATGAGACAATCTTTATAATCAAGTCCAAGCGGAGTCTGCAAAAATGTTTTTCAATCGCTTTTTTAATCACAATAATACCAAAAGTACCGGATTTAACAAATGTTACTGAAAATGAATTGCTTGTGCACACGGATGGCTTAATATTTAAGTAGACTTCGATCAATGGGTTTTAGTGGCTCAACAAAGCTATATATATACACACACACACACATATATATATATATAATATATATATATATATATATATATATATATATATATATATATATATATATATATATATATATATATATATGAGGTCTATTAGATAAGAAACCGACACTTTTATTTTTTTTTAACTATATGGATTTGAATGACGTGCGATTACACCAATCATGCTTGAACCCTCGTGCGCATGCGTGAGTTTTTTCACGCGTGTCGGTGACGTCATTTCCCTGTGGGCAGGCCTTGAGTGAGATGTGGTCCCGCCCTCTCGGCTGAATTCCTTTGTTTCACAAGCTGCTCGAGACGGCGCGAGTTGCTTTATCAAAATTTTTTCTGGACCTGTGAGGGATATCCGAGTGGACACTATTCGAGAAATTAAGCTGGTTTTCGGTGAAACGTTTAATGGCTGATGAGAGATTATGGGGTGTTTCTGTCGGTGTAAGGACTTCCCATGGAGTGGGACGTCGTGCAGCACTTCCAGGCGCCATCGTCGGCCTGTTTCGAGCTGAAAACATCCTAATTTAAGGCTTAATTCACCCAGGACGTCATGAGAGAACAGAGAAGATTCAGAAGAGGCCGGCATGAGGAATTTATGCGGACATTCCACTGTTTAAGGACTTTTTTTAATGAAAGACGTGCGCGCAAATTCGCCGAGTCATTTTCCGTGACGACTCGGCAAATCTGTGTGCGCCGCGACAGGAAAAACACCTCTGTGTTGAAAACCATTTGTAAAATTCAGGCGGCTTTTGATGGCTTTCAACAAGTGAGTAACTGAGAAATTGTTTAACAGCTTGGGCATGTTCCAACTTGCCCGTTAAGATTTCCAACGGAGGTGTTTTTCCTGTCGCAACCCCCCGCAGTCGGGTCCGGCCCGACATGCGACTCTGCCCGCACGTTCTTTCATTACAAAATGTCCGTTAACAATGGAATGTCCGAATAAACTCATGCCGACTTCTTCTGAAAGTTCTCTGTTCTCTGACGACTTACTGGGTTAACAGAGCCTGAAATGTGGAAGTTTTCAACTTGAAACGGCGAGACGCTGCCGCCTCGAAGCGCAGATCGCCGTCAGGCACCGTGGGCCGTCCTTACGGCGACACTACCAGACCAAAATCTCTCATCAGCCGTTAAAATTTTTACCAAAAACCAGCTGAATTTATCGAATGGTGTCCACTCAGTTGTGCCTTACAGTTTTGAAAAAATTTTGATCAAACAAAGCAGCAGTCTCTGAGCCATTCCTAAACAATGAAAAAACGATGAGAGGGTGGGCCACTCCTCACTCAAAGACTGCCCACAGGCGAATGACGTAACCGACAGGCGTGAAAAAACTCTCGCATGCCCACGAGGGTTCAAGCATGTCTGATGTAATCACACGTGATTCAAATCCATATGGATTTTGAAAAAAATAATAAGGTCGGATACTTTTCTAATAGACCTCGTGTATATATATATATATATATATATATATATATATATATATATATATATATATATATATATATATATATATATATGTACACTTTTTGTAATCCAAAGAAGGGGAGCATGGATTGAACATGTCATCAATTAATGAACTGTGCGGAAAACAAGAGACAAAGTGGGAAACCTTTGGTATCAAATGTTAATTTGATGCTTCTGTTACAAATCTGTAAACAAAATTTTGGAATAAGTTCTCATTTCAAAATCTTGTGTACAATCAAAAAGTGGTAACATTTTATTGGCTCACCCTGTATATAAACACACACACACACACATATATATATATATATAATATATATATATATATATATATATATATGTGTGTGTGTGTGTGTGTATTGACACAGTGGTGGGTACAGATCCGCTAATCTACTAACTGCTAATTAGCAAAGCTAACTTATTTGTTAGCAGATTAACTTTTCAGCTAACTTCAAAAACCATCAGCGGACCAGTTAGCTTCCGCTAAACTTAGTTTTGCTAACTTTTAGTCCGCTAACATTGTTTTGCTGGTATAGTTGGCAGGGTTCTAGCTAGAATCATTTTAGTGCCGGGTAAATTACGTGATCGCGACTCATGGCTGGGGGTCTGACGGCAGAGCTCCCTGAAGCTATAGGGTTTTATACCTCTAAAATGTTATTGGCAAGCCCAATTTTAACTCATTTTGAGTGGTTTTAGATGCATTGAAAGAAAGAATAATCGACAAAAAAGACATTTATGTTGTAATATTTGTAATATCAATCAATCAATCAATTTTATTTATATAGCGCCAGATCACAACAAACAGTTGCCCCAAGGCGCTTTATATTGTAAGGCAAGGCCATACAATAATTACGTAAAAACCCCAACGGTCAAAACGACCCCCTGTGAGCAAGCACTTGGCGACAGTGGGAAGGAAAAACTCCCTTTTAACAGGAAGAAACCTCCAGCAGAACCAGGCTCAGGGAGGGGCAGTCTTCTGCTGGGACTGGTTGGGGCTGAGGGAGAGAACCAGGAAAAAGACATGCTGTGGAGGGGAGCAGAGATCAATCACTAATGATTAAATGCAGAGTGGTGCATACAGAGCAAAAGAGAAAGAAACACTCAGTGCATCATGGGAACCCCCCAGCAGTCTAAGTCTATAGCAGCATAACTAAGGGATGGTTCAGGGTCACCTGATCCACGCCCTAACTATAAGCTTTAGCAAAAGGAAAGTTTTAAGCCTAATCTTAAAAGTAGAGAGGGTGTCTGTCTCCCTGATCCGCAATTGAGAGCTGGTTCCACAGGAGAGGAGCCTGAAAGCTGAAGGCTCTGCCTCCCATTCTACTCTTACAAACCCTAGGAACTACAAGTAAGCCTGCAGTCTGAGAGCGAAGCGCTCTATTGGGGGTGATATGGTACTATGAGGTCCCTAAGATAAGATGGACCTGATTATTCAAAACCTTATAAGTAAGAAGAAGAATTTTAAATTCTATTCTAGAATTAACAGGAAGCCAATGAAGAGAGGCCAATATTGGTGAGATATGCTCTCTCCTTCTAGTCCCGTTAGTACTCTAGCTGCAGCATTTTGAATTAACTGAAGGCTTTTCAGGGAACTTTTAGGACAACCTGATAATAATGAATTACAATAGTCCAGCCTAGAGGAAATAAATGCAGGAATTAGTCTTTCAGCATCACTCTGAGACAAGACCTTTCTAATTTTAGAGATATTGCGTAAATGCAAAAAAGCAGTCCTACATATTTGTTTAATATGCGCTTTGAATGACATATCCTGGTCAAAAATGACTCCAAGATTTCTCACAGTATTACTAGAGGTCAGGGTACTGCCATCCAGAGTAAGGATCTGGTTAGACACCATGTTTCTAAGATTTGTGGGGCCAAGTACAATAACTTCAGTTTTATCTGAGTTAAAAGCAGGAAATTAGAGGTCATCCATGTCTTTATGTCTGTAAGACAATCCTGCAGTTTAGCTAATTGGTGTGTGTCCTCTGGCTTCATGGATAGATAAAGCTGGGTATCATCTGCGTAACAATGAAAATTTAAGCAATGCCGTCTAATAATACTGCCTAAGGAAGCATGTATAAAGTGAATAAACATTGGTCCTAGCACAGAACCTTGTGGAACTCCATAATTAACCTTAGTCTGTGAGAAGATTCCCCATTTACATGAACAAATTGTAATCTATTAGACAATATGATTCAAACCACCGCAGCGCAGTGCCTTTAATACCTCTGGCATGCTCTAATCTCTGTAACAACTTTTATGGGTCAACAGTATCAAAAGCAGCACTGAGGTCTAACAGAACAAGCACAGAGAGCAGTCCACTGTTATGGAGGCCATAAGACGATCATTGTAACCTTCACTAATGCTGTTTCTGTACTATGGTGAATTCTAAAACCCTGACTGAAACTCTTCAAATAGACCATTCCCTCTGCAGATGATCAGTTAGCTGTTTTACAACTACCCTTTCAAGAATTTTTGAAGAAAAGGAAGGTTGGAGATTGGCCTATAATTAGCTAAGATAGCTGGGTCAAGTGATGGCTTTTTAAGTAATGGTTTAATTACTGCCACCTTAAAAGCCTGTGGTACCTAGCCAACTAATAAGATAGATTGATCATATTTAAGATCGAAGCATTAAATAATGGTAGGGCTTCCTTGAGCAGCCTGGTAGGAATGGGGGTCTAATAGACATGTTGATGGTTGGATGAAGTAACTAATGAAACTAACTCAGACAGAACAATCGGAAGAGAAAGGTCTAACCAAATACCAGCATCACTGAAAGCAGCCAAAGATAACGATATGTCTTTGGGATGGTTATGAGTAGTTTTTTCTCTAATAGTTAAAATTTATTAGCCAAAGAAAGTCATGAAGTCATTACTAGTTAAAGTTTAAAGGAATACTCAGCTCAATAGAGCTCTGACTCTTTGTCAGCCTGGCTACAGTGCTGAAAGAAACCTGGGGTTGTTCTTATTTTCTTCAATTAGTGATGAGTAGTAAGATGTCCTAGCTTTACGGAGGGCTTTTTTATAGAGCAGCAGACTCTTTTTCCAGGCTACATGAAGATCTTCTAAATTAGTGAGACGCCATTTCCTCTCCAACTTACGGGTTATCTGCTTTAAGCTGCGAGTTTATGAGTTATACCATGGATTCTGATTTAAAGTTATACCACGGATTCTGATTTAAAGCTCTCTTTTTCAGAGGAGCTACAGCATCCAAAGTTGTCTTCATGAGGATGTAAAACTATTGACGAGATACTCTATCTCACTTACAGAGTTTAGGTAGCTACTCTGCACTGTGTTGGTATATGGCATTAGAGAACATAAAGAAGGAATCATATCCTTAAACCTAGTTACAGCGCTTTCTGAAAGACTTCTAGTGTAATGAAACTTATTCCCCACTGCTGGGTAGTCCATCAGAGTAAATGTAAATGTTATTAAGAAATGATCAGACAGAAGGGAGTTTTCAGGGAATACTGTTAAGTCTTCAATTTCCATACCATAAGTCAGAACAAGATCTAAGATATGATTAAAGTGGTGGGTGGACTCATTTACATTTTGAGCAAAGCCAACTGAGTCTAATAATAGATTAAATGCAGTGTTGAGGCTGTCATTCTCAGCATCTGTGTGGATGTTAAAATCGCCCACTATAATTATCTTATCTGAGCTAAGTACTGAGTCAGACAAAAGGTCTGAAAATTCACAGAGAAACTCACAGTAACGACCAGGTGGACGATAGATAATAACAAATAAAACTGGTTTTTGGGACTTCCAATTTGGATGGACAAGACTAAGAGTCAAGCTTTCAAATGAATTAAAGCTCTGTCTGGGTTTTTGATTAATTAATAAGCTGGAATGGAAGATTGCTAATTGAAGAAAATAAGAACAACCCCAGGTTTCTTTTCAGCACTGTAGCCAGGCTGACAAAGAGTCAGAGCTCTATTGAGCTGAGTATTCCATTAACTTTAACTAGTAATGACTTCAGGACTTTCTTTGCTAACAAAATTTTAACTATTAGAGAAAAAATTACTCATAACCATCCCAAAGACGTATCGTTATCTTTGGCTGCTTTCAGTGATGCCGGTATTTGGTTAGACTCTTTCTCTCCGATTGTTCTGTCTGAGTTATTTTCATTAGTTACTTCATCCAAACCATCAACATGTTTATTAGACCCCATTCCTACCAGGCTGCTCAAGGAAGCCCTACCATTATTTAATGCTTCGATCTTAAATATGATCAATCTATCTTTGTTAGTTGGCTATGTACCACAGGCTTTTAAGGTGGCAGTAATTAAACCATTACTTAAAAAGCCATCACTTGACCCAGCTATCTTAGCTAATTATAGGCCAATCTCCAACCTTCCTTTTCTCTCAAAAATTCTTGAAAGGGTAGTTGTAAAACAGCTAACTGATCATCTGCAGAGGAATGGTCTATTTGAAGAGTTTCAGTCAGGTTTTAGAATTCATCATAGTACAGAAACAGCAGGTTCTGTGCTAGGACCAATTTTATTCACTTTATACATGCTTCCCTTAGGCAGTATTATTAGACGGTATTGCTTAAATTTTCATTGTTACGCAGATGATACCCAGCTTTATCTATCCATGAAGCCAGAGGACACACACCAATTAGCTAAACTGCAGGATTGTCTTACAGACATAAAGACATGGATGACCTCTAATTTCCTGCTTTTAAACTCAGATAAAACTGAAGTTATTGTACTTGGCCCCACAAATCTTAGAAACATGGTGTCTAACCAGATCCTTACTCTGGATGGCATTACCCTGACCTCTAGTAATACTGTGGGAAATCTTGGAGTCATTTTTGATCAGGATATGTCATTCAAAGCGCATATTAAACAAATATGTAGGACTGCTTTTTTGCATTTACGCAATATCTCTAAAATCAGAAAGGTCTTGTCTCAGAGTGATGCTGAAAAACTAATTCATGCATTTATTTCCTCTAGGCTGGACTATTGTAATTCATTATTATCAGGTTGTCCTAAAAGTTCCCTAAAAAGCCTTCAGTTAATTCAAAATGCTGCAGCTAGAGTACTGACGGGGACTAGAAGGATAGAGCATATCTCACCCATATTGGCCTCTCTTCATTGGCTTCCTGTTAATTCTAGAATAGAATTTAAAATTCTTCTTCTTACTTATAAGGTTTTGAATAATCAGGTCCCATCTTATCTTAGGGACCTCGTAGCACCATATCACCCCAATAGAGCGCTTCGCTCTCAGACTGCAGGCTTACTTGTAGTTCCTAGGGTTTGTAAGAGTAGAATGGGAGGCAGAGCCTTCAGCTTTCAGGCTCCTCTCCTGTGGAACCAGCTCCCAATTCAGATCAGGGAGACAGACACCCTCTCTACTTTTAAGATTAGGCTTAAAACTTTCCTTTTTGCTAAAGCTTATAGTTAGGGCTGGATCAGGTGACCCTGAACCATCCCTTAGTTATGCTGCTATAGACGTAGACTGCTGGGGGGTTCCCATGATGCACTGTTTCTTTCTCTTTTTGCTCTGTATGCACCACTCTGCATTTAATCATTAGTGATCGATCTCTGCTCCCCTCCACAGCATGTCTTTTTCCTGGTTCTCTCCCTCAGCCCCAACCAGTCCCAGCAGAAGACTGCCCCTCCCTGAGCCTGGTTCTGCTGGAGGTTTCTTCCTGTTAAAAGGGAGTTTTTCCTTCCCACTGTAGCCAAGTGCTTGCTCACAGGGGGTCGTTTTGACCGTTGGGGTTTTACATAATTATTGTATGGCCTTGCCTTACAATATAAAGCGCCTTGGGGCAACTGTTTGTTGTGATTTGGCGCTATATAAAAAAAAAATTGATTGATTGATTGATCCTCCGCCTCGGCCCGTGCTACGAGCATTCTGGCAGTTAGTGTGACTCGGGGGTGTTGACTCATTTAAACTAACATATTCATCCTGCTGTAACCAGGTTTCTGTAAGGCAGAATAAATCAACGTTGATCAATTATTATATCATTTACTAACAGGGACTTAGAAGAGAGAGACCTAATGTTTAATAGACCACATTTAACTGTTTTAGTCTGTGGTGCAGTTGAAGGTGCTATATTATTTTTTCTTTTTGAATTTTTATGCTTAAATAGATTTTTGCTGGTTATTGGTGGTAATACCAAAGTTCTTTTTTAAAAGGTTGCTGTCAAAGTCTAAGTTAATAAAATAAATAACGCTGAAAAGGTTAAAAACACATTAATATTTGATGGCCATATAGCATTTGCTCTCTTCTTCAAAAATGACACACTTTACCTTTTAATCCTGTGGAGCAGGCAGAGTTTTTCTGTTATGACAGTTTTTTCCAATATGTTTCAGTGGGATAGCATTATTATTTTTTATTTTTTTATTTTAAACAATATAACCTGTAATTGCCTTGTTTGAACAAGAGCTGAACCTGGACTCATTTGATTGTAAGTTTAGCACTTTCACTGATTCACTGAGGCTCCTCCCCCACTCCACCTCTCCTCTCGCTCTTTCTCCTCTGCTTCCCTCCCCCTCACTCTCACGTCTGTTTTCCTTCAACCTTTTTGGAAACAGGGATCCGTTAAACTGTAAAATAAACTGTAAACTTCTGAGTATATTATCAGCATCTGCCAACACAGAAGCAACTCTGGATTATGAAACATTTTTCTGGAGGATTTTTTTTTCCCTTTAAGTCAGAGCGGAGTGCGTCTCTAGCCGCTCTTATCTCTGCTTTCAGCATTCTGTGGCTTCACAGAGCGCTGAAAGCAGCTAACTGCTGTTTGTACTTAGATACGATGAAAATAAGAAATATATTTCTTATTTCTTTAATTATTTGGTTGAAATTGCAAAATAAAACAAAGTATGAATCTAATAAGCTTGAAATGTGATCGAATTGGTACATTTTTCAGCAACATTTCAGTTCATTTTTTGGGAAAATCCATGGTGGGCAGGTATGGAGCTAAATCCAGGCCAAAAGTTTTGTAATCTGAAAAAAAAATGATTGGAAAAAATAAATTTTGAAACTGAAAATTCAATGTTTGTTCTTGAATCTTCTAATAATTAAAAAGTATTATTAAAATAAAAAATATGTGTAAGATATATATTTTTCAGTTTAAATATACTTTTGATTTAGCTCTGTAATTATTTTGATCAAATAATTTATTTTCATTTTTCTTTCCTCTGAAATATATTGTAAACATGTGATGTGTCATTTTTATCAGTTGCAAGGATTAATTTTTCAGAAATCAAATCTTATCTTGTTTGGTTTCATATTTCTTTTTTTCACCATCAGATCTTTTTTCACTTTCGATATTTTTCAGTTGCAACTTTTGGCCCCGTTCTGGCATGGGAGGGCCGTTGGTTCGATTGAGAGGGGCTGGAATTGTGAGTGACAGAAGAGCAATCAGTCCTCACATGATGTTGCTTTCAGGAAACGTGGGTACTTTGATAGATAATGACTCAACACTTTCTCTCCACTGTGTTGTCTTGATACCTGTAAATAAAATGATGCTAAGGACAAAGATGTCTAGTACAAGTAATTCTAGACCACTCTGGGTAATTTTTGATGTATAAAAACTGGAAAATATGCCAGATTGTAAAGTTTAACACCTACACTTAAAAAAACTATGTTTCCCAAATTCACATAAGACTGTGAACGCAGCGCAGCATCCCCGCATGAATTAATGGAAGGTTTATTGGTCAAGTCATTTCAGAGTAAAATAATGAAAATAAATTATTTGATCAAAATAATTACAGAGCTGAATCAAAAGTATATTTAAACTGAAAATATATATATCTTACACTTTAGTAGTACAACTGGACAACTGAGAGCCTACACAGAAATATCTTACCCTTGTTTTTATTTAATAATACTTTTTAAATTATTAGAAGATTCAAGAACAAACATTGAATTTTCAGTTTCAAAATTTATTTATTTTTATTTTTTTTCAGATTACAAAAATTTTGGCCTGGATTTAGCTCCATAGGCAGGACAACCAATTTGAACATGAGAGCCCACCGTAGCTTGGAACCCGATGGTAAAGCCGAATGGTCAAAAACGTCTGTAAACCCTAAAATCATGCATGTTAGTTCCTGTCTGTTTTGTGTATTGCAGAAGTCAGGCAGCTGTGAGGAGCTGAGCTCAACCCTACCCCAGCAGAAGTCTGCTACAAAAAAAGTCATTTAAATTCAATATACAGTGCCCCAGACATGTGGCAGAAGGCATCAAAAGCAAAGCAGTTTTGACTTATGGTTTGTTTTAAAAACTAAACTAATTCTGGGCAGTTTATGTTGTCGTCCTGCGTCTTTGTTTGTCTGTGTGATTATTGTTTTTCTGTGCTGATGGGGTTTTTTCCTCATTGCTGCTGTGTAACGCAGCGGCTATGAGGGGTTTTTTTTTCTCCTTTTTCCCTCGTGTGTGCTTTTTTAATATGTGTTTATGTACCGGGCCGGCCTATGTGTGTTGTGTGTCGTTTGTTATGGGTCGGTCTTGGTTTGCTCAGCCCTGCTGTTGACCAAGGCAGGAATGTACATCTGGAGCTGGTCCCC
Organism: Thalassophryne amazonica; assembly: GCF_902500255.1. Lineage (NCBI taxonomy): Eukaryota > Metazoa > Chordata > Actinopteri > Batrachoidiformes > Batrachoididae > Thalassophryne > Thalassophryne amazonica. Next base: position 57,831,489 of record NC_047112.1, on the reverse strand, counting down.
AGGCGCCTAATGGTGACTTCTGCTCCTACTGGCAATTAGGATGGGTTAAATGCAGTAGACACATTTCATTGTGCAGGGAACATGTTCTTTTGTGCATATGACAATAAAATTCTTTTGAATCCTTTTGAATCCTTTGAATCCTTGAATCCTTTATTGATATTAACATCAACTCTGTCATTATACAAAGGTGAAAATATCCACACATATCTTTAGTTTAAAGTAATGCGCTAATTCTGAAGGTGTTGAGCATTAACACTCACAGATGCCAAAGGGCATTATGGGAAAATGAGCCTCCTCATCACTGGTTGGTTGGTTATTTATTTGTAAAAAAAAATCTGTGATTTTTTTCTTCATTGAGGGGAAAAAAGGCATTTGCAAAACTGAAATTCATTTGTTAAGTGTGATTCAGCAAAACGAATAGTCCTTAAACTTAAACTGGCTTGTTAGTAGCTGACAGTGTACTGGAGTCAATCCTAAAAGTTAGCAGTTAGCTGTAGCTTCCGCTAAATGTTTTTAGTGGTTTATTTGTTTACCATTACAAAAGTTAACTTTTCAGTTAGTGGATTAGTGGTTATTGAAGCTAACTTTTTGGTTAACTGTGCCCACCACTGTGTGTGTGTGTGTTTGTTTGTGTTTATATATATATATATATATAAATTTATAATAAATATATATATTTATATATACAGTGAGTAAAATATGTATTTGAACACCCTGCAATTTTGCAAGTTCTCCCACTTAGAAATCATGGAGGGGTCTGAAATTTTCATCTTCGGTGCATGTCCACTGTGAGAGACATAATCTAAAAAAAAATCCGGAAATCACAATTATGATTTTTTTAATAATTTCTTTGTATGTTACTGTTGCAAATAAGTATTTGAACACCTGTGAAAAATCAATGTTAATATTTGGTACAGTAGCCTTTGTTTACAATACAGAGGTCAAACCATTTCCTGTAGTTTTTCACCAGGTTTGCACACACTGCAGCAGGGATTTTGGTCCACTCCTCCATACAGATCTTCTCAGATCTTTCAGGTTTGAAGTTTCAGCTCCTTCCAAAGATTTTCTATTGAGTTCAGGTCTGGAGACTGGCCAGGCCAGGATTTTAAACCACGACAGCATCATGTGTTACTAATGTAATCTTTGTGACTGTGGTCCCAGCTCTCTTCAGGTCATTGACCAGGTCCTCCTGTGTAGTTCTGAGCTTTCTCCGAATCATCCTTACCCCACGAAGTGAGATCTTGCATGGAATCCCAGACCGAGGGAGACTGACAGTCATCTTGTGTTTCTTCCACTTTCTAATAACAGTTGTTGTCTTCTACCAAGCTGCTTGCCTGTTTGTCCTGTAGTCCATCCCAGCCTTGTGCAGGTCTACAGTTTTGTCCCTGGTGTCCTTAGACAGCTCTTTGGTCTTGGCTATGGTGGACAGGTTGGAGTGTGATTGATTGACTGTGTGAACAGGTGTCTTTTATACAGGTAACAAGGTCAAACAGGTGCAATTAATACAGGTTAAGAGTGCAGAATAAGAGGGCTTCTTAAAGAAAAATTAACAGGTCTGTGTGAGCCAGAATTCTTGCTGGTTGGTAGGGGTTGAAATACTTATTTGCAGCAGTAACCTAAAAATAAATTATTAAAAAAAAATCATATATTGTGATTTTTTTTTTTCTTTTTTTTTTTTTTTAGATTGTGTCTCACAGTGGACATGCACCTAAGATGAAAATTTTAGACCCCTCCATGATTTCTAAGTGGGAGAACTTGCAAAACCGCAGGGTGTTCAAATACTTATTTTCCTTACAGTATGTATATATATATATATATATATATATATATATATATATATATATATATATGAGCATATCATCTGCATATTAGGCAATCACACAACATAGAATTGCTGATCAAAAGGTTTTCTGTTATTTTATCTTGGTTTTGCGGGTATCTGATTCTTTTACCTGAACACAAACAGTGAGGAAGAAGTTGTCGTAGTTCTTGGGACTCTGTCGGAGGAGGAATGTGCCACCTTTAAATTGTGACTTTTTCAACTTGTTGACTGCAAATTCTGATCTGGTGTAAGAAAATTGCACAGAATTGAATATCTGCGGAAATTGCTTGTGAATGGTAGCAGCTCTCTCTCTCTCTCTCTCTCTCTCTCGAGAGAGAGAGAGAGAGAGAGAGAGAGAAATCTTTTTTTAAAATATAGCAATGTGACTCACGTGACTGGGCCATGGCAGTGATTTTTGAGACCTTCTAGAAGACTTGGCGGAGCAATGTCTTGACAGAAGTAATGGCTGGAGTCTGTGGTCAGTCTGAAGTAGCCATCAACAAGTGACACAAATGAAAGTGCTTCTTTGAGACTCTTGAAGTTGGCTTCCTAAAGTGCATAACATTGATATATTGTCAGGCCAAATCACATCAACGTGCTGAATTATTGAAAATTAGATAAATACTACATGTGCCCTTCACCAAGCATCTATCATCTTTGCGTGTTATTGTGACCATCCTGCTGTCTTGGGGAACCTGCTCATGGCACATCCTCTTTATATTGATGTCAATAATTTCTTGGAAGTCACAGAAGGTCTGCCACTCCTAAAAAGGAAAACATTTGTTGCTTTTATGCTGACTATTCGAACTATCAACATGATCATAAGAACCCCTAGAGAAAATATATAAAACAATGCTTATATGGGGAGGTGATGGTCTAGTGGTTAAGCAGTGGGCTTGAGGTCAGATCCTCAGTTCAAACCCCCATCTGGCTGGAAAATCACTAGGGGGCCCTTGGGCAAGGTCCTAATCCCTGCGTGTGGTGAGCACCTTGCATGGCAGCACCCTGACATTGGTGTGCGAATGGGTGAATGTGAGGCATTACTGTAAAAACGCTTTGAGCTTCTAATACTGAGTGGAAAAAGCGCTATATAAATTCAGTCCATTTACCATTAGTATAACTTTAAAATGCCACACCATGGGATACCTAACAAGAAAACAACAGCAAACAATAATTTCACAGAAATAAAAGATACACTATGACTAACTATCCATTTATTAGAACCTTACCTTGAGTGCTAACCATAGTATGGTTAGCACCCATGATTTTGCAGCGTATATAGGGGTTGAACTGCCGACCTATTGACTGATGTTCTATTCTAGGTACAGGTGAGCCCTGATAATTTGCGTATGCGTAACTTGTATTTTGGCTTTACTCATGGTTGATTTGTGGACTGCAAAAATTTAGACTACTGTATGTTTTTGGTCAACGTCATTAAGTTGTGGTTTCAGATAACTAGCGGTTCAATTTTGTGGACCCCAACTTGCATGCGTTAAAGAGGTTCACCTGTATGTTTTCTTGAGGCTACCTGCACTTCATCTGCATTGTCTCAGTACAACCAGTGGTAAACGGCTTCCAGCCATTGTTGGGGAGTAACCTCCAATAGAGTAGCATCCTCTCCAGGGGGAGTCATAGACTATCATCTACTTCATGTGACAGGAACCCAAAATAAGTATCAGCCTGATTAGGCCATGAGGCCAGGAAATGATTTATTACTCTACTGTATGTAGTATCTATGCATATTTATCCTCACATATTCGGGAAGCACTGTTAGGTAATCACTAATCTTTGTTTTCAAAACAATAAACTCAAATAAGTTTTACAAGAGCAGTAATTTCAATATAGTTTCTTTAAGAAAATGGTAAACAGACTGCATTTATATTGCGCTTTTTCCATCTGCATCAGATGCTCAAAGCGCTTTAAAATAATGCCTTACATTCACCCCAATGTGAGGGTGCTGCCATAGAAGGCGCTCACTAAACACTAGGAGCAACTAGGGGATTAAGGACCTTGCCGAATGGTCCTTAGTGACTTTCCAGTTACGCTGGGATTTGAACCAAAGATCCTCTGGTCTCAGCCCAACGCTTAACCATTAAACCATCACCTCCCCACCCGCCCCAAAAGGGCAATGAAAAGTAGCTAAATTAGCCAAATTACATCCTCAGTCATCTTCAAGTCAACACAATACAATCAAACAAATATTTTCAACACCTTACTACACAACAAAACAATACGATACAATACAAAACAATACTTTGATCGTACATGATCAAAGTGTTAAAACTGTCCATAATTATGTTAAAATAACCAACGTAGACAACTTTACTGAAATAAAGGGTAAATGTGCTTGTCGAGTTGAGATCCAATAAAACCACGCCATCTCATTCTTCACTTTAACTTGAGCATCTTGTCCTTACCAGTGCACCATCAGGGTGACACCTTCCACTCGTTTGAATTCCAGCTTCCTCCTGTGACCCAGCAACATGGTGAAAGTGGAGTTCATCTGTGAGGAAGAAGGACTCACTTGGAACATTTCACTTCCCAATGAAGGCTCGATACTGGCCAGTTCAATCAGGTACTTAAGCTTCAAGCTATAGTCATCTATGGAGCAGCTGCCGAGCTTCTTCAGGAAACGCTTGAGGGTGGTTCGGATTCGAAAACGGTCCAGGCGGTTTCGCTTCTGGATTTCATGACAATGTGTTTTTGGAAGGCAGGATTTGTAGCTGGGGAGGAAGAATATATAGTTTGGCTAATGAGTGACTGAAAGGAAAAAAGAAAGACATCGACAAATGAAAGTTCTGCAAGACTTGTTCAAATCTTGGCCGTCACCTGACAGTCTTGCAGAGCTCTCGTACACTCAGGTGACGTTCCTTTGCCATTCTCCACAAATCCAGGACTGCCAGCCCAAGACATTCTTCCTGTGCACTCAAAGGTGGAGACACTCCTGCCTCACTAGTGACAAAGTCACTTCGCAACTATGTGCAAAAAAAAACAGTCAGTGACAATGAAGAATGCATCCATTTGGTTATAGATTTAAACTTTTTGATTTTTGCAACATTTAACCCCCAATGATACCATTACAGGGGCACTAAAAACTTACAGGGGTCATAAATATTTGTGTGACAGTCACCGGTTCACTTGACTTGAGAACACATGCATCCAGGATATTTATCGCAAATCAGTTTTACAGATACTGAGGTAAATGCTTTTAAATATTTCTGCACTTCACCTGAGCAAAGAGATAATCGATGACACCGTAGTCAAGCACTGGATTGATTTGGTCTCTGGTCAGACTGTAGCGGTATGATGTTCTTGGTCCTTGTCCAAACCAGTTGCCAAAGAAAAACCTTCATACCAAAAAGTTTATTTAAACAGTACCAAATCAGAGTATAAATTATTTGAAAGTGCAGTACACAAGTAAGGTCTTGACTTCACCCACTCCCATGAGCATAGAACACGTGACAGTGATGAGGAAAAAGAGTGCACGACTGAATATAATGCTTCCATCCATTCATTTTTTTTTTTGAAACCCACTTATTCCTGGGCAGGGTCATGGGGGTGCTGGAGCCTACCCCAGCACTCACTGAGCGAGGGACAGGACAGGCCACCGGTGCATTACAGGGCTGACAGACAATTTCATTCACACTTTCACTCACACCTACGGTCAGTTTAGATCATTCACTGATGAACATCACTGCACCCTCTTGACCCTTTCTGATTTGTTTGACCTGTTTTTGATTTGTTTGATTTGGAGTCACCATTTCAGCCAACCTGCATGTCTTTGAAAGTGGGAGGAAGTGAGGGCACCCAGAGGGAACCCACGCAAACACGAACAGAATGTGCAAACTCCACACAGAAAGGACCATTTACAGAAAGGGCCTCATCTACCAAGCGTGCGTATACACAAAAACGTGACGTACATCCGTCTTCACTCCAACATTCAGATGTATCAAAAGAGGAAATGTGCGATGTGTCATGCAAAAATCCTGTCTGGCGTATGCACGTTTCTCCAGCTATTGGTCCTCTGCTGACATGTAGAGGTGATGCTTTGACACTGTTAATAGTGTGAAAACAAGAAGTCATCAGAGCGATGTGCACATTAGCAACACACTGATGAACAATTAACACACCCACATGTTTGCAATTATATGGGTGGGCCTAAAAGCATGCACAAAGTGAGCATTGTTAGAGGACCTTGCAAATGGTGCCATCTGACGTGAGCGTGTATTCAGGGAACGTGAGGATTTACTTGCAAATGACAATAATTGGCTCATAAACCCATGTTGATTACCAAAGCCACTGTTATTGGAGTTGCGCACAGAACTGCAAGTACTGCCCAGAGTGCAATACGATGAGGAGTCAGTGATTGTCTGTGCCCACACAGGTGCTGACCACGCTGGGCTTCCTGGCAACAGGGGCATTCCAGCAGGAGCTGGCCGATTGATGAGGAGTGTGCCAGTCAACCTTGCGCCGAGCCAAGTTTGGAATGCAGTCATCCGAATGTCATCCAGATACGTCACATTCCAGCATTAAAGTGCAATTTGCAGCGAGGACCTGTTTCCCTATTAACTATATGTGTGCTATTGACTGCACACATATTGCTATAAAAGCACCATCACATGATGAATTTGTTTTTGTTAATAGGATCAGAATAGGTTCCATCAGTGTTCAAATCATATGTGATGTGCAAATGTGCATCAGGCTGGAGGCTGGTCGGGTGTGCATTCAAGTATGTTTTTTATTACTTTGTGTTTTCTTTTTCTTGATGATGAAGATGGAGACCTTCTTAATTAAAAGACCCCCGATTGTCACCCTGTGTTGTGTATTATACAAATAATGAATGTTTATGAGTTCAATTGTACTAATATTTAATTGGTGAAAGCTGGAACATACTATTCAATGAGGGGAAGCCAAGTTGAATGGTATGTTCCACCTTTCCATTGACAGAATGTGAAAACATTCATTATTTGTTTTATATAACGGCTAAAATAGATCCTTGTCATTTAATATAATATTAATTTAGAAACAACAGCAAAGGGACTTACATTTTGGTGCATCACTGCTGCTTTGACATCAACAATCCAACACAAACTTTAAGTAGGAGTCCAAAAATAATTCAGACAATGTAGTCCGTGATGCCGTGCACCAACTTCCAAAAAAAAAAGAAAGAAAGGAAAAAAAGACTGTGTACTTCCTCAGTGCAGTGAAAAAGTCATGTCAGAAATTAGTCCAGCTTTTTATTCTAACTTCCTCCTAACAGCTCTTCATCCCTCCACACGGCTTACAGCGTAGTGGATGTGTTTGTGTGTGTGTACGAGTATTAGAAGAATTGGCACCGTCAATTAGCTCAAGTCGTCATCCGTCAGCAAAACAAACTCCGCATGTTTAGCTAAACACTGTCCCCACTAGTGGGCAGGGTTTGCAGCATGCAATGGTACAAAATGTATGGAACCAAATTTGCAGGCTAAATGGAACCAAATTGCACACTAAATGCAACGCAACACGAGACGAATAATCCATTTCACGTGACATACAAAGCACCACTCAAATGACAAGGATCCACTCAGCTGTTATATAATTGTCAATAAATGCACCTGTAATGTTGTGAATGTCACACAGTGTCAGCTGCCATGCACCTAATATTTTTTTACTTTCGTGTGTGCACACTGTTCTGGACTCAGCATTTACACGCACGGACACATTCATTTCATTTTTGATTCACATTGCAGTGAACTGTGTGGAAGAACAGCAACTGAGCCACAGCTTTCATTTTTTTGCACACTGCCTCCAAAAGTGCTTTACTTTTTACATACGACAACACAGAGCCAATGGCGGACTTCATCAAACACACAACACTCCACATTTATGGTACCATCAAATAACACAACCATACTATTTAAATACATTTGCATATTTAAATATGCGCGTGGAAAGGGAGGAGCTTGGTACATGTGCTTGTGTGCTCAATTCCACATTCAGTGGGATATACAAACCGAATGTGCGTGGATCCTTGCCTACGCACACTTTGATACACTGGAATTTTTTGTGCTTACGGCAGTTTGTGGAGTTTTGGCGTACGCTGTGTTACAGTAGGAAATCCACACATGTTTTTACACATGAGCCCCCAGGTCACAACCGAACCAGGGACTGGATATAATACTTTTATCACAAAATACTTTTGCCTTGAAAAAGCCAGCACAAAAAAATACACCCCGTCTACAGCTGCAAGGTCACCGAACAGGGGTGCTGTTGATACCCCTGAAGCATACAATGAGAATACCAAGTCAGCACCCATGTAATACCAAGACAGGGTCAGCAAAGCAAACACAGCTCTAGTAGGCACATTGGGTCAAACCCCCCACTCAAGCAGAAGCATATACAAGACGGGTGTTGACGAGGGGCCCCACTGCACCTACAAGACCTATTTCCAGTGCTCACGACCTACAGAAACACTGCTGTGGGAGTCCCAAGGAAGAGACCAACTGCTGCAAATACAACACTCAGGATGGGCAACACCAAAGATTCTCCACCACTTGGTAAGCCCCAGGCAATAGCATGGGATATAAGTAGTGGACAAAACCAGAATGAGCTGAATCACAGGAATAGAGCTTTTCCCTATATTTAATACTACTTTGCTTAAAAAAATAAATAAATAAAAAATAAAAAAAAACTTTCCAGAGTGCACCAGCAGGAGCAAAGCAGCTGCTCATTACCTGATCAGTCACTACCACTGATTTGGAGCACCTGAAAGGGAATGAAATCTTCAGGCATTCAAACAAACAGACTTCAGAGGGAAACAACAAGTTCACTCATGGGTTCAGTCCAAAGATGCCAGTGGTCAGTAAAATATTATTATTTACTTTACCTTTCATGTTGTTTGCTGCTTTGTATATTCACTTTCACGTTTAAGTGTTGTCTAGATTGGTTGGTTAAGGAACACATTGCAACTGATTTTGTTGACTTTAGATCTGCAATAAGTGACATTTGATTTGGAGTTTGAAGAATAAAAAGTACAAAATACAAAAGGATAATACAAAGTTTAAAATGTTCTGATAAATGTTAAAACTCTACTAAAAATGTGGAAAATTCATGAAGTTAAATGTTTAACAGCTGAAACCAAACGCATTAACCACTTGGCCACCACCCCCATATATATATATATATATATATATATACACACATTACCAACCCCCAGAGCAAGCACACAGGCGACAGTGGTAAGGAAAAACTCCCTCTGATGTATTGAGGAAGAAACCTCAAGCAGACCAGACTCTAAGGGGTGACCCTCTGCTTGGGCCATGATACAAACACATTTAACAACACAAACTCAAATCCCATTATCATAAACATATCTAGTGAACACTGTCTTCGCCTACATACATATTTACATACATATACAGTATACATGTATACACACCAACATACACCTACACATACATATATAATTACACACACATATATATGTACGAGGTCTGTCAATAAAGTATAGGTCCTTTTTATTTTTTTCAAAAACTATATGGATTTCATTCATATGTTTTTACGTCAGACATGCTTGAACCCTCGTGCCCATGCGTGAGTTTTTCCACGCCTGTCGGTGAAGTCATTCGCCTGTGAGCACTCCTTGTGGGAGGTGTGGTCCAGCCTCCTCGTCGGAATTCCTTTGTCTGAGAAGTTGCTGAGAGACTGGCGCTTTGTTTGATCAAAATTTTTTCAAAACCTGTGAGGCACATCGAAGTGGACACGGTTCAAAAAATTCAGCTGGTTTTCAGTGAAAATTTTAACGGCTGAGAGATTTTGAGGTGATACTGTCGCTTTAAGGACTTCCCACGGAGCGGGACGTCGCGCAGCGCTCCCAGGCGCTGTCGTCAGCCTGTTTCAAGCTGAAAACCTCAACATTTCAGGCTCTATTGATCCAGGACGTCATGAGAGAACAGAGAAGTTTCAGAAGAAGTCGGTTTCAGCATTTTATCCAGATATTCCACTGTTAAAGGAGATTTTTTTAATGAAAGACGTGCGAACGGATTGCAGCGTCAGCTCGCAGCCGCTGCGACGATCCGCCACAGGAAAAACACCTCCGTTGGAAGCCTTAAGGACAAGTTGGAACATGCCCAGCTGTTAAACAATTTCTCAGATACTCACTCCACTGAAAGCCATCAAAAGCCGCCTGGATTTTACAAATGGTTATCAACACGGAGGTGTTTTTCCTGTGGCGGAGCGTCGCGGAGGCTGCGAGCCGACGCTGCAATCCGTCCGCACGTCTTTCATTAAAAAAATCTCCTTTAACAGTGGAATATCCGGGTAAAATGCTGAAAATGCTGTAAAGTTTTTCCAGTATCTTTGAAAATTATGACAGTAGAGACACAGGCCTGTAGTTAGTAAAAAGATGCTTGCTGCCAGATTTGAATAAAGGTATCACTTTTGCCACTTTCATACTGTTAGGAACAATCCCAGTTTGAAATGATTTGTTAAAAATATATGATGATGGTTTTGTGATTTCAGTAATTATTCACTTTACTGAGGACATATGTACCTCATTATGATCCGTTGATTTTTTACTTTTACATGTACTAACTATGTTAATAATTTCCCTTTCATATACTGGGCTGAGAAACATTGTGTGTGGATTTCAGGCGATTAATTGCTGATTTTCCCATGTACTGTGTGGGATTTCAGCTGCCCAGATCTGGCCCAACATTAGCAAAAAAATTATTTAAACTATTCACTACTTGGCTCATGTTATATTCATCTTTGTTGTCATAAGTAAAGTATGTTGGATAGTTATTTGATTTGGGTTTATTTGCTATAATACTATTCAATATTTTCCATGTTTCCGCATAATAGTTGTTAGTTTATTTTTATAGTCCTTATATTTAATCTCTGCCTCTCTTGATTTACTTTTAATGAATTCTCTGTATAGCCTATTTTTCTTTTTACACGCCTTTTGGAGACCTTTTGTTATCCATGGGTTAGCTTTATAGTTATTATTTTTATTATACTGTATAATTGGACAATTTTTGTTATATATATTGAGAAATATGTTTTCAAATTCAGAATATGCTAAATTCGCATCTTGCTTATTGTAAATAGGATTCCAATCCTGTAAAAGTAAATCATTTTTAAGGCAGTGATAGCTTCTTCAGATTGCAGGTGCTTGCAATATTGTTTTTTCTCAGTACATTTTTTATTAAACTTCAAATCAGTTACTATAAAAATTGGTAAATGGTCACTAATATCATTAATTAATAAGCCACTTAGTGTTTTGGTATCTATCGTTTGTAAATATATTATCAGTGAGAGTAGCTGAATGTGAAGTGATTCTTGAAGGTCTAGTAATATTTGGATATAGATTTAGACTGTACATAGTGTTAATGAAATCTTCAGTTACTATATGCTGATGCGGGTTTAAGAGATCAATGTTTATATCTCCACAAACAATACTCGCTTATTACCCATCTGTGAAAACAATTTCTGTCCAATTTTGAAATTCCTCAATTTTGAGCCAGGAGCTCTATATATGCAGCTAATAATTATATTTTTGCCTTTTTCCATACCTATTTCAAATGTGATGGATTCCAAAAGATTTCCGCAGCCACAGTCATTTGATCTTTAATTTTGTAGTTAATCCTTTTGTCAACATACAAAGCCACTCCTCCTCCTCTATTTCGTCTATTCAGATGATTAAATTCATAACCCTCCAGCTCATAGTTTGTGTCATCACCCTCTGTAAGCCATGTTTCTGTTATGGCAATTATACTGAATGGTTGACAAAATTGTTTTAAATAGTCTTTGATACTCCCAAAATTTTTGTACAGACTCCTGCTATTAAAGTGGATTATTGACAATTTCCCATCACTTGTAATGCAGTTATTGTATTGTTCCTCTGTATAATACTGACAGTTACTATCTATGAAGGAACAGAAATGATTGTCCGGCTCTATCTCATATTCCAGATCCTGTATATGATGCTCAGTGTACTTAAAAGGTTGTAATTCCACATTCTCATAACCATGTATGATCTCAGTTATACTATTACTGTTCAGAAGCACTGATGAATGTCTGTATGTTTGTCAGTCATTATGAAAGTTGGTTGCCTTCACTTACCATGTTTTAGTCATATTTTGCCAATTCCTTCATGCTTCAGCTGGAGACCCGTTCAGTTTGATGAATACTTTACAGTTTGTAGTCCATGTGTTTTGAATTTTTTGTTGTTTTTCTCAAGTATCTTGCCTTTTTTGCTATATCTGTGTTGTTTGGTGAGATGTTCATTTATGTAAACATTGGATCCTTTAAGTTTATATCCTTGTTTGAGCAGAGTTGTTTTGTCTTTCCTGTTAACAAACCTCATTATGACTGTAGGTTTGTCTGCTGAATTTTTCCTGGGTAACAGGTGACATGCTTCAATAGTGTTATATCCAGATCGATCCCCTTTGTTTGTAGAAACGCAGCAACGTGTTTCTCTGTGGATCGTTCGTCTTGTTCATTGGCCTCCCCCCTGTTACCAGAGGCTGCTGCCCGAGCACACGATCTGGGTCTGAGGTAGAGCCCAGATACAACAACATCGTTCATTCGTATATACTGCTCCATCTCAGTCACCCTGCTTTCCAACGACGTGATCCGTTTGTCCTTTTGCTCAATAAGGCCCCGCAGGTCTTTAACTTCCTTTACTAAATAATCCTCCATGTCTAAATGATTGCAAAGTGCTAAAATCTATCCTCTAATTTTTGAGTCACCGTGCACACAGACAGCCAGCCAGACACAGATGGGCACATGACCTATGAGCCTGTTAGTTGCCAGAGGTAATACAGCAAATACGGCATAATTGGTGGAGGACAACGTTTAGTCACTCCAGAATAAATGAGTAAATGCATAATTATCCAATGAGTCTTTACTTACCTGACTCGAAAGTGGACTTGTGTGTTTTCGTCAGTGTTGAACATATGTGATGGAGGATACCAATGTGAGAAATCAGCAGATACCAAGGCAAAAAGACTTTGGTATACAGGTAAGATTTCTGAAAAAGAAAAACACAATTAAAAAAAACTGATTATAGTGAGACGGATCTCATTCAGTAACTATTCAGTCTTTCCCAACAACTTGACAATAGATCACTCAACTGTATCTAAATTAGATACAGATGAAAATTGTCAGTTGTACACATTATGATATGTAACTGACGTACATATTTCAGAATCACTTTGTCATTATACAATGTATAGTGAAATCTCCCTTGACTCCTCCTTATAAAAATCTTAAAATATAAAATCAACAAAATATAATATGCAGATCAAAAATGTATGCACAATGGTGGTGTGAATACCTAAAGCAGTTTGTGTTCGCAGTGCAGAATTGCAGGTGAGGACGGTAAGTGTAGCGTATAGCTTAAATCTTAGTCTGTATAGTTCCACCCACAGTTTGTGAGCTGTGTGTGTTTCATGTCCGAGCAGGGGGATGAGGTGTGATGGAGGCCACGGTTTTAGGGTAAAAGCTGTCTCTCAGATGACTTGTGCTGGTCTTTATTGCTCTGAACTGCTTCCCAGATGGTAACGGTTTAAACAAGGAGTTCCCGGGGTGTGTTGTGTCCATTACAATGTCTCTAGCCTTCTTCCTCAGTCTGCTAGCATAGAGCATGTCAAGGTGAAGAAGCTCCATCCCAATAATACACTGGGCTGCATATTTACATCATATATGTCTCATTTACATATTAAGCAGGTGCTGGGATTTAACATTTTTTTTACCTAATACTCTTGAAATCTGAATTCTGTCACAGTTCATGTGCATTGTTGGACATATTTGTCTTGTGGACTAGTTTACGTAGAAAACACGCAAACTTACAAATTATAAATGAATTCACCAAAATCTTACTACACTTACCACACTTTTTGGCTGCTTTGATGCAGACATTTTCAGCAGAAATGTGGCCGGAGGTTATGTGTATTGTTGTTGCGTCCTTCGTTGCAGGGAAGAAATAGAGGTGTACTTGTAAGCTGGGACCAGTGCTGGTACTGGACATCTGGCTGTCTGCCCTGTTTCGGTTCAACAGGGGGGCTGAGTCCTCTTCATTAAGATCCATGAGTACTTCTGAAGCAAAAAAAAATGGCTAACTTTAGTTCAGACGTAAATTTTTGTTTCTGAATTCTGAAGTTTTTGCAGAAAAACACCTGCCATCGTCTGTCTTTTTCACACATATTCCAGGTAACCCTACTGCATACACGATGAAAAGGTGCATTATTTACCTTTTTGGTTTAAATTACAATTCAATTTTATTATGATCCACATAAAAAAATGAAGGCATCACAAGTTGCATGCCTTGTGTGGTCTACACACTACAATATAATTAAATATACATGTATCTGCAGTGGTGTTTTTGAGTGTGTATGACTTATTCATATGACTTCTATGTGACATAATGTTGAAGTAATTCATAAATTAGAACTATTTTACTAATCAATATGCTTGAGATCATTCATCTGTACAAAAAGTGTTTTCAGACTGTTTTCCTTGCACTTTGACCTTTGGCTAAACTACTCCAAAATCTAATCACCTCTAGATAGTTATTGAAGTAATATTCCCACCATGTTTGAGGGAAATCTATTTAGCTGTTTTTGAATTATCTTGTCCACAGTCACACAACAGTGAAAACAATACCCTGCTATCTCCACTACAGCAATGCAAAGGGTAAGAATTTGTACAGCCCACAGCACAACAGATCTCATTTCTGCCACTACAAGAATCCAGAGAAGAGCTCATCAAAACTATGGTTGCAAAGCCCTCATTTGTGACATTGTTAACAACATGCATACAGTTGTGGAATTTTGAACTTGAATCACATAAGCCCAGCTAAAGTATTGCATTTGCATCATTGCAACAGCATTGTTTGCTGACCTTTTAATGTGTCCGTCATTGTCAACATCGGTTTACCACGTGTGTTGGGTTTAAGGGGCAATATTTTCCAAAGTGGAATAGTTTTAGGTATTCAGTTCTTTTTGAAAAACAATCTGACAATCAGCTGCTCTCACATCCACAAACCCTTTGATTAGTGGACAGCCTGCACCATCAGAAGAGCTGTAGCCACTCCTACAGATAGATCTCAGACTGTAATAAGATAGGTGGCTATGTTATCTATATTATATTAGCCAAGTGGCGTGTGTGTGGCTTCAATCATGCAAAAAAATGGGGAGAGTTGACATTTACTGTTTGGCATGCTTATGTATTTTGGGTCAAGGATGAACGCTGCGAAAACAGAAAGTTGATAGGACAAATACGAGGTCTGTGATAAAAGTAACGGACCTTATTATTTTTTTCAAACACCATATGGATTTGAATCACGTGTGATTACATCAGACATGCTTGAACCCTCGTGGGCATGCGAGAGTTTTTTCACGCCTGTCAGTTACGTCATTTGCCTGTGGGCAGTCTTTGAGTGAGGAGTTGCCCACCCTCTCGTCGTTTTTTCATTGTTTATGAATGGCTCAGAGACTGCTGCTTTGTTTGATAATAATTTTTTCAAAAACTGTAAGGCACAACTGAGTGGACACCATTCGATAAATTCAGCTGGTTTTCGGTAAGAATTTTAACGGCTGATGAGAGATTTTGGTCTGTAGTGTCGCTTTAAGGACAGCCCACAGCGCCTGACGGCGATCTGCGCTTCGAGGCGGCGTCGTCTCGCCGTTTCAAGTTGAAAACGTCCACATTTCAGGCTCTGTTGACCCAGTAAGTCGTCAGAGAACAGAACTTTCAGAAGAAGTCAGCATGAGGAGTTTATTCAGACATTCCATTGTTAACGGACATTTTGTAATGAAAGAACGTGCGGGCAGAGTCGCATGTCGGGCCGGACCCGACCACGGGGGGTCGCGACAGGAAAAACACCTCCATTAGAAACCTTAACGGGCAAGTTGGAACATGCCCAAGCTGTTAAACAATTTCTCAGTTACTCACTTGTTGAAAGCACATCAAAAGCCGCCTGAATTTACAAATGGTTTTCATACACGGAGGTGTTTTTCCTGTCGCGGCGCACAGATTCGTTGAGTCGTCACGGAAACGACTCGGCGAATTTGCGCCACACGTCTTTCATTACAAAATGTCCTTAAACCGTGGAATGTGTCCGCATAAAGTCCTCATGCCGGCCCTCTTCTGAATCTTCTCTGTTCTTTCACGACATCCTGGGTGAATTAAGCCTTAAATTAGAATGGTTTCAGGTCGAAACAGGCCGACGATGGTGCCTGGAAGCGCTGCACGCATCCTGCTCCGAAAGCGACAGAAACACCCCATAATCTCTCATCAGCCGTTAAACTTTTCAACCGAAATCAGCTTAATTTCTCGAATAGTGTCCACTCGGATATCCCTCACAGGTCCCAGAAAAAAATGTTGATAAAGCAACGCGCGCCGTCTGCAGCGGCTATACAAGAGATTCCGACGGGCCGGGTGGAGCACGCCTCACTCAAGGCCCTGCCCACAGGCGAATGACGTCACCGACACGCATGAAAAACTCACGCATGTGCACGAGGGTTCAAGCATGTCTGATGTAAAAACATATGAATCAAATCCATTTATTTTTTGAAAAAAATAAAAAGGACCGCTTTTTTCATCACAGACCTCGTATTTTTGGATAAATTGTTGCGTGTTATTGATTTATTGTTTTTTGTAGTTGAATTGGTTTAGTCAGTTTAATTAAGTCTCACGTTGCCGGTACCATGAGTGTGGTGTGTTTGATGTCTTCCGCCACCATCTCTGTTCCTGCCTGTCTAAAATTAGAAGCACCTATTTGTGGCTGAATGCGGGAAAGACAAAACGCTGTGTGCTTTTGTGTGTGTGTGTGTGTAACTTCAATCACAGAGAAACTGTAGAGAGCTGACATTGGCTGTTTGGTATGTATTCTGGGTCGAGGATGACTGCTGCCAAAATGGAACATTGATGGTTCCCCTGTTGGTTGGTTCTTCCCCTGGGCTTCTGGAGCTCCTCCAGGACTGCTTGCTGCCTCCCCGTCTCATGGGTCACAGTGCCCGGTGGGGCTGGAGTGTGCAGCCCACTCCCTGCACCGTGCCTCTCACTTCCGTTGGCTGTGTGGGGTTCAGCCTCACATGTCACACCCTTTTAATGCACTTCACTTGCTTAGTAGTTGCACACACATTATATTGGGTTTTCAGTAGCACATTATAGGGTTCATATAGCTTCGGGGTCAGATGTTGGTGTTGGGTTTGCAGGGCAGATTGTGGTGCATCAGTGTGCTGCAACCTACCATCTGCTGCTCCTGCTCTGCCATTTTAATGCATGCACTTTATTTCTACACATTTAGTAAGCACATTTGGGAACCAATTTAGATTTGGGGTCACTAGACTGTGGTGGGTTCGCAGGGCAGGCTGTGGTCCAGCAGTGTGCAATGGCCTCCCACGGTAGTCTGCCACCTGGCATTCCTGTCTTGCTTTTAACACTTTATTCTTGTAGACTTAGGGGATCGCACACACCAAGGGAGATTAATTATAATACAAAGAGTGGGTCTGGTATTTAGGGTCCGTTGTGCATGTGTGGTCAGCCCCAGGTAGCTGGGGATGTCTGTGGCTTTGGTGTGAGGCGTGAGCTGTTTGTCCTGTCCTGCCGTGATTCTTGTGGCCCTACTCTGGGGCTTGTGGGGGCCAGTGTGTCACATCCTTCTGGGGAGGTGGGTGTTGTGGTGGGGCACTTGCTGGGGGTGGGGGCCTGCTGGTCTCCTGATCTTGGTCTTTTGTGTGCAGGTTGGAGTATCGGGGGGAGACTGGGGTGGGTTCATGGGGCAGTCCTGCTGGCTGTGTTGGGGGACCCACAGGGGGATCTGTTGCGTGTGGTCCGGCTTGAGGGTAATGGGTCCTGTCCTTGTCTGGGGCTGGGTCTCACCCTTGACGGCTTTGTGGTTCCTGCCAGGCTTGGGGATCGAACATGTGTGCTCTTCAGCCCTCCGTCACCTCACTGCTCGCTCCTCCCCCTCACTGCTCGCTTCCTCCCTTGTGGTGTCATGGCCCATGTGCCCCAGGCCCATGCCGGTGCCGTGTTTCCTTCCCCTTGTGTGCTGGGTTGTTTCCTGTGCCTACCGTGGGGGTGCGGTTGTGGGGGTGTGTCGGGGGTTCACCTGGGCTGTTCCTTCGGTGGCTCGTTGGGCTGCTCCAGAGGCCCTGGTGGGTGCCCTTCGTGGCCCTGGGCCCTTCTATTGTACTGGTTCTCCCTTGTTTCTCCTGGAGCTCGGCATCCTGGACACCTTCCCGTTGAGGTGCATGCAATCACCGTGTGGCTCCTGGCATGCCGGAGTGGTCCATGTCATATGGTAATGTTCTGTACTTTTGTCTTGGCCTAACACACCAGCCACGTAGTGATTGGATATTTAATTGTGATCTGGGTCTCTGTATGTGGATGGTCAGGTGTTTCGTGGCCGTCACCACAATTGGTTTTGAGTGTTTCCCCCATCACTTTTAGCGAATGTGTGGCAAATGCTCCTCATACTGCCATCTACTGGCCACACAGTCGCTAAAAGTGATGGACTTAACACAGAATTTTCAGTTTTCAAGGCATATATTAAGCTTTATCCGAGTCTCTCTATGTAACTGTTCAGTTGGGCAGAAAGTCATCCATGGTGGCACGGTGGCTTAGAAATTAACACTGGTGCTTCAGAGCAAGAAGGTCGTGCGATCACTTCCCACCCTTTCTGTGTGGAGTTTGCATGTTTTCCCCGTGTCTGTGTGGGTTTCCTCCGGGCACTCTGGTTTCCTCCCACAATCAAAAACATGCTAATTAAGGGTCTGCTCCTTGCTCTGCCCCTGACCAAGGCAGCGTCTCTACATCTAGAGTTGGTCTCCGTGAGCCGGACTGTGGCACCCCACTACTTTAGTTGGATTGTATCCAACTGTAATTAGGATGGATTAAATGCAGTGGACAGAAATTTGTGGTTTATATGTACAATGACAAAAAAGGCTCTTGTTGTTCTTCTTCTTTCAACAGTAGACAAGAATCCTCCAGAGAGACCTAGGACCAAAGGCAATCATTGCCTTTGGTCAGTGGTTAGGATCTATGTCTCACAACCATGTAATATGACTGGAAACAGCAAAGACTTAGCCCTTGTACTTCACCCTTTTGCAAAGGTATTCACATCACCAAACACCACTGTTCAGCAACCTCATGATTCCACCTCATGACACCATGAGCTCTTCAAAGGCCTCTCTCAGTATCAAAGACAAAGCTTCCAGAAATGTGTATGTCACTGAAGAGATAAGTGACTTTCTCAACAAGTTTGCTACTTTTGCTACACACAGCAAATACATACATTGCATACGTACTGAGTGATGGCTGAATCCAGAGAATCATTCACAGGCTGGCTCTTTGCCTAGAGCCAAACCCAGATAGTTTGATTCCTCACTCCACTTCTCATGTGCATGCAATCAGGGAGTCTTGATTCCCCAAAGATCACAAAGTCAAGGTCAGTGAACTGTTCGGGACCAACAAAGCAGTGGTGGGCACAGCTCCACTAACTATCGAAGATAAAGTTTTCATTATCGGATTAGCTTTTCAGATAACTTTGAAAACCATCATCACACCATTATCTTCCGATAAGTTTTGGTCTGATAATTTTTAGACGCCTAACATTTTCAGGCCGTGTGCTATAACCAGTGTCAAAATGCATAGAACACTGCCATCTACTGGCGACCGGTTATATCACAGTTTTGTCAACCGCAGGATTTTAAAATTACCTGTAGGTTTCCAAAACCTGAGAGACCACACACATGGAGATGTAAAAAAAATCATAGATCTGACAGGTTTAGTTGTACAGTGTGTGGTGTCAGCCACACGGTAAAAACATCACACACAAACATTCCCAGGTCAAACACCTTGCTTTCTGATTGGCTGCATGTCACATTTAGCTCCTCACGTCCTTCTTAACACACCACACACGGCAGGAATATCTGATAAGATTATATTTAGCGTTATCACGATTGTTGGAGCGTCCTTAAGATTGTCGGAAGGGGAAGATCGGGTCTGATATCGGCCTAATTATCTCGCCATGTGAACCAGGCTTGATATCATGACGCCTCACGGAGTGACTGATTGATGCGTTATGATACCGCACCGAACATGTTTTCACTATTATTTAATTTCTTTGTGCGACTGACATCGTTATTCAAGCCTTCAAATGGCGATTCCTATCGCCACACAATTCCAACCACACACGAGAAAGTTTTTTGACAGTTCTTGTTATTGAAAGAAACCTTGTCTGCCTAACCGGATAGAGTTGTGATGTCATCACGCGTGCGCTTAGGCGCTGTCTAGCGGGATCTTGAAAATTTCTTTCTTTTTTAATATACAAATGAGAAAAATGGACATTTTACAAAAGCAGATTATTTGTAAACACCAACACATTACATCGATTCACTTGTGTTGGTTTTTACATAGAGATGAATGAATCAACCAATCAGTATGAGCGGAGACTTAGTTTACCCATTATCCCTTGGTGTGTTAATGTTCAAATATTCAGAATTAGTGCATTATTTTAAAATTAACAGATATGTGTTACATATCACTTTGTACATTTTAAGAGTTTAATGTAGTTATTCTATCCGGAATAATTTTATTTATAAAGCAAAACCATAACTCAAACCTGCTTTCCATTTCAAGACCTCTGCCTCATCGCTGGACCACTGTATCCTTTCAAGGTAGATGATGCTTCCATACACCAGGGAGCAGAGCACACAAAGACTGAAGTGCTGGCTCATTGGCTGTTTGGTATGTGATCGCCGTTTGGTCTATTAGAAGCTTTGGCAGTGTTTAAACTCAAAAATCAGGCTTCTTAGTAGCTGAGAGCAATGAGAGGGAAAATTGAAAGTTATCGGTTATCTGTAGCTTTGATAAGTTTTAGACAGTGTAGCATTAAAAATAACTTTTCAGTTAGCTGATTACCAGTTATTGAAGCTAACTTTTTGGTTAGCTGTGCCCACCACTGCAACAAAGGTACCCAAGGCACTGGACTCCATGACCTTACCCAGCACTCAGTGCATGCAAACAATGAACAGAGTAAGAGCCAGAACACATCCTTGACAAATTCCATAATTCACTGGTTCATGTTCAAAGGACTCTTCAGCTATATGTCCAAGTGATTATAAGGTTCCCATGAATTCTTAGGATGTTCAGGAAGAGCAGCTTGAGCAACCAAAACAAATGCTTTGTGAATAACAAACACGAATGTCTGCCGTGCTTCTTTCCAATTTATGTTGAGTTCAATGATTACATGCAAAGGTAGCGTACAGTTGATGGTTGACTTCTGGCTTGATAAGTGAAAACTGTGCTTGCTGCTGAGCAGCATGTAACTGGGACGAAATCCTGTTCAAAAAGTTGCTTCCATGTACCTTGGCTGGCACAGAGAGCAGTGTTATACTCCTGTAGTTGTTGCAATCCAAGTCGTTACTCTTTCCTTTCCAGACAGGAACTGCAAGCCATTTCTGACTTTTTGTTGGGTTCTCTCCTGTCTACCAGCCAACGCCAGAAGAATGGCATTTCTGCTTGCCTGAAGGAGTTCACCCCGATACTCCCTGCAGATTTACCCATCCCCAGCTTTGAAGTTTTCAAATACATTGTTGAGATTAAAGAGAATAACAACTCTGGCATCTAACATGATGATTAATGCAAAAATTACAACTAAGCAGTAACCATAGAGCTGTACTACTTTAGAATATACAGTAGTGTTCAGAATAATAGTAGTGCTATGTGACTATAAAGATTAATCCAGGTTTTGAGTATATTTCTTATTGTTACATGGGAAACAAGGTACCAGTAGATTCAATAGATTCTCACAAATCCAACAAGACCAAGCATTCATGATATGCACACTCTTAAGACTATGAAATTGGGCTATTAGTAAAAAAAAAAAAAAAAGTAGAAAAGGGGTGTTCACAATAATAGTAGTGTGGCATTCAGTCAGTGAGTTTGTCAATTTTGTGGAACAAACAGGTGTGAGTCAGGTGTCCCCTATGTAAGGATGACTCCAGCACCTGTTGAACATGCTTTTTTCTTTGAAAGCCTGAGGAAAATTGGACATTCAAGGCATTGTTCAGAAGAACAGCGTAGTTTGATTAAAAAGTTGGAGAGGGGGAAACTTATACACAGGTGCAAAAAATTATAGGCTGTTCATCTACAATGATCTCCAATGCTTTAAAATGGACAAAAAAAAAGAGACGTGTGGAAGAAAATGGAAAACAACCATCAAAATGGATAGAAGAATAACCAGAATGGCAAAGGCTCACCCACTGATCAGCTCCAGGATGATCAAAGACAGTCTGGAGTTACCTGTAAGTGTTGTGACAGTTAGAAGACGCCTGTGTGAAGCTAATTTATTTGCAAGAATCCCCCGCAAAGTCCCTCTGTTAAATAAAAGACGTGCAGAAGAGGTTACAATTGCCAAAGAACCATCAACTGGCCTAAAGAGAAATGGATGAATATTTTGTGGACTGATGAGAGTAAAATTGTTCTTTTGGGTCCAAGGGCCGCAGACAGTTTGTGAGACGACCCCCAAACTCTGAATTCAGCCACAATTCACAGTGAACACAGTGAAGCATGGTGGTGCAAGCATCATGATATGGGCATGTTTCTCCTACTAGGTGTTGGGCCATATATCGCATACCAGGTATCATGGATCAGTTTTGGATATGTCAAAATACTTGAAGAGGTCATGTTGCCTTATGCTGAAGAGGACATGCCCTTGAAATGGGTGTTTCAACAAGACAATGACCCCAAGCACACTAGTAAACCAGCAAAATCTTGGTTCCAAACCAACAAAATTAATGCCTTGCAGATGTGAAGAAATCATGAAAAACTGTGGTTATACAACTAAATACTAGTTTAGTGATTCACAGGATTGCTAAAAGAGCAGTTTGAACATAATAGTTTTGAGTTTGTCGCATCAACAGCAGATGCTACTATTATTGTGAACACCCCCCTTCTCAACTTTTTTTTTACTAATAGACCAATTTCATAGCCTTAAGAGTGTGCATATCATGAATGCTTGGTCTTGTTGGATTTGTGAGAATCTACTGAATCTAGTGGTACCTTGTTTCCCATGTAACAATAAGAAATATACTCAAAACCTGGATTAATCTTTTTAGTCACATAGCACTACTATTATTCCTGAACACTACTGTACAGCTTTCCTCCCTTTGAAACATCAAGCTGAACTAAAGCATACTACACACATAAACTGTTTTGGGGCATAAAATGAAACTGAAATTCTTCAATCAATCTGAAATCAAACCAATAGAACTATATTTTTCCCACGAGGGAACTTTATTTGTAGTTAGGCAACAACATACACGCGTACATTCATCCAGCAATAATAATCTGCAATTCATACACAAGAATAAATGTATATGCTAAAAACTTGAAAACCGGAACAGTAATAGTACACAACAACTAGAAGCACTCAGTGTAAACCTCCGCCAAGGCCATGGGGTCACTGACGCCATAACATCTACACGCCGTGGAATCATTGAACCTAAAAAAGTCTAATAATGATGTTTGCTAGTAAAAAAAGTTTCATCTGCTATGACTGGATAGCATGTATCCTTAGCGCTTGGCATCAGTTTATTGCAACTTGCACCTTTCCCAGAAGCTACTGTCATCTGAGCACTGATATTGATATTGCATGTGCTTATAGACAAAAACAAATGAGACAAAATTCAATTTATTATTCAACTAAACTGCAAATATATGAATTTTTTAAACATTATGAAACACTTCTCTAAATAATAACAATAAATTCTGAAATAGAACTATTTTTTAAGTGTTGCATGTGCTACACAAGACCATAGGGTCACTGACCCTAAGAGATTCCCTCCTTGGCACAGTGATCTATTCAACAATTCAGTGTTACAACCAAAACTATGATACATACACTTTTCTTTCCTTTATATTTGACATCCTTGACCATGAAAACATACCACTAGAACTTGGAATCACTTTTATGTCTTTATTAGTTCAAAAGTTATTGTATAAAAATAATTTTTAGGTAATGGCGGTTTTCTTCTGGATCTAGCTCCATTACATTTGAAGCTACATCAAATCTGATGACACCTTACTGAATCAGTACAGATTCAGCTACAGTTTGGTGTTAGTTGTGCATCTCTAGCTTCATTTGTCACCTCACACTGACACATTTTCTATTTTCCCTATATTTTTGTATATTCTGGATCACCAGATCCGGAATCCGGATCCAATCATCACCAAACTTTGTTGTTTGATAGAACATTGACTATGTTACACCCTATTTTTTCAAGCCTTCTGACCCTTGTTTTTGTGGAGTTAGAAACTAGAATGTCAAATTCCCCCTATCCCGCAATGGTGAAGAAGCCTTTAAAAAATTCCTGGATCCAGATCGTGATCCGGATCACCACTAAAATTGAATGACTTGTTCCTCTTGTCATTTCCAACCACTCCACAAAATTTCATCAAAATCCGTTCAAAACGTTTTGAATTATCCTCTGACAAACAGACAGACAACACACTCGACCGAAACATAACCTCCTTGGCGGAGGTAATAAACAGATGCAAAATAAAAAAAGAAATGAAGCAGCGGGGGGAGGGGGGTGCTTATTGTTTATTTAAAACGGATTCCGGCACAAAGGTGGGCGTGATAACAGAATGAGGTCAGATGCAATAATCTACTTTTCCTGGTGGCTTTTTTTTTTTTTTTTTTTTCTAAAAGATGGCTGTAAGGGTGGTTTTGATTGTCCATTGAGCTTCTCACTCATTTTGACAATTTTGTGTAGAAAATCTTTGTTGAGCTCACTCCAAGGAGCCAAAGCATGCCAGGATGCCAAAAGTAAGTGCAGACAAGATGAAACAATTGTAAAATGACTGGAGGATTGACTTGTTGACCTATCCAGCCATCGTAGCTTACAAAGGAAGTGCAGATGTTGACATTCCATGAAGAGTCATTTGGTGCCATTTTTGAATGTCAGGTGGTGGTCAGTAAGGAAGCCAAGTATTAATAATTAATACAATGATTTGCAAATCTCTTCAACCTATATTCAAATTGAATACCCCACAAAGACAAGATATTTAATGGTCAAACTGATAAACTTATTGTTTTCTGCAAATATTTGCTCATTTTGAAATGGATGCCTGCAACACATTTCAAAAAAGCTGGGACAGTGTATGTTACCCTGTGTTACATCACCTTTCCTTCCTAACAACACTCAATAAGCATTGGGAACTGAGGACACTAATTGTGAGTGTCCATGACTTTTTTGCCCTCTTCTTGTCTCTCGTCCAGTCTTGTTGCTGTAGCAGTTAGTGCTTCTTACGTATGATAGTCTGTTGTATTGTAAGTTCTTGTGACGTCTGTGTGTTTTTATTATTAATTGTTTGTTAACTTTTACATCAGCCTGTCAGGGACTACAGATGGAAATTACCCTATGGCTAAAATGTGACGTATTTACATATTGTATATGTTCATTAATATGTACTATCCCTTTAAATAAAGAAATAAGAAAATAAGTCTCATACTATGTTAAAGCCAATGAATAAAAGTGGGTTTTAAGATTGGTTTCAAAAACAGACAGTGAAGAGGCCTGCCTAATTTGCACAGGTAGATCATTCCAAATTTTTAGAGCTGCAACAGAAAATGCTCGATCCCCTCTGAACGTTCGCTTGGACGTCGGAACCCTCAAGAAGCAGCTGATCAGCTGACCGGAGGCAACCACGCAGGGGCATAGGGGTTGAAGTAGCCCAGAGAGGTAGGGCAGGGCAAGGCCATTTAAAGATATAAAAGAATGTTAAAATGAATCCTAAAGTGTACAGGCAGCAGTGATGCCGGTAACGCGTTACTTAGTAATGCGTTACTCTAATCTGACCACTTTTTTTTAGTAACGAGTAATCTAACGCGTTAATCTTTCCAAATCAGTAATCAGATTAAAGTTACTTCTCCATGTCACTGTGCGTTAATATTATTTTTCATTGTGGGTCGATAACAGCATTAAACTTGGTCTGTGGGCAGGAGGTCGGGGTTCGACTGAACTGCCCACTTTCAGTGAGCTGTGAGCTTTTCATCCGCGGTTTTTTGCAGCTGCTCGACTCGTCGTCTCTTAAAGCGCGGTGATCAGCACACCTGCACTGAGCTTTACAAAGACATTTTTATACTTTTTTTCCTCCTTTATTTAGAGCTGAGCTGAGCCGCTCCGTATTTGCACGTTAAAACAGCTGATCCTCCGCGGACGCGTCAAACAACTAACACTATTTTCCACTCAAATGCACCTAAACTCTCTTTCTGAGGACACATGATGTGAAACACAATAAAACTTTATTACCTGTAATCTGGTCACGTTTTCTGCATAAATAAATGTTATCCATTCTTTGTGCTCAAACGCCAAAGTAGGGGCGAATCCAGATGGAATGGGGGCGTCGGGCAAGGATGTGCCCCCCTCACAACACCCTAGATTAAAGGTCCAGTTTTGAAGCCTTTTTTTACTACAACTACTAATACTACTTAAAATAATATTAATTTCTACAAGTAAAATATTTAGAGAGAATTTAAATGTTAGAAAAATGCTAGAATGAATTTAATAGTTACATTTATAAACAATGTAGGTTCGAAATTGCATGTTTTACTGTTACAGTGCTGTCAACAGTTAAATATGAGGTCAAGAAGAGGTCTTTATTTTACTTTTTATAAAACAAGTATTTATTTTCATTGAAGTCAAGAAAGGGTGACTATAAAGTAAGTTTTGGCAAAACAGGTATCATTGTCATGTTGAGGTGGCAGAGGGTTGTTGTCGGCAGCTGGGAAAAGTAACTAAAAAGTAACTAGTAATCTAACTTAGTTACTTTTACAATTGAGTAATCAGTAAAGTAACTAAGTTACTTTTTCAAGGAGTAATCAGTAATCAGTAATTGGATTACTTTTTCAAAGTAACTGTGGCAACACTGACAGGCAGCCAGTGCAGGGAGGCCAGGATCGGTGTAAAGTGCTCCCTCATTCGTACTCCACTTAGCAGACAAGCGGCAGCATTCTCAACTAACTGGAGATGTGCAAGGGAGGACTGGCTAACTCAAAATGCAGTGTATTACAGTAATCCAGCCGAGAGGTAATGAAGTGCTGGTGCACGAGAAAAGGCTTCACCTTAGCAAGCTGCACCATCCACCCTCTGTTCTTCCTACAGGCAATTGAATTGGATCAGTACAGCCACTCACTTCCACCTTAAATTTTGTAAGAATTAACTTTTCAAAGGTCTTTATGTCAGCGCTACTGGGCAATAGCCATTTTTGCAAGTGGGGTTGCTGTTTTTGGTTATGAGACAGATGACGGAAGATGTCCAGAGGGCAGGGACAGAGCACACAGAAAACCCCTGCGAGTCACCTCTGGCAGGTCTTCAGGAGGCGACATGGTATGTTATCAGGACCAGGTGCTTTGCTGGGGATTAAACTCCTTCGAAGACTTATTCAACATCCTCCTTCTTTATTACAGCTCTTCGTGCAGATAACGCCTGAGAGGTCCGTTATGAGAGCGTCTTTTCTGCAGAAAAGTCCCTCTGCTCAAATCTGCAGTACCACTGATTGATATCCTCAGAAAAAACACAGTCAGGCTTTGCTTCACTACTTAAAGTTTTAAAAAAAAATCTACTTCAGTGTACACTTTTTAAATAAATTTTCCTTGTATATTCGTGTACAAACACTCAAACAACCAAAGAAAACCACGCAAGTAGTACAAACAAACCAAATATTACATCAGAGTTGATAGCCTCTTTTTATTCAGTTTTATAAATTAACTTCATCCTGAAAATTAATGACACATTAGGTACTAAAAGACAATAACTACACTCTTACCTTCACATCTGTAAGGCAGAAGTCTTCCTGTTCATGCGTTCTTTTTCAACAGGACTGTCTTTTAACTTCTGCATTTACGTTTTGTGTTGGCAGGAAGTGATGTTGGTGATTTCCTGCTTCAGATAAGCAGACATTATCACTTCCTCATCGTTTCTGTAGAAACCCTTTCATCCCACAGATTAAACTGACTCACGGCTCTGAAGCTGTGAAAATCAACAACTGTTAAGCAGATTTTTCCAACAATTTCTATGGTCAATGAGGCTGTGCATGGATGTATATGTCAGTTATAGGCTCTCCTCTCACATGCATAAGGTACTGTGCAAAATTAAAAGGAAACACAATATGTTGATGGCGGTGGTTCATCATCAGTGAGCCAGCTGAAATTAAATTGAAAATGAAATAAGTATATGCAAAATATGAACAAATAAGTAAGCTAACAAGTTTCTAGTGTGTGTGTGTGGGGGGGGGGGGTGCTAAAACTACACCAGTACTGACATGTAATGCTATGTCTGTCAGTTTGTTCCATCACAAATACTTTTTGGAGTAGAGTTGCAAATGAAAGTCATCTCAGTGAAATGCAGTTTGTGTGCACAGAGTCATCTGACACAGTGGTTACTTGTGTTCAGCGCTGTGGTTTTCATTTTCCTGTGATCGCTTTTACAACTTAAAAAAACACAAGCCTGCTCTATGGTGCAAAATTACAATTCAGTTTGAATACACTCACGTGAAACAAATGCATTCTTCTAGATAATAGTACCCAATGAGTGCGAAGAGTGTCCTTGTGTATGGCAATCTGACATTTAACCCCAGTGATCTTCATCCGAATGACCCTGCAGGGGCCATTCTGGAATCCAGCTATACATTTGCAAATTTCCTTGCTAACTGGCCTCTGTCACTTTAAGGGGCAGTTTAATCACGACTGCTATCTCTCTGCCTCACTCTGACATGTGCACTAAAAATTCCAAAATTTTGCCAAAATTATTTTTATTTCCAGCCATTTGAAGTCAGCCTTCATTGATAGAATAAGTTTCATAAAAATTTGCCAAAACACCTAGGAGGAGTAGGCCAACAAAGACATAGACGGGCATGCCCTTGTCTGCAATATTAAAATTTAGGAAATTTGAAAAATGATGTGCTTCATGCCAGGGGTAGTCATGAGGAAGAGTTTGCTTCACAACAGTGCAAAGGACTCTGTGAGAAGCAAGATCACCTTTTTTTTTCCTGTTATTTGAGAATGTTTTCTGCTGGTTCTTTAGGTGAGTATGTTAAAGCTGTGTCACTAAGTGATTGTGATGTCAAAATAAAGAAGCAACATTCAAGTGTAAATTGTACGTCGCAGACTGATCTCCTCTTTACTGGTTATTCAGAATAGCTGCGTTCAAATTTACTTGTGGAGTTATTGTTGCCACTTAGTGTTGTCAAAGAATGTAGCATGTGAACGCTTAGTTCATGATTTCAAAATGATTCTGGGCACAATTTACTAAATATTTGCATGGGTAAAAACATGCCACAAACACCCATCCCACTGCAAATATACCTACAGCTGATTTACTAACACTGTACAACAATGACAGATCAAATTCACTTTCATTTATTTATTTATTTATTTTTGTCATTCGTCATCAGAGCCATCTCTTGGCATCGGCCTATAGACAGTCGCGGAGGTCACCATCTGCTGAAAGGTGCGCTGCAAGCCCCGAAAAAAAAATGCTTGTCTGTTTGTTCAGGACAAGTAAAACATGTGATTGGACAGCACAGGTCCTTTATAACCTTGCCCAAATCAGACAAGTCCAGTTTTTCTTCTCTAAAGTGGTGAAATCATTTATTTTCTTGTCCTTTTGAGTTCCGGTGTTTTCCAAACAGCGCTGTGCACATTTTGCACCTTGTGACAGCAACCTGTGAAAAAAGCCTCATGTGAGGCTGTGGAACGCAGCGTTTCCACAAAAGCTGCGTTCATCCTGTCATGAACGGATGAAAGCTCCCGATCAAATCCAGTAAGAATCCGTCCAATAATGGTGTTTTTTGATTAGTGAGTTGATGCACTTAAAGTGCACTCCAGGGGTTCGACACACAATACCTCTTCAGCCCCCGTAACCCTTAATTGGTATAAACAGGTATAGAAAATGGATGTGATGGATGATGTCTCTCTGTTTGACGGCACAGAGTCGATAAGAACAGACAGTGAACTCTTTTCTCTGCAGCTGTGCGCACACACACTCTGCAGGCCTCTGGGGCAGGTATGTGATGTAGTATTTTTAAAAATGACTATGACACATATGGAGACGAAATCCTACTAAGAGATATCACGTGGCGTCACTATTCATAGCGGAGCTGCACGGCACCATGACGGACCCCTGTTATTCAGTACTTTAACATTTCCCATAATCCCCCTGTGCTTCCCAAATGCGCTGCGATGGTAGCAGCGTTTCAGCGTGTCAAGGCCATGTAAACAATGGCTAGCGAGGATGTGGATGCGCTGATTCAGCGAGTTCACAAGCGATTATGATAATGACACATTCTCTCAAGTTGAGAGGGTTATCTAGAAGAGGTGTAGCATCTGTGATGTGATGAACGTCTGCCCTGATGTTGTCTTGTTGTCCATACTTCACAAAGGTGTGTTTACATTGTGCCCTAAACCGGACATCTGTTGAAACCAACCTCTCGTGTGAGTCACATCCTGCTTCTTAAGGCCATTGTTACCAAATACTGACCGTAACACCATCTATATTGTAACAGCAAGAGGCCTGTGTGTGTGGCTTTGATCACTCTGAAACCGGGGAGAGCTGATATTCGCTGTTTGTATGCTTATGTATTTGGGGTCATGGATGAACGCTGCCAAAATGGAACACTGATAGGACTATATTTTTGGAGAAATTAGCAGTTTTACCTAACCAGTAATCCACTGCATGTGGTGCTGGGTTGGTTGGGTTTTAGATGTTATTGGGGTTCATGTTTGTTTAACAGTGTTGTTAGTGTTATTGATTAATTGCGTTTTGTAGTTCAATGGTTTAGTCAGTTTAGTTAAGTCTCATGTTGCCGTTATCATAAGTAAATTAAGTCTCATATTGCCGTTACCATAACTGAAATGTGTATTGTTTGATGTCTTCTGCCAGTGATGCCGGAACACGTTACTTAGCGCGTACTGTAATCTAACCACTTTTTTAGTAACGAGTAATCTAACACGTTAATCTTTCCAAATCAGTAATCAGATTAAGGTACTTCTCAAAGTCACTGTGTGTTACTCTTATTTTTGCATTGTGGTCGATAGCAGCGTTAAACTTGGTCCGTGGGCAGGGGTTGGGGGTTCGACTGCACTGACATTGCCGTTTAGTATGCTTGTGTATTTTAGGTCAAGGATGAACGCCACCAAAATGGACCATTGATAGGACTAATATTTTTGGAGGAACTGGGATATTAGCTAACACTGAACAATGGACATTGCTAATTACATTCTGGACTCATATGCCATTCCAGCAGGGAGCGGTAAATCATCCATTTATTAAAAACGATGTGGCATCTGTGTATGTGTATGCATGCATGTGTGCCTGTGTGATTTTTATTTAGTAAGTTAAATGCAAGTAAATTGTGCTCAGTGGTTTACGTAACTGGCAGAATTTTTGGATTTTGGCCATTTTTCAGAGAATAGGAATGATAACACAATAACCTAGATTGAGTAATGTTTTAGAAAATGGATAGCTGACATATTCAAGGGTGGTAGTAAATTGTGCAAAGTTTCTATAATGAGCTGGAATGGTGTGTGAATGTTTTTAGAACCTTAGACCTCAACCAATTTTAGAAGAATTCATCCCTTTTATTTCCTGTTAATTATGTAATTTTTTTTTAAATGTGAATTTAGTGTTTTAATGTATGTATGAATTGTTTGGGTTCTTGTTATGATATACTTATTATTATTATTATTACTATCAGTATTATTATTATTTTATTTTTACTTCTATTTTGTCATTTGATTTTTAAATGGACCATAATGCAAATAAGTGTTTTCACTTTGTGTCATCCATGTATTTCTAACGTATTTACAATTCTGTTATGTACTTACATTAAACTTACCAAATAAAATCACGCACGCACACATGCATTCATTTGACGATATAGATGATTTACTACCCCCTGCTGGATTGGCGTGTTAGGACAGAATACAACCCCAATTCCATGAAGTTGGGGACGCTGTATGAAATGTGAATTAAAAACGGAATACAATGATTTGCAAATCCTCTTCAACCTATATCAATTATAGGCTCGTACATTGTTCAGTGTTGAACAGATCTGCGGTCGTGA
Source organism: Thalassophryne amazonica (assembly GCF_902500255.1). Taxonomy (NCBI): domain Eukaryota; kingdom Metazoa; phylum Chordata; class Actinopteri; order Batrachoidiformes; family Batrachoididae; genus Thalassophryne; species Thalassophryne amazonica. The sequence goes on along the minus strand of NC_047112.1, from coordinate 57,799,547 downwards.
TTCTGGTATGATAAACTGATGGACGGATGTTGAATCAATATTGTTGACCCGGAGTTTTGTACTGAGAAGGAGTTATCAAAACCAGCCGGTGTGCTGCGGGTTTCTATCCTTGGTGGTGTCGGCATACATGCTCCAGAAATTAAGGTTAAAGGCCTGGCAAAGCTGGATTTCTTCTTCACAAAAGGGGAATTCCCATTTTTGCTAAAGAATCCAGGTTAAAGTCCTTGTATACAGCCGGAGTGCTGTGCGCTAAACGTAGGGCCGAGTGTCCCAGTTGAACAGCGCTTCAAAAAAACGCCCACCGGTGTCCTGATTTTTGTTGTAAATTTTGTTTCTAATTGGTTAAAGTCCTTGTGTACAGCCCGCGTGCTGTGCGCTAAACGTAGGGCCGAGTGTCCCAGTCAAATGGCACTTCACTAATACACTCACCAGTGTCCTGATAACATGCTAAATATTTCTGTCGAATGAGTGAAGCCAATGGGTGTGTTTCTTTGTTTTCCAAGTGAGTGTGGCCATGTTGTATTTCTTTGTCCACTGAGTGTGGCCATGTGGCATTTATTTTGTTTTGTCTGTGTGCATGGGGGAAGTTTCTGAACAGCAGGGGAAGAAAGGTAGCTGACGAGCTATGATTACCAGTTATAAACTGCTGAAATCCTCATTTTTCTCATTATTTGTTTTGGGGGATATTTGGGGCCAGGAGATGGTACGGCGGTATTAGACGAGGAATGCGGGTTTATTCGTTGTGGAATGTTAAACTGATGTTCAGTTAGGAGGTGGTGTCGATTTGTGAGTAGGTGTGCCGCCATTAGCTGCTAATCAATGGTTTGCGTGCGGTTACCATTAGCTTAACAAATAACTGCTAACTGGCTAACTGGTCTTAAATAACTAACATGGTTTTACATTTGACGGTATAACTTCACATCGATCAAGCGGACAGCCTATTAGACGGAAACAAAAGTGTCCGCTTGATGATAGTTGAACTTAGAATACATTAAATGGTTAGATTTGGTATGACAACGCTTGGCTAACATTGCTTTAGCCTAGCTTTCGCTAACACTTACGCATGTTGCTGATTACCCTTTGTTTTCGGTGAGGTCTCTGCTGAAAGTGTGCAGGAGAATGCCAGTGATTAAGCAACTTTAGTCCATATGGTCCAAAAAATGATTAAAGCCATTTTTTCCAACTTTATTCTTTCGCAGGACTTCAGTTGTCGTCCGGAGATAAAACAGGAAGTTTCGTAGGACATCTTCCTCGCCGTTTTAATTTGTTGAACAATTGTGTGAGCTGCTGCCACCTGTCAGTGATATAGTACCATTTGCACTTGGTGTTGCAGCCCTTTGTCGGTGAGGTAAGAAAAATCACATCTTTGCTTTGAAAAAAACAATAGGTTTACATTCCTATGAATGATTGGGTGCTGAAATATAAAATAAATCAATGATTGGGTGCTTAAAATTAAAAAATAATAAAATAAACATAGGAACTAATGCATAAAATAATAAAAAATATAATAATTATTATTATTATAGTAAAAATAAAGATGGCACTGGAAAAAAGAGAGCTAAAACGGAAAAGAGGAAAGAGTTAGAAAGAGAGCAATTTCAATACAATTTATTAATTTATATAGCACCATCTCACGACACATTCGCCTCAAGGTCCTTCACGCAACACACAATTTATGACAACACAAAGTCATTTAAAATCAAAATTTGAAATCAAAAGGGCACAATAAAAAGGTAAAACACAGTAGAATAAAAGGAAATTACAAAGTAAACATAAAAACAGAATAGATTAATGATAAGACAGTCTAAAAAAAAAAAGTGGGTCTTCAGCCTTGATTTAAAAGTCTCCGTCGTTTTAGACTGCCTAATAACTGCAGGTAGAACATTCCAAAGAGTAGAGCAGCGGTGGGCACAGATAACCAAAAAATTAACTTCGATAACAGATAATCAGATAACTGAAAAGTTATCTTCGATAAAACTAAAACGATAAACCACCCAAAAATGTATCGGAGGTTACAGATAACCGATAAATTCCAGTATTGTCACCGGTACACTTGCAACTACTAACAAGCTGATTTTGAGTTTTAACACCACGATCGCTTTTGGAAGCATCAAAAGCGACAACAGACCCAAACAATGAGTCAGCACTTATGTCATTGAGAGTCCTGACCCCTTGCTGGAAGCTCCAGTTTACTACATGGCTTCCAGCAAAGAAGCAACTGAGAGGAGCCACAAAGCTCAACTCTCTACTCAAACACAACACTACCGTCAGGCCAAGGTCTTGGAAAATAAAGCAGTGCTGAGTTATGGTTTGATGTATAAATAAAATGAATACTGATAGAATAACTCCATTAATAATTCTGTCATTTGTGCAAAGTTAAGATATACATCTTTTAATGTTGAATAATGCACTAACTTTGACGTTTTGTAACAAACACAGACAGATGGCATTCTGGGTAAAATGTGCCTCTGCTCACACTGATTGGTTGATTCATTCTATGTAAGCCAACACGTTAATGTGAGGTGTCGTGTGTTGGTGTTTACAGATAAATGTGCTTTTGTAAAATATGCCATTTTTGTAAAAAAAAAAAAAAAAAAAAAAAAAAAAAAAAAGCCAAGTTGTAATTAGATAACCCTCTGATATAACTGGTGTCAAAATAAATAGAACACTGCCATGATCTACTGGTGACGGTGCGAGTTTTAGCCCTTTTTCATCTGATTTTTCATTTGTGCAAGAATTTTTTTTGGATCGTACAGAGTTTCAGGTTAATCCCGCATCGTTTAGTATACATGGAGTAACAAGCTGTGTTTAACATCTCACGACCACCTGCTGATCGGCAATCATATGGTCAGATGAAAATCAAACCTGTTTGATATTCTGCTCGGCCGTTGTGACGGTATCCCGCTGCTGAAGAGCTACAAGCCTCCAACCTCTTGCACTGTGCCTGTGCAAACACCGCAGACCTGTCTTGTGTTTTTTGTGTTTTTGTTTGTTTTGTTTTTTTACTTTGATGTATCCCATTGAGAGTTTTTGTAAATTAAGTTTGAAAAAAACCTTCTGTTTACGTTTTGCTTCTGGAAACACAAGTCCGTCCTGTGGTTTTTGAACGTACAATGTGTGTGAGAACATACGAGGTCTGTTAGAAAAGTATCGGACCTTTTTATTTTTTGCAAAAACCTCATGGATTTGAATCACGTGTGCTTGCATGAGCAAACCTTGAACCTTTGTGCACATGCATGAACTTTTTCACGCCTGTCGATTGCGTCATTTCCTGGTAAGCAGCCTTTGTGTGGGACATGTGCTGTGCGCTCGGCGGATTTTCATTTCAAGGAAAAAAACGGAACAACTGGAGCAGCGCCGCATCAAATTTTGCCAGAAACTGGGCGACAGCCAGGTGGAAACCATTCGGATGATTTAGACGGCTTTTGGTGACGATCCTATGGGCATCACACAGATTAAGGAGCGGTACAACCGGTTTAAAGACGTCCGCACAACGGTGGAAAGCGAGCCACGCTCCGGTCAGCCATCAACATGCTGAAATGACCAGATCATTTCAAAGTGAGCGCTGTGGTGATGCGGGGCTGTTGTGTGACTGTCTGAGAAATTGCAGAAGAGGTGGACATCAGCACTTTTTCAGTACTTTCCACTGTAGAAGACAGAAGATTTAGCCATGAAAGTGGCTGTGAAATTCATGCTGTTTCTGACGGCGGAGCAAAAGCGCCTTCGTGTTGAAGTCTCACAGGACATGCTGTAACATGCCCACCTCTTCCACAATTTCTTGGATAGTCACATGACTGAAAAGTCACCGAAAGCCGTCTGAATCATCCGAATGGTTTCCACCTGGCTGTCACCCAGTTTCTGGCTAAATTTGATGCGGCCCTGCTCCAGTCGTTCCATCTTTTCCTTGAAATGAAAATCCGCCGGGCGTGCTGCACATGTCCTCACACAAAGGCTGCTTACCAGAAAATGATGCAATCGACAGGCATGAAAAAGGTCACGCATGCGCACGAAGGTTCAAGGTTTGCTCATGCAAGCACGTGATTCAAATCCATCAGGTTTTTGCAAAAAATAAAAAGGTCCGATACTTTTCTAACAGACCTCGTAAATCAGGCACTCTGAACTTTTACACCATGCTGTTCTGTGGTACAGTTTGAGCTGGAACCGAGTACAGTGATTGAAAATATCAGCCCAGCTTCAGGGCAAATACTGCCATGAACACTACTGGCCAGTAGATGGTAGCAGAGACCTTGAACACTTGCCAAAACAAAATTCCAGATAATCTGTGTTGCTACTTGCTACGTTTAATATGCGTGGAATTAATAAACGCAAACACTTGAATGCTGTTGGTCGTGGAGCCTGATCAGAGTGTCTGAAATGCATTTCTCCTGTCGTGAACGTACTGAGATTACCCTATCACCCATAATGCACCTGGACACAGCGTGTCCACAGTAAAACCTTAAAAATTAGCGCATTACTTTAAAAATAAAACATATATCTGATATTTTCACTTTATAGAACTTCAGACGTGACGTTTGAAGTTTGAACCATAAGTTAAAAATGTATGCCTCTGGATGACTTGGGTGATATTGGCCATGTATCTGTATGGGGTTAAAATATCAAATCAATCAATCAATGAAATTTTATTTGTTAAGCGCTTTACAACAACCTAAGTTGACCAAAGCGCTGTACATATAAAAGTCATATTTAAAATATAGTTAAAAAGAACAACACAGATACATTTTATTCCCAAGTCTAAACAAGACTAAGTATCAAAAGCACATCTAAACAATAACGTTTTGAGTTTTGTTTTAAAAAGGGGCAGAGCCGAGATGGCACGCAAGTCAAGAGGCAGCGAGTTCCAAAGTTTAGGACCTACTACTGCGAAAGCACGATCACCCCACTGTTTGCTTCGAGACCTGGGCTGATCCAACAAGCAGAGCTGTGCAGATCGTAGAAATCTACTGAGCTAGTGAAGGGTCAGAATCTCACATAGATACGCAGGTGCAAGGCTGTGGATGGAGCAGAAAATGAACAGGAGAAGTTGGTATTGGATTCTGTATTGCAAGAGCGCAGAACAGGTGTGATATGGTGATGTTTACGAGAACTTGTGAGGAGCCGGGCAGCAGCATTCTGTACCAGTTGTAATCTGTGTAAGGATGTTTGACTGAGTCCAATCTACAGAGCATTACAGTAGTCTCAGCGTGAGCTGATGAATGCGTGGGTTGCTTTCTCCAGGTCACAACAACTGAGGAAGGGTTTCACTTTTGTAAGAATGTGGAGCTGAAAGAAGCTTAACAACAGAGTCAATTTGTTTATGGAGATTTAGGTCAGTGTCCAAGTGAACTCCCAAGTTTCTGATTACGGTGTTATGGTGAGGACGTGAGTGAAAATATATATACTTGTGTGTGTGTGTGAGAGACCAGTTCTCCTTTGTTTGCAGAGGATAGAGCGGTTTCTTCTAGAAGCGGCTCTTCTCTGTTTGAAGAGGGTAGAACTACACATATGTTCACCTTTGTTTACCACATTAACAGTCTAAAAATTATCAGACAAAAATTTATCGAAAGATAATTAGTCCGATAATGGTTTTCAAAGTTATCTAAAAAGATAATCTGATAATGAAAACTTTATCTTTGATAATTATCCATTATCGAATTATCGGCACTGTGCCCACCACTGGATTAGGGCCACAGTAGGAGAAGGTTCTATACCCCACAGACTTTTTATTCACCCTCGGAACACACAAAAGCCCTGCGAATGCAAGGGCCATGCAGGTATGTAGGGCTTAACCAAGTCGGCCTGGTAGGAAGGAGCCAGTCCATGAACAATTTTATAGACCAGCAATAGGACTTTAAAATCTGATCTGGCAGAAACCGGAAGCCAATGAAGGGACGCCAGAATAGGTGTAATGTGGTCAATCTTTCTACTTTGTGTCAAACATCTGGCAGCAGCATTCTGCACCCCGAATGCTTGACTGCGGCAGACCAGAAAATAAAGCATTACAATAATCCAATCTGGAAGAAATAAATGCATGTATCAAAGTCTCAGCATCAGCCATAGACAGGATGGGACGAATCCTCACTATGTTTCACAAATGGAAGAAGGCAGTCCTCATAATATCTCTAATGTGGGGGCGAAAGGATAACGTAGGATTACAAAGTACCCCAAGATTTCTCTTTGTCCATATGATGTATAACACACGAACCCAAATTATGTGCCAACATGTCAAATTGATGCCGATGTCTGGCTGGACCAAGAACCATCATTTCAGTCTTATCAGAATTTAAGAGTAGGAAGTTACTAGACAACTTCTCACAGATATAAGGCAATCTTCTAAGGATTTTATATGGGTAAGATTACCAGCAGTTATCGACATGTACAATTGAGTATCATCAGCATAGCAATGAAAGGCAATCCCATAATGCCGCAGAATATGCCCAAGGGGTGCTATATAAAGTGAGAAAAGCAAGGGGCCTAACACAGACCACCAAGGCCAGAGGTAACATTATTATACACAACACAATGAGAGCGACTGGACAAGTAACCAAGCAAGAACACTTCCAGTAATCCCAAAGTAATTTTCCAGCCTATCAAGTAAAACACGATGATCCACAGTATCAAACGCAGCACTAAGATCTAAAAGCACTAAAACTATCGTGGTGTCCGAATCCATTGCACGCAGAAAATCATTCACCACTCTAAGTGCTGTCTCTGTGGAGTGATGTTTTCTAAAAGCAGACTGCAGTGGCTCAAAAAGATCATTCTCAGTAAGCTGGTGCACAAGCTGCCGTGTAACCACTTTTTCCAGAATTTTAGAGCAGAATGACAGATTTGATATCGGCCTGTAATTTTTCAGTACACCAGGGTCAAGACAAGATTTCTTAAGCAATGGTTTAATCACTGCAGATTTAAAACACCTAGGAACAGAACCAGAGGTTAATGAAAGACTAACAATTTCCAACACAGTCAGCCCAAGAATGGGCCATAGGTCTTTAAACAAGGTTGTTGGTATAGGATCAAATACGCAGGTTGTGCTTTTTGTAGATGTCACAAGCTTCGCCAGCGCATCTAGTGAAATAGTGTCAAATTCTGTAAATCTAGGTGTCACCTCTTTAATGTTAATTCTTCCCCCAGTTCTTTCTGTAATACTGCCCCTTACAAAGCACAAACTCCAAGTATTCCACACTTTTAAATTTAATCAAAGTCACAGCGAAAATAATCAAGCCTGGGCCCCGCAAGAACTTACTCTTACAGACAAGATCCACTCTTACAGAACCCCGGACAATAGATACAAGCAGATTTTATACAGGGTTACATATGCGTAACAAATGCGGACCTTATTTTGCAAAATCCTTCTCTTATTGGCCCCCGTGGGCATTCAAGGAGGTCCATCCCCCTGCCCCAGGCCGCGCAATAATGGGAGACATATGATTTATAATTGTAACCTAACTCTCTTTATCCTGAGTGGTACAAACCGGTTAAATCCAGTTCTACATGCACATGCCAAAAAAGAACAAAGGAAAGTGAGAATAAGAATGAAACTAAAAATATAACCCTAAATATAATAACTACCAAACAAATACAGAAAACAAATAAAGAAAACCATAATTAAACAGAAATATATCTAACATTAATAACACCCACCTCCACAGCAGGGCGCAATGATTGAGCCAAGACATGTTGAGATATGCTCAATCTAATGTCTTCTATTTTCTTCTCAAAGTAATCCAAGAGGTCCTGAGCTACAAACAGAGAATGACTAACAGGTGACCGTCCATGGATAAGAAATGCTACCGTGTCAAACAAAAATTTGGAATTGTGCTTATTTTTATTGATTAAATCCGAATAGTAGGCCAGCTTTGTTGTCCATAGTGCATGCTTATACTCTACGACTGCATCATGCCATGCAAGGTGGAACACCTCTAATTTGGAGCTCCGCCACTTCCGTTCCAGACTTCTAGCCTTCTGCCTGAGGTCCTGCAAGTAACCATTGAACCAAGGCGACTGCGCTTTGGGAAGGCAAGGCGCAATTTCAAGTGTAGTTTTGAGTACTGAGTTCAAACTATCCACCAGACTGTCTACTGATTGAGAATTCTGCAAAGTTGAAGCTAAAAGATCAGGCAATCTAGCTTCAAGTTCAGACCTAGTTGAAGGTTTAATGCGTCGCTGCAGTAATAGGCAAGATTGCTGTTCCACTAAACGCGTGAGTATAAATGTAAACTTAATAAGTGAGTGGTCAGAGACCACCGATGCAAGGGGCAGGATACCAATATTTGTGACAGCAACACCACGTACAAGAACCAAATCCAGGGTATTTCCACTAATGTGCGTCAAACCCTGAATGCATTGCTTTAATTCCAATGCATCCACAATTTCCTTAAATTATTTAACAGACGGGATCTGAGGGCCTATTCATATGAATGTTAAAATCACCAATGATCAAATATTATCAGCACTAGTTGACAAGTTAGAAATAAATGCACCAAATTGTCCAAGAGTTCAGAATATGGGCCAGAGGGCCTATAACCAATGACAAAATAGCACGACTGATGTCTATACTTCTGCCCCAGACAATATGTAGCATCATGGGCAGAGTGGAGAATCAGATGCTCAAATGATTTATACTTGTGATCCCCAACAGTTAAAAAATTAAACCTAGAGTTCTAAATAAAAGCAATACCCCAGCCTTGCTTCATACCACAGGAAACATGACTAAATGTGTACGCCGGTGGGCAGGCTTCATTTAGGGGAAGGACAACTGTAGGTTTAAGCCAGGTTTCACACAAACCAATCATATCTAAATGGTGATCCACAATTAAATCATTGATCAACATAGATTTTGAAGACAGTGATCTAATATTTATACAGTAAGACCCAAACTAAGGACCTTGGCAGAGTTGACTATTTGGGTTTATGGGTGGTTCCAAAGTAACATTTCTGAGGTACCTAAAAATAGGTTTAGGCCTGATACAGTCCACACGGATTGCAGGCATCAGACAGGAAATATTGAATACAGCAGGAACAGCCAGCGGGCCATCTCAAATTCCACAGTCATCTAATGTAGTAATAGGTATTAAATTTGAAAAACATATCCCTCTATAATTTCTACGCACACATCTACAGGAGCAGGCCACAGTCTCAACCTGATAAATCTCCCTCCTGAAAAAAACACTATCACCACCTTGGATTGTGTGCACTAAATTCCCCGCTAAACTAGTGGATCCCACATTCATCCCGTGCTCTACAACTTGCTGTCTACTCCAACTGTTACCCTCCCTGCAGAGCCCTATCTATATTCACGGACAAGATGGCAGCTCCCTCTCTAGTAAGGTGAAAGCCATCCGGCATCAACAAGTCACGTCAGCCCCAGAACAAAGGCCAAATATTGACAAAACTAAAACCGTGTTTTTTACAAAACTCTAACTATAACAGCTTGCTAAAAACCTCATCACCACCTCGGGACGGGAGGGGACCAGAAACTATTAATGCTGTGTTAACACATAACGACGACAAGTCACGAATGCCACGAAGTACACATTCTTGGCCGCTGATCACGAATGTGATTATTCGGGGCAGAGGCGTCAGGTGTCCTCAGGAACTGCTGAACCTGTTACCACATGTTACGATTAATGGCACATGTTGCTGGAGAATTATCAGGAACCATTACACATGGTCAAGAATAGTGTTGCATGTTGTTGTGTGCGATAGCGCGTAACAGTGCATCGTTAAGTTGTGAACGAGGTGAATTGTCTCCACACACACCCATATTCATCCAACCGAATTCAGATCGCTCCAGTTTTTCAGAAGAACTTTGTGACTGCATGCGTAGTTGGGCTCTGTGCCACTCCATGGCGCAGAGAGGAGGAGGAGGACAGCGCCAGATGTGTGGCTTCATGCGGCTCTTGTCTGGCGCATTTTCCCAAACATCAGGCACATGCAGCAGGTGGAACACCTGCAGGAGCGCGCTGAAGAGCACTGAAATTAGACTTTTAGCCGAGTTTGTGTCAGCAATCAAACTCAATGTTGTGCAGCAGGGTTTAATTGTGTGCACGCTTCTTCCTCCGCCGGACTGTAGGAGGTGCAGAGATGTCAAGCAGCACGTGAGTTTCCTTTCGCTCCTCTGGTTGCTCAGACTCGTTCTCCCGCTCATCGGTTACAACAGCAGGTGGAACACCTGCAGGAGCATCCTGAGGAGCTTCAGCAGGAACTGTGGACCGACATTTGGAGCCGAGTTTAATTGTGCGTGCAGTGAAATGTGACGCCGCGTTACAAGTCGTGTCAAAACTTGACAGTTTCCGTGTCACTTCGTAATAACGCGTGACAGTTTGGACAGGAACCACTACGAACGTTGTCACATTCTATTAAGGATCAATACTCATCAAGACGGATCAATACGCTCAGTTGCGACCTCCACAACATGAGACGAAATGAGGGTGGTGTGTGACATTCATGGAAGATTTTTTGACAGGCAAAAACATGCTCCACGAATATCAAGAATATCACGCACCAACACGCACTATTAAGAAACCTATTTAGATGCGTTAAGTCACATTAAGAATGTCAGAATGTGTCACAAATGACAGAAAAATGACATTCGTAACGCATCTTGCTTATGTGTAAACGCACCTTAATCTATGCCTGATATGACTTTCTAGCAAGGTCACAAGTCCTCTCTATATTCATTTTCGTGACTTCTGAATGCTTCATCTTAACATCATTTGCGCCAACATGAATAACTACGAGGTCTGTCCAAAAAGTATCGTACCTTTTTATTTTTTTCAAAAACTATATGGATTTGAATCACGTGTGATTGCATCAGCCAAGCTTGAACCTTCATGCGCATGCGTAAGTTTTTCCACGCCTGTCGTTTGCGTCATTCGCCTGTGGGCAGGCTTTGAGTGAGCACTGGTCCACCCCTCCCGTCGGATTTCTTGTGTCTGAGAACTTGCTGAGAGACTGCTGCTTTGCTCCATGAAATTTTTTTCAGAAACTGTTAGAGACAGGCAATTGGAAACCATTCGATAAATTCTGTCCGTGTCATGCGGAATATGGACTGTTAAAATCTTGGAAAAACTCACTCATGCGCACGAAGGTTCAAGCTTGGCTGATGCAATCACGTGATTCAAATCCATATAGTTTTTGAAAAAAATAAAAAGGTCTGTTACTTTTTGGACAGACCTCGTATATGACTGTATTTCATGTCACGTTTCTTGGTCTGTTTACCATTTTGCAGCATCAGTACTCTGAGGTGGGAGGCTATATTAGGAGCTCTCGCCCCAGGAATACATTCAACATCAGCCGGCATCTGCAACTCAGCCTTGTGGCTGATGGAATCCCCTATGACTAACACCCGATGTTTCGGCCTGGGGACAGGAGTGGAGGTCCGCGGGCTCAAAAAACTGACATCAGGCATATCCAGAGGAAAAAATTGGTTCATAGTTCGCAAAGGTGAAATAATTTGGGTGCCACAAACCGGGCGCCGCGCCCCATGTGACTTCCGCCGAGCCCCACGTGACTTCCTCCGCCCGACCACAGTCGGCTAAAAGCAGCTAAAAGAACAGAAGAGGAAAGTGATGAACAAATAATAGGTGCAGAGAGAAGTTGTTATGAGAAGGACAGTACCGATTTGGAAATCCCACTTTTGTGGGATGATTCGAAATCACTGTGGGAAGAGGCCAAAACGGGAAGGAACACGCAAAGTGACAAAAGAACGGTACGATGACAGGAAGGTTGACTCGTAACTCAAATAATCTTATGAGAGGGGTATTGCTTAATGCGGCTGTGAAGTTTCTGTTGCAGGATCCAATTTGATGTGTTAACCAGAACCTGTGGAGGTAGGAGTCTGGGTGTTGAGGAAGCAACACAAACAGCCTGAAGGAAAGGGTAAGTATGGATTGTGGTAAGACAGTTAGTTATGATAAGAGAATGCGATTACTGATTATTATTATTATTAATATTAATATAATTCATTGAAGTGTTATTATGTAGAATAGTATGCAAGTTTCTTTGGTTATTGTTATGGCTATATGATACCAGGGAAATTGCATGTTAAGTATCAAGGTATGTATACATATATAATTATAACCTGTTTATGGAGCTCCTAGATTAATTATGAATATTTTTGTGGATCCATTAATGGACAGGTATGATAGAATAAAAACAGCTGTTATTTGTTTGCAGAGATATTGATAAATACGTATAATCAGGATAAAACTACTAATTTCAAACCAGTTTAATATTTATATTGATATTATAGATATATTATATGAATAGTTTTTCTTTCATTTCATATATATACACAGTATGTGTGCTGCCCATTTGTGTCTGTTGATGGACCGTGAGGCTAGAAGTTTTATAATGTTTCATATATAAGTAATGATGACAAATTATAATATAATTATAACAAATTAAGAAATAGACAATAATAAAAGTGCAAGCTAAAAAAGAACAAAAATAAAAAATAGATAAATAAAATATATTGCTTGACAACTAACCATCCCTGACAGAAATTATTTATTTTTTAAAATCGATCATGAAACCACTCAATAAAGTCTGACTAGTATTAGGGATTTTTCACTTCCGATCCCAATACCTGAATTTGGATATCTGCAGCTACCGATACTTTTCCGATCCAATACCAGAGCTATGTTTGCTTTAATATTATTATCATTATTGTTGATTTTATATGAGGATTTTCTTAAAAAGGAGACCTAAAGGTTCAGATACAATTTGCCAGAGGGTGTAGCTAAGATGCAGGCCTAGATTCGATGTTTTGGTGAAAGAATTAAGTACTTTTATTTTTTACAGACTTTTGTAACATTTTTATAGTCTTAAAGAGAAAAGACAGCACTGTCTGTCTGTCTGTCTCTCCTCAATTTTCAATTTCAATGGAGCTTTATAGTGTTAAGAGTAAAAATTAAAAATTAGGTCCTCTGTCTCTCTCTCTGCCTGTCTGTCTCTCTCGCTCGCTTTCTCTCTCCCTTCTCTCTCGCTGTTTTTGTGCTGCACGAACCAATAGATTAATGTATATTTTGTGCTGCTGAATCACAACTTGCCGTGAGACCCGGTTGATATCCGATACCACTTTCTTTAAACTTAATTAACAAATCATTGATGTGTACAGAGAACACAATGGGAGAAAGAACATAGTAAATTTTACTTTAAGTACCTGTTTGGTGGACATAAAACAAATAATAATCTAAGTACAATAGGAGAAATGAGTCATTCCACGAAAATGGCACAATTTGAGTCCCTCAAATTCTCTCTTCTTTTGAGGTGCATTTCATCTATTGGGTCACCAAAATTTATATTTAAACAGTTTGATATAAACTTTGAAATATGTCCTTTAAAACACTGTAAAAACATGAACCATTTTTTTTTTCTGAGAAACCACCCATTTTGTCATGTTCCTCATGACCTCGGTGAAAGTATACTTTGAAAATACCAAATAAAAATATAAAAGTCAATAAATTTTTATATCAACCAGAACATCTATTTGTACTCTTTTGCTGGTGATGTTTTTGTTTCTAATTAATTAATTAATTAATTGTTAATTAATTGTTGATCCTGAAAGAAAGGAGAGATACCTGCAGAGTGAACATGAGAGATGGAAAAAGAATGTAAAGGTAATGCAAAAGAAAGCAATCAAAGACCTGAGTGAGAGTAATGTTTGTTGACTACTGTCTAAAATGTTGAGAGCTATCATAAGAGCATTGATTTTGATTACAATACTTCAACTACACTACATTTTTTATGAAAAATCCCAAGAGTGCTTTCACACATAAACACATTTCAGGCTTTAGGATAAAAAAGGGAGCTCTTACATTATTTTTATATTTAAAATTATTGAATCGGGGTGGGGATATCTGATTTACATTTAATGACCATATTTAGACAGCTTCCATAGTGTACATAACGGGGTTGAAGAATAACCAAAAATAATAATAAAACTAATCCCTGAGATAGGAAAATATTTTTGTGATAGTCAAATATGTCCTTAATGCTGCAGGATATAGATACAAATAATACAATTTGGTAAAAAATGTGAAAATGTTGAAGTCCAATTCTAACCATTCTCAGAGAATGACTCGACTATTTCTGGCAAATAATTTTTGATATTGTTTGCTGTAGTCTGTTTTATCAAAAGTTTTAGTTGCATCAAGCATGTTCACAAAAATATTTCTTTTCTTGTAGTTATAGCTTATGACCAAGGTTGGGTAGGATTACTTTGAAAGAATACATGTGGATTACATGTATGTATGTACATACATTTGGATTACTTGTAATCTGATTACTTTTGGATTACATTTCAAAGTAACCCTACCCAACCTTGCTTATGACCTCATTCATGACAAAGGTACACTAAATAGTGGAGACACCTGGTTTAAAACCAAACTGCAGGTCACAGCTCATCAAGACTTGTTTTTCTTTGACTAGAATAATGATAAACAATTTTTGCAATAATATTGCTCAAGGTAATGGCACGATAATTATGTGAATTGGAGATCATACTCTTTTATTTTATTTTTCGGAACTGGGCTCAATAATAAATCGGTGTGGAGAATACGAGGTGTGTTAGAAAAGTATCGGACCTTTTTATTTTTTTCAAAAACCATATGGATTTGAATCACATGTGATTGCATCAGACAAGCTTGAACCTTCCTGCGCATGTGTGAGTTTTTTTCACGCCTGTCGGTTAAGTCATTCGCCTGTGAGCAGGCTTTGTGTGAGCAGTGGTCCACCCCTCTCGTCGGATTTTTATTGCAAATAAATGTCTGAACGATTTGGAGCTTTGCTGCATCAAATTTTTTCCAGAAACTGTGAGAGACCTCCAGGTGGACACCGTTCGGAAAATTTAGATGGCTTTCAGGGACGATTTTATGGGGATTACACAGATTAAGGAGTGCTCCAGCTGGTTTAAAGACCACCCACAGCTGCTGAGAGCGCGCCACGCTCCGAGCGCCAATCGACAGGCTCAAACCCAGCTGAATCAAACAGATCATTTCCAACGTGAAGGCTTTGTTGATCGTGGACGTCGTCTGACTTCCACAAAAAGGCAGAAGGCATGGACATCAGCACTTTTTCGGCACATTCCACTGTAGAGTAGCGGAGGGATGCGCCACCATGCCGCTCATGGCGTGGGACAAAAGCACCTCCGTGTTGGTCTCACAGGACGGTTTTCAGATGGCTTTCAGATGGCTTTTCAGTCGTGTGACTATCTGAGAAATTGTGCATGAGCTGGACATGCCCCAACATGTCCTGTGAGGCTTCATCACGACGTTGCTTTGCGCCATGCGGCTCCACCGCGACGCGCGGAATTCCTCCGCACGTCTGTCTCAATGTGCCGAAAAAGTGCTGATGTCCACGTCTTCTGCAATTCCTGTGCTAGTCAGATGACATCCCGGATCAACACAGCATCCAGTTTGGAAATGAACGGCACATTTCACTGTTACAGGAGTTTTTGTCATGGAAAGAGGAGCGGAGGAATTCCGCGCGTCGCGACGGAGCTGCATGGCACAAAGCAACGCCGTGATGAAGCCTCACAGGACATGTTGTGGCATGTCCAGCTCATGCACAATTTCTCGGTTAGTCACACAACTGAAAAGCCGTCTGAAAGCCATCTGAAAACCGTCCTGTGAGACCAACATGGAGGTGGTTTTATGCCGCGCCATGAGCGGCTCTGTGGCGCGTCCCTCCGCTCCTCTTTCCATGAAAAAAACTCCTGTAACAGTGAAATGTGCCGAAAAAGTACTGATGTCCACGTCTTCTGCCTTTTTGTGGAAGTCAGACGACGTCCACGATCAACAAAGCTTCACGTTGGAAATGAGCTGGTTGTTTCAGCGGGGTTTCAGCCTGTCGATCGGCGCTCGGAGCGCAGCGCGCTCTCAGCAGCTGTGGGTGGTCTTTAAACCGGCTGGAGCACTCCTTAATCTGTGTAATCCCTATAAAATCGTCCCTGAAAGCCATCTGAATTTTCCGAATGGTGTCCACCTGGAGGTCTCTCACAGTTTCTGGAAAAATTTGATGCAGCAAAGCTCCAAATCGTTCAGACATTTATTCGCAATAAAAATCCGACGAGAGGGGTGGACCACTGCTCACACAAAGCCTGCTCACAGGCGAATGACACAACCGACAGGTGTGAAAAAACTCACACATGCGCATGAAGGTTCAAGCTTGGCTGATGCAATCACACGTGATTCAAATCCATATGGTTTTTGAAAAAAATAAAAAGGTCCGATACTTTTCTAACAGACCTTGTATATTATATGATCAGACTGCGTACTTTCCTCTCCATCAGATTTACCATGTTTCAATTGATGAAATATTTTTGGAAACTTAATATATGGAGATTATATACTCAACTACAATATGCTTATTAATTCTATTTGAAATTTTCCTGTACGTATATATCATTCTTTTCAAAATGCTCATATGGGACACTGTTAAACAAACTTTTATATTTATTAGTAAAAATTTCAGTGTTATCAGTGTACCTGTCAATATTGCTAGATGATACATTATTTCAGCCTTTAATTTTTCTAAACTTAAAGAATATCCATCTTATTTTTATGCAAATACTGACATGATGCCCTGTGTCTCAGATTTATCTATATTGCTACTGCTGAACAAGATTCCCTTAACCCGCCCTCATATCAGATGTGCGAAGTTAAAGTTCTGTTTTGAGTCTCCAAGTGATGCTGAAACGGATTCGCCCGAAAAATTGGAACCTTGTACGTTGCGGAGACATCGCCTTCCTTCCACCTGATATAGACAGAATAGGGTCTATGATTAGGGTCTACATTAACTGGTCTCACTGTGTTGCTAAAGCTATCACATGGTTACACTTTGCTCATGAACTCCTCAGAAATGTTTAATTATATTCTGTCCTACCTTTCTGATACTATTTAATGTTTATTTCCACCGTATAGCCAAACATTGTTAGCTGTAGCATGGCCCAAGCAGAGGGTCACCCCTTGAGTCTGGTCTGCTCGAGGTTTCTTCCTCAAATCATTCATTCATTTAAATCATCAAAGCTTGAAATTTGTCATTCATTCATTCAAATCATGAGAGGGAGTTTTCCTTGCCACTGTCGCCACCTCCTGTCTTGCTCTGGGGGTAGGTAAGGTTAGACCTTACCTTTTTACTTGTGATTTGATGCTACATAAATGGAAAATAAAATGAAATCGAATGAATTAAAATTGTACTAGCTATGGGCACATGTACCTTCGGGAGTTTTTGTTATTTTCGTATTTTAATTGTAATTTTTTTTCTTCTTTTCTCCTTTTAGTTGTGGTTGGGGACGAGGGGGTTTGCACCTCATTTTTATTTTTATTTTTTTCTTCTTCTTTAGTGACGTGACACGTCAACAAGGGGAGTTGTAAGAGTGTTCCATGATGCATAACACAAAATGGCTGACGCACATCCAAAATGTCCTTGTAACTATCTGATATTAACCTTCTGATCTTAACCTAGCTATTTGTGGGTCTGCCTTTCAAAATGGCAGACCCACAAAATGTCCTTGTATTTGGTAAAACTATCTGGTCCTTTTACAGCTGTCTAATTGATAAAACCATCTGATCTTTTTATATATGTTTAATTGATAAAACCAAAGTATTCATGTCCATTTGGAAAAAGAATCAGCATGATGGAACACTCTATTTTTTTATTGCATGAAACTACACCACATACATAAACACACTCTATAAGATTTTTACATAACAACCATGAATGCACCACAGACACCACCCATTTTCACCACTGCAGCCAGCTCACATAGACACTGACTCAAGCCAGGTTAAGGACTGCCCATATGGGGGTGGCTTAGGCTGAAGTAATAAAAGTTAGAGAACAAAGTAAGTGGGGGTTCTTTGTTCCTGGTGTTTGCATGCAACCGGTTCAAGATCCCAGCGCTGAGAAAACTCTATCGGTATAACAACTCTTTACAATACAACATCTAAACTTTGAAGTCCGTTTCCTGTCCAATTCTTTTTGGAGGTCTCACCGTGATAATTGAACCTAACAAAGGTCAGCTTTGGACACCAGCTCAGCGGAATGCTGATCAGCTGTGAGACACCGCTCAGAGCCATGTGCTGTCTTGACAGATGGGTGGAGCCGTGACACCAGACGCTGCTCAGACAGCTCCCATGTACTGTCTTGACAGCCGGGAGACGAGCCATGATGTCACCAGCAGCTGATGCACCAAGCAAACAACAAACTTGCCACAGCAGCATCACCTGGAGAGAGAGAACAGAGCAAAAACCCAGTCAGACCAGACCGAACCAGGTGCAAACCACAACATATATAAACATAATTCCTTGGCAATTTTATATTTCTCCAACCTGCAAATCCCAAGTCTATAATCTCCAGGGTCAAACCGTTCAACTTCAAATGTCTTGTAGTTCCATTAGCCAAATCCTCAGAATTTAGTGCACACACATAGAAATTTATAGGCCCTAAATTCCTCACTGGCTCAGTCGAGTATTTGTTCATTTGACATACAAGAGGTTCAGGGTTCAGTCCCTGCTTGTGCCATGATGTTATTCATTTGGAAACTCAAGAATCAACAGAAATATGATAGAAATATTCCTCAACTCATCAACAGTTGCACATAGATTCTCAGATTCCAAGTTGCACAACAGCTGAGAGGGTAAGTCATTTGCGTCATGGATCACTTTCTGCTTATGCCAGTGTTACACATTTGGAAAGTGTCCATTCTCTATGGTCTTCTGCTGGGATCTGCTGCTGCCACTATGATTTAAAGTTCAAAATTCAAGCATTGTGCAACAATGCAACAAGCTGCTTGGACCTGAAGACTGCCACTTGCTGCAACTCAGACACACACACACACACATACATATATATATATACTTGTATAAGTGTTTACTTCTTCCTCCTCCTTTTCCAGCACTGGGTGACGTTAAGGCGAGCAGTTCGAGGAAATGGTCACTCGTAGTGCAGAATAAACGATGCATATACAGGTGATCTCTTGAGCCTCCTTCGTGGGCATCTTTATTATAGTACAACTTGGTTACACAGTGGAACAGAAGCCGTGGCCATGAGCGCTAGACAAGGCAGCATGAACGCAGTGACAATGACACATCCTGTGGACGTCTACAAAATAAAAGCCTTTTACACAGGGAGCAAGAGCCCCCTGTGTAAAAATATTTTCAATAGCAGCTTCTCATTTTACATAAACATTATTTGCCAAACATTTTAAGTGCGAAACAGGACAATATTCCAAAATGACTCTTCCTGAGGTCACAACACTTCTGATGAAATGATATTTCACATCAATGTGTTTGCATCTCTGTTAACAGGATTCTTTGTAAGTGCTGTTGTCCCTTGATTGTCTTTGTATACTTTTGTCTGAGCATATTTGTAACTGTCCAAATCTTTTAGTACTTGTTTAAAGTAGAGACACTCCTGTATAGCTGACGCTAAAGAAATGTACTCTACTTCACAGGTGGAGAGTGCTACAATCTGTTGTTTTCTTGTTTTCCAGGAAATTAGTGAACTTCCTTCACATAAACTAGCACAATATCCTGATATCCTGACATTTGATGCCCAGCTTGCATCACAGTAAATTTTTAAGACAAGTTTTTCTGTAGTATTCTTCTTGTTCAGTTGTACCTTTAAGATACCCGAATACATGTTTGACTGTATTCCAATGTTCCACAGTTGGTTCAGCAAAGTGCTGAGAGAGTTTACTGACGACATAAGTAATGTTAGGTCTGGTGCATGTGGATAAGTATATTAAACTCCCCACTGCCTCTCTATAATGTCTAGGTTGTTTCAACTTTTCTGAGCTTTCTGAAGAATCCAGTTTTGGCTCACGTGGAGTTTCCCTTGGTTTACAGTTTTGCATTTCAAATCTTTCTAAGATCTTTTTCACATATCTCGCTTGAGACATTTTGACTTGTCTGTTTGTTTGTTCAAAATCTATGCCTAAGAAATGTTTTAGCATCCCTAGATCTTTCATTTGAACCTCTGTGTTAGCATCCTTTTCACATCAAGCATTGTTTTTCACTACTGATCTACTTGGGACTCCGTTGAGGACGGTCGCATCTCCTCCTCTCTCCTCTATCTCTGCTTCAATCTTCAAATCCCGACTTCACCAAACTGTGAATTCTTCAAACTATATTGGATTAACCTTGTATTTGATCAGCTGGTCTCTGAACACTATTGACACCATTTTTTCAACAAGGAAATCAGGGCCGGGGTACCCTGCGTGCCCAGATGGAACCTACCCTGCAGGCTATGCTCTTGACTCCTGGGAGACTTGGCGTATCACATACTTTGTGCCATTCTCTGTGGAGGATGTCGAGGATTTATTTATATTTGGTTTTATTGTAGGGGGGCTGGTACTTATTGGTTTATGTGCTGCCCTGACCTACCAGAGAAATGGCAAGATGGCTGCTACCAGAACAATGACCCCTCACCTGTCCATCACGATTAATGAGTTGGGCAAGGCGATACATTCTCAAACTGCGTTAACCCTTGAACTCAGACGCAAATTGGATTAAAATCTCTTAGCAAATGCAAACCTTGCAAAGGAAGATGTCGGAGACCAGGAAATATTCATATTTGGATCTGGTTGTTTATGTGAGCTGTAAAGGTGTTTTTCAAATGCTCAACCATAAACATGGCAGGCTTATCAGCCTCTGAAGGACAAAATGCTCCGTTTTCCTCCAGAAGAATTTCTACGGCCTTGATGAACATTCGGCTGCCGCCTTCTTATCTTCTCCAACTCCAGCACACACGGACAGAAACTGACTTACTTGCCACTCATACATGGACAGAGACTGAAAGCATGCTCCCACCTACCCCCTCCTGTCCTCATCCTACACTCCATCCCGGCCCCCGCTCATCCACTCCCTTCCCCCTCCGGGCTGCTGCGCAGTTTTAGCTGCTGTAGGTCCCCATCCCCCCCCAAGATGGCGGCGGCGCGACTACATGTTGCTGCGCCCCCCCCCCCCCCCCTCCACACACACACACACACATCGCCTCAATTCAGAAAACGGACTGTTTCAAGTTTAGTGTACATAAACAATGTCAAATGTATATGTGTTGTCTTAATTCTGATGTGTGTCATTATTACAGTAAACAAGTAATAATTGTGGATTAATTGCTGTATCTTGTCTGTGGTAATTGGAGTGTGGATGTAATTTTGTTGTTGTTGCACTCGTGTAATGACAATAAATCTCATCCATCCATCCGTTTTTCACTACTGGCAGCTAGAATGAGGTCATCTACCCATACTATTAGAATTAACTTCTCACCATGCTTTTCTTTTGTGTAAACACAATGGTCTGCAGCTTTCTGTACAAAGTCATCTTCACATACATATGAGTGTAACAGAGCATTCCAGTTTCTGCCTAATTGCTTGAGTCCATACAAAGACTTATTCAATTTACACACCAGTTTTTCACCATCCTTTGATCTTTTCTTGTAGCCTTGTGGCTGGTCTATGTAAATCTCACAGACAATGGGTGCGTGAAGATACGTTGTCTTAACATCCATCTGATGCAAGATCATGTCCTCCTGTATTGCTTTCTGCATGACAATTCTGACACTTGTCATATCAGCTGTGGGTGAGAATGTTTCCTCATAGTCAGTTCCTGCCTTTTGGTTGTATCTTTTGGCAACAAATCTTGCCTTGTGTTTTTTCGATCCATATGTGTCTATTTTGAGTGCATAGACCCATCTCCTTCCCAGAACCTGTTTATCTGGTGGTACTTTGGTTAGCTCAAATGTCCTATTTTCCTGTAGTGAATGCATTTCCTCATCCATGGCATTTTTCCACTGCCTTGACTTGGAAGATGTCAATGCTTCCTGGTACGTGTTTGGTATGTCACACACTGCTCACTATCAAAAATCAACACAAGTCTGTAATTTGTCCACTGTGTCATTTGTCTCACAATCTTGTAAGTAGGCTGGTTTCTGTTTTGTTCTGGCTGGATTTCTCCTAACAACACTTTCAACATTAGCCTCTGCTTGTTCAGTCTTTACATGCTTGTTTAATATCTCAGAACCACTTTCTGCTGTGTTTTCTGCTTGAGTTGTTTCTTCCCCTTTGTCTCTTAAATCACAAAGTTCATTGTCTCTTTTATTATTGTCAAATCCTGCATAGGACTCTACTGTTTGAGTCTCCTTTTCTCTACTTGTTTTGGTTGTAAATTTCACCAACCTGTGCTTTTGGAGCGTCTCAATTTCAGGGTAGTATACCAGATGGGCTGGGCTGTTTTATTGTAGCCTACAAAAATGCCTTTATCACATCTGGAGTCTAATTTGCCCTTTTCCTGTTTGTAGATAAAACATGTCAATCCAAACTTTTGCATTTGAGATACATTTGGTAATTTTTCTGTCACTAGCTCTACCATCGACATTAACGCTTGTCCAATTGTCCGGGACAAGCGTAAAATGTGATCGGACAAGCAATAGCTCTAAATCGTTGTCCGACCAGACAAGTGGCATTTTTTTAGTATAAAA
The DNA here is from genome assembly GCF_902500255.1 of Thalassophryne amazonica. Classification (NCBI taxonomy): domain Eukaryota; kingdom Metazoa; phylum Chordata; class Actinopteri; order Batrachoidiformes; family Batrachoididae; genus Thalassophryne; species Thalassophryne amazonica. Next base: position 57,777,062 of record NC_047112.1, on the reverse strand, counting down.
CGTTCAAATTCTTTATTTTCATCACTCGGAACCAAAATACCTGACCGCCGCCTTTATTTACATCACGTCTTTTCTCGCACTTCGCGAGAAAGCGTCTTCGGTTTTTCCCACCACTCTCTATGCAGCCGACAATCTGAAATCGTAATATCACAGGGTTCTTCCCAGACAATGGAACAACGGCGCCGCGCCATCAGTGTTCTGACAGCGCCGTCACACTCTGCCCTGCTCTCAGGTAGTTTCTGTTTGTGCTGAACTGCCCGCTCATCCCTCCCCCGCCGGCAGAGAGCCAAGCAGTGCTGCAGCTCAGTGAACACAGTGGGGAAAAAAAAACCTCAAAGTCTTCAGATAAAAAGAGCTCCTTCTGCTTGCATAGCTCCAGAAATTCATTTATAGGCTTTATTTTACAGTTGAAAGCCTTCATGTTTCCAAAGTTTGCTCAAATACGGTGTGAGAGTGAAGAGTCTCTCGTTCCCTGAGGGGGGGGGGAGAAGTTATTAGACGTAAAAAAGCAGCCAAACAATTTTAATAAACGATCATCTTCATCACACAGCCTCAGTGAAACAGTAAAGTGTGAAAAACTGATTCAGAAAGTTTTTTTCATCCAGGATTCATCTTTAAAAGAGCAGATTTACTCCTTTACTTCTTCCAGAATTATTTTTTTTCATTTTCTTTTTATTATTGTTGTTTATGCACTAATGACACCCCATCAAATTACTTGTATGTGAGAACTTACTTGCCAATAAATCTGATTCTGATTTGACAATCAAATCAGTCCAGGTTTAGCTCTTGTTCAAACAAGACAATTAGGGGTTATATTGTTTTTTGTTTTGTTTTGTTTTAATAATAAGTATGCAATTCTACTCAAAAATGTTGGGAAAAAAAAAAAAAAGCTAAACTGTCAACATGACAGAAAAACTCTGCCTGGACTCTTACTGGACTAAAGGTACAGTGTCATTTTTAAAGAGAGCAAATGTTATGTCCATCAAATATTATGTGTTTTTAAACTTTTCATTGTCATTTATTTTCTTAACATAGACAGAAAAATACAAAAAAGAACTTTGATATTACAACATAAGTGTAATTTTTTTTGTCTATTTGTGTAATTTTCTTGCTTTCAATGCATCTAAAACGAGTCAAAATGACTCGCAACGCACGCCGCCTCGGGCGATAGTTACCAACAGCACCGCTATACTAGAAATTTCTGGGGAGAACCCTGTATCATGTGTGCATGAGACCACTGTATGGAGTGTGCGTTCGTAGCATCTTCTGGCAAGATGCTGTGGCGGGAAACATTACATAACGAACATCGCATCGATTAACACACCTTTTGAAGAATATATTGAACAGAATGTCTTTTCTAAAACCTCTGAAACCGGGCCAGATACCAGGCAAAACACCAGTCAAACGCAAAGCATCAACCCCTGCAAGTGTAGAACCTGCGCTCTCGTCCATCATTGTCCAGGAGATGTATCATCACTGTTCCTCTGCCTTGGGCCATTCCACTGCAACGCGTCCCGCCTGCAACCTCCCACTGAATGAGTCTCTGGGTGGAATATGCTGTCAAAGCTTGTAAACATCTTCATGTCATTGATGATGTGGGATGATGCTCCTGCATCTATCATTATGCCTCTCTTTTTTACTTTGGGGGTCGGTTCGTTACCTTTGGTCTGTGAAACTTTAAAGAGGTAGTCACTTCATGTGTGACTTTTCTGGCATTGTCCTGTGTATCTTTCTTTTTACACAAAGATTCTTGGTGTGTGGTGTTCTTGCAAAAGTTGCACCACACTTTTCATGGACATTTTCTTGCTCTATGCCCTTTTATCCCACATTTGATACAAATCAGGTTTGCATCTTCTCCTTTACCTTCACTGCTGTGGTACTTTCTGTGGACATTTTTCAGCTGCTTTGCAGCAGTCTTCATCACGTTATCGGTACTCTCTGTTGTGCTCATCTTTTCCGATTCTTCATATATCCGTAGCCTCCTTTTGAAGTCGGCAAATGTGACATTGTCTTCATTCTGTCTTAGATGTACGGCTAGTGGTTTGTATGCATCTGGTAAACCGCCAAGAAGTGTGGCTATGATCAAACCATCACCAAAAGTTTCACCGGCATCACGTAGAGCTGTAATCAGGTTCTCTGCTCGGATGATGTAGTCCGTTGCTGACTCATTGTCTGTCTTCCGTAGTTTTGTCAAAAGAGGTTTATGATCTGTGGTTTACTTTTTGCCGAGTAATGTTGTCTCAGTATTTTCGGTGCTTTTCTTCCGTCGTATGTTGCATCGTGTCTAATTAGCGACAGACTTTATGATCGATTAGCCTTATTAGCTCAGCATAGCAATTGGCCTTCTTGGCTCTGTTTGCTGCAAGTTGCGCTTCATCCACTGGCTCATTCAAAATAGTCTCTTTCAACTTCAGAGTATGTAAATATCCCAAAAACCTGGTTTCCCGGAGGTCATATTTGTCTTCAGATCCATCAAAATACATTTGCAGGGACAGGGTACTAGCTGCACAATAATCCATAGTTCACTGTAAGCTCTGTGTAATACTTCATGTTTACTTCCCCTGCACTTTTCACTATTTTCTTGGACTCAAATCTGTTCTTGCACACCTTCAGTAGTCCTCTGGTCCGTTGGCTCCACGTTACCTGTATAACTGGGCGCCTGGGCCCATAACCTGTTAAGGCGAGCGTGTCGAGGAAATGGTCACTCGTAGTGCAGAATAAACGATGCATGTACAGTTGATCTCTTTAGCCTCCTTCATGGGCATCTTTATTGTAGTACAACAACTTGGTAACACGGTGGAACAGAAGCCGTGGCCATGAACGCTAGACAAGGCAGCATGAGCACAGTAACAATGACACAACCTGTGGGTGTCTACAAAATAAAAGCCTTTTACACAGGGAGCAAGAGTACGATAATAACACACTTAACAGCAGTGGATTATTATGATAATGATTATTGGTAGTAGTTGTATCCTTTGTTTGAAAAAACTCAGTTCAAGTAATTTATTCATTCATAAATGAATATAAATGACTGAGAATAAAAAGGATTACTCAGTTAAATGTAAACGTGTCTCTTTTATTATGACGTCAGTGTTTGGAACACGTTAAACCACACACTCACGAGCGCCACTAGCTTAGCTTATGACAAGCTAAAAGTGGACGCTCTCGTTTTGGCCAAACAACTTTCCCCCGTTTCTGGGGAGTCTGTGTTAGTATGCGCCTGCGGCCGATGTGCTTGATGAATTCCTGCGCAAAAAATAGTTCCCAGATAATTGTGATATATTCCTGTGAGATAATGAGTATGTCTCATCTAAATCAATTCTAAAATGTACCAGTAATAAAATTATAAAGAGAATTGAAGTTTTAAGAGTGGCCATAATGAATATTTAAGAAACTTAAAAGTTTATGAGCATTATAAACACTGACACGATGGAGTTTGATGCGGAAGAGTTGAGAAAGATACGATTGAAATGTTTTGATTACTATTTACAGTTGGCGATGAACGACTTGGGTGTTAACTTAGTGTTAAAGTTGGAACGAGAAGCTGCACTGAAAGAGATCTATCTGGGACAAAGACACATTCTGTATGTTGTCGCTCCAAAGAGAGCGGCACACTGACATTAAAGCTGAATTCATCACGTGCGCGCGCGTTTTGCAAAGTGTGTATGTCGGTATAATAATTTATATTAAGCATAACAAAAGTGCTTATCAAAATAAATCAAGGTACAGTGAATAAAAAATGTCCAATACAAATAAAAACGCCGCGTATGTTCTTTCTGTGTGTGTGTGTGTGTGTGTGTGTGTGTGTGTGTGTGTGTGTGTGTGTGTGTGTGTGTGTGTGTGTGTGTGTGTGTTTAGTGGCGTATTAGAAAGTGACGTCACAGTAGAAGGTGGGAACACACATTTTAAAAGTGCTTCCATGCTCCGTTGGGCACGCACGTGCCATACAGTGACGTGCACACGGGCCGTGAAAGCAGTACTTAGAAGATGCAGCAGGTACCGAAAGTCCAGTGAGAACACTTCACTGACTGCAAGCAGCTGAAAGAACAAAAGTGGTGAGTTCACTCTTACTTTTACCACATCAGAATATGAATCAATTGTTTACCTACTACTGGTAATTTTTTTTTTTAAATAAGTAAAAATGCAAAATAGAAGTTCATGCCAACCTACACAAGCTGGTTTAGTGTGTTGGTTTAGGAGTCTGGTGCGTTGACTTTGTTTCAGGGGGATGCATTCTTGTCATTCTTCTTTTTTTAATAATAATATTTTAAGCATTTTGAAGATAATTACCCAGGTGGCAAAACTGTTTGACAGACACAGAATGTATGTCTGTCTTCAAGAATCAGAATGCATCAAAACTGAGGTACACCCAGAAGATGAAAAAGTTGCACTCTCCTGAATGAGTTTTGAGGCTGACTCAAAAAATTGTCATAGAAAGATTGTCATAGAAGCCCATGTTAAAATGTCCATCTGTAGGAGAGAAAAACGTGTCTACAGCAGAAAAAAGAATTTGGTCTCTAAATAGCTAGTTTCCCCTTTGACAACTGCACAGGGGTGATTTTTATTAAATAACTGTTTAAGACATTTTAAACCATTAAGTTATGCATAATTAGGAGTGTAGTCACTTTGAGTAATGGCCAGTATGTGCTGTCAGCCGAGCACAGAGCTCTAGTAGCAAAGAGATGTAAGATATCTGTGCTCCAGTATTTCTGTTAAGTGAAGTTTTCTTATTTAATTTTATATGTTAACTGCGTTAGTACATTCAGCAGCTATCAGTTGCTCGATGACGTTAAGTCCTGTTAATCCACGATTACTGAGGAAACAAGATTTTCATTATTTTGAATAACCACACCCAAGCAATTCATTATGAAAGCCACCGTCCAATCCCCCAAAATATTCTTTAATAAACACCCCAACCAAGGTTAGCCTTTTAGCTTGTTTGGTAATAGACCATTGTTACATTCTCAATGCACATGCTTGGTCGTGCGTAAATCTAGCTCCCACCTCTGCTGTTGGCACAGGGAGCATTAAGTGCCTGGAGGAACGGCTCTCGCAGCTTATTCCACAGGGAGCTGTTCTATTACGATCACCCACGTTCCACAAAAGTGCTAAAACAGCTCCATCCGGCTTGCCTGGTTGGTTTATAAAGTGCAGATCTGGTGTAGCCGCTTCCTCTGTGTTGTGTTATTTACTCCTCCCACTCATGACACTCAAACTGAGCTCTGTCCAGTCCACTCTGTCAAGTCAGCCAAAACCCGGGCACTTGACTGAGTGTCTAGAGTATCTTTTGGCTGTCAGAGAAGTGAGGCCTTATTGACTACCATATACGAGGTCTGTCAAAGTATAGGTCCTTTTTATTTTTTTCAAAAACTATATGGATTTCATTCATATGTTTGTACGTCAGACATGCTTGAACCCTTGTGCGCATGCGTGAGTTTTTCCACGCCTGTCGGTGACGTCATTCACCTGTGAGCACTCCTTGTGGGAGGAGTCGTCCAGCCCCTCGTCAGAATTCCTTTGTCTGAGAAGTTGCTGAGAGACTGGCGCTTTGTTTGATCAAAATTTTTTCTAAACCTGTGAGACACATCGAAGTGGACACAGTTCAAAAAATTAAGCTGGTTTTCGGTGAAAATTTTAACGGCTGATGAGAGATTTTGAGGTGATACTGTCACTTTAAGGACTTCCCACGGTGCGAGACGTCGCGCAGCGCTCTCAGGCGCCGTCGTCAGCCTGTTTCAAGCTGAAAACCTCCACATTTCAGGCTCTATTGATCCAGGACGTCGTGAGAGAACAGAGAAGTTTCAGAAGAAGTCGGTTTCAGCATTTTATCCGGATATTCCACTGTTAAAGGAGATTTTTTTTAATGAAAGACGTGTGGACGGATTGCAGCGTCGGCTCGCAGCCGCTGCGACGCTCCGCCACAGGAAAAACACCTCTGTTGGAAGCCTTAAGGACAAGTTGGAACATGTCCAGCTGTTAAACAATTTCTCATATACTCACTCCACTGAAAGCCATCAAAAGCTGCCTGGATTTTACAAATGGTTATCAACACGGAGGTGTTTTTCCTGTGCCGCCGCACTGCGCCGTCCGCACGTCTTTCATTAAAAAAAATCTCCTTTAACAGTGGAATATCTGGATAAAATGCTGAAACCGACTTCTTCTGAAACTTCTCTGTTCTCTCACGACGTCCTGGATCAATAGAGCCTGAAATGTGGAGGTTTTCAGCTTGAAACAGGCTGATGATGGCGCCTGAGAGCGCTGCACGACGTCCCGCACCGTTGTAGCTGCATCTACAAGTGCAAGTTAAAACTCTACCATGCAAAGTGAAAGCCATACATCAACAACATCAAGAAACGCTGCCGCCTTTTCTGGGCCCGAGCTCATTTGAAATGGACAGATGCAAAGTGGAAAAGTGTGCTGTGGTATGATGAGTCCACATTTCAAATTGTTTTTGGAAATCATGGACGTTGTGTCCTCCGGACAAGAGGAAAAAGACCATCCAGACTGTTACCAGTGCAAAGTTCAAAAGCCAGCATCTGTGATGTTATGGGGATGTGTTAGTGCCCATGGCATGGGCAACTTGCACATCTGTGATGGCAGCATCAATGCTGAAAGGTACATCCAGGTTTTGGAGCAACAAATCAAATCAATTTTATTTATATAGCGCCAAATCACAGCAAACAGTTGCCCCAAGGCGCTTTATATTGTAAGGCAAGGCCATACAATAATTACGGAAAAACCCCAACAGTCAAAACGACCCCCTGTGAGCAAGCACTTGGCAACAGTGGGAAGGAAAAACTCCCTTTTAACAGGAAGAAACCTCCAGCAGAACCAGGCTCAGGGAGGGGCAGTCTTCTGCTGGGACTGGTTGGGGCTGAGGGAGAGAACCAGGAAAAAGACATGCTGCCATCCAAGTAATGTCTTTTTTAGGGACGTCCCTGCTTATTTCAGCAAGACAATGATAAGCTACATTCTGCACGTGTTACAACAGCGTGGCTTTGTACTAAAAGAGTGCGGGTACTAGACTGACCTGCCTGCAGTCCAGACCTGTCGCCCATTGAAAATGTGTGGCGCATTATGAAGTGCAAAATACGACAACGGAGACTCTGGACTGTTGAACAACTGAAGTCGTACATCAAACAAGAATGGGAAAGAATTCCACCTACAAAGCTTCAACAATCAGTGTCCTCAGTTCCCAAATGCTTGAATGTTGTTAGAAGGAAAGGTGATGTAACACAGTGGTAAACATACCACTGTCCCAGCTTTTTTTGAAATGTGTTGCCGGCAACAACAAAGTTTATCAGTTTGAACATTAAATATCTTGTCTTTGTGGTGTATTCAATTGAATATAGGTTGAAGAGGATTTGCAAATCATTGTATTCTGTTTTTATTTACATTTTACACAACGACCCAACTTCATTGGAATTGGGGTTGCACATTGAATGTCAATTCACACTTAAGAATATTCATGTTCTGAGTTCATAAAAAACTTGTTCTCTAAATAGTTATCTTACTGTTGTGATCAAAATCATTGATTTGAATCTCAAATTGAGGCTGTTGTGTAAATAGTTTTCAAATCAACAATAAATATAGCAACTTCTGATCAATCCATATCAATTTCAGACTTAAAATAATGTACCGATTTAAGACCCACCCATTTCTGGTTAAATCATGCCCACTTCCACTTTAGGCCCTGCCTAGTCGGAGTACAGATACAGATAATTTAGATGGTTCAACAGATACAGATAGTCATGTACTCACTCATCTGTAGTGACAATCTTAAGTTCCAAGCATTCACATCAAGGACTACGAGGTCTGTCCATAAAGTAACGGTCCTTTTTATTTTTTTCAAAAACTATATGGATTTCATTCATATGTTTTTACGTCAGACATGCTTGAACCCTCGTGTGCATGCGTGAGTTTTTCCACGCCTGTCGGTGACGTCATGCGCCTGTGAGCACTCCTTGTGGGAGGAGTCGTCCAGCCCCTCGTCGGAATTCCTTTGTCTGAGAAGTTGCTGAGAGACTGGCGCTTTGTTTGATCAGAATTTTTTCTAAACCTGTGAGACACATCGAAGTGGACATGGTTCGAAAAATTAAGCTGGTTTTCAGTGAAAATTTTAACGGCTGATGAGAGATTTTGAGGTGATTCTGTCGCTTTAAGGACTTCCCACAGTGCGAGACGTCGCACAGCGCTCTCAGGCGGCGTCATCAGCCTGTTTCAAGCTGAAAACCTCCACATTTCAGGCTCTATTGATCCAGGACGTCGTGAGAGAACAGAGAAGTTTCAGAAGAAGTCGGTTTCAGCATTTTATCCGGATATTCCACTGTTAAAGGAGATTTTTTTAATGAAAGACGTGCGGACGGGCTCGCAGCGCCACGACACTCCGCCACAGGAAAAACACCTCTGTTGGAAGCCTTAAGGACAAGTTGGAACATGTCCAGCTGTTAAACAATTTCTCATATACTCACTCCACTGAAAGCCATCAAAAGCCGCCTGGATTTTACAAATGGTTATCAACACGGAGGTGTTTTTCCTGTGCCGCCGCGCCGCGCCGGCTGCGTCCCGACGCGCGGACCCGTCCGCACGTCTTTCATTAAAAAAATCTCCTTTAACAGTGGAATATCCGGATAAAATGCTGAAACCGACTTCTTCTGAAACGTCTCTGTTCTCTCACGACGTCCTGGATCAATAGAACCTGAAATGTGGAGGTTTTCAGCTTGAAACAGGCTGATGATGGCGCCTGAGAGCGCTGAGCGACGTCTCGCACCGTGGGAAGTCCTTAAAGCGACAGTGTCACCTCAAAATCTCTCATCAGCCGTTAAAATTTTCACTGAAAACCATCTTAATTTTTCGAACCGTGTCCACTTCGATGTGTCTCACAGGTTTAGAAAAAATTTTGATCAAACAAAGCGCCAGTCTCTCAGCAACTTCTCAGACAAAGGAATTCCGACGAGGGGCTGGACGACTCCTCCCACAAGGAGTGCTCACAGGCGAATGACGTCACCGACAGGCGTGGAAAAACTCACGCATGCGCACGAGGGTTCATGCATGTCTGACGTAAAAGCATATGAATGAAATCCATATAGTTTTTGAAAAAAATAAAAAGGACCTATACTTTATGGACAGCCCTCGTATAAATGAGAACATCTTGTGGTGACAGTGGCAAGATTGCAGTACACAGACCAGTTTTTGCAGCCTAGTTGTCTGAGTTATGACTGCTGTAATTGTTCTCCAGTTGAATTTTTCCTGGTGCATTTGGTTGCCAGCCCTTGTCAGCAGCTCTTGATGTAACACGGAACTACCTTATTGGCATAGGAGCAGTTGCCTCTGGCAGCTTTTCAGACAGTCACACAAGATTGTCATGTTCATTGGCATAAACCAGGTTGGCTGTGCAGATTGAATGTCTTTACAAGGTGTCTGTAATCCCAACCACCCCGCCCCATTCCCCCATGGATACAGCCCTGTATGAGTCCAGTTTTTAGCAATTCACAAAATTCAGCAGAGTTGTGCCAAATACCTTTGGCATGGAATCAGTTACTGAATGCAAATGACATGACCATTTTTGTATTTCATAATGTGATCCTTTGAATGACAAGAAAGTACCATAATCTGAATACTTTTTGATTACTTAAATCAGTTGCTGCAAATGATGCACTCATGCACATCACAGGGTAAAGAAAATGGCCAAAATCACAAATATTCTTTATCATTCACTCATAACAAATTATAAATTAAATGATAAATTAAGCACTTTATTTCAAAACATATTTTTCAGTTACCTGAAAATTGTCTCTTTTTTTCCCACAAAACAAATACACTCAATGTTTATGTTGTTATAATGCATATTTTTAAATTCAAAGTGATAGCCAGAAAATCAAAAGCTGTTGGCACCTTGTCATAAAGTTTCTTTAAATCCCCAGACGCACATTCCTTCTGGCCTTCTCCAACAGCACTTTCATTGCAAATATTACATCTGTAGTGCTTGTTTTGTTCTCAGAATGAAACCGTATTGCTGCACACAGATCTTCACCTCTTTTCTAAACTGAACTTCCACTACTCTTTCCCATAACTTCAAGCTGTGGCTGATCAAACTTATGCCTCTGTTCTCTATTTACTGCACCTCTGCACATCATCGTTGTTCTTAATAATCTGAACCATTAGAGTTCTTCTTCACTCCTCAGGCATCCTCTCGCATTCCAAAATTTTATTCAACAATCTGGTGAAAAACTCCACTGCCATCATCCCTAAACACTTCATGCCTCCACTCACACACCCGTCCTGGCGTCATGAGCAGGCCTTAGGGTGCCTTGCCCGACCTTGGAGGCAGTTGAGCCCACTCTGGACAGACAAATCTGTCAGTCACCTGCCAACCACAAAAAAGAAAAAACATTGCAGGCTACCATGATTACAATTTGTACTTCAGAGCAAATCGTTGTTTTAAATCAAATGACACCGCTTTCCAAACATTATAATACAAACAATAAACTACAACCAACCAAAACCGGGTTATTTTTCCAAAATGAGATGTCCTCTATTCTTTATGAATGACATCCTGACGTGCAGCAGCCAGGTACAAGAACTCGGCTCATGTCATTAATATCTCAATCGCGTTAATGCATTAATTAATTAACGCCAACCATTTTTTAATCACACGTTAATGCATGTTTTTTTTGGTTTTTTTGCAAGTCTGTCACTGACTGCTGCCACAGACATGGAGAAGGGCACGGAAGTGTAGATGTGTGTCAGGAACATCAGAACTACTAATTTATACCCAGCAGTTTATCCAAGAAAAGGCTTATGGGTTTTTTTTTTCTTACATTAAATAATTTGTAATTAAAATAGTAGTTATAAGTAAAAAAAAAAAAAAATGATTCTTTAGAAATGTTTGTCTATAAATTAAAACCATAACTCCTCTGTTGTTTCAGGTGAGATGATTTCTAGATTAACTTGATAATGAAAGTTGGACATTTACTTTTTTCAAATAATAAAATAGTTACTGTTTAAAGAGCCTTTGTTTTGAGACGACAGGTGAGCTGGACTCTCAGCACATTTAACCAGGTGGTCTCCTCTGCAGCTTCAACCTTAAATTGGTGGCATTTTTGGAAACACTTTCCTCACATTTTGAAATGCAGAGATGTTCTCTTCTTCCATCTGGACTTCAAATGTTGGTATATTATTTAGAGTAACAAAGAAGGCCCTTTATAATCCCATAATGCAAAAGCTGCGGGGATGGGGGCACCTAAGCATCCCCCAAACTCCCAGCTTTTTAAAGTCATTTTTCCATCCCATTACGCTGAGAAAAAAAAACCCTGTTGAGAACCCTGTTAACTGCAACTGCATAAACAAAATGCTGTTGTGCAGTGTTTCCAGAACAAATGTTATGGCACTTTCCTTTATATGGCAGAATTTAAAATAAAATTGTGCTATGCACTACTTTTAAATCCATTTTCATATTTGCGTATAACAACGTGATTAATCGCGATAAATCATGGAAATCATGCGATTAATCGCAATTAAAATTTTTAATCACTGCCCAGCTCTAATTTCAAGGATCCAGTGACCAATTTCACATTTATTTATTTTTTTACTTTAAGACTCAATAAAATGTTCTTGACATAGAAAACCTGGAAACCCTACTTTTAGTACACAGAAAATTCACAAGAGGTATTGATAAGGGAATTGATAAAGAATCAGATCGATAAGCGGAATCGATAATGGCATCGATATCGATAAAATCTTATCAATACCCATCATTAATCGTATTGCCCCAATTCGCATCGTATCGCATTGTGAGGAATTTACTCGCCATCAAATTGCATCGAACTGAAAACAGGAGTAAATCGTATCGCTTTATGTATTGTATTGCTGGTAGTGTATCGAGGTGCATATCGAATCGTTGTCAGTGATGAGATTCACATGCCTAATTGACATTGTTCTTGTTGTTTAGCCCTTTTGTATTTAAATCTTGTGATTTGTTGCTTTTCCATTTTGTTGTTTGCTTTCTTCTATATTTGTTTTGTTTTTCATGTCTGAAATAAAACCTCCATCATAATCTGGGACAAAGAGTCCTCTGAAGCCCTCATTTGTCATCTGTGCTCCTGGATGATCCTTTCATGTGTATTTGTCATTCTGGGAATATGTAAGTATATGTCAACCTCCCTGTGCCATGTGTGTGTCTGCCTCTGTGTGTGTGTGTGTATCTGTGAGAGCATATGACTGTGCATGTCTCTGTTCCTGCATGTGCATGGGTCTCCCTGTCCTCCTGCACTGTCCGGCTCTATCTTTCTGTATCCTGCGTGTGGGTGTGTCTGAGTTTCTGAATGAGCATTCCTTCCCTGTCTTGATCTCTGTTTTCCATGTATGGGAGCCATGGTCTAGCCTTTCAGCCATGTCTACTGGGTCCTTAGGATCTGTTATGTTTCACCTCTGAAGAGTTCCAACTTCTGTGTCTGGGGATATGGTTGTATTGTTGTGTAATATTTACACAACAATACACAATAATATTTGTTCCTGCTCCACGATCCCGCTTATTGTCAGGGTAACTCTTGGCAGCGGGGTGCGGTGGTTTGACAGCTGTCCACAGCGACGGCTCCACCTCTCGCGCATTCAGTTGGGTCTCAGTTTTATATTTTAAGTCTTTTATTTTTCCTTATTGTATTTCTGTTGCTTCCCACTGTGCCGTTGTGTTGGGTTAATGTTCCACTTTGTTCTTGTGTATATTATTCTCTTTATGTATTTTGCAATCATGGTTTTATTTTTCTGTGACATCACTTTGTCCTCCACGTGCTTGTGTTCATCCTCCCTCACACTGATCACACCTGTCTCTTGGTAGTTCTGTTCTGCATCTAAGTCACACCTTTGTTGTTGCCAACTGCCAGTTGAATATGTTGTATTTGGATTTCTTCACTTGCGTGTTGTCAGTTTCCTGTGCCTTGTGTTTTCGTTCTCATTCTCCAGCATTCATCAGTTGTAAGGTCCTCCTCACTGTCTCTTTCAGACAGTTGTCTTTTAGTTCTTGGTTTTTGTCACATTTGCGACATATTTCCTCCTCACTGTCTCTTTGACAGTTGTTTTTCAGTATTTGGTTTTCTTTTTGTTTCTTCTTTTTGTCTGCCAGTGCTACGTTTTGGATTTTGCCCCTTTAAGTATTTTTGTCTGTGTTGAACTCATTAAAGACCTTGTTTTGCACCTTAACCCTATGTTGTCCATCTACCTGAATCTTAGGGTTCAACCTTTGTCTCTTTGGTGGTTTAAACCATACCAGCTGTCCTCATTTCATATTTTGCATTTCCCCATTTTTTTTCTCTCCACATCATCCAGCTTTCTCTCCCACTCATCTTCATTCATCAGCATCTCAAAACACTCCCACCACCTTATCAACACACTGGAATGTCAGCAGATTTCCATAGGCATCCTTGATCACCCTAACCTGTCGCACAACCTTTCCAACTTGGTCTTTCTGTCTGGCCAACCGATACACATCTTTTTCTCCTGCCTTAGTGTTTGGCTTCATGTACAGCTTACAATATGCCCGTTCATTACCCTTTGCTACATCACTTGGCACCTTACACTGCATGTCCTTGTCCTGATGTCTGCTATCTCCATATCTCTGACTTTCCCAATCCTTTTTTGGCAACCTCTTTCACCTTACATTTTGCTGTACTTGTTTATTCCACTACCAAGTCTCCTTGTCTTCCTTCCTCTGTCCAGATGTCATACCCAGTGCATTCACATCTGTAGTAGTTGTCCAGAATCACTTCACCTCCATCTAGTACCTGTCTCACCTCCTCCCTGAACTTTACACAGCATTCTTCTTTCTTCAGATTCCACAGTCTAGATGTGCATGGTGCAAAGAATAAGCAAAATTAGTCCTAGGACTGACCTGTAACAACACAACAACAAACAACCCAAACAATACAATGCCTAATTCAAGTTGGAAAAGTTGTTCTTGACCTTAGTGGGACTTCTGGCACTGAGAGGAGGAAGCTAGTCTCTTGTAGTCAGAGTAGGAGCTGAGTGCCAGCCGTAAGCAGGCCGCAAGGTGGTCATCAGTCATGATGGATCTGTATTTTGACCTGATGATGTTCATATGTGACATCACACAAATATGTTGATCCAACAATCAAATTCTGTGCAGTTTGTCTGAGGTTGGGGTACTTCTCTTTCTGCATTACATTCCAGAATTGGACATTCATGTCAGGTGTTGCTCTGGATTTGAGCTCAATGTAATTTTTCAGAGGGAGGATCTAATTCTCAATAGCACAGCTATCTAGGCTGACGCGTGATGCCACTTTGGAAATTATACAATCCACATCTATATTTTCCCCAAATGGAAAACAGAGAAAACTGACAACAGGCTCAATGGATGCAAAGTCAGTAAAGCACTACTACTGGCTACAAAGCGCGCCTATTACTCTGATTTGATCAACAAAAACAAGCATAACTCAAAGTTGTTGTTCGACACAGTGGCAACGCTTATTCATGGACAACCACCTGTAAGTTGCTCTCCTTTTACAGCAAAAAATTTCTTGGATTACCTTAAGAAGAAAATAGAGGTTAAACATATCCCAGCATGCCTTAACCCAGCCACTACACCCTGCTATTGAGGTGGATGCCATTACTGAGGTATTACCTAGATTTACAGAATTTGACTGTATCTCACTAGGTATGCTGACGAAATGCACAACATCTACAAAAAGCACTACCTGCTTATTTGATCCGATACCAACAAAACTGTTTAAGGACCTGTGGCACATGCTTGGGTCGACTGTGCTGGAAATTATTAATCTCTCATTAACCTTTGGAACTGTTCCTAAATGTTTCAAATCTGCAGTGATTAAACCATTTTAAGAAATCTTATCTTGACCCTAGTGTATTGAAAAACTAGAGGCCGATATCAAATCTATCATTTTGCTCTAAAATTCTGGAAAAGGTGGTTTCACAGCAGCTCGTGGACCACCTTACTGAGAATATTTCTGAGCCACTGCAGTCTACTTTTAGAAAATGTCATTCCACAGAGACAGCTCTCACTAAAGTGGTGAATGATCTCTGCTTGCAATTGATTTGGACACAACTACAGTTCTGGTGCTGTTAGATCTCAGTGCTGCGTTTGATACCATGGATCATCATATTCTACTCAGTAGGCTGGAGAATCATTTTGGGATTACTGGGAGTGCCAGTAACATCATACCTGACCAGTCATTCTCACTGTGTTTTGTACAATAACACCACCTCTAACCTTAGTGACATGAAATTTGGGGTTCCACAGGGGTCCGTCTTAGGTCCCCTGCTTTTATCCCTTTATATAGCAACCCTTGGGAACATATTGCGGCATTTTGGGATTACCTATCATTAACTCAGTTATACATGCTGGTAACTGCTGGTAATCTCATCCACATGAAATCCTTCAAAGATTGCCTTGCATCAGTGAAAAGCTGGATGTCTAGCAATTTGCCAACTTTTAAACTCTGATAAGACTGAAATGATGGTTCTCGGTCCAGTGAGATATCAGCATCAATTTGACCAGCTAAAACCCTACTGTCATAATTCACAGTGAGGCTGGGCACAGAAGGTGGCAGGGTGCAAAATGCAGACTCACAGGCAGGTGGTTGAATAAAAAAGCTTTATCAATACTTCAAGCAGGTGGATTGGTACACAGAATGGCAGTCAGTGTTGTGGAGGTACAGGCAGGTGATTAGCAGAGGCGTCGTCAAAAACAGGCGGGTTCAAGAGCAAGGCAAAACAGTGTAACAAGGGCAAAGACAAAAATCCAGATCCAGACAACAAAGCGAGGTCGAGCACAAAGTGTAAACAAGAGACTGTGACAAGAAGGGCGAAGACGAAGATAACAATATCAACAAACGAGCTCAGATGACAAAACACACAAGGCTTCAATACACAGTGGATAATTAGGATGTGATGTGAAGCAGGTGTGAACAGATGAAACAGATGAGAGACAACTGAGACAAGAGTGCTGTGACAAGTGGGCAAGGAGGTGACAAACAAAATGGGGCGTGGCTAACAGAGATGACGAAGTAGTGGTGAAAGGCAAGAGGGTGAAGTGATCGGAGGACGTGACAGTGATACAAATGAAACTGGGCGTGAAAACATGAGAACCGAGATGAGAAGGGACAGACAAGGGAGTACAGTGACAGCATGGACATGACTAAGAAACAAAAACTAACAATACTAAAATATCCAGACAGAGACGAACTAAAATCCAAAGGCTGCATTGAAACTAAACATGAACAGAATCAGACTGGACAACAAATGGAAATGACTGAATAAAAAGCAACAAGAAAATCGAAGCTGAATCTTATCAGGTCTGGGTAACTGGTTAGGCTGGATGCAAATGCAGGACTCTGACAACAAGCCCTGTAGGTAAAAGCAGTTTATTATAGCAGTAAACGGGGTCTGGTACACAGTAAGGCAGTCCAACAAGAGTAACAATACCAAAAACATCAGGCAAAGGCGTGGTCGAGGATACAGGCAGGTAATCGGAACACATGAGAGGCAACCAGGTTGAGAATACAAAACAGAGCTGGCTAGGCGCATCAATCTGGCAAAGGAACAAGGAAAAAAGAGGAGCTTAAATACACCCAGGTGATGAGGTGCTGATTGGGAACAGGTGTGCGTGGAACACACCAGAAAGAGGGCGTGACCAGAGAGAGAGGGAAATGCCCACCACCAAGAGCCAGCAGAGACAGACAAGAGAGAAAAGGACAGACAGACCCAAATGGAAACCCCAGCAAGAGAACAAACAAAAGCAATAAAAGCAAACCAAACTCAAATCCTGACAAATCTTGAACGGAACTGACAGGAATAATACAACCGAAGACTAACATGATAACCCTGACAAATAAGACTAGTGACACAAGCAATTGTGAAACAACAATCAAAAATTGTGTATCAAAACAAAACTAAACAAGAATGGCACTCTCATGTATGTGGCTGAAATGTGATGAACAGAAAACAAGCTGTGACAAAAGCAACAAATATCAAAGACGGATCGAAAACTAAACAAGAATGATACTAAATGTGTGGTTGATGTGTGAAGAACAGAAACAAGCTGTGAAAAAAACTAAATAAACAGATGATCAAAAAAGCAAATAAAAGATATCAATAAAGAAAGACTGACAGAAAATAATGATCAAGACCTGAGCAGGGGCAAATCCTGACACCTGCATACCGGCCCAGGCTCTGCGTGCTCAGGGTGCAGGACTACTTAGTGTCCCTGGGGTGAATAAAAAGTCTGCGGGTCACAGAGCTTTCTCTTATTGTGCCCCTGTTCTGTGGAATGATCTCTCTGCATCAATAAAATGGACGGATTCTTTAGAGACTTTCAAGTCCAGGCTTAAGACACAATTATTTTCCCTTTTGTATGGCTAACATACTGGTATAGTATGTTACTATGCTTTTTACTCTTTTAAATTCATTGTATTAGTAAAGAGAATGCGTTGTGGCCTCAACTTTATCTTAAGTCTGGGTCTTTTAGTGAAGCTAACAGCTAGTGGCTGGCGATCACCTTAGTATTTCTTCTGTTTTTCTTGTTGCTTAATGCTGACAAATTATACTGTATTTGTTGTCTTTCTGATGCCTGATTCTGTTTTTTCACTCTATCTGAGGTGCGGGTCCATCCAGAGATGGGTGTGGTGTCTACTTCTGCAACCGTCCCGTCCTGTGTACCGGCAACATTTCCTGTATATTCGTTTTGTCAGTTGTGTTGGTAGCATGGCCCAAGCAGAGGGTTGCCCCATTGAGTCTGGTCTGCTTGAGGTTTCTTCCTCAAATCATCAGAGGGAGATTTTCCTTACCACTGTCACCTGTGTGCTTGCTCTGGGAGTTGGTAAGGTTAGACCTTACTTGTGTGAAGCGCCTTGAGGCAACTTTGGTGTGATTTGGCACTATATAAATGAAAATAAATTAAAATTAAAAAATGATTCTTGGTTTTGGGCCTGGTAAAAAAGAACTGTTGTGCTAGCTGACTTTTCAATTCCTGGATTTTTCGAGCACTTCACTTTCCATATTTTGCTATGTTACAGCCTTATCCTAAAATGGATGAAATTAATTTTTTCCCTCAAAATTATACACACAATACACCATAATGACAATGTGAAAAAACTTTGTGTTTTGTTTTGTTGCAAATTTATTAAAAAAAAACCTAAGAAATCATGTGCGCATAAGTATTCACAGCCTTTGCCATGTCACTCAAAATTGACCTCAGGTGCATCCTGTTTCCACTGATCATCCTTGAGATGTTTCTACAGCTTAATTGGAGTCCACCTGGGGTAAATTCAGTTGATTGGACATGATTTGGAAAGACACACACCTGTCTACATATAAGGTCCCACAGTTGACAGTGTATGTCAGAGCACAAACCAAGCATGCAGTCAAAGGAATTGTCTGTA
This sequence comes from Thalassophryne amazonica, assembly GCF_902500255.1. Classification (NCBI taxonomy): domain Eukaryota; kingdom Metazoa; phylum Chordata; class Actinopteri; order Batrachoidiformes; family Batrachoididae; genus Thalassophryne; species Thalassophryne amazonica. Next base: position 57,758,652 of record NC_047112.1, on the reverse strand, counting down.
GACCTCTGAGACAGGATTGTCTCAAGGCACAAATCTGGGGAAGGGTACAGAAACATTTCTGCTGCTTTGACGGTTCCAATGAGCACAGTGGCTTCCATCATCCATAAATGGAATAAGATTGGATCCACCATCATTCTTCCTAGACCTGGCTGCCCGTCTGAGCGATTAGGGGAAAGGAGCCTTAGTCAGGGAGGTGACCATGAACATGATGGTCACTCTGACAGAGCTCCAGCATTTCTCTGTGGGGAGAAGAGAACCTTCCAGAAGGACAACCATCTCTGCAGCAATCTACCAATCATGCCTGTATGGTAGAATGTCCAGATGGAAGCCACTCCTTAATAAAAGGCACATGGCAGCCCACCTGGTGTTTGCCAAAAGGAACCTGAAGGACTGTCAGACAAATTCTGTGGTCTGATGAGACAAAGTGGTGTGAATGCCAGGCATCATGTTTGAAGAAATCCAGCCACCATTTTCCTACAGTGAAGCATGGTGGTGGCAGCATCATGCTGTCGGGATGTTTTTCAGCAGCAAAAACAGGGGCATTAGTCAGGATTGAGGGAAACACGAAGGCAGCAATGTACAGAAACATCCTGGATGAAAACCTGCTCCAGAGCGCGCTTGAACTCAGACTGAGGTAATGGTTCATCTTTCAGCAGAACAATGGTACTAAGCACACAGCCAAGATATCAAAGGAGTGGCTTCGGGACAACTCTGTGAATGTCCTTGAGTGGCCCAGCCAGAGCCCAGACCGGATTGAACATCTCTGGAGAGATCTGAAAATGGCTGTGCACTGACCGTTGTTGCAAAGAGGAATGGGCAAAACTGCCCAAAGATAGGTGCACCAAGCTTGTGGCATCATATTCAAAAAGACTTGAGGCAGAAAATGCTGCCAAAAGTGCATCAGCAAAGTATTGAGGATTGGGTGTGAATACTTATATACATGTGGTTTCTTAGTTTTTTGTTTTTAATAAATTTGCAAAAAATTAAAAAAAAAATTTTATATTGTCATTTTGGGTGTTGTGAGTAGAATTTTGAGGGTAAAATTGAATTTCATCCATTTTGGATAAGGCAGTAACATAACAAAATGTGAAAAAGTTTCTGGATGCACTGTAGAAACCATTTAGGACTACAAGTAGCTGGAGGTACACATTGACAGTAAACTGGATTGGTCTAAGAACTCACTGGCCACTAATAAAAAGAGTCAGCATAGGTTTTACTTTTTACACAGATGCAGATCCTTCAGGGCCTACAGCTGTATGCTGCAAATGTTTTACGTATCTGTGATGGCATCTTCTGCACTGTGGCATGCTGGAGCGGGGTAGCGTGAAAGTGGCAGATACTAACGAGAAGATCTAGAAGGCTGGCTCTGTGCTAGGTGAGGATAGACTGGAAAGTGGCAGAGCAGAGAATGTTGCCAGGGCTGCCAACTCTCACGCATCTGGCGTGACACTCACGCTTTCACAGCATCAATCTCACACTCTCATGCACAAGCAAGAAATGTCACCCCAAAATAAAAAAATTCTCCTGTTAATTTTCTGTTGATGACTAGTTTAGACCAGACCAAACCACAGCACATTAAGGAGGGGAGTTTAAGGCGCACACCTGAAACAGCTGTTAACATCTGCTGAGAACATTCTGAAAGCAGCTCTGATCATTGATTCAATGAAAACCTTGCACCTGATACACAATGATGCCTAATCTGACCGCTTTTTCAGTAACGAGTAATCTAATGCGTTAATCTTTCCAAATCAGTAATCTGATTAAAGTCACTTCTTCATGTCACTGTGCGTTACTATTATCTTTGTATTGTGAGTTGATCGCAGCATAAAAACCGGCCTGTGAGCAGGGGGAGGTCAGGGTTCGACTGAACTGCCCACTTCACACACTTTCATTGAGCTGCCACCCTTTCATCCGCTGTTCAGCAGGTGTGTCTCAAAGCACGGTTACGCTCAGAGCTATGATTTTTCAAAGACATTTTTACGCTTTTTTTTTCCTTTAAAACTGTGCCGCTTTGTGTGTCCTCACAAGAAACTGCTGATCCGCGACGTGTTGTAAATACTAACGCTTTTTTCCACCAAAATGTGCCTAAAGTCTCTTTCTGAGGACGACATGACATAAGAAAAAAATGCTGATTCAACTTTCTTACCTGTCAGTCTGGTCACGTTTTCTGCATAAATGAATGTTATGCATTCATACTTCTCACACAACAAACCAGGGGCGAATCAAACCAGAAAGGGGACATGGGGGAGGGGTGCTGTTCCCAACAACAGCCTCAGATACTATACTATACTACTACTAATACTACTTACAATAATAATAATAATAAAAATTTCAACAACGAAAGAAAGAATTTAAATGTTAGAAAGAATCTAATCGTTACATTTATAAACAATGTTGGTTAGAAATTGTAGGTTTTACCATTACAGTGCCGTTAGTTAAATAAGATAAGATAAAACTTTAGTGATCTCACAGAGGAGAAATTCACGTTACGTCAGCTCTTAAAAAACACACAAGATGGGTGCAAGTAGAGGAAAATGTTCATCAACAGCGTGTGCAAAGATAAGCAATAATAATACTAATAACAGTACAATGAAATGAGAAAATGAGGTATAAATAGAATATATATAATATATATATATATATATATATACATGCACACATACACATATGCACACCCGTACACACATACATACATATACATAATATATGCATATATATATATATATATATATATATATATATACACAGTAGTGTTCAGAATAATAGTAGTGCTATGTGACTAAAAAGATGAATCCAGGTTTTGAGTATATTTCGTATTGTTACATGAGAAACAAGGTACCAATAGATTCAGTAGATTCTCACAAATCCAACAAGACCAAGCATTCATGATATGCACACTTTTAAGGCTATGAAATTGGGCTATTAGTAAAAAAAAGTAGAAAAGGGGGTGTTCACAATAATAGTAGTGTGGCATTCAGTCAGTGAGTTCATCAATTTTGTGGAACAAACAGGTGTGAATCAGGTGTCCCCTATTTAAGGATGAAGTCAGCACCTGTTGAACATGCTTTTCTCTTGGAAAACCTGAGGAAAATGGGACATTCAAGACATTGTTCAGAAGAACAGCGTAGTTTGATTAAAAAGTTGATTGGAGAGGGGAAAACTTATACGCAGGTGCAAAAAAGTATAGGCTGTTCATCTACAATGATCTCCAATGCTTTAAAATGGACCAAAAAAACAGATGCGTGGAAGAAAACGGAAAACAACCATCAAAATGGATAGAAGAATAACCAGAATGGCAAAGGCTCACCCATTGATCAGCTCCAGGATGATCAAAGACAGTCTGGAGTTACCTGTAAGTGCTGTGACAGTTAGAAGACACCTGTGTGAAGCTAATTTATTTGCAAGAATCCCCCGCAAAGTCCCTCTGTTAAATAAAAGCCGTGCAGAAGAGGTTACAATTTGCCAAAGGACACATCAACTGGCCTAAAGAGAAATGGAGGAATATTTTGTGGACTGATGAGAGTAAAATTGTTCTTTTTGGGTCCAGGGCCGCAGACAGTTTGTGAGACGACCCCCAAACTCTGAATTCAAGCCACAGTTCACAGTGAAGACAGTGAAGCATGGTGGTGCAAGCATCATGATATGGGCATGTTTCTCCTACTATGGTGTTGGGCCTATATATCGCATACCAGGTATCATGGATCAGTTTGGATATGTCAAAATACTTGAAGAGGTCATGTTGCCTTATGCTGAAGAGGACATGCCCTTGAAATGGGTGTTTCAACAAGACAATGGGCCTCATGTATCAAAGTTGCGCACTTGTGGCGTAAATTTACGGCGTAAACTTGAAATACAACAAAGTCGCCGTGACATGTATCAAGCAGTGCGCACCTGCCCATTTCTGGCGTACGCCTGACGTGATCTTGATAAATGCGGGTGGAAACAATCGTAATTATAATAAACACGCCCATAAATATTCGGACTCCGCTTCAGACACACCCTCATTTTACGACATGGAAGACGGCAAAGAAAAAGAACTCCACCAATCACGACGCGTACCAGTAGAGCGTCAAAAGCGGCCATCGCATCAATTGTTTTGTAGTATAATCAAAAAAGTGTTAGTGGTCCCTCGTTTATCACGGGAGTTACGTTCTAAAATAGCCCATAATACGTGAAACCGCGACGTTAGGCATCGTTATTTTTTACAATTATTATAGACGTTTCAAAGCTGTAAAACCCCTCACTACACAGTTTATACACTTTCTCAATCAGGCATGAACATTTTCTCACTTTTCTCTCGTGTGTAAACACTCTCAAAGTTCAAACCTTAGTAGGAAAATATACCAAACTGTTTTCAGGTCCAAACATTTGTGTTGGGAAAGTGTAGTGACACGGACCCACAACAGGGGGCGTAAATGATCGGCAGTGAAAGAGTCGAATATGAACACTTACTGTTGTGAAAGAGCACAACAAAATACACAGGATTACAGAATTTGAGCAAACAGTCAATCCACAAAGGTGACGTGTGGGCAGGCTTGAGGATAGAAGACGTCTGTCCTGAGAAGAACCGGAACCACACAATTCTCCTCCGCCACCGACCTGGAGAATACTGGAGCCGCCAAGTTCCGAGTCCCAGGTGGCCACCGTCTCCGAGTGTCGGATCTGGTACTGCTGGCGAGGAGCAACAAACAGTCAGATGTGGGTGCGTGCACACCCAGTAACAACAATGGTGGTAATTCCACCTCCACCTCTAATACACACTCGTGCAGCTCCTGTCTAACCACTTATCTGGTTGGGGTGTGAAGTGAAGCCGTCACTGATCACACCAAACGCCAATCTCTCAGATAAGGAACACCACAGGAAAGCGGCTGCAAAAAGAGTTCAGACTAAGACACAGTTTAGTGTTAAGGCTGAGACTATTACCTTCACAGGTAGATGATATCTCGGCAACGAGGTGGAGATGATGTCCAGTTTTTATGGAGTGGAATGATGAAGTGTAGATGGATAACAGCTGTCATGAGATAATGAGTGACAGCTGTCACCCCCCGCTGTGGTCCGTAGGCGGGCAACGCCCTCTCATGCCTGCAGCCCGCACTTCAGGCAGGGCACCCTCTGGTGGTGGGCCAGCAGTACCTCCTCTTCTGGCGGCCCACACAATTTGTTTGAGAAATAAAAATAGAACGTTTTCCTATAAATAATTATGATGGCATTAGAACTAACAAATGATTTTAACGATCAACGAACGAGGTCGGACACATAGAAATTATTAATAGTGACTCACCAGTATTCCACAGATTGCGCCTCTGCGTCCTGACGCTGCGCCTTTTCCACCTCTCTGCAGCAGGTGTTTGTTTCCGTGTGACAACACAGTTATGAGTAGTTGTTGGCACTCTTTTCTCTTCTGGGCGACAAGATTCTTATAAAAAGATACACAGAACACTGTAAAAAAAAAAAAAAAAAGGCATGCAAAATTGGACTAAATACTCCGAGATTCCGAGGCCACAACAGGTGAACGGCGTTATAGCGAGGGACCACTGTATTCTCTTTTCACATGTCAATAATTCTTGACGTGGATATTTGCTCGCTCAATTAATAAGACACGCCTAATCTGTCAGATTTCTTTATTTTTTAAATGTATTTCTGTATTTATTTTATTGTGACAACCGAATGGAGACGACAAAACCTGAATGCAGCACGGGCGAATTAAGGGAATGACAAAACTACAGTTGTTGTTATAAAAAAAAAAAGCCCTCCATAAAGCTAGGACATCTTTCTACTCATCACTAATTGAAGAAAATAAGAACAACCCAGGTTTCTTTTCAGCACTGTAGCCAGGCTGACAAAGAGTCAGAGCTCTATTGAGCTGAGTATTCCATTAACTTTAACTAGTAATGACTTCATGACTTTCTTTGCTAACAAAATTTTAACTATTAGAGAAAAAATTACTCATAACCATCCCAAAGACGTATCGTTATCTTTGGCTGCTTTCAGTGATGCCGGTATTTGGTTAGACTCTTTCTCTCAGATTGTTCTGTCTGAGTTATTTTCATTAGTTACTTCATCCAAACCATCAACATGTCTATTAGACCCCATTCCTACCAGGCTGCTCAAGGAAGCCCTACCATTATTTAATGCTTCGATCTTAAATATGATCAATCTATCTTTGTTAGTTGGCTATGTACCACAGGCTTTTAAGGTGGCAGTAATTAAACCATTACTTAAAAAGCCATCACTTGACCCAGCTATCTTAGCTAATTATAGGCCAATCTCCAACCTTCCTTTTCTCTCAAAAATTCTTGAAAGGGTAGTTGTAAAACAGCTAACTGATCATCTGCAGAGGAATGGTCTATTTGAAGAGTTTCAGTCAGGTTTTAGAATTCATCATAGTACAGAACAGCATTAGTGAAGGTTACAAATGATCTTCTTATGGCCTCGGACAGTGGACTCATCTCTGTGCTTGTTCTGTTAGACCTCAGTGCTGCTTTTGATACTGTTGACCATAAAATTTTATTACAGAGATTAGAGCATGCATAGGTATTAAAGGCACTGCGCTGCGGTGGTTTGAATCATATTTGTCTAATAGATTACAATTTGTTCATGTAAATGGGGAATATTCTTCACAGACTAAAGTTAATTATGGAGTTCCACAAGTTCTGTGCTAGGACCAATTTTATTCACTTTATACATGCTTCCCTTAGGCAGTATTATTAGACGGTATTGCTTAAATTTTCATTGTTACGCAGATGATACCCAGCTTTATCTATCCATGAAGCCAGAGGACACACACCAATTAGCTAAACTGCAGGATTGTCTTACAGACATAAAGACATGGATGACCTCTAATTTCCTGCTTTTAAACTCAGATAAAACTGAAGTTATTGTACTTGGCCCCACAAATCTTAGAAACATGGTGTCTAACCAGATCCTTTACCCTGACCTCTAGTAATACTGTGAGAAATCTTGGAGTCATTTTTGATCAGGATATGTCATTCAAAGCACATATTAAACAAATATGTAGGACTGCTTTTTTGCATTTACGCAATATCTCTAAAATTAGAAAGGTCTTGTCTCAGAGTGATGCTGAAAAACTAATTCATGCATTTATTTCCTCTAGGCTGGAATATTGTAATTCATTATTATCAGGTTGTTCTAAAAGTTCCCTAAAAAGCCTTCAGTTAATTCAAAATGCTGCAGCTAGAGTACTAACAGGGACTAGGAGAGAGCATATCTCACCCATATTGGCCTCTCTTCATTGGCTTCCTGTTAATTCTAGAATAGAATTTTAAATTCTTCTTCTTACTTATAAGGTTTTGAATAATCAGGTCCCATCTTATCTTAGGGACCTCATAGTACCATATCACCCCAATAGAGCGTTTCGCTCTCAGACTGCAGGCTTACTTGTAGTTCCTAGGGTTTGTAAGAGTAGAATGAGAGGCAGAGCCTTCAGCTTTCAGGCTCCTCTCCTGTGGAACCAGCTCCCAATTCAGATCAGGGAGACAGACACCCTCTCTACTTTTAAGATTAGGCTTAAAACTTTCCTTTTGCTAAAGCTTATAGTTAGGGCTGGATCAGGTGACCCTGAACCATCCCTTAGTTATGCTGCTATAGACATAGACTGCTGGGGGGTTCCCATGATGCACTGTTTCTTTCTCTTTTTGCTCTGTATGCACCACTCTGCATTTAATCATTAGTGATCGATCTCTGCTCCCCTCCACAGCATGTCTTTTTCCTGGTTCTCTCCCTCAGCCCCAATCAGTCCCAGCAGAAGACTGCCCCTCCCTGAGCCTGGTTCTGCTGGAGGTTTCTTCCTGTTAAAAGGGAGTTTTTCCTTCCCACTGTAGCCAAGTGCTTGCTCACAGGGGGTCGTTTTGACCGTTGGGGTTTTACATAATTATTGTATGGCCTTGCCTTACAATATAAAGCGCCTTGGGGCAACTGTTTGTTGTGATTTGGCGCTATATAAAAAAAAAATTGATTGATTGATTGATTGATTGAATTTCATAGTCTAAAACGATCACACCACATGAAGTTAAGATCAGCGCTGCTCTGGCTCCAGGCTTGAAGTCTGGAGAAAAAGGCGAGCAGCACTGTCTTTGCAGTAACGCTGTGACCATGGATCGTGCTCCATAACAATCCCGCAAAAGCGGGATTTGTATTGATTATTATGTAGTATAATCAGGAAAGTGTTATTTATGTAACACATGCATTGATTTGTATAATGGCACTGTTTATCATGTTGATCATCTTCATTTCTATGTGGATTCCAGCGCTGGTTCATTTTGGTGTATAATTTACACCACCTCTCGACCTGGTGTATATTTTCAGCGCAGCGTACGCCAACGACCACATTGATAAATGCCAAGTAGCGCAGCCGTTTTGGCGTACACCCCATATACGCTCAAATATCGCCGTACGCAACGTTGATACATGAGGCCCAATGACCCCAAGCACACTAGTAAACAAGCAAAATCTTGGTTCCAAACCAACAAAATTAATGCCTCGCAGATGTGAAGAAATCATGAAAAACAGCTGTTATACAACTAAAGGCTAGTTTAGTGATTCACAGGATTGCTAAAAAAGCAGTTTGAACATAATAGTTTTGAGTTTGTAGCATCAACAGCAGATGCTACTATTATTGTGAACACCCCCTTTTCTACTTTTTTTTTTTTATTTATTAATAGCCCAATTTCATAGCCTTAAGAGTGTGCATATAATGAATGCTTGGTCTTGTTGGATTTGTGAGAATCTCCTGAATCTACTGGTACCTTGTTTCCCATGTAAGAATAAGAAATATACTCAAAACCTGGATTAATCTTTTTAGTCACATAGCACTACTATTATTCTGAACACTACTGTATGTACGTACATATATAAGTACATATGCATATATATAAACATGGTTGGGATTGAAAAAGAGATAGGAACATCTTATTTACAATATGTGAAGTGGAGTTTAGATGTGATAAGGTGACATTAGTGCAGGGATTTGTAAACGAGCTGTTATTGCACATGATTTGTGGACATATTAATATTGCACGTGATTTGTGGACATATTATTGCATGTGGTTATTTTACAGTGTTATTGTACAGCCTGACAGCAGCAGGGAGGAATGACCTGCGGTTTTGTTCCTTCTTGCACTGAGGGTCCCTCAGCCTGTCACTGAATGAGCTGCTCAGCTCCACTACAGTCCAGTGCAGAGGGTGAGAGGAGTTGTTCATGATGGATTTGAACTTGGCTAACACCCTCCTCTCAGCCACCTCCTCCAGAGAGTCCAGAGGACAGCCCAGGACAGAGCTGGACTTCCTGACCAGCTTATTCAGTCTCTTTCTCTCCCGCTCTGTCCTGCCCGGGGCCCAACAGACGACAGCATAGAGGAGAGCTGAGGCTACAATAGAGTCATAAAAGGTCTTAAGCAGAGGCCTGCTCACTCCAAAGGATCTCAGTCTCCTCAGGAGGTGGAGGCGACTCTGGCCTTTTTTGTACAGGGCGTCAGTGTTGTGAGTCCAGTCCAGTTTGTTGTTGAGGTGAACACCCAGGTATTTGAAATTGTCCACAGTTTCTATGTCCTCCGGAGTCATCAGAGAACTTCTGGAGATGGCAGCTGTCCGTGTTGTAGGTGAAGTCCGAGGTGTAGAGGGTGAAGAGGAAAGGCGAGTGGACGGTGCCCTGGGGGGCCCCGGTGCTGCACCTTACCACCTCAAACTGACAGCCACGCAGCCGCACATACTGCGGTATGGGCGGTCAGTGAGGTAGTCGATGGTCCAGGCAGCGAGATGTCCATCCACACCTGCGTCCTCCAGCTTCCCCCACAGCAGCGCCAGTCTGATGGTGTTGAAAGCGCTGGAGAAATCAAAGAACATGACTCTCACAGCGCTCCCGCCGGTCTCCAGGTGGGTGAGCACTCGCTGAGGTAGGTAGGTGACAGCGTCATCTACCCCAACATTGGGCCTGTAAGCAAACTGCAGCGGGTCCAGGATGTCGCTCACTACGGTGCGGAGGTGAGACAGGATGAGCTGTTGCATGGTCTTCATGAGGTGGGAGGTCAGGGCAACTGGTCTGTAGTGGGCTGGTTCCTTGGCGTGCGGTGTTTTGGGAACCGGGACCACACAGGAGCTCTTCCACAGGGTGGGGACCACCCCCAGGCTGATGCTCTTGTTGAAGATGTGGCTGAGGACCTCACAGAGCTCATCTGCACAGGTCCTCAGCAGCCTCGGGGAGATCCCATCAGGTCCTGCTGCTTTATGTGCTGCTAAATATGAGGTCCTGCTGCTAAATATGAGGTCAAGAAAGATGTCTTTATTTAATTTTTTATAAAACAAGTATTTATGTTCATTGAAGTAAAGAAAAGTGTGTATTGGCAAAATGGGTTATTTTCATGTTGAGGTGGCGGTTTGCAGCCGAGTGTGAAGCATCCGGGATGAAAATCAGCACCTCCAAATCCGAGGCCATGGTTCTCGACTGGAAAAAGGTGCTTTGCCTTCTTCAGGTCAGTGGAGTGTCCTTGCCTCAAGTGGAGGAGTTTAAGTATCTTGGGGTCTTGTTCACGAGCGAGGGACGGATGGAGCGTGAGATCGACAGACAGATCGGTGCAGCGTCTGCAGTGATACGGTCGCTGTATCAGACCGTCGTGGTGAAGAGAGAGCTGAGCAGGTGGGCAAAGCTCTCAATTTGCCGATCGATCTACATTCCGACCCTCACCTATATGGTCATGAGATTTGGCTCATGGCCGAAAGAACGAGATCGCGAGTACAAGCGGCCGAGATGAGTTTCCTCCGCAGGGTGGCTGGGCGCTCCCTTAGAGATAGGGTGAGGAGCTCGGTCACTCCTTCTTGCACAGTCACTCAGTTTTTGAGAACTGATTTACCATAGAGTGTCATACTGTTTGTATTTCTTCATAATTGATGTAAATAAAGTCCAAGACATATTCAGTGACTTGGAAATGTTCATGTATCCATCCCTTGACTTGTCTGAAGAAATATGGCAATAAAACTGATTATTTACAAGTATTATACCAAAGTGTTCCATTACAACTCATCATCTTGGCTTTTACATTTTTAATTCATTTATATCAAGTTGGAGAGATTCAATTTGAGTTTGAGGAAGATAACTGTAGAAGTTTTTATACTGAGGAACCTGAATTATTATTATTTTTATTTTTATTTTTTGAAATGGCATAAACAAATTAAAATGCATGAAATATCAAATGGTCCAATACTTTTGGAGGGCACTGCACCGTGTGTGTGTGTGTGTGTGTGTGTGTGTGTGTGTGTGTGTGTGTGTGTGTGTGTGTGTGTGTGTGTGTGTGTGTGTGTGTGTGTGTGTGTGCGCGCTGTGTGTGTGTGTGTGTGCAAGCATCTGAACTGTTGGCTGCACTTCATTTGCCCTTCAAGAACATACAAATACAGCCTTGAAGAAGATGTTGGAATCCTGTATGTGTTCCCATGAAGCTATCCTTGCTTAAAACATGTCAATATTTATAAATGTTCTTAAGATGTTGACAGTAATTAGCAGCTGGCAAACAAAAAACAATAAGACGTCGTGTTCTCTCACTGCTCTGTCTTCTCTTTCTCAACTGTCTTCATATTTCAGACTGAACTATAACTACATCCAGCCTGTTTATTTTGGAGCTCACAAGTCAGATACAACATATTTGACAGGTTATAATGGAAGACATGAGTCAGTTATTGTTAAAACAATAATCATCAACATCATCATCATAATCAGGGGTGACGGTGGTCCAGAATGGTGTTCTGGTACCTTTGATTACTTTTTACACAACTTCAGTTAAATTCCAAGCTAAAACAAACAAACAAAAAACAACTAACACTGCAGCAGAAACAGCTCTGCTCTGACTCATAAAGAAGAAAAAGAACATGACTTTCCAATCATAGTTGATGAAGATTCGCTAAAGCTTTCTGTAAATGTGCCATCATGTATTTCATGCAAATTATTGGTTGAGCTAATAGGATTAATAAATGGAATAGTTTTGACAGTGTTGAATGTTTGGTCTCCAAAGTAAAGGTCAAACAAGGTCTACGTCTATTGGATTCTATGACATGTTACATATGTTACCCCGTAACATAAGTAAGGATGATGCATGGTCCAAACTATTCCTTTTTAAAACCGTGTTAACTCAACTAGTACTTTGCCAAAAAGTGGAGCAACTTTAAGTTTTGACCCCTGTACAAACCGACACTGACCTTTGTCACCATTCTTGCTGTTTTGGGTGTCTGTGTAGGGAGGGGCGGGCGCTGTGTGTGACTGGCCAATCACAGAGCGTGAAGACAGTCAGTTAGCCGTGCGTGCGTGCAAGCATCTCAAATGTCGGTTGCACTTCATTTGCCCTTCAAGGACATACAAATACAGCATTGAAGAAGATGTTGGAATCCTGTATATTCCCATGAAGCTATCCTTGCTTAAGACATGTCAATATTTACAAAAAGTTCTTAAGATGTTACGATGACAGTAATTATCAGCCGGCAAATAAGAAACAATAAGATGTCATGTGAGAGGCAAATAAAGAAACATGCTTAAAAAGGTGGGGAGTCTGGGGGAGCAGACTCCCCCCCCCCCCGAAGCTGAAAGGTTTTTCCCATGCTAATGCACCCCTGAAGCATTTACTAAAAAAAAAAAAAATCTGAAGGGCCTAAATGACATGGTGACACCCTGAAGAGCTTCGCTCGTTCATGTCCGTGACACATCACACATCACATATGTGTGTGTATGTATGTATATATATATATATATATATATATATATATATATATATATATATATATATATACGAGGTCTGTGATAAAAAAAAGTGGTCCTTTTTATTTTTTTCAAAAAATAAATGGATTTGATTCATATGTTTTTACGTCAGACAAGCTTGAACCCTCGTACGCATGCGTGAGTTTTGTCATGCCTGTCGGTGACGTCATTCACCTGTGGGCAGGCTTTGAGTGAGGTGTGGACTCCCCCTCCCGTCGGAATCTCTTTGTCTGAGAAGCTGCAGGGAGACGGCGCACGTTGCTTTATCAAATTTTTTCAGGACCGGTGAGGGATATCCGTGTGGACACTATTCGACAAATTCAGCTGGTTTTCGGTGTCAAGTTTAACAGCTGATGAGAGATTGTGGAGTTTCTTTCGCTTTAAGGACAGCTCACAAAGCGGATCGGCGCGGCGCGGTCGGAGGTGGCGTCTGTCTGGCTGTTTCGAGCTGAAAACATCCTAATTTAAAGCTCTGTTCACCCAGGACGTCATCAGAGAACAGAGAAGTTTCAGAAGAAGCCGGCATCAGGAGTTTACCCGGACATTCCACTGTTAAAGGAGATTTTGTAATAAAAGAACGTGCGGACGAATTTGCCGAGTTGGATCCGTGACGACGTGGCAAATCCGTCTGCACCGCGACATGAAAAACACCTCCGTGTTGAAAACCATTTGTAAAATTCAGGCGGCTTTTGATGGCTTTCAACAAGTGAGTATCTGAGAAATTGTTTAACAGCTGGGGATGTTCCAACTTGTCCATTAAGGTTTCCAATGGAGGTGTTTTTCCTGTGGCGACCCCCCGTGGTCGGGTCCGGCCCGACATGTGAATCTGCCCGCACGTTCTTTCATTACAAAATCTCCTTTAACAGTGGAATGTCTGGATAAACTCCTGATCCCGAATTCTTCTGAAAGTTCTGTTATCTCACGACGTCTTGGGTCCACAGAGCCTGAAATTAGGAAGTTTTCAGCTTGAAACAGCGAGACGACGCCGCCTCGGAGCGCAGATCGCCGTCGGGCGCCGTGGGCCATCCTTACGGCGACAGCAAAACTCCAAAATCTCTCATCAGCCGTTAAAATTTTCACAGAAAACCAGCTGAATTTATCGAATGGTGTCCACTCAGTTGTGCCTTACAGGTTTTGAAAACATTTTTATCAAAGAAAGCAGCAGTCTCTGAGCCATTCCTAAACAATGAAAAAATCGACGAGAGGGTGGGCCACTCCTCACTCAAAGACTGCCCACAGGCGAATGACGTAACCGACAGGTGTGAAAAAACTCTCGCATGCTTGAACCCTCGTGGGCATGTCTGATGTAATCACACGTGATTCAAATCCATATAGTTTTTGAAAAAAATAATAAGGTCTGTTACTTTTCTCACAGACCTCGTGTGTGTATATATATATATATATATATATATATATATATATATATATATATATTAGAGCGAACAGATTATTAGCCTTCCAATTAAGTAAACAGCAGAACAGCTCCAATGCCATCCTTTGAGTCTGTGTATATCTTTATCCTTTTAGATGGATCGAAAAACGTCAACACTGGCTCTGTTGTGAGAGTTGTTGTCAGATGGGACCATTCTGCCTCATGTTCAGATGTCCACTTGAACTCACACCTGTCACGCAGTAGCTCTCTTAAGTGCACAGTCTTTGAGGATAAGTTCGGTATGAATTTTCCAATGAAATTGATCATGCCTAATGCACGCAGCACACCTTTTTGTCTTCTGGTCTTGGCATTTCCAGTATTCCTTTGATCTTGCTTATGTCTGGTTCAACACCGGCTGCTGACAACTTATCACCAAGAAAGGTGATTTCCTTCACTCCGAACTGACACTTGGATGTGATCAGCTTCAGCTGGTACTTCTGGACTCTCTGAAGCACTTTGATGAGCCTTTCATTGTGTTGCTCAAGAGTAGATCCCCATAAGATCAAGTCATCGACATACACACGTACACCTTCAATGCCCTCTATGATGTGCTCCATCGTTGTGTGGAACTTCTGAAGTGGAGCATATGCCAAAAGGCATTATCTGGAAGCAGTAGCGCCCATACGGTGTATTGAAAGTGCAGTACTTTGTACTGTCCTCATGCAGTTTTAACTGCCAGAAGCCTTGAGAGGCGTCCGATTTACTGAAGTATTTGGCACCAGCCATCTCGCTTGTTATCTCATCTCTGGTAGGTATTTGATAATGTTCTCTTTTTATGTTGTTATTTAGATCTTTTTGATCCATGCACACACGTAGTTCTCCATTCGATTTTCTGACACACACCATCGAATTCACCCATTCCGTGGGCTCTTCCACTTTCTTTATCACACCCAGTGACATCATTCTATCCAGTTCTTGTTTCAGCTTTTCTTGTAGGGGAGCTGGAACGCGCCTGGGAGCATGGACGACTGGCTGTGCATCATCCTTCAGTTGTATCTTGTAGGTGAATGGTAAGACTCCAAACCCCTGGAAGATGTCTGGGTATTGGTTCACTATTGACTCCACACTGGTCTGGCTATTAACATTGTTAATGCAGTAAACCCTCTTCACTAAGCCTAAATTTTCACATGCAGTGTCACCTAATAATGAGTCATGTCCATCCGGAACAACTACAAACATAAGGTGATGCTCTTTTCCTTTAATTTTCACTTTTAGTTTGCATGTGCCTTTTGTGGTATTGTTGTGTCCATTGTAGGCTTTGAGCTTCACTGAGCTGGGATGGATGCGTGGTTTCACCTTAATTGCTCTGATGTCACACTCACTGATTAAATTGGCCTTTGCCCCTGTGTCTAACTTCAGCGGAATGACTGCACCGTTTATCTCCAATGGCACCATCCACTTGTCCTTTCCAACACAGGTTGCATTTGTGCACTGTTCAATGTCTTTTGGCTGTGCTGCCATGCTATCTTCAGCCTGCGCTACCATACCGACAAAGAACGAATCAGCAAGCTCCATTTCCTCCACTGTGTGGACTCGATCACTGCCACTCTTTTTCCCTTTGAAAAAGCATTGCTTAGCAAAGTGATTCTTCCCTTTACATTTGCTACACGTTTTGCCAAATGCTGGGCATTGTTTAGGTGCATGCTGATTGCCACATCTTTTGCATGAAAATGTCTCCGTGTCTTTTTGCTGTTTACTCTGTTTTTTCTGTTTCTGCATTTGCTTATTCACTGCAGCCATGGGCACCGTTGCACTCTCCTGATCCTTCTGCCCACTGAATGTTTTTGCATGCTGCTTAGCCAGTTCGCTCATGTTGCCAATTTTAATAGCCTCAGCTAACTTTAGTTCAGGTTCTCGTAGTAACCTCTCTCTCACTTTTTTGTTGTGCACTCCGAACACTATTTGGTCACGAATCATTGAGTCTTTCAGTTCTCCGAAGTTACATGTTCTTGCTTTCAATTTCAAGTCCATCACAAAAGCATCAAAACTTTCAGTTTGCAATTGCATGCGGGATCGAAACACATACCGTTCGAATGTCTCGTTCTTCTTTGGTGAACAGTGTTCATCAAACTTTTCCACAACTTTGTCGAACTGTTCCTGGTGATCCCTTTCAGCAAATACAAACGTATTAAATACCTCGACAGCTTGAGGTCCCGCGACGGTGAGAAGCAGTGCTGTTTTCTACGCGTCTGGCTTTGTGTCCAGGCCCAGTGCTTGCAGGTACAACTTGAATCGTTGTTTGAACGTTCGCCACTCACAGTCCACATTTCCAGTCCAATTCAGAGGTTCAGGCGGCTTCACACTTTCCATGACATCTGTTGGACCACTCCTGGTACCATGTAATGTTTCTAATGTTATGGAAGAAACTTGGGTTCATCACTAAACTTATTTATTAACATAGCAAGTCAGGAGGATACAGGTACACTGTGATATGTATGTTCATTCTTCATCTACTGATGACTTCCAACACACAGACACACATCCGGGGGTACATCATATCTGCAGCCATCTAGTGGCAGGGGGTAAAACTGCAACTAATTAACTTATCATTACAATGAACGTCTTTAAAGAAAAAGGAGATGAGCCACCTGTATCCATTGACAACAAACCTTCTGGAGCCTGGACTGGGTCGATTAGCTGCTGTTGGAGGGCTGGTTCCGTCCGTCCGGCGTCGATATTGGGCAGCGTGACCTCACCTGGGTCGGAGGGGTTCACTGAGGTGTCCCCGGGTGATCCCAGGGCTGGTGTCGGCTGGTTTCACCAGCTGCTGCAGTCAGGTGTGGAATCAGCAAAGTTGTCAGCTTGCAGTGACCCAGAGGTGGAAAGTGTTTGTTGAAAATGGTGCCTGGTAGCTTAAAAATGATTGGAGCCAAATTAAAGTCTTTGTGACTTTAGAAAAAGTAAAACTTTAATAAGAGCGTTGAAAATTGAATGAAAAAGGAAAAGTCGCTTTTTCTGTAAATTCACTCTTAATTTGAAAAGCTCAGCTCGGACGTTCTCTTAAAAATTCAAAAGCTTGATGCACCTTAAAAGCGTCAGGTTAAAGTTTGAGTTTGTCCCAAAGGTAAAGAATGAATGAATGAATAAATGCCACGTGGTAGCTTAGCTTAGCAATGGCTCTTGGCCCAAAATAAAATTAAGCGTTTGCAAAGAAGAGAGAAGAGAGGCTGGAGAAGAGGAAGAGGAGAAAAGGGAGCAGAGAAGAGGGAAGAGTGTTCTAACTTTTAAAGGAGACTTACATCACCAAACTCCGCCCATTGAGGGTGTGTAATCTCAAACACTTCATGTCTTAGAGCAGGCAGAAATGATTAAACTATTTAAACACATTAATTAATTTGAAATACAATTTGTTCTAAGGCACCCAAATGAACACTTTATTACAAGACATTTAAACACATCCTTTGGATAAACAGAGTACTTCATCAGCATTTTAGATACTGAAAAAAGGTCACACACACACAATCAGTTAACATGAGCACATCAATAAATAGAATGACTACATGCAAAGCATTTCGTTTGAATAATAAATGTAACAACATTATAAGTATTTTGATATAAATGAGAGACATACTGATGTAAATTCTTATTTCAAACCAAAGGTCTTTTCTTTGCTTTACTCAAGATAAAAGTTAGTTGTGAAGAATCAACGATGCACACCCGTCTGGTTGTGGGGGAAGTTTTGCACTTTGGAGAGGTGCTTGCCTTAGTTGGCTCATACATTAGGTGTCCTCCTGTCTTGGAAAAGATTCAAGATTCAAGAGAATTTTATTGTCATATGCACATAGGAACATGTTCCCTGCACAATGAAATGTGTCTACTGCATTTAACCCATCCTAATTGCCAGTTAGGAGCAGAAGTCGCCTTTAGGCGCCCGGGGACCAGCTCCAGATGTACATCCCTGCCTTGGTCAACAGCAGGGCTGAGCAAACCATGACCGGCCTCATGACAACAGACGACACACACGTAACACATAACACACATAAGCCGGCCTGGTACATGAACACATATAAAAGCACACACAAGGTAAACTTGGGAGAGAAAAGCCTTCATAGCTGCTGTGTTGTACCACACAGCAGTGATGAAGGAAAAAAAAAACATTCAGCACAATAAACAATGATCACACAACAACAACAAGACGAGAGAAGACGACCGAGATTTGGATGAGTCCAGTTATCAGACAGAACACTCCGGAGGCAGCCTTAGGCGCCATCAACGGCCTTGTCCATCCATCCTGGAGGGAGGAGGGGCCCAGCCCTGAACAGTCCACTGTCCACAGTCAACGTCAGAGCTGGAGAAGCTGAGGGCGGGGGAGAGACCAGGAAGTGAGGCATGAATTTTGTTCTTCTTCAGTGCCTTCAGTGCAGCTGTGTTTGGAGAGCCGAATAGATATCCAGATTGGCAGACGCCTGAAAGATTCCACAGTCTGAAACAGAGTGGCTTTCAATACGTCTGAATAGAGGAGAGGAGATGTGGTCAATACTGACGATCAAAGCGGTTTTTCACTGCAGCCATTCTCCCAGAAATGGTTTCCAACGTGCGGTTAACACCCGCCGACTGAGCTGACACTGCCCTTCCAATCGAATCAATCATGTGGGGCAGCCTGGACGGGCCAATTATTGCCGCTTCCACCTTCTTAATTTTCCGGTAAACCAGCGCTATGCCCGCTCCACACAGCAGAAACCCGGTCACCACCGTGCCAAATATATAAACATCTTCGACGTCCTCCACGGACAGCGTGTACAGGCACATGACCTCCCATTTCCTCCAACTGTCCATCACGTAACCCATCACATGTGTCCCGGCAGGACAGGTCGGGTCCTCCGATCCTGAGTGTCTTGTAGAAAAAATAGTGTCAATTGCGTTCAGAGACCACTTGATCAGATCCATTTTTGCTGTTTCCAGAAGAGCAAAGCTGGCAGCCTCACAGACAACACGCCACAGAAGCAGGAAAGATAAGGAGGGAGGGAGAGAGAGAAGAAAAATGCGACCATCTCGGCCGAGAGCAAGAAGGCAAAAAAAAAAAAAAAAAGCTCACATTCTGACATTAAACCATTATCATGTCATGTAATTCACGAATTACAACCTTGTTTTTCTCTGGAAAGCAGTGTTGGACCATGGGGTGATGTCTCCAACACCTTTCTGAAGATCTTCAGATAACTTAGGAATTTCTCCACTGAGGTGGAAACGCAGTCTCTGCATCCAGTGGGTTTTTGTGGTTGAGAGAGGATTAATATATTTTATTTAATCAGGTCTAATCGAGGCCATCGTGCTACAATGCACTGTATTCTAAAACTGTGCCATTGTCCTGGACAGACGCTATCATCATGGTAATACACAAAGAAGGCAAAGACCTGACCAAATGCCAGTCTTACAGGCCAATATCCTTGTTAAATGGATATGTGCAGATATTGCCTGCAATTCTGGCTAGGCGAGTAAATCAGATAACTCAAATTATTCATCCAGACTAAACTGGGTTCATCACAGGAAGATACTATGGGGATAATCTAGAATGCCTGTTGAATATACTATCGTATCAAAAAGATAATAAATCGGAATCCAAGATTTTATCCTTGGATGCCCAAAATGCATTCAACCACATGTCTTGGCCATTTTCATTTGAAACCTTAAAATGCTTTGGATTCGGTCCTAACTTTATAAATTGGATACAAACTCTCTACTCAAACCCACAAGCCTCTGTTAAAGTCAACAGCTATATATCACAGAGATTCAAACTGGAATGCGGCTGTAGGCAGGGCTCTTCCCTTTCACCACTTTTATTTTCCATTTGCATTGAATCACTTGCCCAACTCATTAGAGATAATGATAAAAGGAATTACGATAAATAACGAGGAACATAAAATATCACTCTATGCAGACGATTTACTGCTATACCTAACAGAATTGACATCAACTATACCGCATCTCACTGATTCACTTATCAGTGAATTTGAGTACTATTCTGGATATAAGGTACGTTGTAAATATGGATAAAACAGAGGCTATGGACATCAATGGTAAGATACCTCAAAGTGTAAAACATCTCACTGGGTTTAAGTGACCTAGGGAAGGTCTTAAATATCTTCGTATATTCATCCCCTTATCCCTACAAGACCTGTATGACTCAAATTATACTAAAACAATTAAACAATTCAGTGCATAAAAGTTGCCCTAGACCAATGGGCAGTGCTCCCTCTTTCTCTGTTGGGACGCATTGAAAGCATCTGTATGAATGTTCTGCCCCAACTTCTTTATCTATTCCAAATACTTCCTGTAGATATTCCCAAGCTTTCTTTTGAAAACTGGGACAAAATACTTTCAAAGTTCATCTGGCAAAATAAGCGAGCCAGAATTAGACTTAAACGCTTACAGCAATCCAAGTCCAATGGAGGCCTTAAATTACCAAATTTAAAATTCTGCTTCTGGGCTGCACAAATGAAACTCCTCACAGATTGGATTCAAGATAATATAAGCACAAGATGGGTCAATATTGAAAAACTACTATGTGACATTCGCTTAGAATTCATACCTTTCATAGACGCCCCTTCTGGAAGGATCTCAGATTGGACCAAAGTAACTCTTAAAATATGGGGTAAAATAAAATGTGCCTTTAAGTTGCCAAAGTCAATCCTGCTTCTAAGTATTGGATATATGAAGGCTCTTCACCAAATAATCTTGACAGTAGTTTTAAAAATGGTCAGAGAAGGGATTGATTTACCTTCACCAAGTGTTTTACTGTGGTATACTTAAAACATTTGAGCAGCTGAAAAATTAATTTGATCTCCCTAATGCAAATTTTTTTAGATACTTGCAGCTCAGAACTTTTTCTGGCAGCTCACAGGGACCAGGACACATTTCTATAGCCCACACTCCTAGAAAAGTATTTTGAGGAAGCTTCAAACTGGAGGTGAAAATAATTTCAAAACTATACGACATAATCTCATCTATCAATCAAAACAGTTTATCACATATCAAGGAGAGATGGGAGATGGAGGCAAATGTGGACATATCTCAGGATGCATGGCAGGCTGTGTGCACTGAGGCACATTTAGTTACTAATTCCGACATGGAGGGAATTCAAGTGGAAGAGAGTTACTAGATATTTTACAACCCCAGCAATAGTGTCCAAGATGGGTCCACAGCATCCCAGTACATGCTGGAGGAACTGTGGAGAAAATGTAGCTAATCACACCCACATATTCTGGCTATGCCCAAAGCTAAGGATTTTTGGAGGGTGGTTTTCAATGCTCTGAAGGGGTTTTTAAAATGAACATCCTGCAGAATCTTGCAGTGCTCGTCCTCGGAGTAATACCTGTGGGCTTGGACACAAGGGCACATAAATATCTCCTGAATATTTTAACCACTGCTGCCCTGAAGTCCATAACTATCAGATGGCTGAAGCCAGAGCCCCCCTCATACAACGCATGGATTCAAAACGTTTGGGACATCAGATGGAGCAGATCACATTCTCACTAAGACTTCAGAAAACCACCTTTACTAAAAGAGGGGAACTGGTGCTGCCTTTACTGATGCAATAATTATGTGACTAGAGAAGGTAATTCTGCTCTGTGACAAATTGCCAGCATCCTTTCTCTGACTGGGATGTAGCCCTATAACCATATATACTGAAGTGGTCTCCCCCCTCCCTTTCTTTTCTTCTTTTTCTCTTCACCTCCTTTCCTTTACCCTATGTTTTTCTGTTTGGGTTTGGTTGGTAAACAGCTATGAAAAATGAAGCTCTAGGATAAGAGGTCGCCGCTCTGCGAGATCTCAATAACATTGAGAACTGCATTGAGACGCTCTGATCGGGCTGCACTTTAACCGCTGCACACGGACAACACCATTAACATTGCAACATTAAACTATTTTTATATTGTGCCTAAAACTCTCATGAATATTTTCTCTGGGTTTACAGACATTGTTATTGCGTTTATTTTATGTAAACATGCGAGAATCACAGGCTGTCTCTCTGTTATTTTCAATGGGAGCTACTGTGAGATACACTCGCTTCCTGATCATGTCGTTCTGGGGGAAAGTGAAGTTTGCTCTTTAACGTCTTGATTATTGTCCTTTACAACACTGTTTGTCCTCTTTGTTCCAGACTAATATATATAATATGTCTGAAATTCGGTTTGCTCTTATTAAATTCCACACAGATTAAACGTAGCAGACACGGATTATTTGTTAGAATTGTTTTAGCAAGTTTTCAGGGTATCATGCAGCAGTCTCTTATTAACGTGACGAAAAGCATAAAAAATTACATTTTTGTAATATAATATTCATTTACAATTGTCATCATGCGGATTCTCTGTGTTGTTTGACTGCAGCGACTCTCTGGCACACAAGGGATTATGGGATATGTCAGTAGGGCAAATTTGTGGTCCTAAAAAATGGAATAATCTACCTGAGAAACTCAACCGATGTCCACATATCAACTGGTTCAAATATTTATACAAAGAAATGATATTCTCCAGATCTGTATTAGATGATAGTGGTTGAGTTGCATGAAGGTGTTATACATGACCCTTTTCTACTGAAATATGTAGGTGGTAACCAGCTTGTATTGGGAGCTATATGCACTGGGTGACTATTGCACTAACCATTGCACTGGCATATGATTGGCTGATTAGATATATGCTTTAATGGTCAGTTGTACTTAATATAGGTCTGGTATTTTCCAGTCGACTACATCCCAACCATATGGCATGGTGTAGTTAGTTTTATATGCAAACAGTTTACTTCTTATGAAAGATCTTTAAGTCATTTCAGACTTTTCTACAAATCACAGTTAATCTAATGTTGAACTCCGCTCCAACAGATCTAAAGTTCTGGATTCACCAGATTTGTCAAGATAAAGGCAAAGGAAATCAAAGTAAAACAATGGAACAGCAGTCTGCTAATGACCCGTCCACAACAGCCTTTGCTCTAGCTGACTATATTGTCTTTGCTGCCATGCTGTTGGTCTCTATGGGGATCGGACTCTTCCAAGCCCTGAAGAAGTCAAGGGACACCACCGCTGATGACTTCTTTGTTGGTGGTCGGAATATGCCAGCCGTGCCAGTTGGACTGTCCCTCTCTGCCAGTTTTATGTCAGCAGTTCAGGTCTTGGGTGTTCCTTCTGAGACATTTCGCTATGGCTTTAGATTCCTCTACATGTGCCTTGGACAAACCCTGAATGCCCTGATGACAGCTTTCCTGTTCCTGCCAGTCTTCTATCGACTTGGCATCACCAGCACAAATCAGGTAATAACCATTTTATACACTTTGTCATGAATTAAACAGGAACATAAATTAACATACCAGTAAACAATGAAAAATTGGTCAAATGATGATATAACCATGAAACGTGGAGTAAATATTCACACTGAGGTAGTCTTCAAATTTTTCTGATGAGCCAACTGAAAATCAAAGATGGGTAGAATTTTTTTCAAGGTGGCTTCCAATTTCAAGTCAAAATAAAAAAAAATTCCCATATCTCCAATGATCATTAATGAATTTAAGTGTATATTCTGTCCATTAATGTTTTTTTCATCTTAAACCTGATTAAAATGCTACAGAAGGTCTGAGACTGTGGAGAAGAATATATTGCTCTGGTTTTGTTTTTCATACTTGTGAGTGACATGACAGCTGCCTATGACAGAGAATTGTAGTATAACACATGCAGAATAAAAGCATTCTGACAATGATCTTTAAGGCCCCGTCACACATAGCAAGAATGTGCAGGATATAATCGGACACAGTCGGAAGGAAAAGAGGTGTGGTAAGCAGTGTCAGAACGCATCCGGAGTACCTCATCCACACCTGCACGATGGCATCCAAAGCGCATGTAGACAACAGGTACAAGTTGTGCTCAAAAGTTTGCATACCTGGCAGAATTTTTGCTTTTTTGGGCCATTTTTAAGAGAATATGAATGACAACACAAAAACTTTTTTTCCACTCATGGTTAGTGGTTGGGTGAAGCCATTTATTGTCAAACAACTGTGTTTCCTCTTTTTGAATCACGATGACAAGCGAATTACCCAAATGACCCTGATCCAAATTTTATATACCCCTTTTCTTAATACCGTGTGTTGCCCCTAACAGCAATGACAGCTTGGAGTCTTTTGTGTAGTTTGTGGACTGTCATGGTCTGGCCCTCTTGGGGCCAGCTGTTATGATTTTGGACCTTTTTTCCATGTTCTGAGCCTCTATGCCATGTCTTATTATCATTGTCATGTTCATGTTATGTTTGCTTTTGTTTTATTTATTCTCTGTGCATCTTTTCTTTGCCACATATTTTGTTTTGCTTTATTGTTTATTATTTGCTTTCACTCTTGGTCCCTTAGTTACTTTAGTCTTAGTTTCATTGTTTATCACATTTATTATATTATGCTTTAGTCACAGGGTTTTGTTATTATTTATCGTCAGTGTTTTTTATCTGATTATGTTCCATTTGTTATGTATTGCAATTTCTGTTTATCACTAATGATTTTCATCATGAGTTATTCTGTTATGTTTTTCCTGTCACTTTGTTACTTTCCATACTTTAGCCATTGTCAAGTTCTGTTCTAGTTGCTCTTGTATTTATGCTCATGTTTGATTTTGGTTCCTGTTGTTGTTTTACATTCTGACCCTGATTTCCATTTTACTCTGTTCTGCTTTTGCTGTTTGTTTCCACGCCCTGCACCTGACATTATGTTTTTTCCCTCACTTTGATGCAGCCTGTTTTGTTTCTGTTCACTCACACTCTTGCACCTGCTCCCGTGTCTTTGTCTATTACATCACGCCACTTTGCTCACTCCCTTCCTCACACTTTTGCCCTGTCTTACTCTTTAGCCAGAAGCCACACCCCTTCTAGATTGTTTCTCACGTGCACCTCGTTTACACCATCTGTCCCTCACTTCTCCCTAATTAGTCCTCAAGTATTTAAACTCCACAGTCCTTCACTTCTTCGCCAGATTGTAGTCTTTGCACTCTTTCCAGCGCCCATCACAGTCCTGTTTTTGTCTTGCCGTGTTCTGAACTTTGCTCTGTACCTCGACCATGCCTTTTGCTTCATCCCGGATGTCTGAGTTTGCTCGTGCCTCTGAACCCTGCTCGTTTGTGACTGCGTCTCAGCCTGATCCTGCTTGTACCTCTGCCACGCTGACTGATTACATGTGTACCGAAACTAAGCCTGGAATAAAGACCATGATTTCTCCCACACCAAAGCCTTGTCTGGGGGTTTGCATTGCGGGTCAAGCCGCTCCTGGTGACGGGCTCCCTCCCGCCCTGACATGGATGAGGCTCTCTGATGATGAAGCTGCCACTGAAAATGTTTCGGACTTTACGAGGTCTATTAGAAAAGTATCCGACCTTATTATTTTTTTCAAAAACCATATGGATTTGAATCATGTGTGATTGCGTCAGACAAGCTTGAACCCTCATGCACATGTGAGTTTTTCCACGCCTGTCGGTTGCGTCATTCACCCGTGAGCAGGCTTTGAGTGAGGAGTGGTCCACCCCCTTGGCAGATTTTCATTGTCAAGAAATGGCGGAATGATTTGAGCTTTTTTTCCATCAGAATTTTTTTCAGAAACTGTTAGAGACTGGCAGCTGGAAACAATTAGAAAAATTTATCTGGCTTTTGGTGAAAATGTTACGGGCTTGGTAGAGAATAAGGAGTGTTACTGTCGCTTTAAGCACGGCCCCCAGCGGCTGTGGGGCGCGCCGCACTCCGAAGCCGCCATCGACAGGCTGAACGACCATTTCATTTCTAAACGGATGGCTGTCTGGATCTGTGACCATCGTGTGCCATTTCTCTGGTTATCACAAGAGCTGGATATCAACCATTTTCCGGCAGATTTAACTTTTAACAAGAGATTTTGTCATGGAAAGCCGAGTGGAGGCTTCGCGCGTCATGATGGATTCGCTACTGGAGCGAGACAAAACCACCTCCGTTTTGGTCTCACAGGACGGTTTTGAGATGGCGTTCAGACAGCTGTCGGTGGTTTTTCCATTGCTCCGCTCCTCTTTCCATGACAAAAACTCCTGTAACAGTGGAATGTGCCCTTCATTTCCAAACTGGACGCTGTGTTTTATCCGGGACGTCGTCTGACTAGCACAGGAATTGTGAAAAGACGTGGCCATCAGCACCTTTTCGGCACATTGAGACAGACGTGCGGAGGAATTCCGCGCATCGCGGCGGTGCCGCATGGCGCACAGCAACGCCGTGATGAAGCCTCACGGGACATGTTCTGGCATGTCCAGGCACATCCACAATTTCTCGGATAATCACTCCTTATTCTCTACCAAGCCCGTAACATTTTCACCGAAAGCCAGATAAATTTTTCTAATGGTTTCCAGCTACCAGTCTCTAACAGTTTCTTAAAAAATTCTGATGGAAAAAAAGCCCAAATCATTCCGCCATTTCCTGACAATGAAAATCTGCCGAGGGGGTGGACCACTCCTCACTCAAAGCCTGCTCACAGGCGAATGATGCAACCGACAGGCGTGGAAAAACTCACGCATGCGCACGAGGGTTCAAGCTTGTCTTGCCGCCACTGGAAAAACACCTCTGTTGGAAGCCTTAAGGACAAGTTGGAACATGCCCAGCTGTTAAACAATTTCTCAGATACTCCACTGAAAGCCATCCAAAGCCGCCTGGATTTTACAAATGGTTATCAACACGGAGGTGTTTTTCCTGTGGCGGAGCGTCGCGGCGGCTGCGAGCCGACGCTGCAATCCGTCTGCACGTCTTTCATTAAAAAAATCTCCTTTAACAGTGGAATATCCGGATAAAATGCTGAAACCAACTTCTTCTGAAACTTCTCTCTCTCTCACGACGTCCTGGATCAATAGAGCCTGAAATGTGGAGGTTTTCAGCTTGAAACAGGCTGACGATGGCGCCTGGGAGCGCTGCGTGATGTCCCGCTCCGTGGGAAGTCCTTAAAGCGACAGTATCACCTCAAAATCTCTCATCAGTCGTTAAAATTTTCACCGAAAACCAGCTGAATTTTTCGAACCGTGTCCACTTCGATGTGCCTCAGGTTTTGAAAAGATTTTGATCAAACAAAGCGCCAGTCTCTCAGAAACTTCTCAGACAAAGGAATTCCGACGAGGGGCTGGACGACTCCTCCCACAAGGAGTGCTCACAGGCGAATGACGTCACCGACAAGCGTGGAAAAACTCACTCATGCGCACGAGGGTTCAAGCATGTCTGATGTAAAAACATATGAATGAAATCCATATAGTTTTTGAAAAAAATAAAAAGGACCTATACTTTATTGACAGACCTCGTACAAGCCTGCAATTGATTCCTGGCCAAGCTAGGAATCGGCAGGTACATTTCTGGAAAAGGTTTTACTCTATTTGTTGGTGGGTGACATCAGGCAGAGAAAATGCAGAAACAGCACAAGGGCAACCCAGAAGAGTGAAACAAACATTGCATCATCAGATCATGAAACTACTGACCATTCATACGAAGGTGATGGCTCAGCATTCACTCATATCAGTGGACTTTGTGAGCAGATGCTTGGAAAAAGTCAGGAATACGTTGTTCTTAGGAGCTTTGAGACTTTGTAGCAGCTCGTGAATGTGCATGAGTGTCATGCATGCTGCCCAGTTCAGTGTTCCACACAAAAAAACGAGACAAACACTTTGCTCTCAACTCTTAATTTTTGAGAGAGCCTGCTGGATTTTGGATTCAGAAGTTTGATGAGTCTGCTGTCTGAATCGGAAGATGATGCTTTCTTAACACAGGAAAAAAAAAGTGGCACAGTGAGCTCACACGTGAAACCACAATGCTGTTTTCTTAGGCGGCTGTCTGCACATATCGCTGAAACTCTGTCACAGTGCTGTTTTTTACACGGCTGTCTGCACATATCGCTGAAACTCTGCCACAACACTGTTTTTTACACGGCTGTCTGCACATATCGCTGAAACTCTGCCACAACACTGTTTTTTACGCGGCTGTCTGCACATATCGCTGAAACTCTGCCACAACACTGTTTTTTACGCGGCTGTCTGCACATATCGCTGAAACTCTGTCACAACACTGTTTTTTACACGGCTGTCTGCACATATCGCTGAAACTCTGCCACAACACTGTTTTTTACACGGCTGTCTGCACATATCGCTGAAACTCTGCCACAACACTGTTTTTTACACGGCTGTCTGCACATATCGCTGAAACTCTGTCACAACGCTGTTTTTTACACGGCTGTCTGCACATATCGCTGAAACTCTGCCACAACACTGTTTTTTATACAACTGTCTGCACATATCGCTGAAACTCTGCCACAACACTGTTTTTTACACGGCTGTCTGCACATATCGCTGAAACTCTGCCACAACACTGTTTTTTACACGGCTGTCTGCACATATCGCTGAAACTCTGTCACAACGCTGTTTTTTACACGGCTGTCTGCACATATCGCTGAAACTCTGCCACAACACTGTTTTTTATACAACTGTCTGCACATATCGCTGAAACTCTGCCACAACACTGTTTTTTATACAACTGTCTGCACATATCGCTGAAACTCTGCCACAACACTGTTTTTTATACAACTGTCTGCACATATCGCTGAAACTCTGTCACAACGCTGTTTTTTTCGCGGCTGTCTGCACATATCTCTGAAACTCTGCCACAACTCTGTTTTTTTCGCGGCTGTCTGCACATATCGCTGAAACTCTGCCACAACGCTGGGTTTTTTTTTCACGGCTGTCTGCACATATCGCTGAAACTCTGCCACAACTCTGTTTTTTTTTTCACGGCTGTCTGCACATATCGCTGAAACTCTCACAATATTTTTTCCAGATTATTTGAACACACGCAGATGCATTTTTTTTACATTCAGACTCTTCAGAGTTACTGCATCGATGGCAACACTTAAGAGGATGCACAGTGTCTCACAGGCTGCACGTGCACGGGAAACATGTTCTCTCGCAGTGGAGAGAGGTTGCTGTTGTTACCAACTGCTTTGAAATTAACACAGTTATCACTTTAAATGAGAGTCATCGTGACACAACATCACACACGTACATTTTCCAGTTGATCCGCAGCTCCATTTTTAACGTTAGCCGCATTTTGTCTACATTCCATTCAGTAGTGCGCTCAACTCATCTCAACTCAGTTTATTTCTAAAGCACATTTAAAACATCAGCAATAAAAAATGGTCACCAGGTTACACCCAATAATAAGTAAATATATAAGTTAAGAACTACAATGAAATTGCAACAGGTAATAACAATAATACTATATAATACAGTTGATTTAAATAGTATAGTATTATATTGTACATAGACTATACTGTATTGTATTTTTGTGTTTTGTCTTTCCATTGTTGTTGTTCTAAAAATGCACTTCTAATCTCCTCTAATTGTCTGAGTGTAGGCGTGTACTAGCTTCCTCCTTATTAAAGGAGGCCTGTGACACCTGTGCAAAACCTGTTTGATATCCTATAGAAGGCCATGCTGGGCTGAAACATGTTGGTGCGTATTTTAATTATATAGCCATGCCACAATAAAGGCTTTTTAATTCAATTTTCACAGAGTGCCTTGGAGCTTTGTTTTTGGTCTTCCTGAGGTTTTCACACAAAAGAGCTTTTTTTTGTTTTTTCATTTTTTCACCATTTGAAGATAAAAACGCCTGTTTTGTAAGTGAGCACCTGTGCATAAACATTTTTTTAAAAACTTTTTGATTCACAATTTGTGGACCCATGCAGCACTCCTTTATCGATTTTATCTTTACATAAAAACATATATTGCTTTTGCCACGGGCTGGAGCATCCGCGCAGTGCGACTGTCTGATCATGTGAACACTCAGCTGATGCTCTGAATGTCACATCACCTATGTGAGCTGGTGCATTTATGATGCGAGAGCCGACTCTTCATGAGACGAGCGCATCAGGTAATTCATGTAAAACATGAAAGAAAGAACAGCTAATCCACGTCATTTCATTACTTCCTGTGTACATCTAGGCAGAGGCTAACTCCACTCTTTATAACAGGAAAAAATTGTGGTGTTTTATTAATTTTTTTGCTCCACTGCTGTGTGCGCGATGTTCCATGTGCTCGCACTGTGTTCGTGTACGCAAACACGAGCATGCATGAAATTGTCACCCTGATGTCATGCACGCCTGTCCAAACGTGTGTCCCTCCCGACTGCAGGTGGAATGTTTTGCTGTTCCCCATTTCGTTTTTGGTTCGCGGTTCTCTTGGTTTCTGCGTCTTTCGTGTTATATGTGAAGGGGCCCTTATATAGTGTTTCAAAACAACTACAGCTGTCACAAAGTGCTGTACATGACACACAAAATACTATGAAAAAGAAAAATTTATGAGACAATAAAAAAAAGAAAACAAACAAAAAGAGGAATTGACAAATTAATGCAATTAAGAATAAGAATAGTCTCATGCTGGGTTAAAAGTTAGGGAGTAGAAATGGGTTTTAACACGAGTTTTAAACGTGGACAGTGAGGGTGCTTCTCTAATGTGGAGTGGAAGCTCATTCCAAAAAGTTTGAGCAGTGACAGAGAAGGCTCACCCCACTCTGAGCTTCCGCTTCGACCTCGGCACCTCCAGGAGCAGTTGATCAGTTGACCTGAGGCATCGAGCAAGAGTGTAAGGGTGAAGAGCTAAGAGAGGTAAGGCGGGACGAGACCATCAAGAACGTTAAATGCAAATAAAAGGCTGGCAAACAATGCCCAGTGGGGCTGAGTGTGATCCAGGTGAGATAAATAGTGTTACAGGTGCTACATCAAGAAAACACAAAGTTAATTAATTCAAAATTGCTCCCGACATGCACCGACATCGGTGTGTGAATGTGTCTATGAATGTGTAAACACTGAACCTCACAAGCAAGAATTTGATGTCAGGGCTGTGCAAATTTGCACTGAATAGTTGACGTGGATGATACTTACCTGATAACATAATGCATTATGTATGTAGGCTGAAGGGTTTGAACTGTTGCAATAAATAAATAACTAAATAAATAGTGTAATATTATATTGCTTTTCAGTGCATTTGGCACTATTTTTCACCCGTGCCAGTAGAACTGCTTAATTTGTTATTGCAGTTTCCAACAATGTCTAATAACAGTAGTTTTTATTTTTTAAGTTTTTAAAATGAATCATTGTTGACTGATCAGCAAGAACTGTCTTTGTGTATGTATGAATGTTTTTAAAATGTGATTTGTTTCTTAAAGAGTTATTTACAGTCTTGTTTGATTTTTGTTGGATTGTTGAATTTTCATATTAGTATTTGTGATTTTCGCTCAACACATAAAAAAATCAGTTTGTTTTTTTTATAAAATTCAAGGGTCTCTAAAAAAAAAATTGCACAGTGCTATAAGTAAATGTTTACATTTCCAAAAAAAATTTTTGTCAAAGAAATTAAATAATTGTTTTGGGTCATTTAAATTTGTGGTCATTTCTTATACACAATGTAAAGTAAAAAAAAAAAAAAATGCCTTGGAGGTTTGTGCATGAAAAAGAATCTGTTTAATCTGACGATTCAAGCAAAGTAAATGCAAAATAATCCAAATTAAAATACCAAATGGTAGAAATAATATTTAAATTGAGTGTAGAAACAGAATTAGACTTTTCTGATTAGAAAAACAGAAGAAGCTGAAATGCACCTGTGTGTCATTGAATGTGATGAATTAAAGAGGTGAAGATGGATGAAGCATGTGTGGAAAGATATGTTACAGAACTCTCGCCACTCTCTGTCTGTCACAGTATCTGAAGATGAGATTTGGCAAAGGGATGCAGCTGTTGGGGAGCATCCAGTTTCTTTTGGTGACGGTAAGACAGACAAATACATTACTGTTTTCTCTAATGTGGTATAAAGGGTTTCCCCCCCACATGCAAAGTCCTAAGGGGCTTTGTGCAAAGAAATGTCTGGTGTGAATCAGAATTAATTATTTTCTGCAGTTATTAGTCAACTGAAGTGTAAACCGAACACATCTTCACATTAAATGTTTGCTGACTGTTTGTCTTTCTCAGACACTTTACACAGGCATTGTAATCTACGCACCAGCTTTGATCCTCAGCCAAGGTATATGACGCTACCTGCTCATCATCAACATTTAGAATGTTATGTAGTTATTTATTTTAGCTTTTTATGACCACCATTTGTCTCACTCTGATATTAACCCTCTGGAGTCAACTGACACACCTCCACGTCAGTCACATGACTGAATTAAGTGGACATAATACCCAATCTGCTCCACCCTGAAGCTCCGTTTGAATGTGTATTGAACGTGTTGACTTCAACCTATATACCAGTATAATTTGAATTATGATGAATAATTTATGCAATGCTTTTTCCTGAATAATATGGATATTTTTGCTGCGTGTTTTTGTATAAACCGGCAGCAAACAGGAGTGTCATTTCCTTGTCTAGCTGCAGGAGAAGCTGGGGTGGGAAGAAACACAACTTCCCCTTTATCATTTGTGGAAAATGCACGAGCTAAACCAATCAAACATCACCAAGCCCACGTGTGCGTGATCGTGAACCACAGATCCCACATGATTTTGCTAGTGCTTGTGCACTTTGAGCAGGATGCACGTGAATGGGAGTTTTTTTTCCATCTGTAAAAAAAAATTTCTCTTTATCATCCTCAATCCACATAATTTGGTTGCTGAGGGAAGAAAATTGTGTGATTTTGGCACAGAGAGAAAAGCAGACAGCGATCAGTTTTGATATTTGAGAGATTTGTGATATTTGGTGTGTTTGGACTGTGTGGTGTTATTGGGTTTTTTGTTTGTTTGTTTTGTTTTCTTGCATCAAAATAATGAGGCGTCTTATGAATGTGGACCAGGCGCTTCAACTTTTTTTTGAGCTGGACAGAGATGACACGTGGAGCGCATCATCAGAGTCTGGACCAGAGAGTGAGGATTCTGAGGATGATCCCTCTATTGTTCTGGATGAACAACAAGCGCAGGTGGATGCACACGGAGATCTGCACAGAGGATTGGATGGCATGTCCAGCTAAAGTAATGACAAGAGACAGGTTTAGATCCATATTTTGGAACATCCACCTTAGTGATTCAGATGAGGATGTAACAAATGACAGAAAAAAGGGAACACCAGGTCATGACAAACTGTTTAGAGTCAGGCCTCTCGATGATGACATCCTCAGTGCCTGCCAGGCTTATTACCACCTGAGGAGGAAGCTGGCAATGGATGAAAGAATGGTGGAGATGAAGGCTAAAACTGGAATTATACGACATATAAAGGACAAGCCAATTAAGTGGGGGGAGGGGGGTGAAACTTTTTGTGTTGGCTAAGTCAAGCAATGGCTACACAATCAGGTTTACCATCTACACTGGCAAGACTGTGACCACAAGAGAGCATGGGCTGTGTTATGGCGTGGTCATGAATCTGATTCAGACATCCTCTCTTGGTACTGGGTACCATATTTACATGGACAATGTTATTCAAGTCCCAGACTGTTCATGGACCTGGCCAAGATGAAATTTGGAGCATGCGGTACATACAGGGAGAACAGAAGAGTATGTCCCAGAGGGAGGCCAAATGTTCCCAACAGAACTGTAGAAAAGAATCTCTGATATGGATCAGAGAGGGGCCTCTGGTGTTTGTAAAGTGGATGGACACATGGGAGGTGTCTGTGTGGGCCACCATCCATTCTGCATTTTCAGGTGAGATGGTGTGGAGACGTTGGTCTGAGTTATTGGTGTTGGGCCAGTGGATCTGCAGGATTCTTCTCAAGCAGCTGTTGATGAAAGTCTGAACTTTCATGGAGGTGGTCTTTATTGTCCTCCGTGGCTCGGTTCTGTACAGTAGGACTGACTTGACGTTGGAGTTGAACAGCTTGATCTTAGTGCAAGTTGATACCATCTTAGAGCTCCATATGTTCTTCAGCTGCAAGTACGCTGCCCTCGTCTTGCAGATTCATGCTGATTCTTGTTATGGAACACCACTTAAATATGATTGGTTTATGTTAGACCTGGCTTAAACCTACTGCTGTCCTCCCCTTAAATGAAGCCTGCCCACCGGCATACACATTTAGTCACCTCCCTCGTGATACGAAGCAACATGGGGGTGTTGCTCAAATTTATAAATCTGGGTTTAGCCTACTAGCTGTTGGTGGTCTAAAATATAATTCATTTGAACATCTGACTCTCCATTCTGCACAGCCAAGGTCAGAAGAATAAAAATCAACTATGCTATTTTCTCACCGTATATAGGCCCCCGGGCCTATATTCTGAATTCTTAGATAAATTTGGTGAGTTTATCTCTAATTTGGCAACCCATGCAGATAACATTGTCATTGTTAGTAGAGAAGCTTGAATCTTCGACTGCACTGTGTTGCTTGACACGAGGACGTTTTGCTTGTAATCGCAGAAGCTTCCTCAGCTAAATTTCTTGCTCTGGTAGTGTGACTCCTGTCTTGACTCTAGAGAAGAATAACAGAAGCCAGCAAAAGCTGGAGTTTTAAACCTAACCAGACCACTCCTACCGAGAGGCAGACTGTTATTGGCAATGACTAAGAATTGCTCTAAGTAGCGCCGGTGGACTTCAGTCTGCAGTTCATCTCCACCTTAAAGACACTAACCACACGTTTGAGGACAAGGAAGTTAAAATCTTAGCCAGAGAAAAGAAATGGTTTGAGAGGGGAGTGAAGGAAGCATTGTATGTGAAACATTTGAAACCCAGCCTTAACCGGGGAAGGCCCTCTCTGTGGTGCTGGTATAGCCTTTTGTGCAACGGCTACTTAGTCTCACCTATGTAGTGTTCGTTACAGTTTTCCTGACATCTGATAGAATACACTACATTGCTCTGTTTGTAACTAGGGATCCTGTCCTTAGGGTGAACAAATTTCTGTCTCAAGGTGTTAACAGGTTTAAAGTAAACAGGGATTTTGTGCTGTCTGAAGATCCTCTGTAGTTTTTCCCCTACTCCTGCTAAATAAGGGAGAGAGAGAGAGCCAAAGAGCAGATATTGGTCAGTGTAAGTGGGGGTTTACAGAAAAACCACTCACATGTCCGGAAAGCCCTTGCAGTATGTGGGTACCCACAATGGTCCCTGGATAAACTGCAGAAGTCTGCAGTTCATCTCCACCTTAAAAACACTAAAGCCCCTTTCACATTGGCGTATTCGTAGAGCGGCATATTGCCCGAAATGCGTATTCAGTGCGTACTCAGCCTTTCTCCGTACTTGCAGCTGCATGTGTTTGCTTTTTAATGTGTACACACAGTCGCGTGTAGACCTTGCCGCTATTTAAACCCAGTTACATCGTTGCTCTTGGAAAACAGTGGACTGTATCTTGAAGTTTTTAGTTTCATTACTGCCATGTATGTAGCCAAAGCTGCTATATTCTGCCTCTGTGGAAGTGTGCTCTGTTCTCTACTGCACGGCGTGGTGTGGCTCAGAAACAGTCATTTAACATTATTATTATTTTTTATTATTATTATTTTTTGTCTTGGTTTGTCATTTTCATTGTGTACAGATGCTGCTGAGTCTGGCTGTGGTAAAGGCTGCTGTGAATGAAGCGCTGTGACTCTAAACTTTTAAAGCTCTGGTTGCTCCGATCAGGTCCGCTGATTTGATCAGGGTGTCTGATGATCGCGCCGACATGCAGCAACGAGGCTTTTATTTTAAAGAGTCACAGCGCATATTCAGGTTTGATCAGATGGAGAGAGAGAGAGAGAGAGAGACAGAGAGCAACAAAGAGAGAGAGAGGGAGAGAGAGCAACAAAGAGAGAGAGAGGGAGAGAGAGCAACAAAGAGAGAGAGAGGGAGAGAGAGCAACAAAGAGAGAGAGAGGGAGAGAGAGCAACAAAGAGAGAGAGAGGGAGAGAGCGACAGAGGGAAAGAGAGAGGGAGAGAGCGACAGAGGGAAAGAGAGACAGATGGAGAAGGAGACAGAGGGAGAGAGAAAGAGCGTGACAGAGGGAGAGAGAGTGAGCGACCTGCTGTTTCTGGATTTCTGAGTTGAGGTTCAATTCCCTCTTCTAAGCACACACATGTCCATCAGTTACATCAGCTGTGAGCACACACAGGCGCTGTGGGCTGTGTGATTATGTTCTCAGCTGAATCCTCTGGATACATGCACTCAGTTTTTGGTTGTGTACAGGAATGCCGTGTTGCACAGACTTGCATGCAGTAATGCTGTGCTGCGCAGACCTGCTTAAAACTGTGTCCAGCCAACTGTCTACGCCGAAGAAAATTAAACATGTTTAATTTCTTCCATCCTATGCGCGTAGCCCTCACCATACTGCTGCATGGGGAGAAAAAACTTGACATAGAGCTGCTAAAAGTGGCCGTAGAGCTGCTAAACTCAGCAGACGATACGCCACAATAAGCAGCTCTACGAATACGCCAATGTGAAAGGGGCTTAACAACACGTTTGAGGACAAGGAAGTTAAAATCTTAGCCAGAGAAAAGAAATGGTTTGAGAAGGGAGTGAAGGAAGCATTGTATGTGAAATAGTTGAAACCCAGCCTTAACTGGGGAGGGGGTCTGAGACATGCTTTGTCCCCTGTTTACAATGGGGTACGCAGGTCAATGCAGTTTCAGTCTGTTGTTCTTGGTAATGAGTCATTCACGTCGTCAGGAGAGGCGTCAATCCCATCGTTAGGAGGGACAGCGTTCGGAGGGTGCTAACTACAGTACAATAAGTGCTAATTAGAGCAATTGTTAGTCATTGCCAATAGCAGACCTCCTCTTGGTAGGAGGGGTCTGGTTAGGTTTAAAACTCCAGCTCTTGCTGGCTTCTGTTATTCTTCTCTACAAAAGTCAAGATGGAAGTCAGACAACCAGAGCAAGAAATTTATCCGAGAAAGCTTCTGTGATTAGAAACGAAACGTCCTCGGGTCAAGCAACCCAGTCCAGTCAAAGATTCAAGCTTCTCGACTATGGTAACCACCTGGACAACTGAGAGCCTTCACAGAAACAATTCTCATTGTTGGTGACTTCAACATTCATATAAATAAGCCTTCTGACCCTCTCTGCAAATCATTTATTAATGAAAATACCCTGGATTTTGTCCTTGTTCACAGTATTGCTGTCACAAATATTGACATCATGCCTCTTGTGTCAGTGGTCTCAGATAACTCACTTATTAAGTTTACAGTCTTGCTACCGTGTATACTGGAAGAAGAACCTTATTTATTATTGTAGAGACACATCAACTCTTCAACGATAATTGAACTTGGAGCCAGACTGCCTGATATCTTAGCAGCACTTTTGGAAAATGACAATTCAGGAGCCTGTCTTTTGGACAGCTTCAACTCGGTGCTTACAACCACACTCAACATGATCGCTCCACCTATATTAAAGCCACGCCCCTCCAAGGCACAGTCGCCTTGGTTCAGTGATCACTTACGTGGTCTCAAGCATAAGGCTAGAGGTCTAGAACAAAAATGGCATAGTTCAAAACTAGAAGAACTCCACCTCATGTGGCGCAACACTATTCTAGACTATAATCAAGTACTACTGGCTAGAATCGGGCCTACTACTCTGATCAGCAAAAAGCATGCCACTCTCCTTTTACAGCTCAAGATTTTTATTAGGTTACTTTGAGAAGAAAATAGATCACAGATTAAATATATCCCAGCATGCCTTAATTCAGCCACTGCAGCCTGTTATCGAGGTGGGTCCCATCACTAGAATAACCAAATTTAATAATATCTCACTGGGTGTGCTGAAAAAAACATGTAATTCTGCTAAAGGCACAACCTGCTTATTTGACCCGATACCAACAAAACTGTTTAAGGACTTGTGGCCCAATCTTGGTCCTACTGTGTTGGAAATTATTAATCTGTCTTTAACCTCTGGATTTGTTTCTAAATGTTTCATATATGGGCAGCACTGTGGCTTGGTGGTTAGCACTGTTGCCTCACAGTGAGAAGGTCGTGGGTTCAATTCCCGTGGCCTTTCTATGTGGAGTTTGCATTTCTCCCCGTGTTTGCGTGGGTTTCCTCCGGGTGCTCCGGTTTCCTCCCACATCCAAAGACATGCGGGTTAGGTGGATTGGAATCTTTAAAAAAAAATTGTCCATAGGTGTGTGGGTGTGTCTGTGTTTGTCTATTTGTGGCCCTGCGACAGACTGGCGTCCTGTCCTGGGTGTACCCCGCCTCGCGCTCTATGACTGCTGGGATAGGCTCCAGCCCCCCGCGATACTTGATTGGACTAAGCGGTAAAAGATGAATTAATGTTTCAAATATGCAGTAATTAAACATTACATTTACAGTTACATTTCAGGCCAATATCAAATCTATCATTTTGTTCTAAAATTCTGAAAAAAGTGATTTCACAGCAGCTCATGGACCACCTTACTGAGAATAATCTCTTTGAGCCACTGCAGTCTGCATTTAAAACATATCATTCCAGTGAGACAGCTCTGACCAAAGTGGTAAACAATCTTCTGCTTGCAGTAGACTCAGATACCATTATGATTCTGGTGCTGTTTGATCTTAGCACTGCGATAGATATTGTGGATCAACGTATTCTACTTGACAGGCTGGAAAATCATTTTGGGATTACTGGGAATGTCTTTGCATGGTTGGCATCAAACTTAACCAGTTGTTCTCACTGTGTTTTGTAGAGAAGCTTGAATCTTCGACTGGACTGGGTTGCTTGACGCAAGGATGTTTCGCTTCAAATCGCAGAAGCTTCCTCAGCTAAAATTCTTGCTCTGGTGGTCTGACTTCTGTCTTGACTCTTGTAGAGAAGAATAATCAAGAAGTCACAAAAGCTGGAGTTTTAAACCTAACCAGACCACTCCTACCGACAGGCAGACTGCTATAGGCTAGTGACTAAACAATAGCTCTAATTAGCACCTATTGTGCTCTAGTTAGCACCCTCCTAATAACAGGGCAGCTGTCCCTCCTAATGATGGGACGGACCCTCTCCTAATGGCTCCCTTGATGACTCTGCTGACGTGAATGACTCATTACCATGAACAAAAGACTGAAACTGCTTTGACCTGAGTACCCCATTGTAAACAGGGGATAAAGCGTGTCTCAGACCTCCTTCCCGGTTAAGGCTGGGTTTCAAACGTTTCACAAAGAATGCCTCCTTGACCCTTCTCTCAAACCATTTCTTCTCTCTGGCTAATATTTTAACTTCCTTGTCCTCAAACGTGTGGTTAGTGTCTTTAAGGTGGAGATGAACTGCAGACTGAGGTCCACTGGCGCCCTCTCTGCGGTGCTGGTATAGCCTTTTGTGTAAAGGTTGCTTAGTCTCACCTATGTAGTGTTCGTTACAGTTTTCCTGACATCTGATAGAATACACTACATTGCTCTGTTTGTAACTAGGGATCCTCTCTTTAGAGTGAACTCATTTCTGTCTCAAGGTGTTAACCAGTTTAAAGTAAACTGGGATTTTGTGCTGTCTGAAGATCCTCTGTAGTTTTTCCCCTACTCCTGCAAAATAAGGGAGAGACACACTCCTCTTCTTCTTGTCTCCGTCTCATGTCTGTCTGGTCTCTTTGTTCTCTGGGACTTCTGCACTTTATCCAGGGACCATCGTGGGTACCCACATACTGTGAGGGCTTTCCAGACAAGTTGTTGTTTTTTAGCCCTTCCCTCTGCAGTTGTAGGCACCTGTAGGGCTCTGTGTTGAAGTGTCCTGATCACCCCGAGCTTGTGTTCAAGGGGGTGGTTTGAGCCAAAGAGCAGATATTGGTCAGTGTGAGTTGGTTTTCTGTAAACCCCTGTCTGGAGCTGCCTGTTCTCTACAATCGTAACATCACAGTCCAAGAAGGCTAAATGGTTGTTTCTGGCATCCTCACGTGTGAACTTGATATTGGCGTCCACCGAGTTGATGTGTTCTGTAAAGTTCTCAACTTCCTGTTGCTTGATTTTAACCCATGTGTCATCAACATATCTGTACCAGTGACTGGGAGAGATGCCCGTGAAAGACGTCAATGCTGCCTTCTCCACTCGCTCCATGTACAGATTGGCCACAATGGGGGATACCGGAGACCCCATCGCACAACCATGAATCTGCCTGTAGTAATTCCCCCTAAACAGGAAATACGTGGTGTTAAGACAGATCTCCAAGAGTTGGCAGATGTGGTCTGGTGTGAGTTTGGTCCTTTCAAGTAGAGACACATCCTCCAGCAGTCTCTGCCTCACAGCTGAGACGGCCTCAGCAGTGGGGATGCAGGTGAACAACGAAGGCACATCAAATGACACGATTGTTTCATCTGCCTCCAGCTGCAGGCCCTTGATCTTGTTCACAAAATCTTGTGTGTTCTCCACATGGTGGTCTGAGTTACCCACTAGAGGAGCCAAAATCCACTTGAGGTGCTTGGCCAAATTGTACATGATGGAAGATGTGCTACATACAATAGGCCTGAGTGGCACGTCCTGTTTGTGGATTTTGGGCAGTCCATAGATGCACGGAGTGGCGTCCCCAGGGTACAGTCTGTATGTCTGTCTGTCGATGAGTCCCTCTTTCTCCAGGTGTTGGAGGTAGCTACTGATTTTCTTCTTATAGCCGCTCGTGGGGTCTCTCTTCAGACGTTCGTATGTATTGGAGTCACTGAATAAGTTGTTGATCTTGGCCTCGTAGTCCGATGTGTTCAGGACCACCGTGCATCTGCCTTTATCCGCTGGCAGGATAAGGATGCTTTGGTCCTTTTGCAGTGCTGACAAAGCTTTCCGTTCTTCTGCTGTGATGTTGGAAGGACGAGGCTTAGCACTGTTCACCACTGCTGTGACTCTTAGTCGGAGGTCCCCAGCTTCTGACTCTGACAAACTGTTATGTTTTATGGCTGACTCTACTGCAGTGATGTAATCTACTGTCGGTATATGTTTAGGGGTCACTGAGAAGTTTAATCCTTTAGCGAGCACATCCTTTTCTGTCTGTGTAAGAACCCTGTTGGAGAGATTCTTTACCCAATTTTCCCTGTTGTCACTAATTTGTCTGGGTGTATCTTTAAAAATACTCCCACTGAAAGTACTCCTTTTCTGCACTAAAAGGTTGTGAAACTTCCTGATTTGCCGCTCCTTACTTTTTAAATGCTCAGCCATTTGAATTTTAACTATGAACTTTGTGATCTTATTATGGGCCTCTTCTTCCACTAAAGTTTCTAACATTTTGTGCAGACTATCAAGATTATTTTGGAGGTGTAATATTTTAAAATGAAGTCTTCTAATTCTAAGACCCAAAATCCTCCTAAGGTAACTGTGCTGGATCTTTTCTGCTGTGTGACCTGCTTCTAGTGCCTTTTGCTTCATGCATTTGGGAATAACATTGTTTTGTTTGCATCTCAGGTTAAATCTTAAGTGGTTTCTAAAGTTAGCTATCTTTTTAGCAGTCTGGTTAGGTTTAAAACTCCAGCTTTTGTGACTTCTTGATTATTCTTCTCTACAAGAGTCAAGACAGAAGTCAGACCACCAGAGCAAGAATTTTAGCTGAGGAAGCTTCTGCGATTTGAAGCGAAACGTCCTTGCGTCAAGCAACCCAGTCCAGTCGAAGATTCAAGCTTCTCTACTATGGAAACCACCTGGACAACTGAGAGCCTACACAGAAACACTGTGTTTTGTACAACAACACTACTTCTAACCTTACTAATGGGGTTCCACAGGGGTCTGTCTTAGTCCTCCGGCTTTTCTCCCTTTATATAGCACCCCCTAGGCACACATTGTCCTGTCATTGCTATGCTGATGATAGTTGTACATGCCAATAACTGCTGGTAATCTCATACACATAAAAATCTTAGAGGATTGCTTTGCATCAGTAAGACCCCCTCCTGGTTTATCCAGACACCACAGTGGCTTTCTTTTTGAGTTGTTTCACTCTCCACTCATTTTGGATTTTTCTTTTACTCTATACTTTTACTTAAAGTACATTTTATGAGAAATTTACTTTTGATACTTAAGTACAGTAAATGTCAGATACTTTAAGAATTTTAATCAAGTAATATTTTTAAAGGAGACTTTAACGTTTACCAAAGTAATTTTATGCTAAGATACTTGTACTTTCACTCAAATATCACTTTGAGGTACTTTATGCAAGACTGCTCTAGGGGTTAGTAAGGTTAGACCTTGCTTCTGTGAAGCACCTTGAGGCAGCTTTGTTGTGATTTGGCACTGTATAAATTACAGAAATTGAATTGAATTGAGGTGCCAACTGTGCTTCCAGGTGAACAACAGGAGGAGTGACACACGCTGGAAGTGTCAGGCCTGTGATGTGCCCCTGTATCTTGTGTTGGACAAGAATTGTTTTTTGAGTGGCACAAATAATTTGTGTTGCATCTTATTTTGACATTTGATTGTTTTGTAAATGTTTTAGCATTAGTATGAGCATTTCCTACACTACATTTGTATTTATATTTGCATTCTAAATGTTGCTGTGACATCTGATTGTTCAATTTTTCAATTTATTTTCATTTATATAGCGCCAATCACAAGGTTGCCTCAAGGCAAGTAAGGTCTAACCTTACCAACCCCCAGATCAACAGTGATAAAGAAAAACTCCCTCTGATGAAGAAACCTCAAGCAGACCAGACTCAAAGGGGTGACCCTCTGCTTGGGCCATGCTACAGACACAAATTACAAAAAAATTCACAAAACGAACATACAGGAAATGTTGTCGCTGCACAGAATGGTTTCCGGAACAGATACCACACCCATCTCTGGATGAAGCCGCACCTCAAACAGAGAGAAAAGAAGAAAGCAGAATCAAGCATCAAAGACAACAAATACAGTATAATTTGTCAGCATTAAACAAGAAAAACAGAAGAAATACTAAGGTGATCGCCGGCCACTAGCCCTAAGCTTCAATAAAATACCCAGAATTTAGATTTAAAGTTGAGGCCGCAGTCTGTTCCATTTCCTAATAAGATGAATTAAAAGAGTAAAAAGCATAGAAACATCTATGCCAGTATGCTAGCCATATGAAAGGGAAAATAAGTGTGTCTTAAGTCTGGACTTCAAAGTCTCTACAGAATCTAACTGTTTTATTGACGCAGGGAGATCATTCCACAGAACAGGGGCACGATAAGAGAAAGCTCTATGACCCGCAGACTTTTTATTCACCCAAGGGATACTAAGTAGTCCTGCACCTTGAGAACGCAAAGCCCGGGCCGGTACGTAGGGTTTAATTAGGTCAGCTAGGTAGGGAGATATAGGCCAGTAGCAGAACCTTAAAATCTGATCTCACTGGGACAGGAAGCCAGTGAAGAGATGTCAGAATGGGTGTAAATGTGGTTGAATTTTCTGCTTCATGTCAAAACTCTGGCAGGAGCATTTTGAACCAATTGGAGACCCCTAATGTTGGACTGTGGTAAACCAGAAAATAGAACATTGCAGTAGTACAATCTAGAATAGACAAACACATGAATCCGGGTCTCAGCATCAGCCATAGACAGGATGAGATGAAT
This sequence comes from Thalassophryne amazonica, assembly GCF_902500255.1. Taxonomy (NCBI): domain Eukaryota; kingdom Metazoa; phylum Chordata; class Actinopteri; order Batrachoidiformes; family Batrachoididae; genus Thalassophryne; species Thalassophryne amazonica. Next base: position 57,715,148 of record NC_047112.1, on the reverse strand, counting down.
CTTCGCTATATTTCGCAGGTGGAAGAAAGCACTCCTCGTAATATCATCGTACAATCAAAAATTACTCCAAGGTTCCTCACTTTGTTAGTGTGATGTATGACACACAAGCCTAGGCCAAGCATTAACTGGTCAAATTGATGCTGATGTCTCACTGGACCATCATTTCAGTCTTGTCAGAATTTAAAAGTAGGAAATTGCTGGACATCCAGCTTCTCACTGATGCAAGGCAATCTTTTAAGGATTTTATGTGGATGAGATTACCAGCAATCATCGGCATGTATAACTGAGTATCATCAGCATAGCAGTGAATGGTAACCCCAAAACGCCACAGTAGGTGCCCAAGGGGTGCTATATAAAGGGAGAAAAGCACGAGGCCTAAGACAGACCCCTGTGGAACCCCAAATTTCATGTCACTGATGTTAGACGTAGTGTTATTGTACAAAACACAGTGAGAATGATTGGTCAGGTATGGCGTCAACCATGCAAGGGCACTCCCAGTAATCCCAAAATGATCCTCCAGCCTATCGAGTAAAATGTGATGCTCCATGGTACCAAACACAGTACTGAGATCTAACAGCACCAGAACTGTAGTGGTGTCTGAATCCATTGCAAGTAGATCATTCACCACTTTAGTGAGAGCTGTCTCTGTGGAATGATATTTTCTAAAAGCAGACTGTATTGGCTCAAAAAGATTATTCTTGGTAAGGTAGTCCACAAGCTGCTGTGAAACCACTTTTTCCAAAATTTTATTGCAAAATGATAGATTTTATATCGGCCTATAGTTTTTCAATACACTAGGGCCAAGATTAGATTTAAGTAATGGTTAAGTAATGGTTTAATCACTGCAGATTTGCAACATTTAGGAACAGATCCAGAAGTTAATGAGAGATTAATAATTTCCAGCACAGTTGGCCCAAGAGTGGGCCACAGGTCCTTAAACAGTTTTGTTGGTATAGGATCAGATAAGCAGCTTGTGCTTTTTGTAGACATTGAGTTTTGTCAGCATGCCTAGTGAGATACTAATTCTGTAAATCTAGGTAATGCCTCAGTAATGGCACCCACCTCAATAGCAGGCTGCAGTGGCTGGGTTAAGGTATGCTGGGATATGCTGAATCTAATGTCTTCTATTTTCTTCTCAAAGTAATCCAGGAAATCTTGTGCTGTAAAAGAAGCGAACTACAGGTGGTTGTCCATGTATAAGTGTTGCCACCGTGTCAACAAGAACTTTGAGTTATGTCCCAGTCCTGGGTCTCCATTGTCGTATTTTGCGCTTCATAATGCGCCACACATTTTCAGTGGGCAATAGGTCTGGACTGCAGGCAGGCCGATCTAGTACCTGCACTCTTTTACCACGAAGCCACGCTGTTGTAACACGTGCAGAATGTGGCTTGGCATTGTCTTGCTGAAATAAGCAGGGACGTCCCTGAAAAAGACATTGCTTGGATGGCAGCATGTGTTGCTCAAAAAGCTGCAGGTACCTTTCAGCATTGATGGTGTCATCACAGATATGTAAGTTGCCCATGCCATGGGCACTAACACACCCCCATACCATCACAGATGCTGGGTTTTGAACTTTGCACCAGTAACAATGTGGATGGACTTTTTCCTCTTTTGTCCGGAGGACTCGACGTCCATGATTTCCAAAAACAATTTGAAATGTGGACTCATGAGACCACAGCACACTTTTCCACTTTGCGTCTGTCCATTTCAAATGAGCTCGGGCCCAGAGAAGACGGCAGCGTTTCTGGATGTTGTTGATGTATGGCTTTCACTTTGCATGGTAGAGTTTTACCTTGCACTTGTAGATGCACTTGTAGACTGAAAATGGTTTTCTGAAGTGTTCCTGAGCCCACGCGGTAAGATCCTTTACACAATGATGTCAGTTTTTAATGCAGTGCCGCCTGAGGGATCAAAGGTCACGGGCATCCAGTGTTGGTTTCAGCCTTGCCGCTTACGTGTTGAAAGTTCTCCAGATTCGCTGAATCGTCTGATTATATTATGGACTGTAGATGATGGAATCCCTAATTTCCTTGCAATTGAACATTGAGAAACACTGCTCTTAAACTGTTGGACTATTTTTTCACACAGTTGTTCACAAAGTGGTGATCCTCGCCCCATCTTTGCTTGTGAATGGCTGAGCCTTTAGGGGATGCTCCTTTTATACCAAATCATGACACTTACCTGTTTCCAATTAACCTGTTCACGTGTGGAATGTTCCAAACAGGTGTTCTTTGAGCATTCATGAACTTCCCCAGTTCTTTGTTGCCCCTGTCCCAGCTTTTTTGAAATGTGTTGCAGGCATCCATTTCAAAATGAGCAAATATTTGCACAAAAACAATAAAGTTTATCAGTTTGAACATTAAATATCTTGTCTTTGTGGTGTATTCAATTGAATATAGGTTGAAGAGGATTTGCAAATCATTGTATTCTGTTTTTATTTACATTTCACACAACGTCCCAAATTCATTGGAATTGGGGTTGTACATTTGTATGTTTTTGAAAGTTACAATTTAGATTTACATTTTAAGTTAAAAAAAATGTTTATTAAACATGTTTGTGGTTTTCACAGTCAAAAAACAAACTTTTTTCTGCTCGGATTTTATGTTTTTGTGTGAATTTAGGTTCACTGTGTTAATACAGTATGTCAGAATGTAAGAAAAACTGTAAAGTCGCACAGTTGAGATTGTGCTAAAAAATGACACCTAACAAGGCAAAGTGAACTGTTTTTTAAGGTAAATTATGAAGGTCAAACCAAAAGTAGTCAAAAATGGTCTATTATACCCTGGACTCTAGAGGGTTAAATAAATCAGAGTAGTCTGATTAAATCTGAAAAAGCAGATTAAACTCATGATGAGACAACAGACATGGCAAAATGGTGGAAAAGACAACACGGTGTCAGAGGTGACAGTCTCTACTGGTGTAGTATCTGCAGTAATTGTGCAGAACTAACATCGGACCATCTTTGACAAACCCCTTCATATCATTATTCTTAAAAATGGTTAATGGGTATGTATGTACATTTCATGTTTGCACATTTAACACCACTTGCATACATTATGTGAGAAATGCTGTATTTTTTGTTTTGGATTCAGCAACTGGACTCAATATGTGGGCATCTCTGTTTTCTACTGGGATCATTTGCACTCTGTACACTACACTGGTAAGCATGTGCTTTACTTTTGTTTGTGCAAAATCTTTTACTGCAAAATCTGAAATACAAATATCTCTGAAACTGATGATGGGTCTTTTCAAAATAAATTCAACATTGACAAAATATGAATTAATATTATTAATGTTTGCATCAGTTTTTAGAAACACAGGTGTAATCTATAAATTATAATTAACTGAGTAATTAAAAGTAGATACATATAATTTATGACATTAAACAAATCATTAATTTGAATGACCTAGTGCACAAATCATTTTAATGCATTGATTCCCAAAGTGTGTGTGTGGTGGGGGGGGGGAGATAGACCGTTCATTGGACATAATGTAGATAGCTCAAGAATAAAATACAGTAAGTGCTCACAATAACCTCTGAAAATTCCGAATATATTTGCAAAACTCAAAGATTAGCGACTTTCAAATATGACTTCTAATGCATGGTCACATTTTGATGGAAAGGAAAGCAGTTAATGCTCAAGGAGTTGGATGGTATTATTTCAGTAAATAAAACAAAAAAAATGCCACTTTCCTTGATAATATTTGATCAATATTAAAAGGATCACAATATACGCTACGTCACCATGTGTCTTTCTTGATGCATATTAATTAGTAATAAAAAGATACCTTTTGTTCATGTTGCTATAAATGAAAAGGAGCTGTCACTGGTCATGCTCCCTCTACATAGGAGGGGAGATTAGACAAGTGAATAATCCATCTCTCTAACACCGGCTGTGTGGCTCAGTGAGTGTCTTGTGCTAGAAGCAGGAATTCAGATATGGACTTCTTTAACAACTCATAGAAGTCTAAAATTAGCCATCTGAAGCAAAATTTGTTTTTATTGCAGGGTAATTGCTAGATGCACAGACATTTTGAGGATTCCAAACTACCGCTTATTTCAAGCCACATTTTATAGTAAAAGACAAGAGATGAATTTTAAAAAAAAAATTACACAATAACACTCCTTAAATTATCAATTTGGGTAGTGGTAGATGTCTGTTCTTTGTCATTCAAACCATTTGAGAACCACTATGCCAGATGTACCTGATTTGACTAATTCTTAAAATTAAAACAAAATATTCATGCAGACTCTTAAAATAGTCAAATATTATTAGGAGTAAGTACCCCTGATTTGGGGTTAGCAAAAGATTAAAATTTAACTTCTTGTATGTCACTGTTTGTCTTACAGGGAGGAATTAAAGCAGTGATTTGGACCGATGTGTTCCAGATTATCGTTATGTTGTCAGGCTTTGTGGCTATTTTCATCCGTGGTATAGTTCTGGTTGGTGGTCCCACACGGGTACTGGAAATAGCCCAAAATGGATCACGCATTAATTTTAATAGGTAAAAACACACATTTCTTTATTTTAGCAACCACACTGTGTGTAGCAGTGTAGGTGTGTTGTTGACAAAAATACATTTACTGTATAGGCCTCAATGGACACTCTGATCACACTACTTGAGAAGCTTTGGTCTCAGTAAAGTACATTATACTATAGATGACTGTAAATCATATGGAGGCACGCAGGGTTAGTTTATTCAGTAGGCTGTTAAACCGGTTAATCATGAAACTGGAAAAATGTTCATGGGAGCTACGGAGCGTGTGTGTGTGTGAGGCCAACACGCTGTGAGCTGAGAGCAGCGCATACACACTGAAGTTAAAAAGGTGAGGCGCCCCTCCACTGGCAGTGTGACATTCACAACTTTACACACGTGTATACTGACAAATACTGAACACAGGAAGCGGAGGGAGGTGATGATCTCGTGGTTAAGGCATTGGGCTTGAGACCAGAAGATCCTCGGTTCAAGTCCCAGCCTGACCGGGAAATCACTAAGGGCCCTTGGGCAAGGTCTTTAATCCCCTATTGCTCTTGGTGTGTAGTGAGCGCCTTTCATGGCAGCACCCATTATTTGTAAAGGGCTTTGAGCATCTGATGCAGATGGAAAAGTGCTATATAAATGCAGGTTAGCTTTAGGAAGCCTGTTAAGAAGCTCTGCAGCTCTTGGATGGGAGACCTCTTTGGAACACCAGTGGCTGTGCGTGTTTCTCCAGGTAAAACTGGAGTTGTGTCAGTACAACATTTTGGGCATATGGTGCATTTCTCTTTAGCACGTTGATTCATCAGTGTTGAGGACCACAGCAGCGGGACGAGGTTAAGTGGCTGGAGCAGATAGATGTTACTTTCAAGGACCAGATGTCTGTCTGTGTGCTGGCCATCCAGGACCCAAGATGGTTTGGTAGTGTGATGGATGCAGGGATGCGTGACACAAGTACATTCTCCCCGACTTGAGTATGTCTAAGTCCAGCTAGGGCCCAATCTTTCACCAGGCGCAAAGTGGTGCACAGTGCGTCTGAAGTGTAAATTCTGGTTTCCAATATACGTAGTTGTCATTTTCACTACGAAAAACCTTTTATGCTTGGTAGTGCATGTAATGGACAACTCTGAGATGGTCTGCATGGGTTTCTCTGTGAACCTTTACTACCGCCATCTTCGTTTACAGCAACTGCTACTGAGCATGCTGGGAAATATAGTGCATTACAACACATAACAGCACATCTTCTCCCTTTAAAGAAGAAATAACATTTCCTTTTTTTTCAATATCTCACAATTTCTTTTCCTGTTTTTTTAACAACAGCTCATTTCAATTTAGCAGTTTTGACTTTGTGTGTTCTTTTTGGTGTCAACTGGTGCTCCTGTATTGGCAAGTTTGTGTGTATGTGTCGTCCCATCAGCATCTGAGCTGGTGATAGGCCATTCTGCAGTGGTGCACTTCGATAGATCATTAAACTCTGAAAATCTGCCTTTCCGTCATGTGCTTTCTTCATGAGACCTTTGACAACTTTCACTGAGCTCTCTGCGAGGCCATTTGATCTGGGAAAATGTGGGCTGGATGTTATATGTTGCAACCCCCATTCACTGGCAAACAGCAGATTCTCTACATGCAAACTGAGAACCATTGTCTGATACCAGCTGACTTGGCACACCTGTTTTCAGGAGCTTAATGGCCATTTTGCAAGATGTTGTCTGGAGTGTTGCAACTTCAGTATAGTTTGAAAAGTAATCTGTTGCTACTATGTGGTTTATACCACTGCAATCGAACAGATCTGCTCCCACTCTTTCAAATGGTGTAATGGCCACATGGTACGTATGTCATGAATAGCTCTGCTTGCTGTTGAGGTCGATATTTCAAACATATTTCACACGAGGCTGCAGTGTGGCTAATGTCTTGGGTCAGTCGAGGTCAGTACATAACATCGTGTGCTCTGCGTTTGCATTTTTCTTCTCCCAAGTGCCCTTCGTGTATGTTTTTTAGCATGTCTTCGCACACTGAGGTTAGAATAACAAATCTGCTACCTTTACACACAATGACATCAGCAACTGACAGCTCTGTTTTGTACATCCAATGGTCTTGCACTTTTCGCAGACAGTCACTTTTGTGTTCAGGACATCCTCTTGTGATTATCTTTTTGAGCTCTCATTGTTTCATCCTTTTCAGTCTCTTTTTTAATCTTTTCTGGTCTTTAACTTCACACAGGAAGTGGTGACATTATCATGTCAATATATGCTTGAATATCAGCACATTTTCCATCATCAAATCTCTCATGCTTGTCCACTGCTTTCTAGGTGTATATCATATTTCTGTAGCCTTATCAGCATGCGCTGTTTCCTCATTGGACAGTCAGCCAATGGGTTGGACATGATGGCGACCAAGGGTTTGTGGTCAGTGTCCACTTCAACTGCTTTTCCATATACATATTGATGGAAGTGTTCACATGCATATGTTATGTCCAGCAATTCTTTCTCGATCTGCACATAGTTGACCTCTGCACTAGTTCAGACCTTGGATGCATAGGTCACTGGTTGCCATGTCTCCTCATATATTTGCAGAAGAACAGCTCCTAAGCCATGTTGTTGTTGTGTAAAAGTGTAATGACACAGACCCACAACAGGGGGCGTAAATGACCGGTCAATGGAAATAAAAAGTAACACTTTTAATGTTGTGAAATGTGCACAACGGATACAGATACAATTCAATACTACAGTCAATTATACAGTTGGTGTCGTGTGGGCAGGCTCGAGGATAGGAGACGCCTGTCCAGATAGGAGTTGGGACCCACATGATTTCCACCGCCAACAGATCTGGAACACACCGGAGCCGCCAAGTCCCGAGTCAGCAGGTGGCCACCGTCTCCAGCTGTCAGATCAGGTACTGCTGGCAGGAAGCAGAAAACAATCAAGAGTGGGTGTGTGAGCACACACCCAGTAAACAGTCAGCGGAGTTCTGATAAAGGGGAGAAAACACCTCCACCTCCTGTTTCTCAACTCAGTGTTCGTGCAGAATCCAATGTCACACTAATTAATGTAGTAGTGAGGAGCGGGAACGCCAACTCCTCTCGAGTTCCACAAACTCAGCCTCAAGCTGCGAGTGTACAAAGGATATGTCTACAAACTCAGAACACAGATTAACAGCTTTTCGAGCTTAGAAGCAAAATACGTTGCGACAATAAGCTTAGCTGATCAAAGCACAAAGACGGCTGAGAGTTTACCTGAAGGCAGGGGTGTGGTGTCTTCTCCAGGCTTTTATGGATGGCATGATGAGATGATGAGTGACAGCTGTCAGGGTTCCTGAAGCTCCTGGCGGCGAACTGCGCCCTCTGGTGCCTGAAGCCCGTCTACAGGCAGGGCGCCCTCTGGTGTTGGCCAGCAGTACCTCCTCTTCGGGCGACCCACACAACAGGACCCCCCCCCCCCCCCCCCAACGGGCGCCTCCTGGCGCCCGACCAGGCTTGTTGGGGCGTCAGGTGTAGAAGTCGGCCAGGAGGGCCGGGTCCAGAATGAAGCTCCGCTTCACCCAGGAGCGTTCTTCGGGTCCGTACCCCTCCCAGTCCACCAGATATTGGAACCCCCTGCCCCGTCAACGGACGTCCAGAAGCCTGCGGACGGTCCACGCAGGCTCTCCATCGATGATCCGGGCAGGAGGCGGCGCTGGTCCGGGAGTGCAGAGGTTGGGGGAGTGACACGGTTTTATCCGGTACACGTGAAAGACTGGATGTATCCGCAGTGAAGCTGGCAACCTCAGCGACACTGCGGCTGGACTGAGGACTTTGATGATAGGGAAAGGTCCGATGTATCTGTCCTTCAGTTTGTGGGAGTCCACCTGCAGAGGGATGTCCTTAGTTGACAGCCAAACCTCCTGCCCGGGCTGGTATGCAGACCGCCGGGGTACGTCTGCATGGTCCTTAGCCCTCGTCCGGGCATTCAGAAGGGCAGAACGACAGTGCGCCACACCCGACGGCATCTCCTGAGATGGGCCTGGACCGAGGGGACCTCAACCTCTCCCCCCATGGCTGGAAACAATGGGGGCTGGTACCCCAAACACGCCTCAAAGGGGGAGAGGCCAGTGGCAGACGTGACCTGACTGTTATGGGCGTATTTGATCCAGGCCAGGTGTTGACTCCAGGCCATCGGGTGTGCGGAGATGACACACCGCAGGGCCTGCTCCAGGTCTTGGTTCGTCCGCTCTGCCTGTCCATTGGTCTGAGGGTGGTACCCGGACGAGAGGCTCATGGTGGCCCCCAGTTCCCTACAGAAACTCCTCCAGACTTGCGAGGAGAACTGGGGACCACGATCCGAGACAATGTTTGTGGGGATACCATGCAGACGCACGATGTGGTGGACCAGGAGGTCTGCAGTCTCCTGAGCCGTCGGGAGCTTCGGGAGGGCCACAAAGTGGGCCGCCTTGGAGAACCGGTCCACTGTCGTCAGGATGGTCGTCATACCCTGGGACGCAGGGAGACCCGTGACGAAGTCCAGGCCTATGTGGGACCAGAGGCGACGAGGCACCGGCAGCGGCTGGAGGAGTCCTTGGGCCTTCTTATGATCAACCTTGCCCCTGGCACAGGTGGTGCAGGCCTGGACGTACTCCCAGACGTCGGTCTCCATCGACGCCCACCAGAAGCGCTGTCGGACCACTGCCATGGTTCTACACACCCCTGGGTGACAGGAGAGCTTTGAACCGTGACAGAAGTCCAAGATCGCAGCCCTGGCCTCTGGTGGGACGTACAGCCGGTTCTTAGGTCCATCTCCGGGGTCCGGGTGTCATGTCAGGGCCTCCCGGACGGTCTTCTCCACGTCCCAGGTGAGGGTTGCGATGACAGTGGACTCGGGGATGATGGTGTCCGGTGGATCCGACAGTTCTGGCCTGACGTCCTCTTCATGCACCTGGGACAGTGCATCGGACCGTTGGTTTTTAGTCCCGGGGCGATACGTGATCTGGAAGTCAAACCGACCAAAGAATAGTGACCAACGGGCTTGCCTGGAGTTCAGACACTTGGCGGTCCGGATGTATTCCAGGTTCCGATGGTCCGTGAAAACCGTGAAGGGAACCGTGGCTCTCTCCAGAAGGTGTCTCCACTCCTCAAGAGCCTCTTTCACCGCCAGAAGTTCCCGATTGCCGACGTCATAGTTCCTCTCAGCCGGGGTCAACCTGCGGGAATAGTAGGCACAAGGATGGAGTACCTTATCGGACTCCCCACTCTGGGACAGCACGGCTCCTATCCCTGAGTCAGAGGCATCCACTTCGACAATAAACTGGCGATCAGGGTTAGGCTGCACCAGAACTGGTGCAGTCGAGAACCGACGTTTCAACTCCTTAAACGCGGCTTAGCACCGATCCGACCAGGTGAAGGGGACTTTAGTGGAGGTCAGGGCTGTCAGGGGGCTAACAACCTGACTGTAGCCCTTAATGAACCTCCGATAGAAGTTTGCAAAACCGAGGAACTGTTGCAGCTTCCTACGGCTTGTTGGTTGGGGCCAATCTCTCACCGCCGCAACCTTGGCCGGATCAGGGGCGACGGAGTTGGAGGAGATTATAAACCCCAGGAAGGACAAAGAAGCGCGGTGGAACTCACACTTCTCGCCCTTCACAAACAGCCGGTTCTCCAACAACCACTGCAGGACCTGACGTACATGCTTAACATGGGTCTCAGGATCCGGGGAGAAGATGAGAATATCGTCCAGATACACGAAGACGAACCGATGCAGGAACTCAGCCTCAAGATGCGAGTGTACAAAGGATATGTCTACAAACTCAGAACACAGATTAACAGCTTTTCAAGCTTAGAAGCAAAATACGTTGCGACAATAAGCTTAGCTGATCAAAGCACAAAGACGGCTGTGAGTTTATCTGAATACTTCAGATGATTTCTCGGCAGGGGTGTGGTGTCTTCTCCAGGCTTTTATGGATGGCATGATGAGATGAGTGACAGCTGTCAGGGTTCCTGAAGCTCCTGGCGGCGAACTGCGCCCTCTGGTGCCTGAAGCCCGTCTACAGGCAGGGCGCCCTCTGGTGTTGGCCAGCAGTACCTCCTCTTCAGGCGACCCACACAACAGTTGTGAAGCATTTGTGGAGATTCTTGTTCCTCTTTGGGTCGTAAAACCTCAATACTGGCTCTGTTGTATATTTTTGTTACGTTTTAACAATGTCACAAGGAACCCAAATATGCAGGCAGCCACAAAACTGGAGGTGAGGTGAAAACACAGGTGATTGATTATACAACAAAAATCCAGTCCAACAAGCAGTGTGAATGGGATGTGGGGAAAAAGGAGTCCCAAAACAACAAAATGCAAAATCTAATCCAAAGGGAACAAGAAAAGGTCAAAACATGAACACTAAACACAGTTACAAACGGGATAACAATGGAACTCAAGGTACTTAAAATCACGACTACATAGGAGGAACCAACATGAAGAAACTGGCAAACTAAACAAGGAAAGGGTGCAGAGTAAATACATGTAGGAACTAATGATCAAACGAACGACAGGTGTGAACAGGGGAGACGTGGTTGAAATGCACGTGACAGACTAAACAACCAAAAGGTGACTCAAAACTAAACAGACAGCTAGGGGTGAGTAGAACCAAAACATTATAGTAACAAAACACAACCTGAGTAGGAAATAACAAAACCAAAAACAAACAACATATACATAATATAAGAAAACATGATAGCCCTAAGAAACACATAATGAAGACGAAAGACCAAAACACAGACATGGACAGGGGAGAGAACACACCAAACTAATAACAGGACAAGGATAGCAGACAATGACAATAAACACCTGAGCAAAGACCAAGGGCTAACCACAGAGAGCCAATGGACAGGACACTGAGGACACCAACCACAGGACCCAGATACTGAGAATACCACAACAGGGACACTCCCCCCCCCCCCCCCCCAATCAAGGGCCAGCTCAGATGGCTATAAAAGAACCCCCCCAACACAGAACAGAGGAAAACACACAGGGACCAAAACAAAAGTGAGAAACCCAAACAACAAGACAAAAAAAAACAGAACCCCCCCCCCCCCCCCCCAAAAGAACAGCCAGGATGGGAGGAGGGGCTAGAAGGCGGTAACCACTGCTATACAATGAGGGAACACTAAAGTGACAATTATGTAACAAGACATTACTAAACACCTGGCTAAAAGGCTGCCAGGAGCCAAAGGCAAAGGCCGGCCTTGCAAGAAGTTGGAGCTGACATCAAACTCTGGAGGTCGGCCATGTGGCCATCTTTTGCAGCATCCGGAAGGTGGCCATGTGGCCACCAGGAGTCTGTGGCAGAATCAGGCGGATGACCGTGCAGCCGACAGGAGACCACAGCAGAGCCAGGAGGGCTGTCACATGGTTGGCTGGAGTTCACTGTGTGATTGGCCATATGGCTCACAGGAGTACCCAACAGAGTCAGGAGAGCAGCCAGACAGCCCACAGGAGCACACAGCTGAGTCAGGAGGGTGGCCGGGCAGGCCACAGGTGTTCTCAGCAGAGTCAGGAGAGCGGCCAGACGGCCCACAGGAGTCCATAACAGAGTCAGGAGGGTGGATGGATGGCTCACAAGAGTTCATAACAGAGTCAGGAGGGTGGATGGATGGCTCACAAGAGTTCATGACAGAGTCAGGAGGGTGGCCAGATTGCACACAGGAGTTCTCAGCAGCATCAGGAGAGCGGCAGGATGGCCCACAGGATACCACGACAGAGTCAGGAGGCTGGCCGGACTACCCCACAGGAGTCCACAGCTGCATCAGGAGAGTGGCTATATGGTGCACAGGAGTCCACAGCAGAGTCAGGGGCAGCACCAACTTCCTCAGGCAGAGGGCCGCATGGCGCATCAGGAACTCCGATGTGATCTGGCACAGGACCTGATGCCCCCACAGGGCCACCGATGTCATCTGAGTCAGAGGCAGATGGCTCCAACACAGCACAGACACCAATGAGCCCGGAGCCTGCCGGCTCCTCCAGGACCTGGATGTAATCAAGAACAGGGACAGTCGGCCCCTCCAGAGCAGCGATGCCATCAGGAATGGAGCCCTCTGGCCCCACCAAGCCACAGATGTCATCAAAGGTAGGGGTGGATGGCCCTTCTGGAACTGCGGCACCATCGAGAACTGTACCTGCTGTCTCCACCAGCCAGCAGACATCATTGGAGGTAGGTGACGGCCCCGCAGGAACTGTGATGCCATCAGGAACAGAGCCCACTGACTCCTCCGGACCACAGACATCATCAGAGAAAGGGGCAGTTGGTCCCTCTGGAACTGCGATGTCACCAAGCCCAGAGGAGGACGGCTCCCTCAGAGCTCAGATGCCAATGAGCAAGGAGCCTGCTGGCCCCTCTGAGACCCTGATGTCATTGAGAGCAGGAGCAGAGGACCCCTCAGGAACCACAGTGCCATCAGGAATGGAGCCCGCTGGCTCCTCTGGGTCACTGACATCACCAGACATTGGGGTGGATGGCCCCTCTGGAACCACATTGTCCTCCAGGGCAGCAGCAGATGGCTCCACTGGAACCACAACATTGGCCAGGAAAAAGCAGGATCCTCCCTCAGACCTGAAAAGCAAAACGGAGGAGGCAAGTTGTTCTGTGACTACCTCTGAACTTGGGAGGCAAAAAAGTTGGGACAGTGGTATGTTTACCACTGTGTTACATCACCTTTCCTTCTAAAAACACTCAATAAGCATTTGGGAACAGAGGACACTAATTGTGAGTGTCATGATTGGGTATAAAAGGAACATCCCCAAAAGGCTCAGCCGTTCACAAGCAAAGATGGGGTGAGGATCACCACTTTGTGAACAACTGCATGAAAAAATAGTGTAACAGTTTAAAGAACAATGTTTATCAACGTTCACTTGCAAGGAATTTAGGGATCCCATCATCTACAGTCCATAATATAATCAGAAGATTCAAATAATCTGGAGAACTTTTTACACATAAGCAGCATGGCCGAAAACCAACAATGAATGCCCGTGACCTTCGATCCCTCAGGTGGCACTGCATTAAAAACTGACATCATTGTGAAAAGGATCTTATTGCGTGGGCTCAGGAACACTTCAGAAAACCATTGTCAGTTAACACAGTTCATCGTTACATCTACAAGCGAAAGCCATACATGAGAAAAAGACCATCCAGATTGCTACTTGTGCAAAGATCAAAAGCCAGCATCTGTGATGTTATGGGGATGTGTTAGTGCCCATGGCTTGGGCAACATACACATCTGTGATGGCACCATCAATGCTGAAAGGTACATCCAGGTTTTGGAGCAACACATGCTGCCATCCAAGCAACATGTTTTTCAGGTACGTCCCTGCTTATTTCAGCAAGACAATGCCAAGCCACATTCTGCATGTGTTACAATAGCGTGGCTTCGCAGTAAAAGAGTGCAGGTACTAGACTGGCCTGCCTGCAGTCCAGACCTGTCGCCAATTGAAAATGTGTGGCACATTATCAAGCACAAAATACGACAATGGATACCCGGGACTGTTGAACAACTGAAGCCGTACATCAAGCAAGAATGGGAAAGAATTCCACCTTCAAAGCTTTGACAATTAGTGTCCTCAGTTCCCAAACGCTTATTGAGTGTTGTTAGAAGGAAAGGCGATGTAACACAGTGGTAAACATACCTCTGTCCCAGCTTTTTTGAAACGTGTTGCAGGCATCCATTTCAAAATGAGCAAATATTTGCACAAAAACAATAAAGTTTATCAGTTTGAACATTAAATATCTTGTCTTTGTGGTGTATTCAACTGAGAATAGGTGGAAGAAGATTTGCAAATCACTGTATTCTGTTTTTATTTACATTTTACACAACGTCCCAACTTCATTGAAATTGGGGTTGTAGCTCCAGGCATGTTTTCGAATATTGTGTGTGTCATCTTGTGGTAGACTTCTGGGTTTGACAAAATCCCATATGGAAGGCACAGAAATCGGTATCTCCCCTCAGGTGTTTTAAGGGGGCGCAGTCTCAAGATACCCTCATCAAGCTTCATTTGCCAGAACCCTGAGGATGCATCAACTTTGCTGAACCACTTTGCACCGGCAAACTGCAACATTATGTCCTCAAGTGTGGGTAACTTAAAGTACTCTCTTTTCACTGCTTTGTTGAGCTCTCTGGGATCCAAGCAAGTTTACAATGCTCCGTTCTTTTGTACTAACACTAATGAGCTCACCCAGTTGGTTGGCACATCAATTTTCTTTTTGACTTTTAGCTTTTCCATGCGAGCTAGTTCACATCTGAGTCTTTCTCTTAACGCAAATGGAACCTGGAATGGAATCTGCATTAATGCACTACTGGAGTGACAGTCTCGTCAATATGACAGCAAATATGACAGTAGACAGCAAAGTCCCTCAAAGGCATCTTTGTACTCATGTCATTAGTCATTAGTGCATCTTGATCATTGCTGGGCTCTAAGGCAACAACAAACACTCTTTTGGCAAGACTGAGTTTTTTGCATGCAGATTATCCTAACATTGGTTGCACTCTGTCTTACGCAGTTAGCAACTGTGCTTTTAAGATCTGTCCCTTGTGCTGAAAAGTGGTGATACAGCTGCCTTTAACTGGCACATTTTCTCCAGTGTATCTCGTCACCTTCATTTTGACAGGATGAATCTGGCTTTTCACTTTGAGTGTACTGTAATCGGCTGCTGACAGCACTTACTTGGGCTCCAGTGTCCAATTTAAATTGAATTATTGTTTCATTTACAATAACTGACAGAATCCATTCCTCTTTTCCACTTGATGCCTGTACTACATCAACAAAAAGTTCCTCTGATTCCTCTTCTACTGATTGCAAATATTTCTTTGTGACACCAGCTATGCAGCATCTTGCATAATATTATTCTTTCACAATTATTTAATGTCTTCAGGCAGGACATGATCTTGGCGCATGACTGCCTCCACATTTAGTGCATTTCATCATTGCCTCTTTCTCATTCTTTTGTCTGGCATGATGTTTCTTGCGATGGTTGGTTGTTCTTACCGCATGTACTGTCATTTCTGCTTTACTTGGCTCTATTGTTTGTGCATGAGAGCTCTATGTGGCCCTGCACAAATCCACAGTCCTGTCCCATGTCAAATTTTGCTCTTGCAGGAGCCTTTCTCTTAATCCATTATCTGTAATTCCACAATCAATGCGATCTTTTATTAAAGAGTCTCCGAGGTCTTGAAATTCACAAGATTTGCTCACTGTGTGCAGCTTGGCTAAATACTGCTCAAATGTAATTGTCGGCTTCTGGTCACAGGAGAAAAAATTATATCTCTCAAATGTTATGGCTTTAGTTGGCACAAAACATGCTTCAAATTTTTGCATCGTGTCCAATGTGAGATTTTCTGGCACAGTCTGAAAGCTCTTAAAATGTCCAGTGCATCTTCCCCTAACACATGAAGAAAGATTTGGGCTTGTACCTTCTCTCTTGTCTACTCCACTTGCAGCCAGATATATTTAAAATCTCTGCTTGAAACATTTCCAGTTATTGGCAAGATTTCCACTGAACTGCATGGGTGAAGGGGGACTTAGACTTAACTTGTCCATAGCGGAGTTTTGCTGTGGAATTAGCCCTGAAGCCAGCACTGGTACGCTACCTTCCGCCGTTAGCATCAATTAGCTCGCTCATAGCCTTTGAGAACTCGCATTATTGACCAGCTACAATTCGCTCACGAGTCACTCAGCGGCGTGCAGTCATCTGACACTCTACAGACTCCTCTTTCTGACACCATGTTATGCTTGGTGGTGCTTGTAAAGGATGACTCTGAGATGTTCTGCATGAGTCTCTCTGTGAACTTTTACTGCCACCATCTTGAGCTACAGCAAATGCTACAGAGCATGCTGGGAAATGTAGTGCATTAGACTACATAACAGCACAGAACACATGTTGCTTCAGTTTTAAAATGAGGTATCAGGTGCAGTGCTATTGTGAGGCAGTAGAAATCAGTTCCACCATAGACCTTACATGTACAGAATATTACATAAAACAACAAAATATTGCACTGTAGAAGTACCTCTGTAGTGACAATCACAAATTTGTTTAATGATGTTCTCTATCAGTTTTGAGTTGGATCCACGGAAGCGCTACACATTTTGGACCCTTTTGGTTGGAGGTTCAGTGGTTTGGCTGTCTATGTATGGAATGAACCAAGCTCAGGTCCAACGCTACATCTCCTGCAAAACAGAGAGAGCAGCCCAGTGGTAAGTGACAACTCCTTAACTTTAACCTTCTATTGGAGACTCAACATTGTTGTGTGTGCATTCTGCTGGCCCTGTCTGTGTGTTTTGTGTTTGAATGCGTGTCCAGTCCTTGTCTGCATGTGTTTAGTCTGGTGCCCATGCCCCCTTGTGGTTCTATGTGTATGTGTGGGTTATGTCTGTCTGTTGTATGTGTAAGTATGTGTCTGTTTTGCTGGTTCATGTTCCATGTGTGTCTTTGTCGTGTGTGTGTGTGTGTGTGTGCGTGCGTGCGTGCGTGCGTGCGTGCGTGCGTGCGTGCGTGCGTGCGTGTGTGTGTGTGTGTGGTTTCTCCAGCGTCTGTCAATCCTGTGTCTCGTTTCAGTGTGTGATACATCATGTCTCAGTGTTTTTGCTTCTGTCGTGTTTCTGTGTTCCCCCGTCCTGTTTCCCAGGACATTGTGGGTTTTGTTCTTCAGTGTTGTTTTGTTATTCTTCATGATTGGTCACCTTCATCAGTTCTTTATTTTGACTCTTGTCTCTTGGTTTGTCATTGATCAGTGTTTGAGGGTTTATGATTTATCATGTTGTTTTTCTATTCCATTGTGTTTTTAGTTTCCACTTGTCTTTGTCATTTCCAGTCCGTTGTGACTTT
The DNA here is from genome assembly GCF_902500255.1 of Thalassophryne amazonica. Lineage (NCBI taxonomy): Eukaryota > Metazoa > Chordata > Actinopteri > Batrachoidiformes > Batrachoididae > Thalassophryne > Thalassophryne amazonica. The sequence goes on along the minus strand of NC_047112.1, from coordinate 57,697,841 downwards.
ACACCTGTCACTCAAAGCCTCACCCGTTTGTTTTTCCGTTGCCGGTCAGTTGGCATTACATTTGCTCATGTCATGGTGTTACGTCTATTGATCTCTCTTATATTCGCTATGTGTTGTAAGTGTTCCTTTTGGTCAATTGTGCACAGTGTTGTCAGCTGTCTTTAGTTTGTCTTTCCAATCACACCTCCCGGTCATTCTCCGCCCCATGTTTTAGTGTTGGACTTTTTGTTGTATTCTCATACCTGTACCTGCTTGTTTGACTTTAGTTCTGAGTCTTGGATTATTAAAGCAACACAGTGTTTGTATTCTCAGTTTTGTGTCCTGGCTGCCTGTTTATTTGGGGTTCTGTTTGACTCAGATACAGCCTAATCATAACAGATACAGTGAGGAAAATAAGTATTTGAACACCCTGCGGTTTTGCAAGTTCTCCCACTTAGAAATCATGGAGGGTTCTAAAATTTTCATCTTAGGTGCATGTCCACTGTGAGAGACATAATCTAAAAAAAAAAATCCGGAAATCGCAATGTATGATTTTTTTAAATAATTTATTTGTATGTTACTGCTGCAAATAAGTATTTGAACACCTACCAACCAGCAAGAATTCTGGCTCACACAGAGCTGTTAATTTTTCTTTAAGAAGCCCTCTTATTTTGCACTCTTTACCTGTATTAATTGCACCTGTTTGAACTTGTTACCTGTATAAAAGACACCTGTTCACACACTCAATCAATCACACTCCAACCTGTCCACCATAGCCAAGACCAAAGAGCTGTCTAAGGACACCAAGGACAAAACTGTAGATCTGCACAAGGCTGGGATGGACTAAAGGACATCAGGCAAGCAGCTTGGTAGAAGACAACAACTGTTATGATTACCGTATTTTCCGGACTATAAGTCGCACCGGAGTATAAGTCGCACCAGCCACTTTATCATTATAAAGAAAAATAAACCATAAATAAGTTGCACTGGACTATAAGTCCCATGGACATACAGGTATGTTAACTTAACATGAAAAGTTCAGATGATAATATTGTGACGGCTACCGTTTTCAGATGCATATTTCACCAGTCGTAACTTACAATCTGCAGAGTATGATTTTCTTTTTGGTGGCATTTTTTCGGGCCTTCTCCGTTGTCTTGTTAAGTTATCAGTAACGTTGAAATTTTTATTTTTCTATGGTAGTCAGAAGTCGCAGGAACAGTCACACAAGCCTTGAGTGCTTTCTCGTGAGCTGCATTTACCTACAGATATGTTTGTATTTTGCGGACCACATTGCGAGCCGAACCATGCAGCACCTACCTGCGCAGCTCACCACCCAGCGGTGTCGATCCAGCTCCTTCCAAGTGCAGACGCTAATCCTCCGCCGTCGCTCAGTGCTCCCATGCAGCTCTCAGCGTCAACTCTGCTCACACTGATATCCAAGGGTTGAAGCTGTTTTGTTAGCCGTCCCGGAATAAACACCATGTTCGTCTGCTTCAAACGTTATTCACAATCTTCGACGCCAGCTCCTTCCAAGTGCACACACTAATCCTCCGCCGTCGCTCACCCGGTGCTCCCACGCAGCTCTCAGCGTCAACTTAAACACTCTGCTCACACTGATATCCAAGGGTTGAAGCTGTTTTGTTTGCCATGCCGGAATAACAGCAAGCACCGTATTCGTCAGCTTCACACGCTGTGGGTGAGGTGAGGAATACGCGTCCAGCGTTCTGTTCTCTGATTGGTTATCGCGACCAGCGTGACTTATAGGACGGCCGCCATACTACAGTGTCCATGATGCATTGCATTTCCTTTTCTGGTGGCCATTTTAAAACATAGATCGACTCTGTCACGTAAAATTGTTTTGTTACAGTAAATTAATTGAGATCCTACCGGTATATTTTTCATTTATAAGTCGCACCGGAGTATAGGTCGCACCCCCGGCCAAAACATGTAAAAAAGTGCGACTTATAGTCCGGAAAATACGGTATTTATTAGAAAGTGGAAGAAACACAAGATGACTGTCAATCTCCCTCGGTCTGGGATTCCATGCAAGATCTCACTTTGTGGGGTAAGGATGATTCTGAGAAAGCTCAGAACTACACAGGAGGACCTGGTCAATGACCTGAAGAGAGCTGGGACCACAGTCACAAAGATTACATTAGTAACACATGATGCTGTCATGGTTTAAAATCCTGCAGGGCAGCAATTCCTCCTGCTGAAGCCAGCACATGTCCAGGCCTGTTTGAAGTTCACCAGTGACCATCTGGATGACCCAGAGGAGGCATGGGAGAAGGTCATGTGGTCGGATGAGAGCAGAATAAAGCTTTTTGGAATCAACTCTACTTACCATGTTTAGAGGATGAGAACAACCCCAAGAAAACCATCCCAACCGTGAAGCATGGGGGTGGAAACATCATACTCTGGGGGTGCTCTTCTGCAAAGGGGACAGGACGACTGCACCGTATTGAAGAGAGGATGGATGGGGTCATGTATTGCGAGATTTTGGCAAACAACCTCCTTCCCTCAGTAAGAGCATTGAAGATGGGTCATGGCTGGGTCTTCCAGCATGACAATGACCCCAAACACACAGTCAGGGCAACTAAGGAGGGGCTCTGTAAGAAGCATTTCAAGGTCCTGGAGTGGCCTGGCCAGTCTCCAGACCTGAACTCAATAGAAAATTTTAGGAGGGAGCTGAAACTCCAAACTTGAAAGATTTGGAGAAGATCTGTATGGAGGAGTGGACCAAAATTCCTGCTGCAGTGTGAGCAAACCTGGTGAAAAACTACAGGAAACGTTTGACCTCTGTAATTGCAAACAAAGGCTACTGTACCAAATATTAACATTGATTTTCACAGGTATTCAAATACTTATTTGCAGCAGTAACATACAAATAAATTATTAAAAAATTCATACATTGTGATTTCTGGAATGTGGGGTGTTTTTTTTTGTTTTGTTTTTTTTAGATTATTTCTGTCACAGTGGACATGCACCTAAGATGAAAATTTCAGACCCCTCCATGATTTCTAAGTGGGAGAACTTGCAAAACCGCAGGGTGTTCAAATACTTATTTTCCTCACTGTACTTTGGTTTTTCCATCTACCTGCTTGACAAGAACCATGATTTAAAAAAATATGATTTCATTTTATTTATTATTTCTTTATTTTATACAAGTAGGATCTGGTTAAAGGAACAGGTCCTTATCCAAATTTCATTGAAGAGTCTCCATTTCATTATATTTTTTAAATCAGTCTCTGTAAATGGAATGATTATAATATGTACATGTCGCAGACATGAACGAGCGAAGCTCTTCAGCATCTCACCATGTCATTTAGGTCCTTCAGACGTTTTTGAACAAATGCTTCAGGGGAGCATTAGCATGGCTAAAACCTTTCAGACCTTTCCACATTTTTCTTTTTTTTGGGGGGGGATTTCACCTTCTGGGGGAGCTCCCCCCACCCCACACCCCCCAAGGTCACCCTAATGACAGTCCTCTTAACCCCCTGCCACTTTAAGCTTTTTTTTAAATGTAGATGTAAATTCATATTCAAAGTTTTCAGCTAGTTCACAGTAGGGCTGTACAATATAGCCAAATTATCATATGTCAATATTGTCATATCAGTATGATATACGATATGACCATGTTTTCACACAAAGTGCAGCAACAGTAAAAACTAAACATTCTTAACAAAACAGTAAAAATACCACACTCATTTTACACTCATTCTAAGGGCCCTATCCCACTGGGGAGAGGATTAATTGCGCATGAATTGAGTACACAAATTGCGGGCATTCGTTGTCGTCCGCAACAAAAATGGCCAAAAATGACAAATGTCCCAGTATGAATTACGGATATATTAATAATATATAGCGAATATATGATGAACAATCACGGTTATATAACGCATGTAGTGAGGAAACTGATCCAACACATTGAGATTATCACGGCAGTATTACGGGTGTATTATGAATGCATCGCGCATGTGTTGCGCATGCACAGCATCTGCATTGTGGTCATAAAAGAAGCGCACTCGGGCCATTGGCATCACTATTCACACCAACAATACAGCCGCTGGAGCATTTGCTGGACTTGGACAAGTTGATCAGAGTCAATGTTCATGTTGTCATGCGAGGGTTAACTGTTCATGAGTTTGGGGAGCAGGAGGGGGGAAGCCGCTCGGGGTGTGAGACGGTGGGTTTTTTTGGGTTTTTTTGTTTTGTTTTTTTTTGTTTTGTTTTTTAGAGTGTCACAGAAAACAGACTTCAGCGTGAGTTGTGACTATAAACAGCAACTCTTCCTTTTGTTGGTGTTAAATAAAAGTCCTGGATTGCAGCAGCTACGTCTTTGTGGATTTACACAGCCGGACCGGCACTGACTGGCAGGTATGTCGCGTTCTGCCACACTTTGGGTTTACGTGACGCGTTTGTTATGCACTCACAGATTGTCCGCAAAGCAGATGTAATAAAAACACTTTATTCGTGGCCAATCTGTATGCATTCGCTACAACATATTTTAGTTTGTGATGTGGACATGATGGGCACGATATATATCTGTTTTACACACTGTCCCAGTCCGCTGTCAAGCCGCAAATCCCCGTCAGTTGCGGATATCAGCGGTTAACGGCAGATATACAGCGCATAGAGTGAGTATGTATTGTGTATGAATTGAAATGAGTATGTAAGGCGGATATTATCCACATCCAGATTTTTGAACAGCTCAAAAATCCTGGCTGCGGACATGCGTGCCTCTGTGGATGATCACGGGCGTGTTCGGATGACGGCCGACTCAAACAGGCATGTTACACGGATATTGCGGATGTTTGGCGAATATGGGCCAATTTTGTGCGTAATCCATATGCAAATCCTCCTAAACGCCAGTGGGACAGGGCCCTAAGGTTAGGATACTGTGCCCTTAAAACGTATTGGAACACTTAGTATTTCACACATTTTAATTTGTTTATGCCATTTCAAATACAAGACAAAATACAAAGAATAAAAATTTCTAAAATTATCTTTCTCAAACTCATACTGAAAGCAAATCTCTAAAACTTGATAATAGCTGTAAATAATAATTAGTTTTATTGCCAGTTTTCTTCAGACAAGTCAGGGGATGGAAACATGAACATTTCCAAGTCACTGAATACGTCTTGGACTTTATTTACAACAATTATGAAGAAATAAACATCAAAACATCATATCATCAAAACATCAAATCTAGGCTTTCATCTCAAATGTACTTTCTGGCAATTTGTAGCTGCAGGTCTTCTTTTTAAGAAAATCCTTCTCTGCACCACTTCATCAGGAAGCTGGATTTTATATTTTTAATTAATTTATATCAAGTTGTAGAGATTTGCTTTCAGTTTGAGTTTAACGAAGATAATTTTAGAAAAAAAAAATTGTTTGGAAAAAAATGTTTGAAATGGAATAAACAAATGAAAATGTGTGAAATACTAAGTGTTCCAATACTTTTGAGGGCAATTGAGAAACACTGAGGAGCAGCATCTTACATCTCACATATAGTGCAGCAGATAAGAGAATATTTAGAGAATCCTGCAAATGGTGATACAAGCACCAAATTCGGCACAAAACTGATTGGCCACTTGAATTTTTAATAGGCAGCCAGGTAGGGGTCAGTTGAAGAATTACACAGGAATCTAAATTACAAGATGCTCCAGTCATATAGAAGGATTGTTTCAGTTATCTGCTGCACTAATAAGCCAACATGAACCAGCTGCTGTTAGCTTTATTAAATTAAAATCACCGGGAAAACGTGTATATATAAGGCAACCCAAATTAAAGGAGAAATGCCGCTTTTAACAACCTGGACCTCATTTCTGGCATAAAATACGGTTGTTTACTCACCAATATAACTTTGGTGTCATTAGGAGTCCACAGTTCAAATAATGTGTTCAGGTTCAAATATATTTCCATGATTTTTCTACTTCTAATAAGGTGGATTAGAACATTTTGTGGTAGAGAGTGCCAACTACTACACAGGAGAGACCTAGCAGTCAATATGTGTCACAGATTTAAAATGGCTCTTTTCAACCAGACCTGCGGTGCTGTGACATGTCAATCATCTGGGGTGGTACCTGGGGTGTCCTATCAGATTTCAAGGTGGTCCCGTGACACCCAGCTCCACCCATTCCAGGAAGTGTTCAACATTTGACATTTCCCCTTTCAGTGTGAACTTGCCAATGAGTTCCTGCGAGATTCCTTGAGATCTCATCTGTCAATCCAGGAAGTGTCGATCCACAAAGTGTTTGACATTTGACATTTCCTGTTTCACTGTGGACTCAAAATTCCTGTTTGGGACTCCCTGTACCATAAGCGAGCTTCGTGCCTCTGCGCGACACTTCGCTCGTACTATTTCATGCCACTAGAAGATATGGTTAAAAACGTAATTGAGACAAAGTGGAACAGAACTGTAGTCATACGCACATCACCTCAGGACAAGGACACCTTTGTTCAAGCCTGACAGGATGGCATCAGCGATCAATAATAAATCTTGTCACACATTAATAAAACATCATTTTTTTGACACAATATAATACATAGGAACATGTTTTAATGTCACACATTTCAAAACTAACTGTTTAAAATGAGCAGTTTCATAAGTGTCATACTAAAAGACGTTTGCACATTAGAATAAAATGAAAATCTATGTTTAAATTTCAGTTCAGTTTTAGTTCATCCCATTGAGTTCAATGGGAAAGTGTGTCCAAACCTTTGACTGGTAGTGTATGCATGTACTCACATATGCTGTGAAAATTGCTATTGTGCAATGGCAGGTATTTTTTTAATGAAAAGAGGTACAATATGACCTCTGTAATAGTTTTCACTTTTACCCATGATAACAATGGACCCATTAGTGCTTTGAGCAGAACACACCAAGGTGTACTGTACATGCTGTTAATGAGAGGTCTATTGCAATAATAAGAACTCAAAACACTGAAACTAGAATAAGTTGTGCTTGCTTTTGATTGCAGGGCACTGTTTGTGAATCAAGTAGGGCTCTACTGCATTGTTGGCAGTGCAGCAGTCTGTGGCATTGTCATGTTTTCCTACTACATCAACTGTGACCCACTGAAGTATGGGAGAATTTCTTCCCCTGATCTGGTACTCAACATACTTTTAAAAAGACAATGTTTTGATTGTTAAATCAGTCTTTATTAATAAAACTGCTTTTTTCTTTCTATAACATGTTCTCCTTTCTTTTCTCATCTGATGAAGTATGTGCCCTACTTTGTGTTGGACATATTCAAAGATCTCCCTGGGTTTTCAGGTCTCTTCCTCGCCTGTGCATACAGCGGCACCTTGAGGTAATTATACACTTACTACTAGGGCAGTCTAGGGGTGGGCCGAGTATCTTGAGTCACAATTGTGACTTATTATAAATCGCAATGTTTTTTGGCAGCGGTGGTGACCGAGTGGTTAGTGCGATTGGTTTTAGTGCAAAAGGTTCACGGTTTCCACATTTCTGACTAAAGTGAAAAGCAGAATGAAAAAACAACAAGAAAATAAAAAGCAAAGACTAAACTAGAGCGGAACTCACCATGTGGCAATAGAATAACAAATAGATAAAACAAACCAGTGACAGAAAATCAAACATGGTAGACCTAAGCAGGAGAACAAGGACACAGCCATGGGATACACCATAACATAAGCCCAGATACGGGCAAAACATGACATCAACACCCCCCACCCCCCGCAACGTTCAACAACGATGGCCAACAGAACCCCCCAAAGACCAAAAAGAGGGCAACACCAAGACACAGCCAACCATGGGAGGTTAGAGGGTGACCAGATGGCGGAAACAGCCAAAAGGGTAACTGGGCAGGTGTCCCCAAGGCCTATTAACAGTCATGGAAGTAAAGGGCCGGCGGAAGTAAGGCCAGTAAAAAACAGAATGCCAGGAGAGCGACCGGGCGGCGGGCACAAAACAAAGTAAAACTCAGGAGGATGGCCATAAGGCCCAACAAAAAGCATGGGTACGCCAGGGGGTTGGCCATGAGAATGGTCAGGAACTGTGGCAGGGTCAGAGGGAGGATAGGGATCAGTCTCAGTACAGGAAACAACAGAAAACCGATGGCCAACGGCCTTACTAAACCGGTGAGGGCACATGGGAGGAGACAACTTACAAAGAGGACGGAGAGCAGAGTGAGCCTGCTGCAGACCGGGACACACAGACTGGGGAGGCTGCATCCAAATCTGCTGTGTCCATATTTGGTGAGATTGTTCAACAGGTCTGATGTAACCAGAAGGTTGGACACAAATCTGGGATTCGGGAGTCAGCTGAACAGGGTTTAATGCAGGCATGGGTACACAATATGACAGTCCAAAACAAGCAACAGAAGCGGAAGCATGAGACAGAGGCAAGAGCCAGGAAAACAGGCAGACAGATTGATACACGATTAAGCAAAAAACAGGACTAGGTAATGCTGCATTTTCACATTACGACAACAAGTCACGAATGCCACAAAGCATACATTCTTGGCCGCTGATGATGAATGTGATTATTTGAGGCAAAGGCGTCAGGTGTCCTCAGGAACTGCTGCAACCTGTTACCATGCGTTATGATTAATGGCACGTGTTGCTTGAGAATTATGAGGAACCATTACGCACGGTCAAGAATAATGTTCCACATTATTGCGCGCTGCTATGTGCAACAGCGCGCTATTGCTTGTAACAGCGCATCGTTACATTCTGTCACATTGTGAATGAGGGACTTGTCTCCACACCCACCCCCATATTCATCCTACCATCAGTTGCTGAACAGTTCAGATCGCTCCAGTTTGCTCCTCAATATCCACAGCAGAAGAACTTTGTGACTGCATGCTGAGTTGGACTCTGTGCCATGGAGTGGCACAGAAAGGAGGAGGAGACTGAGAGAACCAGATGTGTGGCTCCAGACGGCTCTCATCTTGCTCTTTTTCCCAAGCATCAGGCACATGCAGCACGTGGAACACCTGCAGGAGCGCGCTGATGAACATTGTAAAGAGGCTTTTAGCCGACTTGGCATCACTGTCCTTCTTCAGCATACTGCAGCAATGAAACTGAATGCAGTGCAGCAGGGTTTAATTGTGCGCATGTCAGAGAAGAATGCTGTCACGCTCTATTAAGGATCACCACTAATCAAGATGGATTAACACGCTCAGTTGCGACCTCCAAGACATGAAGCGAAATGAGGGTGATGCGTGACATTCATGGAAGAATTTTTTACATCCAAAAACATGCTCCATTAAGAAACCTTTATTAAGAAACCTACTCAGATGCGTTAAGTCACGTTAAGAATGTCCGAAATGTGCCAAGAATGACGCAAATATGACATTCATAATGCATCCTGCCTATATGTAAAACGCAGCATAACTCTGAGGACAAACGCTTGAAAGTGGCACAAGGCTCAACAATCTCGCAAGTGAAAAAGGGAGAAGGTGTGACTAATAAAAGTGACGTAATCAAGAGTGAATGCACCGCAGGTGTGTGAGGAAAAATCCAGAATGAGGAAGGGCAGGAGGCACATGCCCAACACCAAACCACAGCATAAGACAAGAGAAATCCCACCACCAAACCCCAGTGAAAAACCGAAGAGTAAACCAAAAAGAGAAAGACAAAGCAATACACAATAAACTCCACAGACCCAATAATGACAAGTACTCTATCTTTCTTTTGGTATTTGTAAGAAATTTCTATTTCTTTGTAAAAAATAATTAAATAAATAAATAAATAAATAAATAATAATAATAAATAAAAACAGGTAAATAACACTTTTGTTGCTAACTACTGTAGCTTTCAGCTCTTGTTTGAGAAAAAGTAAATAAAAATATATTGACTTCAGTGTTTTATGTAAAACACATGAATGTGTTGTTGATTTGAAAGTGTTTCAAAATGGTGCATGTGTGTATCATTTTGTTGCTAGAATGACATTTTTAGAAGGGATTGTTACGTTTTGATTGCAGGGTTTGGACAGAGCTGTGAGGGGTTTTACAACAAGTGTTGTGTCTTATCTTGCTTATGTGTAGAGTTGTGACACAGCGAGCCAAATTTTGCAAAATGTGCGTAAGCAGTCGGCAAAACTGTAATACTATGTATATGATAGCAAGAACCTAAACAATTTATGAATACATTAAGACAGTAAATTAACATAAAAATGTAATTTACAGGAAATAAATGGGTTGAGTTCTTATAAAATTGTTGAGTTCTAAGGTTCTAAACCATTCTGGAATCATACACCATTTCAGCTCATTATAGAAACTTAGCATAATTTACGTGGTCTGTTAGAAAAGTATCCGACCTTTTTATTTTTTTCAAAAACCATATGGATTTGAATCACGTGTGATTGCATCAGCCAAGCTTGAACCTTCGTGCGCATGCGTGAGTTTTTTCACGCCTGTCGGTTGCGTCATTCGCCTGTGAGCAGGTTTTGAGTGAGCAGTGGTCCACCCCTCTCGTTGTTTTTTATTGCAAATAAATGTCTGAACGATTTGGAGCTTTGCTGCATCAATTTTTTTCCAGAAACTGTGAGAGACCTCCAGGTGGACACTGTTCGGAAAATTAATATGGCTTTCAGGGACGACTTTCTCGGCACATTCCACTGTTACAGGAGTCTTTTTCATGGAAAGAAAAGCGGAGGGATGCGCCACGGTGCCGTTCATTACGTTGCACAAACCCACCTCCGTGTTGGTCTCACAGGACGGCTTTCAGGTGGATTTCAAACAGCTGTCGGTTGCTTTTCAGTCGTGTGATTATCCGAGAAATTGAGCATGAGCTGGACATGCCCCAACATGTCCTGTGAGGCTTCATCATGGTGTTGCTTTGCGCCATGCGGCTCCACCGCGATGAGCGGAACTCCTCCGCACGTCTGTCTCAATGTGCCGAAAAAGTGCTGATGTCCACGTCTTTTCACAATTCCTGTGCTAGTCAGACGACATACTGGATCAAGACAGCGTCCAGTTTAGAAATGATTGGCACATTCCACTGTTACAGGAGTTTTTGTCATGGAAAGAGGAGCAGAATTAATCAATCAATCAATCAATTTATTTATATAGCGCCAAATCACAACAAACAGTTGCCCCAAGGCGCTTTATATTGTAAGGCAAGGCCATACAATAATTATGTAAAACCCCAACGGTCAAAACGACCCCCTGTGAGCAAGCACTTGGCTACAGTGGGAAGGAAAAACTCCCTTTTAACAGGAAGAAACCTCCAGCAGAACCAGGCTCAGGGAGGGGCAGTCTTCTGCTGGGACTGGTTGGGGCTGAGGGAGAGAACCAGGAAAAAGACATGCTGTGGAGGGGAGCAGAGATCGATCACTAATGATTAAATGCAGAGTGGTGCATACAGAGCAAAAAGAGAAAGAAACAGTGCATCATGGGAACCCCCCAGCAGTCTACGTCTATAGCAGCATAACTAAGGGATGGTTCAGGGTCAACTGATCCAGCCCTAACTATAAGCTTTAGCAAAAAGGAAAGTTTTAAGCCTAATCTTAAAAGTAGAGAGGGTGTCTGTCTCCCTGATCTGAATTGGGAGCTGGTTCCACAGGAGAGGAGCCTGAAAGCTGAAGGCTCTGCCTCCCATTCTACTCTTACAAACCCTAGGAACTACAAGTAAGCCTGCAGTCTGAGAGCGAAGCGCTCTATTGGGGTGATATGGTACTACGAGGTCCCTAAGATAAGATGTGACCTGATTATTCAAAACCTTATAAGTAAGAAGAAGAATTTTAAATTCTATTCTAGAATTAACAGGAAGCCAATGAAGAGAGGCCAATATGGGTGAGATATGCTCTCTCCTTCTAGTCCCCGTCAGTACTCTAGCTGCAGCATTTTGAATTAACTGAAGGCTTTTTAGGGAACTTTTAGGACAACCTGATAATAATGAATTACAATAGTCCAGCCTAGAGGAAATAAATGCATGAATTAGTTTTTCAGCATCACTCTGAGACAAGACCTTTCTGATTTTAGAGATATTGCGTAAATGCAAAAAAAGCAGTCCTACATATTTGTTTAATATGCGCTTTGAATGACATATCCTGATCAAAAATGACTCCAAGATTTCTCACAGTATTACTAGAGGTCAGGGTAATGCCATCCAGAGTAAGGATCTGGTTAGACACCATGTTTCTAAGATTTGTGGGGCCAAGTACAATAACTTCAGTTTTATCTGAGTTTAAAAGCAGGAAATTAGAGGTCATCCATGTCTTTATGTCTGTAAGACAATCCTGCAGTTTAGCTAATTGGTGTGTGTCCTCTGGCTTCATGGATAGATAAAGCTGGGTATCATCTGCGTAACAATGAAAATTAAGCAATACCGTCTAATAATACTGCCTAAGGGAAGCATGTATAAAGTGAATAAAATTGGTCCTAGCACAGAACCTTGTGGAACTCCATAATTAACTTTAGTCTGTGACGAAGATTCCCCATTTACATGAACAAATTGTAATCTATTAGACAAATATGATTCAAACCACCGCAGCGCAGTACCTTTAATACCTATGGCATGCTCTAATCTCTGTAATAAAATTTTATGGTCAACAGTATCAAAAGCAGCACTGAGGTCTAACAGAACAAGCACAGAGATGAGTCCACTGTCCGAGGCCATAAGAAGATCATTTGTAACCTTCACTAATGCTGTTTCTGTACTATGATGAATTCTAAAACCTGACTGAAACTCTTCAAATAGACCATTCCTCTGCAGATGATCAGTTAGCTGTTTTACAACTACCCTTTCAAGAATTTTTGAGAGAAAAGGAAGGTTGGAGATTGGCCTATAATTAGCTAAGATAGCTGGGTCAAGTGATGGCTTTTTAAGTAATGGTTTAATTACTGCCACCTTAAAAGCCTGTGGTACATAGCCAACTAACAAAGATAGATTGATCATATTTAAGATCGAAGCATTAAATAATGGTAGGGCTTCCTTGAGCAGCCTGGTAGGAATGGGGTCTAATAAACATGTTGATGGTTTGGATGAAGTAACTAATGAAAATAACTCAGACAGAACAATCGGAGAGAAAGAGTCTAACCAAATACCGGCATCACTGAAAGCAGCCAAAGATAACGATACGTCTTTGGGATGGTTATGAGTAATTTTTTCTCTAATAGTTAAAATTTTGTTAGCAAAGAAAGTCATGAAGTCATTACTAGTTAAAGTTAATGGAATACTCAGCTCAATAGAGCTCTGACTCTTTGTCAGCCTGGCTACAGTGCTGAAAAGAAACCTGGGGTTGTTCTTATTTTCTTCAATTAGTGATGAGTAGAAAGATGTCCTAGCTTTACGGAGGGCTTTTTTATAGAGCAACAGACTCTTTTTCCAGGCTAAGTGAAGATCTTCTAAATTAGTGAGACGTCATTTCCTCTCCAACTTACGGGTTATCTGCTTTAAGCTACGAGTTTGTGAGTTATACCACGGAGTCAGGCACTTCTGATTTAAAGCTCTCTTTTTTAGAGGGGCTACAGCATCCAAAGTTGTCTTCAATGAGGATGTAAACTATTGACGAGATACTCTATCTCACTTACAGAGTTTAGGTAGCTACTCTGCACTGTGTTGGTATATGGCATTAGAGAACATAAAGAAGGAATCATATCCTTAAACCTAGTTACAGCGCTTTCTGAAAGACTTCTAGTGTAATGAAACTTATTCCCCACTGCTGGGTAGTCCATCAGAGTAAATGTAAATGTTATTAAGAAATGATCAGACAGAAGGGAGTTTTCAGGGAATACTGTTAAGTCTTCTATTTCCATACCATAAGTCAGAACAAGATCTAAGATATGATTAAAGTGGTGGGTGGACTCATTTACTTTTTGAGCAAAACCAATAGAGTCTAATAATAGATTAAATGCAGTGTTGAGGCTGTCATTCTCAGCATCTGTGTGGATGTTAAAATCGCCCACTATAATTATCTTATCTGAGCTAAGCACTAAGTCAGACAAAAGGTCTGAAAATTCACAGAGAAACTCACAGTAACGACCAGGTGGATGATAGATAATAACAAATAAAACTGGTTTTTGGGACTTCCAATTTGGATGGACAAGACTAAGAGTCAAGCTTTCAAATGAATTAAAGCTCTGTCTGGGTTTTTGATTAATTAATAAGCTGGAATGGAAGATTGCTGCTAATCCTCCGCCCCGGCCCGTGCTACGAGCATTCTGACAGTTAGTGTGACTCGGGGGTGTTGACTCTTTAAACTAACATATTCATCCTGCTGTAACCAGGTTTCTGTAAGGCAGAATAAATCAATATGTTGATCAATTATTATATCATTTACCAACAGGGACTTAGAAGAGAGAGACCTAATGTTTAATAGACCACATTTAACTGTTTTAGTCTGTGGTGCAGTTGAAGGTGCTATATTATTTTTTATTTTTGAATTTTTATGCTTAAATAGATGTTTGCTGGTTATTGGTAGTCTGGGAGCAGGCACCGTCTCTACAGGGATGGGGTAATGAGGGGATGGCAGGGGGAGAGAAGCTGCAGAGAGGTGTGTAAGACTACAACTCTGCTTCCTGGTCCCAACCCTGGATAGTCACGGTTTGGAGGATTTAAGAAAATTGGCCAGATTTCTAGAAATGAGAGCTGCTCCATCCAAAGTGGGATGGATGCCGTCTCTCCTAACAAGACCAGGTTTTCCCCAGAAGCTTTGCCAATTATCTATGAAGCCCACCTCATTTTTTGGACACCACTCAGACAGACAGCAATTCAAGGAGAACATGCGGCTAAACATGTCACTCCCGGTCTGATTGGGGAGGGGCCCAGAGAAAACTACAGAGTCCGACATTGTTTTTGCAAAGTTACACACCGATTTAATGTTAATTTTAGTGACCTCCGATTGGCGTAACCGGGTGTCATTACTGCCGACGTGAATTACAGTCTTACCAAATTTACGCTTAGCCTTAGCCAGCAGTTTCAAATTTCCTTCAATGTCGCCTGCTCTGGCCCCCGGAAGACAATTGACTATGGTTGCTGGTGTCGCTAACTTCACATTTCGCAAAACAGAGTCGCCAATAACCAGAGTTTGATCCTCGGCGGGTGTGTCGTCGAGTGGGGAAAAACGGTTAGAGATGTGAACGGGTTGGCGGTGTACACGGGGCTTCTGTTTAGGGCTACGCTTCCTCCTCACAGTCATCCAGTCAGCCTGCTTTCCCGGCTGCTCGGGATCTGCCAGGGGGTAACTAACGGCGGCTAAGCTACCTTGGTCCGCACCGACTACAGGGGCCTGGCTAGCTGTAGAATTTTCCACGGTGCGGAGCCGAGTCTCCAATTCGCCCAGCCTGGCCTCCAAAGCTACGAATAAGCTACACTTATTACAAGTACCGTTACTGCTAAAGGAGGCCGAGGAATAACTAAACATTTCACACCCAGAGCAGAAAAGTGCGGGAGAGACAGGAGAAGCCGCCATGCTAAATCGGCTAAGAGCTAGTAGCTACGCTAAGCTAGCGGATTCCTAAAAACACGCAAAGTGAATAATGTGTAAATAATTTAGAGGTGATTCAGCAGAAGGAGTGCTTTAGTTAAGGCACGTAAAGATTACACTGGGAAACAAATCGTAATCTAGATAACTAGATCAATCTAACTGCGCAGATTAAACAGCTAACAGATACAGAAAAACACCGCTGTGCTCTGGAACAGGAAGTGATACAATACCGCAGTGAGAGCCAACCACCAGTAGAGGCAAGCAAGTAAAGCACCTGGACGCACTTATTTTCCCTTTCTTATGGCTAGCATACTGACGTAGTTTTGTTTTACGCTTTTTACTCTTTTAATTCATTTTATTAGGAAACAGAGCGGGCAGCAGCCTCAGCTTTACCTAAATTCTGGGTCTTTTCGTGAATCTTAGGGCCAGTGGGCAGCGATCACCTTAGTATTTCTTCTGATTTCTTGTTGATTAATGCTGGCAAATTATACTGTATTTCTTGTTTTTTATGATGCCCGATTCTGTTTTTCTCTCTGTTTAACGTGCAGCTCCATCCAGACATGGGAGTTGTATTTGTGCTAGTGACCCTCCTGTCCTGTGCACCAACAGCATTTCCTGTATATTTGTTTTGTGAATTGTTCTGTAATTTATGTTTGTAGCATGGCCCAAGCAGAGGGTCACCCCTTTGAGTCTGGTCTGCTTGAGGTTTCTTCCTCAGAGGGAGTTTTTCCTTACCACTGTTACCAGTGGTGGGCACAGTTCCGATAATCCGATAACCGATAATTATCGAAGATAACGTTTTCATTATCTTCGATAATGAAAAGGAATACTTCGAGGATCTCCTCAATCCCATCGTCACGTCTTCCGAAGAGGAAGCAGAGACTGGGGACTCAGAGGCGGACTCATCCATTACCCAGGCCGAAGTCACCGAGGTGGTTCATCCACCCCAGGTGGCAAGGCTCCTGGGGTGGATGAAATCCGTCCTGAGTACCTTAAGTCTCTGGATGTTGTGGGACTGTCTTGGCTGACATGCCTCTGCAACATCCCGTGGCGATCGGGGACAGTGCCTATGGATTGGCAGACCGGGGTGGTGGCCCCTCTGTTTAAGAAGGGGAACCAGAGGGTGTGTTCCAGCTATAGGGGGATCACACTCCTCAGCCTCCCCGGTAAGGTCTATTCCGGAGTACTGGAGAGGAGAATTTGACCGATGGTCGAACCTCAGATTCAGGAGGAGCAGTGTGGTTTTCGTCCTGGTCGCGGCACACTGGACCAGCTCTACATGCTCCATCGGGTGCTCGAGGGTTCATGGGAGTTCACCCAACCAGTCCACATGTGTTTTGTGGCTCTGGAGAAGGCGTTCAACCGTGTCCCTCGGGGCACCCTGTGGGGGGTGCTCCGGGAGTACCGGGTCTGGGGTCCTTTGCTAAGGGCTATCCGGTCCCTGTACGACCGCAGCAGGAGCTTGGTTCGCATTGCCAGTAGTAAGTCAAAACTGTTTCCAGTGCACATTGGCCTCCGCCAGGGCTGCCCTTTGTCACCGGTTCTGTTCATTATTTTTATGGACAGAATTTCTAGGCGCAGCCAGGGTGTAGAGGGGGTCTGGTTTGAGAACCACAGAATCTTGTCTCTGCTGTTTGCGGACGATGTGGTTCTGTTGGCTTCGTCAAATCAGGACCTTCAGCCTGCACTAGGGTGGTTTGCAGCCGAGTGTGAAGCGTCTGGGATGAAAATCAGCACCTCCAAATCCGAGGCCATGGTTCTCGAGCAGAACAAGGTGCTTTGCCCTCTTCAGCTCGGTGGAGTGTCCTTGCCTCAAGTGGAGGAGTTTAAGTATCTCGGGGCCTTGTTCATGAGTGAGGGACGGATGGAGTGTGAGATCGATAGACGGATCGGTGCAGCATCTGCAGTGATGCGGTCGCTGTATCGGACTGTCGTGGTGAAGAAAGAGCTGAGAAGGGGGGCAGAGCTCTCGATTTACTGATCGATCTACGTTCCGATCCTCATCTATGGTCATGAGATTTGGCTCATGACCGAAAGAACGAGATCGCGAGTACAAGCAGCCGAGATGAGTTTCCTCCGCAGGGTGGCTGGGCGCTCCCTTAGAGATAGGGTGAGGAGCTCGGTCACTCAGGAGGAGCTCGGAGTCAAGCCGCTGCTCCTCCACATTGAAAGGAGTCAGTTGAGGTGGCTCGGGCATCTTTTCTGGATGCCCCCTGGACGCCTCGCTGGAGAGGCGTTCCGGGCATGTCCCATTGGTAGGAGGCCCCAAGGAAGACCCAGAACATGCTGGAGGGACTACTTCTAGAAAATGGATGGATGAATGGATGTTTTCATTATCGGATTATATTTTTAGATAACTTTAAAAAACATTATTGGACTAATTATCTTGCGATACATTTTTGTCTGATAATTTTGAGACCGATAATGTGGTAAATAAAGATGAACAGCTACAAACATTTATAATATTTAAAATCAGCTGAGCACCTACCTGTTAAATGCTTCATAGGTGATGTGTAGTTCTACCCTCTGCAAAACAGAGAAGAGCTGCTTCAAGAAGAATCCGCTCTAT
This sequence comes from Thalassophryne amazonica, assembly GCF_902500255.1. Lineage (NCBI taxonomy): Eukaryota > Metazoa > Chordata > Actinopteri > Batrachoidiformes > Batrachoididae > Thalassophryne > Thalassophryne amazonica. The sequence continues at coordinate 57,679,890 of NC_047112.1, read as the reverse complement.
CCTCTGCAGGCAAAGGAGAACTCATTTCTTTTAACCCCATACTAATGCGAGGGCAATATCACCCAAGTCATCCAGAGGAATGCATTTTAACTTATGGTTTCAAGTTTTAACCAAACTAATTTCGGACAAGTTATCGAAATGAATGTCATGTCTAAAGTTTTATAAAGTGAAAATATCAGATATATATTTTAGTTTTAAAGTAATGCACTAATTTTTAAGGTTTTAGTGTTGACATGCTGTGTCCAGGTGCATTATGGGTATCTCAGTATGTTCACGACATGAGAAATGCATTTGAAACACTCTGATCAGGCTCTACAGACAATAGCATTAAACTCTAGTGCCTAAAACTATATATATTCTCTGGGTTTATAAACGTGATTATTGTGTCTGCGTTTATTAAATTCCACGCATCTTAAATGTAGCAGACACGGATTATCTGGAATTTTGTTTTGGCAAATTTTCAAGGTCTCTACTGCCATCTACTGGCCAGTAGTCTTCATGGCAGTATTGGCCCTGAAGCTAGGCTGATATATTTTCAATCACTGTACTCGGCTACAGCTCAAACTGTACCACAGAACCGCACGGTGTAAAAGTTTAGAGTGCACGATTTATGTTCTCACACACATTGTACATTCAAAAACCACACATCGGACTCGTGTTTCCAGAGGCAAAATGTAAACAGAAGCTTTTTTTCAAACTTGATTTACAGAAACTCTCGATGGGAGTACGGAACCCGGGAGAGGTCACTTAAAGTGATATTTTTTTGTGGCCATGATAATTTCTGCGCACGTTTTCCTTTAATTGAGCCCACAAATGAATAAAACGTGCTCTCAAATTAATAAAATGTGCACACGTTTTCCTGGCCGTGATAATTCATGCGCACGTTTTCCTTTAATTGAGCCCTCGAATTAATAAATCGTGCGCACATTTTCCTTTCATTCAAAATGAACTTCATAATATGACCTAAATTGTCATCCTCACGACGGGAAGACGCTTCGCCCTCAGCATCCTTTTTAATGTACTTAAACTCTCGATGATGTCATGCTGGGTAGCTGGAGTTCTCTATATGTCCTTGTGCGCCCAAACCATGATGATACACTCTGACCAGATCCATTTCTAATGGGGAAATGTATTACACTGTCTCCTGTTTGTTGGCTAATAGTGAAACATTTATGTGTCAGGACAATATTGAGTGCACATTTTACAAATTGTGACCACGTTTAAGTAGATTGTGCCCTTGTTTTACTCAAATGATGCTTAAAACATGCGCACAATATAATAAAACGTGCGCACAACATCATAAAACGTGTGCACAATATAATAAAATGTGCGCACAAAATCATAAAACGTGCGCACAATATAATAAAATGAGCGCACATTCTCTTCACATGCAAAACATTTTTGCGATGACACTTCCAGGGCTCCGTAAAAAATGCCTGTTTTTACAAATAAAAAAGGGAATATTTTACAAAAGCACATTTATCTGTAAACACCAACACACGACACACGTCACATTAACATGTTGGTTTACATAATGAATGACTCAACCAATCAGTGTTTAGCAGAGGCACATTTTACCCAGAATCCTTTGCGATCTGTTTGTTTGTTACAAAACTTCAGAATTAGTGCATTATTCAACATTAAAAGATATATGTTATTTTTTAACTTTGTACAAATGACAGAATTGACATTAATGGAGTTATTCTATCAGTATTCATTTTATTTATACACCAAACCATAACTCAGCATTGCGTTATTTTCCAAGACCTCTGCCTGACGGGAGCATTGTGATTGGGTAGAGAGTTGAGCTTTGCGGCTCCTCTCAGCTGGCTTCTGTGCTGGAAGCCATGTAGTAAACAAGAGCTTCCAGCAGGGGGCAGGATGTTCAAAGACAGAAGTGTGGGCTCATTGTTTGGGTCTTTTGTCGCTTTTGATGCTACCAGAAGCGATCGTGGTGTTAAAATTCAAATTCAGCTTGTTAGTAGTTGCAGATGTACCAGAGACAATACTGGAATTTATCGGTTATCAGTTATCTGTAACTTCCGATACATTTTTGGGTGGTTTATCATTTTATCTTTATCACAGATAACTTTTCAGTTATCTGATTATCTGTTATCGAAGTTAATTTTTTGGTTATTTGTGCCCACCACTGACTGTTACCCTGGGGGTTGGTAAGGTTAGACCTTACTTGTGTGAAGCGCCTTGAGGCAACTCTGTTGTGATTTGGCGCTATATAAATGAAATTAAATTGAAATTGAATTGAAAATTGTGCTGCAGAGCGAATTAAAGGTGAAAAATTCAATGATTACAAACAAAAAAAAAAACCATAAAAACAAAACAAAATTTTGGTAAGATAAAAAATTAAGTGTGTTCATTTTTTCAAAATTTTCCTGCAGGTAAATTAAATTCATTCATGTACTCATCTTCAGCTGCTTACTCCAACTAAGGGTCACAGGAGGCTGGAGCCCATCCCAGCAGCCAAACGGCACAAGACGTGGTACAACCTGGACAGGACACCAGTCTGTCACAGGGCCACAAACAAACACCAGCACACACACCTATGGATAATTTAAAGTTTCCAGTCCACCTAACCTACATGTCTTTGGATGTGGGAGGAAGCTGGAGCATCCGGAGGGAACCCACGCAAACATGAGGAGAACATGCAAACCCCACACAGAAAGGCCGGAGGTGGGAATTGATCCCATGACCTTCTTGCTGTGAGGCCACAATCTGAACCACTATGCCACCCTGGTGCCCATAAATTAACATTACAAGAGTTGATATATTTAGTTCCTGCAGTAACCATTTTGAAAATATGCAACTTCAAACAAAATCCTACATTTTACAAAATAATTTGGTGTTTTAATCATCATTGTTGGCCAGACACAATATCTAAACCTGCTTTTTCATCAGTTTTTAAACTGATAAAAATAAATAATTACAATGTTGTCATTTTAGTGTTTGACTTGAGAGACATTTTGATAACTGATCCTGTTCATAAAGTAAATTGCTGTCCCAGATTTATGTGAGCTAACAGAGAAAATCAACCACCTCAGGCAAAGAGAAAGATGGAAATTAAAATAAATTAAAATCAAATTACAGTAAATCAAATGCATGTGATGTGGTGATCTGATGTGTAGTGTGGGTAGTTTACTGGACTTATTTCATGTTCCCTGCAAATACAACCCCTGGCAAAAATTATGGAATCACCGGCCTCGGAGGATGTTCATTCAGTTGTTTAATTTTGTAGAAAAAAGCAGATCAGACATGACACAAAACTAAAGTCATTTCAAATGGCAACTTTCTGGCTTTAAGAAACACTATAAGAAATCAGGAAAAACAATTGTGGCAGCCAGTAACGGTTACTTTTTAGACCAAGAAGAGGGAAAAAAATATGGACTCACTCAATTCTGAGGAAAAAATTATGGAATCATGAAAAACAAAAGAACGCTCCAACACATCACTAGTATTTTGTTGCACCACCTTTGGCTTTTATAACAGCTTGCATTCTCTGAGGCATGGACTTAATGAGTGACAGACAGTACTCTTCATCAATCTGGCTCCAACTTTCTCTGACTGCTGTTGTCAGATCAGCTTTGCAGGTTGGAGCCTTGTCATGGACCATTTTCTTCAACTTCCACCAAAGATTTTTAATTGGATTAAGATCCGGACTATTTGCAGGCCATGACATTGACCCTATGTGTCTTTTTGCAAGGAATGTTTTCACAGTTTTTGCTCTATGGCAAGAATGTATCCCCAAACATCTTCTTTATAAATCTCATTGGAACGGCACCAAACAAAAGTTCCAGCATCATCACCTTGCCCAATGCAGATTCGAGATTCATCACTGAATATGACTTTCATCCAGTCATCCACAGTCCACGATTGCTTTTCCTTAGCATATTGTAACCTTGTTTTTTTCTGTTTAGGTGTTAATGATGGCTTTCGTTTAGCTTTTCTGTATGTAAATCCCATTTCCTTTAGGCGGTTTCTTACAGTTGTAAGAGTACACAGACGTTGACTCCAGTTTCCTCCCATTCGTTCCTCATTTGTTTTGTTGTGCATTTTCGATTTTTGAGACATATTGCTTTAAGTTTTCTGTCTTGACGCTTTGATGTCTTCCTTGGTCTACCAGTATGTTTGCCTTTAACAGCCTTCCCATGTTGTTTGTATTTGGTCCAGAGTTTAGACACAGCTGACTGTGAACAACCAACATCTTTTGCAACATTGCGTGATGATTTACCCTCTTTTAAGAGTTTGATAATCCTCTCCTTTGTTTCAATTGACATCTCTCGTGTTGGAGCCATGATTCATGTCAGTCCACTTGGTGCAACAGCTCTCCAAGGTGTGATCACTCCTTTTTAGATGCAGACTAACGAGCAGATCTGATTTGATGCAGGTGTTAGTTTGGGGGATGAAAATTTACAGGGTGATTCCATAACTTATTCCTCAGAATTGAGTCCATATTTTTTTCCCTCTGCTTGGTCTAAAAAAGTAACCGTTATTGACTGCCACAATTATTTTTCCTGATTTCTTATAGTGTTTCTTAAAGCCAGAAAGTTGCCATTTGAAATGACTTTAGTTTTGTGTCATGTCTGTGATCTGCTTTTTTTTCTACAAAATTAAACAACTGAATGACATCCTCCGAGGCCGGTGGATTCCATAATTATGCCAGGGGTTGTAGCACTTAGTCACTTACGGTAGCTGTTCTTTCTGAGTTCAGTTTATCATGACAAAAAAAAACTATTTTTTCCTTCCATGCTGTAATATATGTTGTTCAGAATGAACAATTCATTGACACATTTGTGATATATTTTTTTGTTGCAGGAGATAGCTTTTGTTGAGTGCTCTCTGAATAGCAGTGGCGGTGGGTTAGTTGGTTACTCGGCTCGCTCTAAGGAGAAGAAGTGCAAAGTCCCAGCATGACTGATTTCCCAAATATAATTGTCCAAAGTCAAGCTGTATGACATTTAGCATGTTCGATATCCAATCTACAGTCTTTATCAAGACAACTACCCAGGTGCCAGGAAGATCTTACAAAGATTTTTACTGGCTCAAAAGTAATTAGTAAATAAATAAATAAAAATACAGAGTTTACAGAGAGAGATTACAGAGATTAATAAAGGATTATTAACAGAGCAAGCGAGGTTAATAATTCGTTAATTATATGGTTATTATATATAAACACACGAACGTACGGTATCACCCAAATATGAAATCTGCTGATGGCTCGTAGTCAGACCTGTTCGCTTCACCTCTATGAAGAACTTGATAATAGATGGCCCAGTCGTTAGCTGCTAAGCTTTCAATCTCTGTGTTTTTTCTGATGCTGTTTAGATATTTATGGAGTATGTTCATGTCCGACTTGGTTTTGATAATTGTCTTTTTAGCTTACTGGTTTTTGACGAATGTGATACGCAATCCAGACCAATTGTCATGGTAACGGTCTGATATGGGAAAATAGCAGACTGGAAATCAGCCAATCAGAGCACGTGTAGTGTCGCAGCCATATAATAATATTATTGAATTCCTAAATAGATCCTTGTCATCTGATTGGTGGTTTGTATGTCACGTGAGATGGATCATTCATACCATTTGCCATTGTGTTCCATTTACCGTGTAATTTTGGTTCTATATGTTCTGTGCTATTGCACGCTGGGACCAATGCATGCTCACACAAGCGGCAAGAGCGCTTAGCTTAAAAACAAACATGGCGACATGTTATTTTGGTGACAGATGAGGATTTGAACGAGCTCATGGACAGTGCTCATTCTTCTAACACACAAAAAAAAAACAAATCCACAACTCTGTAGGCTGTCTGGAGGCATTTGCAATATTCGCTGTCAGATGAAGAGCTCGACATATTTCTGTCATGATTTTTTGCTGGACTGAGGAACGCAGATGGCAGTCTATACACTAAGAAGTCAATGCATGGCATCAGCTATGGACTACATCATTAGGATTGTTTTTGAACTGACTGTTTTTGCAAGTTGACTGAGAACGATTTTGGATTGGATTGCTATTTAAAGATCATGTTGGACTGTTTGGAACCTCTTGACCTCAAAGGACCAGTGACGCACACCAAAATGTAAGTGCCTTTTCTCATTTATAAATTAATAACATATCAAATGACAAGGATCTATTTTAGACTTTATTTAAAACAAATAATGTTTTTTTCCTTTGTGCAATGGAAAGAATATTTCATTACGTGAAAGATGGAATGTTCCATTCAGCGAGGCGCAGCCGGGGTCATTCATGAGGAACTCAGAGTAGAGCTGCTGCTGCTTCATGTAGAAAGGAGCCAGCTGGGGTGGTTCAGGCATCTGGTAAGGATGCTCCCTGGGCACCTCTCTCGGGAGGGGTTCCAGCCATGTCCAGCTGGGAGGAGACCCAGAAGACCCAGAACCTAGTGGAGAGATTATATCTCTACACTGGCCTGGGAACGCCTCGGTATCTCCCAGTTAGTGTTGTGAAAGTGTAGTGACATGGACCCACAACAGGGGGCGCAAATGAACGGTCAATAGATGAGCCAAAAAGTAACAATTTAATGTTGTGAAGGTGCACAACGAATACACAGACAATCTCAGAATATGATTACAGTCAATCCACAAAGGTGACGTGTAGGCAGGCTCGAGGATAGAAGACGTCTGTCCTGAGAAGAGCCGGAACCACACGATTTCCGCCGCCACCGAACCTGGTGAATACTGGAGCCGCAAAGTCCCGAATTCCCAGGTGATCACCGTCCCCAACTGTCGGATCTGGTACTGCCGGCAAAGAACAAAGACAGTCAAGTGTGGGTGTGTGTACACCCAGTAACAACAACGGTGGGAATGCCACCTCCACCTCTCACTCAATATGCTGATGAGTTTGCAGTGATCCCTCAGAGGAAAAGAGTGCCGTCCTGCACTCACTCAGCCTCCACAAAACAAGGGACCGGTACGCCTGCAAACACTCACAATGTACAGATTATAGGTAAACACAAATGGCTGAGGATATTACCTCCATTGAAGTACGATATCTCGGCGATAAGGTGGAGATGACGTCTGGGTTTTATGGAGTGAGATGATGAAGAATGAGTGACAGCTGTCAGGAAATAATGAGTAACAGCTGTCACTCCCGGCTGTGTCCGTGGCGGCAGCGCCCTCTCGTGCCTGAAGCCCGCACCTCAGGCAGGGCGCCCTCTGGTGGTGGGCCAGCAGTACCTCCTCTTCTGGCGGCCCACACAACAGTTAGAGGTGGTTAATATGGCCCAGGAAAGCAAGGTTTGGGGTCCTGATCCCAGATAAGTGGTTGAAGATCTATGTATGTACAAAGGTTAATATACTGTAGGTTGCATAGGCTTGATATGCACTAAGTAACCAAGTGTAATTAACAGTGTCCAATGTTTTTTATTCTCAGCACAGTGTCAACAAGTATCAACGCCATGGCTGCTGTCACAATGGAAGATCTGATGCGACCTCGCCTGCGCAACATGAACCAAAAAAAGCTGATCCTCATCTCAAAGGGGCTGTGTATGTTGATACTGAAAATAACTTTAATCTGCATGATCTGTTAATATGCTTTTTAAGTGCTCATATTCTACACTAGGTCTTCAAAGCTAAAATGTCACCACTTACAAATAACTTTAATATATGCATTTTGCACAATATGACACCTTTCATTTTAAACCATTATGTTTGATATGTTACTTCATGTGAGTCACTGTTTAGGAACTGGTCAATTTGCAATCTAAAGACCATACAGGAATGTATTTCCATTTTAATTCACTGTACCCTAATAGCAGCTACAGTAGATTAGGGTACTGTTATTCTACAGTGTTACTCTTTTTACAAATTTTAATATTTGTTCATTTCACTTCACATGGTGACACCAAAATATGTAGCAAAAATTCATTTATTTTACCTCAGATTAATTTGGGGCATGATCAGTTGGTCTGAGGATTTAAAACAAGGTTACAATGTCAATATGTGGAAATAGGAAATAATATACGAGGGCTGTCAATAAAGTAACGGTCCTTTTTATTTTTTTCAAAAACTACACTCAACAAAAATATAAATGCAACACTTTTGGTTTTGCTCCCATTTTGTATGAGATGAACTCAAAGATCTAAAACTTTTTCCACATACACAATATCACCATTTCCCTCAAATATTGTTCACAAACCAGTCTAAATCTGTGATAGTGAGCACTTCTCCTTTGCTGACATAATCCATCCCACCTCACAGGTGTGCCATATGAAGATGCTGATTAGACACCATGATTAGTGCACAGGTGTGCCTTAGACTGTCCACAATAAAAGGCCACTCTGAAAGGTGCAGTTTTGTTTTATTGGGGGGGGATACCAGTCAGTATCTGGTGTGACCACCATTTGTCTCATGCAGTGCAACACATCTCCTTCGCATAGAGTTGATCAGGTTGTCAATTGTGGCCTGTGGAATGTTGGTCCACTCCTCTTCAGTGGCTGTGTGAAGTTGCTGGATATTGGCAGGAACTGGTACACGCTGTCGTATACGCCGGTCCAGAGCATCCCAAACATGCTCAATGGGTGACATGTCCGGTGAGTATGCCGGCCATGCAAGAACCGGGACATTTTCAGCTTCCAAGAATTGTGTACAGATCCTTGCAACATGGGGCCGTGCATTATCCTGCTGCAACATGAGGTGATGTTCTTGGATGTATGGCACAACAATGGGCCTCAGGATCTCGTCACGGTATCTCTGTGCATTCAAAATGCCATCAATAAAATGCACTTGTGTTCTTCGTCCATAACAGACGCCTGCCCGTACCATAACCCCACCGTCACCATGGGCCACTCAATCCACAACATTGACATCAGAAAACCGCTTACCCACACGACGCCACACGCGCTGTCTGCCATCTGCCCTGGACAGTGTGAACCGGGATTCATCCGTGAAGAGAACACCTCTCCAACGTGCCAAACGCCAGCGAATGTGAGCATTTGCCCACTCAAGTTGGTTACGACGACGAACTGGATTCAGGTCGAGACCCCAATGAGGATGACGAGCATGCAGATGAGCTTCCCTGAGACGGTTTCTGACAGTTTGTGCAGAAATTCTTTGGTTATGAAAACCAATTGTTTCAGCAGCTGTATGAGTGGCTGGTCTCAGACGATCTTGGAGGTGAACATGATGGATGTGGAGGTCCTGGGCTGGTGTGGTTACACGTGGTCTGCGGTTGTGAGGCTGGTTGGATGTACTGCCAAATTCTCTGAAACGCCTTTGGAGACGGCTTATGGTAGAGAAATGAACATTCAATACACGAGCAACAGCTCTGGTTGACATTCCTGCTGTCAGCATGCCAATTGCATGCTCCCTCACATCTTGCGACATCTGTGGCATTGTGCTGTGTGATAAAACGGCACCTTTCAGAGTGGCCTTTTATTGTGGGCAGTCTAAGGCACACCTGTGCACTAATCATGGTGTCTAATCAAACATCTTGATATGGCACACCTGTGAGGTGGGATGGATTATCTCAGCAAAGGAGAAGTGCTCACTATCACAGATTTAGACTGGTTTGTGAACAATATTTGAGGGAAATGGTGATATTGTGTATGTGGAAAAAGTTTTAGATCTTTGAGTTCATCTCATACAAAATGGGAGCAAAACCAAAAGTGTTGCATTTATATTTTTGTTGAGTGTATATGGATTTCATTCATATGTTTTTACGTCAGACATGCTTGAACCCTCGTGCGCATGCGTGAGTTTTTCCACGCCTGTCGGTGACGTCATTCGCCTGTGAGCACTCCTTGTGGGAGGAGTCGTCCAGCCCCTTGTCGGAATTCCTTTGTCTGAGAAGTTGCTGAGAGACTGGCGCGTTGTTTGATCAAAATTTTTTCTAAACCTGTGAGACACATCGAAGTGGACACGGTTCGAAAAATTAAGCTGGTTTTCAGTGAAAATTTTAACGGCTGATGAGAGATTTTGAGGTGATTCTGTTGCTTTAAGGACTTTTCACGGTGCGAGACGTCGCTCAGCGCTCTCAGCCGCCGTCGTCAGCCTGTTCAAGCTGAAAACCTCCACATTTCAGGCTCTATTGATCCAGGACGTCGTGAGAGAACAGAGAAGTTTCAGAAGAAGTCGGTTTCAGCATTTTATCCGGATATTCCACTGTTAAAGGAGATTTTTTTTAATGAAAGACGTGCGGACGGGTCCGCGCGCTCCGCCACAGGAAAAACACCTCTGTTGGAAGCCTTAAGGACAAGTTGGAACATGTCCTGCTGTTAAACAATTTCTCATATACTCACTCCACTGAAAGCCATCAAAAGCCGCCTGGATTTTACAAATGGTTATCAACACGGAGGTGTTTTTCCTGTGCCGCCGCACCGCGTCGGCTGCGTCCCGACGCGCGGACCCGTCCACACGTCTTTCATTAAAAAAATCTCCTTTAACAGTGGAATATCCGGATAAAATGCTGAACCGACTTCTTCTGAAACTTCTCTGTTCTCTCACGACGTCCTGGATCAATAGAGCCTGAAATGTGGAGGTTTTCAGCTTGAACAGGCTGATGATGGCGCCTGAGAGCGCTGAGCGACGTCTCGCACCGTGGGAAGTCCTTAAAGCGACAGAATCACCTCAAAATCTCTCATCAGCCGTTAAAATTTTCACTGAAAACCAGCTTAATTTTTCGAACCATGTCCACTTCGATGTGTCTCACAGGTTTAGAAAAAATTTTTGATCAAACAAAGCGCCAGTCTCTCAGCAACTTCGCAGACAAAGGAATTCCGACGAGGGGCTGGACGACTCCTCCCACAAGGAGTGCTCACAGGCGAATGACGTCACCGACAGGCGTGGAAAAACTCACGCATGCGCACGAGGGTTCAAGCGTGTCTGACGTAAAAACATATGAATGAAATCCATATAGTTTTTGAAAAAAATAAAAAGGACCGTTGCTTTATTGACAGCCCTCGTATCAGTCTCTATATTCTAGTCAGAAAGTTTTGCGGGGGCAAATTTGATCCCTCTGTTCTGGATGTCTCTGGGGTCAGATGCTGACGGTCGCTCATTTCCAACATCGTTCATCCATCCGCCTCCAACAGCTCACTTTGATGGACCTTGACAGAGTTTTTATGCTGGTCGTCGCCCAATCTGGGTCAGAGATTGTTCGCCAGGGATAGCATTCGGTGGTTCAGAGCTTTTGTTGAATTTTGACAGCGGTTCAATGCAGCAGCTCCACCTGATCCGGATGTGCTGAGAGGTTGCTGTCTCAGCTTATCAGAATACAGGTTTGGTGCCTTTATTTTCTATTGGCCAAAAACGAACAGCTCCATCTTCTGTTGTCTTCTGGGCAGTCCTGAGGCAAAACCTTAACTTAACAACAAAAATTGTTCAAAGAGGTAGATCTGGAGTTTATAAAAAATGTTCGAAGGTCGCACAAGGAGTAACATTCACTAGCACACGTTACCTTTACCAAAATGTTGAGGTTAAAACAAGTTGAAAGAAGAAAAAGTAATTTCTTGCATGCAAAGTACAAAGAAATCAAAAGCCACAAACACATGGTCAAAGACTGAACAAAGGACAAAACAAGATGACAGAGCAAAAAGCCAAAGGACGTGAAAAGGCAAAAGATGAGCAAAAACGAAGAGTACAAAAGAGAGAGTATCTCCCGAGAGACCCTGGCTTTTAATAAAGTCTTTAACTCCACCCACAAGAATTGTGGGTAATGTAGTTTTAACCATGTTCCAGCAACAAATAATTTATTACGTCCTTAAATTCCTGTTTCAACCAATACCGTCCAATACAAAAATTTGATAAGCAATTCTAGCTACATTCAGTATTAAACATTCAGAGAGCATTTGGATTAAAGATTCTATGCTCGGTTGATTAGACCATCAGAAGAAAAGTTTTTGTTTTTCCAAACAACAGAACAAAAAGGGAAAAAGCAGAAAAAAGGCATTGGATTCTTTTTTTTCTTTCTTTCTTTCTTTTTAAAGGCTAGAGCCAGAGGGGAAAAAGGAGTCCGTGTCAATTTCAAACTGGTCCTCTTGGAGTCGATGTTGTATCATCCTTTTGAGAAATGTGGCAAAGTTATAGATCCATAAAAATTGAATTTGGCAATTCTGGGGTCAAATTTAACTGGACAAACAGTATTATGATCCCCCCAGGTGTTGTGCAGTTAGGAAAGAGCTATGGGGGTTTCCATCATTTAACCAGAGTTTTTTTTTGTTTTTTTGTTTTTTTTTTTATTCATAGGCAGATTTTATTCATGTCATGCAGGCTTTTACTCTGTTTGGCTTTTGATTGCCATCTGGGAGGTGTCTGGCAGCAAATGGCTGATTCTGTTGTGTCGGCCGCTGAAGAGGAGGTACTGCTGGCCCACCACCACCAGATGGCGCCCTGCTTGGAGTGCGGGCTTCAAGCAGGAGAGGGCCACTTGGAGTGACAGCTGTCACTCATCATCAGCACCAGCTGTCACTCAGTCAACTCAGCACCATCACCATAAAGGCCAGACTGCAACTCCACCTCCTCGCCGAGAAATCAGCTACCTTGGAGGTAATTTCTCTGCTGACTTACAACATTGAGTAATAATCTGAACTTCTTTGCAGAGCCGTTTTCCTGTGGTGTGGCCTTATCTGTGGGATTGGCGTTTGGTGTGATCAGCGACGGCTTCGCTTCACACCCCAACCAGATAAGTGGTTAGACAGGAGCTGCACGAGTGTGTGACGGGAGGTGGAGGTGCTCCCTCCCAAAAGAACACAGACTGTGGATTACTGAGTGTGCGTACTCACACTCACCTGTGCTGTTTCTGTTCTCTGCCAGCAGTACCAGGTCTGACAGCTGGAGACGGTGACCACCTGGGGACCCAGGACTTGGCGGCTCCGGTGTTCTTCAGATTCGTTGGCGGGTGAGGGCCGTGTGGGATCCGGCTCGGTTCTGGACGGGCGTCTCCTATCCTCAAGCCTGCCCACACGTCACCCACGTGTAATTGACTATAGTCCCAAACTGAGTGTTGTCTGTATTCCGTTGTGCACAATTTACAACATTAAATGTTACTGTTTGGCTTATCCATTGCCCGTTCTTTACGCCCCTTGTTGTGGGTCCGTGTTCCTACACTTTCACAACAGATTCATGACTGATAAAAGACCACTAGACGCCCCAAAATAATGTTTTTAGGAGTCATTAATTAATTCAACAGTAGTTGGTATTTGACATCTGGCTGTTGTTTTGGGCTCAGGAAGTAGCATGGTGTCACTTTGATGTTCACAGGATTTGGGAGTAGACTTGAAAGCCACTTTGAAAAAGGGAGTTATGACCTTTTGTTTCTGCAAAACTCATGAAATCTTGTACAGACTGTTCAGTCTCTCGTTACACTCTACTGTGTTCCTACTGTCACAGCCAACAGTTTATTACTGTAAAAAGATTATAGTACTCTCCCAGTGTTAAATTACAGTAAACAGCTGTAGTTGAGACTTATTCTAGACTAATTTTGCAAAAAATAGAGTCAAAACACTTCACTAAGATTTCACTGACCTTCTCACATTGTGCTCTGAGTCACCACAGGAGGATCAGTTTGGGATCCAAATGTTGATTTGGCTTTTCTAAACCAATACCAGCTGTACAAGTAGAATGGGACATGGCCAGCCTTGAACCTGGGACATATATTCTGTACTCCCTACTGTACATGCACCACCATAGTCTGTGCAATGGGGTAATGTCTTGGTCAGTTTAGCTCATCTATTTTACTCTACAGATATAGCCTACTCAGTTCTAAACAGACATGGTATGTTTCTAAATTCTATATATTGACATAAAGCTTTTTGAAAAAGATCATATCTATTTAGAATTGTGTAAGCTATATCAGAGTAAAACTGAGATAAGTTGACCATTACATTAATAGAATGCACAGTGCATAGTGGTGAACACAATTAGTGCATTTGTCACTCAAAGAGAATCTACAATGAGGAAAATAAGTATTTGAACACCCTACGATTTTGCAAGTTCTCCCACTTAGAAATCATGGAGGGGTCTGAAATTTTTATCTAAGGTGCATGTCCACTGTGAGAGACATAATCTAAAAAAAAATCCAGAAATCACAATGTATGATATTTTAATAATTTATTTGTATGTTACTGCTGCAAATAAGTATTTCAACACCTGTGAAAATCAATGTTAATATTTGGTACAGTAACCTTTGTTTGCAATTACAGAGGTCAAACATTTCCTGTAGTTTTTCACCAGGTTTGCACACACTGCAGCAGGGATTTTGGTCCACTCCTCCATACAGATCTCAAAATTTTTCAGGTTTGGAGTTTCAGCTCCCTCCAAAGATTTTCTATTGAGTTCAGGTCTGGAGACTGGCCAGGCCACTCCAGGACCTTGAAATGCTTCTTACAGAGCCCCTCCTTAGTTGCCCTGGGTGTGTGTTTGGGGTCATTGTCATGCTGGAAGACCCAGCCATGACCCATCTTCAGTGCTCTTAATGAGGAAGGAGGTTGTTTGCCAAAATTTTGCAATACATGACCCCATCCATCCTCCCTTCAATATGGTGCAGTTGTCCTGTCCCCTTTGCAGAAGAGCACCCCCAGAGTATGATGTTTCCACCCCATGCTTCACGGTTGGGATGGTTTTCTTGGGGTTGTTCTCATCCTGTAAACATGGTAAGTGGAGTTGATTCCAAAAAGCTCTATTCTGGTTTCATCTGACCACATAACCTTCTCCCATGCCTCCTCTGGATCATCCAGATGGTCACTGGTGAACTTCAAATGGGCCTGGACATGTGCTGGCCTGAGCAGAGGGACCTTGCTGCCCTGCAGGATTTTAAACCATGACAGCATCATGTGTTACTAATGTAATCTTTGTGACTCTGGTTCCAGCTCTCTTCACGTCATTGACCAGGTCCTCCTGTGTACTTCTGAGCTTTCTCAGAATCATCCTTACCCCACAAAGTGAGATCTTGCATGGAATCCCAGACTGAGGGAGACTGACAGTCATCTTGTGTTTCTTCCACTTTCTAATAAATAATCACAACAGTTGTTGTCTTCTGCCAAGCTGCTTGCCTGTTGTCCTTTAGTCCATCCCAGCCTTGTGCAGGTCTACAGTTTTGTCCTTGGTGTCCTTAGACAGCTCTTTGGTCTTGGCTATGGTGGACAGGTTGGAGGCGTGATTGACTGAGTGTGTGAACAGGTGTCTTTTATACAGGTAACAAGTTCAAACAGGTGCAGTTAATACAGTGTAGAATAAGAGGGCTTCTTAAAGAAAATTAACAGGTCTGTGTGAGCCAGAATTCTTGCTGGTTGGTAGGGGGTCAAATACTTATTTGCAGCAGTAACATACAAATAAATTATTAAAAAATCACACACAATGATTTCTGGATTTTTTTTTTTTTTTTATTATTATGTCTCTCACACTGGACATGCACCTAAGATGAAAATTTCAGACCCCTCCATGATTTCTAAGTGGGAGAACTTGCAAAATCACAGGGTGTTCAAATACTTATTTTCCTCACTGTATGTGGAAAGCTGGAGTTTTGTTAGAAAGGCCAAATCAACATTCATTTATTTTCTATACCCGTCATTTTCTATACTACTAACTCCAGTCAAGCATCATGGGTAGCTGGAGCCTATTCCAGCAATCATAAGGCAAGACGCAGGGCACACCCTGAATAGGACACCAGTCTATCACATGGCTACATAGAAACAGACAAACACATTCACACTTACCGTCAATTTAAAGTTTCCAATTTGCCTAACCTGCATGTCTTATGAGGTGGGAGGAAGCCGGAGCACCTGGAGAGAACCCACGTGAACACAGGAAGAACATGCAAACTCCACACAGAAAAGACCAGGTAGGAAGCAATCCCAAGACTTTCTTGCTGCGAGGCAACAGTGCCACCACTAAGCCACCGTGCCACCCACCATATCAACATGTGGATCCAAAACATCCTATGGCGATGACAATAAAAAAACCCAATGAAATCTCATTGAGTTGCTTTACTGTTTACTGTTACTAGTTGTTAGTTAGTCTGGCAACCGCAACTACTTAATGTAATTCAACAGTGAGGCAGTACTGCAATCTTCTTACAGCAATAAACTATTGTATGTTACAGTAGGAACACTATCAACCGAAAGTACAGAAACACTGCAGAATAACAGTACCCTGCTAGCAACGCTTGCTGCCATTAGAGTAGTGTAAATTAAAACGGAATCTGTTACAGTGCACCCTTTTTGACAGCAGCATTCTTTAACATACAGTATTTTGTTGTCTTTTTAAGCTTTCATTTATGGAGTGTGTTGCATCACCGTAGCTTCTCTCTCCTCCTTCCTGAACTGGGGAGTTCTTCAGGTATATTATTATTTTATATACGTCACCTTCATGTACCTTTCTGTTATTTGTCAAAATGCAGTTTTATAAGATATTCAACTGCAAAATAAAATACTTCCTCAGCTTCAACATATACACTCACCAGCCACTTCATTAGGTATACCTTGCTCATGTGGTTGGGACTACCTTAATTCTTTGTGGCATATACGTATTGAACAAGGTGCAAGAAAAATTCCTGAAGGATTTTGGTCGTTATTGACGCTATAGCAGAATGCAGCTGCCCACATTATTACACCAACAGGAGCCTGAACTGTTTGTAGAAGTCAGAATGGCTCCAAACTTCCCCTCAGATGACTTTGTCCATTCTCAACATCTGAGCTACTAATGAGCAATACTACTTCAGAATGATCCACAGTGAAAGATTTACTGTAGTTTTGTGTTTAAAGTTAGCGACTGATTTGTTTATTGCTTTCCAGAACTTTCTTTGTCTTCTCTCCTCAGGGCTCATTCACAGTCATGGGTGTCGCCAGTGGTCCATTGCTCGGTGTATTCATTTTGGGGATGTTCATCCCACCAACAAACAAGCCAGTGAGTTGACTGAGTTTGTCATCTTTTATACTATATCTTTATATTAAAAGCCAAGTGCCCTCTGTTTGTGTGCGTGTGTTTGGCTTTGATCACGGAGAAACTTGGGTGAGCTGACATTTGCAGTTTGGTATGCTTAAGTATTTTGGGTCAAGGATGAGCGCCGCGAAAATGGTAAGTTGATAGGACTAATGCTTTTGGAGAAAATAGGGATAGTAGATAACAACAGTGAACAATGGCCATTGATAATTAAATTTTGGACTCACACAGCATTACAGCAGGGGGCGGTAAATCATCTAAGCAGTGGAACCTTGCTTCTTGAACGGCTCTCTTTATGAACAAATCAGTTTTTGAACAAAACATTCACCAATTTTCTTATAGTCTTGGTTCATGAACAACTGCCAGCCTCCTGCCAACAAATTCCAAAGAAGAAGAAAAAGAATGTTTAGCTCCCGACAAGAGACGGGTGTCAGTCACACTGCAGCCCTTGCTTTGTGAACACACATGCTCAACAGGATTGTGGAATATGCTCATTGGATTTTCTTTTTTTGTTGGTGTTGCCCGTAAAGAAGCCATTATGGAGCCAAAGAAAGAAAGCAAAGGTGAAAAACTGAAAAGGAAAGTTGTGAGAACCACAACAAAGGTGAAGAAAGAGATAATTTTGAAGCATGAAAATGCTGTCCATGTGTCGTACTTCGCTTTGCAATACAGATGGTTGCCCAGTTCCGGATCACCTTTTTTAAAGTCCTGCTATACGGAGCTATAATGCAACTGAATGTCCTTTAATTGTGTATTGTTGTATTGGGTATTTGGGTGTTATTTAGCTGAAAAAGTCTGGATGGGGTAGCCCTTCTACTTAAAGTGTGAAGCCACGTTATGTGTGGTGCAAACATTTGCCAGAAATGAATCACGACACTCTGCGTCACTTTGGGTTCATTCCTGGCATCTGGCTGGAGCCGTTCTAATGCAGAATGATGCACACTGTGCCCGAGAATGTGTTTTGAACACAAAATGATATAAATTATACTTATTAAATGAGAATTTACTTAGTTTTGAAAGGCACTGTTATACGTTTTTATGAGCAAAAAATGAAGTGTGGAGGTGAGATTTCTCCGGAATTAAAAAGTAAAAGCCCCCACATTCATGCCCATTCGTGATGTTGAGATGACCCCCAAAGTCCACAAGGCTCACAAGTACTGATACGAGGCTGCTGCTTCAGTGATCCGCAACCGGCAAGTTTTCGCGTCAGAGATAAATGCGCGCAGCAATTAAACAGCAAGACATAACACACTGACATTTTCTACCCAAGTAAGTAATTATTTTCCCACTCTAGAACTAAAAACACCGAATGGCTAACTCACCGTTGTTACGTTTTAGAGATCGTTACTTTAAAACTTGCAGGAATGAGTGAGTCAGAAAAAGCGCGCACACCGCAGACACCTGGTTATTTTGATTCCTCTGCTGATCACAAGGATGGATGGATCCAGTCAAGCTTGTGGTCGTTTGTAGACAAAACATCAGTCTTTCCATTGGTACCAAGTATTAGCTTATTCGTACTGATTACGAGAAACGGCAGCGCAAAAACTACAGCAGTGATCCAGAACTGGGCAAGTGACTGTACAGTATGGCAAAATCTTCAATCTGTACCATACTGAAAAACAAAGTGGCGATAAAGGGAGCTAATATTGCCGAAGGAGTGACAATGATTACCAGACAAGGATGGAAGAAAAGTAGTTGCTGATCTGGATAAATGAAGAGCAGTTAGCCAGTGACCTGAGCTGTCTACGAGGAACTAGAACTTCTTCAGAAATGAGCAGCAGAGAGAGGTGATGGAGGAACTGACATCAAGTCTCTTCTGTACAGGTAAGGTGAAATGTAATTGTCTATTTTATTATAATTTTATTTGTCTATTTTATTACTGTACAGTATTTTATTTAACATATTATGCATATTCTTTGTTTTTGTGTGCCCTTTATGCATGAAATGCTGTTAAAAAGGTAAAAACAGTGTTCGTTTTGGTGCCAGGAACAGATTAATCCATTTTATATTCTTTCTTATGGGAAAATTAGTTTTGGTTTAAGAGCAGCACTGTTTAAGAACACCATTTAAGAACAACATTTAAGAAGGAATTAGATTCTAAAACCAAGGTTCCACTGTATAATAAAAGCCAAGTGGCCTCTGTGTACATTTGTGCATGTGTGTAGCTTTCATCACGGAGAAACTGGGTCAGTCTAAAGAGGGCAATGCGCCAGTCTTATGTATTGTAGCTAAATAGATGATCTTATCTTTAAAAAAGTGCTCATAATGTAGAAGGGCTTTTCTTGTTACTGTACATATATGAATACATACAATTAAATTTGTCCTCTGCATTTAACCCATCATAATTACACTTTACACAATCCAACTATTAGGAGCAGTGGGCAGCCACAGTCCAAGGACTTCAGATGTGGAGTTGCTGCCATGCTCAGGGGTAGAGAAAGGCACAGGCCCTAATGATGAGCATGTTTTTGACACATATGTATGATGGTGGTCATTGTATGTTAAATGAAGCTTGCCCACCAGCATACACATTTAATCATGTTACTTGTGCTAGAAAGCAAGGCAGAGTTGTTGCTTTAATTTATAAATATGGGTTCTGCTTAATGGTTCTTGAGAGTCCCGGATTTACATCAGTTGAATGTTTGTTCTCTGCACCATTCAGGCTGCCATGTGCAGTTATGATCAGAAGAACAAAAATCAGGCATGTTACTTTCTCACTGTTTACAAGCCCCTGGACCTATATTCCACATTCTTAGATGAATTTGTTGAGTTTATCTCTGATTTGTCAACTCATGCTGATGATATCCTGATTGTTGGTGACTTCAGTTTCCAAGTAAATAAGCTTATCATTTATAGACTTTACAGAAATGCTGGGATTTGATCAGTGCATTCAGAAACACCCATCAGACTTCATTTGTAGTGTTACTGTTTCAAGACTTGACATTGTTTCTTTTACCTCAGTTGTGTTAGTGCAGCAAATAACATAATATACGCGTATACAAACTGAAATTCACCTTTGTCTTGCTGTTTTTACCCCATAACATTCAGTCATAGATAGTCCAAACTATACCTTTTTGGAATAATTATGATCAGACAATAATGTATTATAGTTTTCAGTATGATTGGAGCATCTCTTAATTTGGACCCCTGTGTAATTCATCAATTGACCCCTACCTAGCCATCTACTGAAAATTCAAGTGGCCGATTGTTTTTTTTGTTTTTTTTCAAAAGACTAGTATTTCTGCCGAATTTGGTGAGTCTATCACCATTTGCAGGATTATTTCATGTATATGCTGCACTATGTCAGCTCACTCATTTATTAACAGTTTCACTGCCTTGTCCACTGGGAGGAGATACTAATTTATCATCTCTGCATCACCTCAGCTCCTCAACATGTGTCATACATTACAGTGATAAAATGCAAACCTTGGGATGATCTTTGATACCACACTGTCCTTTGACCTACACAATGAGAAATCACTAGGATTGCTTTCTTCCACCTCTGAAAAGCAAAGATTCATCCTGTCCTCTCTATAGCTGATGCGGAGACTCTGATCCATGCATTTGCCTCTTGTAGATTGGATTACTGCAATGTCCTATTGTCTGTTTCACTGCAGTCCAGCATTAGAGGTCTCCAACTGGATCAAAATGCTGAACTCTGACTAAGACCAGAAGGTTTGACCATATTACCCCAATTTTGACCTCCCTTCACCAAGGGTGGAGCTAGAGGGGAGGCCGGGGTTGCACTGGTGCCACCCCAGATGATTTACATGTCACGGCACCACGCATCTGGTCAAAAGGAGCCAGTTGCATTTTAAAATCAGTGACACCTGTTACAGTTGGGGGTGGCACTGGACAAGGAAGCCTCAAGTGCAGGACAGCCCAGACAAGGATGGAGAAAAGATTAGTTTATTTACACAGAGTAAATATGGGTGCAGACAAGAGTTAACTGAAGCTTCTTCAAAAGGTGCAGACATAACTCAGGAATCTTCTTAAAAGAGGCAGACAAACTCAGGAATCTTTTTCTTAAAGGTGTAAATGAACTCAGAAATCATCTTTTGAGCAAGGTGAACAAACACAGGAATCTTACAGATGTGAACAAACTTAGGACGGTGCTGATAGCAGAGGGGATACACTCAGAAGACTTAAAAGTGTAGATAAACTTAGGGAGCTGCTTAATAGCTGCTTAATAGCACAATGGACAAACTCAGAAATCTTTTCTCCAAAAAGGGTGAGTTAAACTGAGGTAAATATGCTCCAAAAAACAGGAAAGTTCATATGCAGAGGCAGGATGACAAAGGAATAATAATCTCTCTTCAGGAATAAATATACAAACAAATCAGAGACAGCTGTAGACTTTGGCAGGTGGAAATAATCAGAACTAAAACGTGTAGGGACCTCAAATGAACACCGGAGGGAGGTAGTGGACTCAGACAGGGACTACAACATAAGGGAGCACCAGAGGGGAATAAAGAGTCCAAACAAATATTACAAGAGAAGTGGGTGACCCACTTATCTGTTTAATCCACTCATTCTGATGCACGTGATCCTTAGGAAACTGAAAGCAGTTAACTTTGCCTGCAACAATGTTTTAATAAAAGCCTGCAGCAATCACATCGAGCCGGCATAAATCCAGAAATGAAGCACTTGGTAACCAAATAAATGGGGCTGTTAAGATAGTGGTTCTCCCACTGATATCACTTCCTTTTTCTTCTCCAATGTTGTGACTCATCCGGACATTCCTGGTTTTTAGTGGCACGCGGTTCAAAATCCGAATATTTACCTCTTCAGTAACCACACACCAGGATAGCATTAATTTCAAACAGTTGTTTAATTTTAGTCTGAAATACTCAAAAAATACATATTGTGTCACCTACACTTTAAGGAAGACAATTTTAGAATTTTTTTATTTTTTTTATATTTGTTGTATTTCTTGTATTTGAAAAGGCACTTAAACAAAGTAAAATGTTTCAACTACCAAATGTTCCAATACTTTTGGGGGGCACTGTATCCTAACTGTATGATGTGCAAAATGTGTGTGGTATTATTACTGTTTTGTTTAAGAATGTTTAATTTTCACTGTTGCTGCACTTTGTGTGAAATCATAGTCATATCGTATATCATATCGATAGAGATATATTATTTGGCTTCAGTATTGGGATATGATAATGTGACCATATCATGCAGCCCTACTGTGAACTAGCTGAAAATTTTGAATATTAATTTAAATCCACAAGGGTCTATTTGTCCTGACATTTTTTAGGCTGGAAGTGGGGATTTAATAACATTGTGTAATTGTAAGTGATGCTGGGAGTAACAAGACTGGCTTATTGTTTTCATAGGGTCAGTTAAGAATGAAAAGACAGTAGAGTCAGTGTCAGGCACAGGCACAACCCAGCCCACCAGTGTCTGTGTGTGTGTTACTGTGAGTCTCTGTGTGCATTTTTATTCATATCAAAAAGGGGTCATGGTGTTGGTGCTACTGAAAAATTGTTTTAAATTTTTTACATTGTCATACTTATCAACCCCTTTGAGGGTCCACCTGTATAACCAAGTGAGAAAATCCATAAAATCAACACAAAATCCTTATAACCTCCAAATCGCACCAAAATCTGTTTTATTACAGTACACACAACCGTATAGCGGTATCACATAACTGGGTTTTTGTCCGCATATTATGAGTTGCCACAATGACATTAAAGTCAGGATCATCAGTATTTCCTCCGCAGTTGAATTTCAAACAATAGAGATCAAGTATTTATGCGTCAAGCTGAATTTTATAGAACTGAATGTGTCAAATTTAGTTGTTTTTTTACAGAAACAAGAACTGTGTGTCAGCGGAAATACATTAATAAAATGAAAAATAAATCGAATATAATGAACAAAATGAAACATACCTCAGAACTTCATCAAGTGTATCGAAAATCGCCTCGCCAGTGCCGATGTTGCAGACTGGCATGTCAATGATCCTCGACTTCGCCCCTGTGTTTATTAGGGATGGGTATCGATAACAATATCGATTCTGCTTATCGACCCGATTCATTATCGATTCCCTTGATACCTCTTGTGAATTTTTTGTGCACTAGGTTTTCTATGTCAGCAGGTCAAACAGCATTTTCTTATTGTACACCCGCTCTGTGGAATGGTCTTCCTGCGACCGTGAGACAGTCGTAGTCCGTGGACATTTTTAAGTCAAAACTTAAAGCTTATTTTTATTCTCTTTCGTATGAATAGTTTTTATTTTTTATTCTCTTTCTTAATAGTTTTTATTTTTATCTGTTTTGTTCTTTTACTTCTGTTTTTAATTATGTATTTGAATTTTTAAATTTAATTTATTTATTTTAATTTTTTATGTTGAACTGTTCTATGTGAGGCGCCTTGAGACGGATTTTGTTGTGATTTGGTGCTTTATAAGCCAATTAAATTGAAATTGAACAACATTTTACTGAGTCTTAAAGTAAATCAATATGAAATTGTCACTGGATCCTTAAACTTTGGACATAATAAACTCTACATGTTGGATCCTTGATCTCTGGACATAAATAGGAATAAACAAAATCTGCAGTTTTTGTCAAAAGCAATTCCTTTCAGACATCCATCCATCCATTTTCTTCCGCTTTATCCGGAGTCGGGTCGCGGGGGCAGCAGCTCAAGCAAAGCCGCCCAGACCTCCCGATCCACACACACCTCCCCCAGCTCCTCCGGGGGAACCCCAAGGCGTTCCCAAGCCAGCCGAGAGATGTAGTCCCTCCAGCGTGTCCTGGGTCTTCCCCGGGGCCTCCTCCCAATGGGACGTGCCCGGAACACCTCTCCAGCGAGGCGTCCAGGGGGCATCCGGAAAAGATGCCTGAGCCACCTCAACTGACTCCTTTCGACATGGAGGAGCAGCGGCTCAACTCCGAGCTCCTACCGAGTGACCGAGCTCCTCACCCTATCTCTAAGGGAGCGCCCAGCCACCCTGCGGAGGAAACTCATCTTGGCCGCTTGTACTCGCAATCTCGTTCTTTCGGTCATGAGCCAAATCTCATGACCATAGGTGAGGATCGGAACGTAGATCGATCAGTAAATCAAGAGCTTTGCCCCCCTACTCAGCTCTCTCTTCACTACGATGGTCCGATACAGCGACCGCATCACTGCAGATGCTGCACCGATCTGTCTATCGATCTCACGCTCCATCTGTCCCTCACTCGTGAACAAGACCCCGAGATACTTAAACTCCTCCACTTGAGGCAAGGACACTCCACCGACCTGAAGAGGGCAAAGCACCTTTTTCTGCTCGAGAACCATGGCCTCGGATTTGGAAGTGCTGATTTTCATCCCGGACGCTTCACGCTCGGCTGCAAACCACCCCAGGGCACGCTAAAGGTCCTGATTTGACAAAGCCAACAGAACCACATCGTCCGCAAACAGCAGAGACGAGATTCTGTCTTTCCCAAACCAGACTCCCTCTACACCCTGGCTGCGCCTAGAAATTCTGTCCATAAAAATAATGAACAGAACCAGTGACAAAGGGCAGTCCTGACGGAGGCCAACGTGCACTGGAGACAGGTTTGAGTTAGTACCAGCAATGCGAACCAAGCTCCTGCTGCGGTCGTACAGGGACTGGATAGCCCTTAGCAAAGGACCCCGTACTCCCGGAGCACTCCCCACAGGGTGCCCCGAGGGACACAGTCGAATGCCTTCTCCAGATCCACACATGTGGACTGGTTGGGCGAACTCCCATGAACCCTCGAGCACCCGATGGAGCGTATAGAGCTGGTCCAGTGTGCTGCGACCATGACGAAAACCACACTGCTCCTCCTGAATCCGAGGTTCGACCATCGGTCGAATTCTCCTCTCCAGTACTCTGGAATTCCTTTCAGACATTATTGGCATAAATGTCTTTCCATATATCTGAGCTGAGCTTTTACAGCCAGCTGTGCTTCACGTCAGGATATAATTTATAAAGAATACAGCACGTCTAATTTTTGGGAGGAAAAAAACATTTTAGTCGATTGTAGTTTCTTGTCTGTAATACAACGTTTGTAACAGGTGTCATTTTATTTAAAGCCGCGATTTGTTTTGAAGTTATTAATTCCGATTTTTTTCAAACCATGTATAAGGCCGGGCGGTTGCCAGCCACCCAAAGTGGCTGGACCTGCAATGCAGACTCCCAGACTAGGCTTTGGTGTAAGAGAAATCATCATCTTTATTACAGACTTAGATTCGGTGCACAGGTAATCAAGCAGCGTAGCAGAGGTACAGTCATAATCAAGCAGGGTTCAGTGGCACGAGCACACAGTTATCCGGGATGAAGCAAAAGGCACAGACAAAAAACACAGAGCAGAATACGGTACACAGCAAGGCAAAACAGGACTGAATACAAAGGCTGGAATGTGTAAGACAAAAGACAATGAACTGGCAGTGAGCTGTGAGACTGTGAGAGTTTAAATAAGGAGCAAACAAATCAGGGTGATGTGAAGCAGGTTTGTGGAAGTCTCTGGAAGGGGGTGTGACGGGGGAGACAAAGATTGTGCACAGTGCAAGATAGTGAAGGAAGGAAAGCACAGAGTGGAGTAATGAAAGAGACAAAGACACGTGAGCAGGTGCAGAGAACATAATCAGATGGGCAAAAGGAAAAACCGAGAACCAAGATCAAACAGACAACTAGGACCAAATATGGTATAATTATGAAGAGAATCAGGGCAGAGCATAAACATGAGAATAAATCAAATCAATTTTATTTATATAGCGCCATTTCACAACAACAGTTGCCCCAAGGCGCTTTATATTGCAAGGCAAAAGCCATACAATAATTACAGAAAAACCCCAACGGTCAAAACGACCCCCTATGAGCAAGCACTTGGCGACAGTGGGAAGGAAAAACTCCCTTTTAACAGTCAATCAATCAATTTTATTTATATAGCGCCAAATCACAACAAACAGTTGCCCCAAGGCACTTTATATTGTAAGGCAAGGCCATACAATAATTACGTAAAAACCCCAACGGTCAAAACGACCCCCTGTGAGCAAGCACTTGGCGACAGTGGGAAGGAAAAACTCCCTTTTAACAGGAAGAAACCTCCAGCAGAACCAGGCTCAGGGAGGGGCAGTCTTCTGCTGGGACTGGTTGGGGCTGAGGGGAGAGAATCAGGAAAAAGACATGCTGTGGAAGACAGCAGAGATCAATCACTAATGATTAAATGCAGAGTGGTGCATACAGAGCAAAAAGAAAGAAACACTCAGTGCATCATGGGAACCCCCCAGCAGTCTAAGTCTATAGCAGCATAACTGGGTGATTCTTTAACTACGGGCACTATTGACCTTGTAAATGTACTTTCCACCACACCATTGCCTTACAATATAAAGCGCCTTGGGGTAACTGTTTGTTGTGATTTGGCGCTATATACATGTGCTCTGATGTCACTGTTTATCTCCATAGAAACTACCCAAACAATCTTTCATACAAACTGTTTAAAGGGACATTACAGTGTTGTGGTGGAAATTACGACAATAGTGTGGGACAACTACATTTTGTTTAAAAAAATCACAACAGTTGTATGACATTGAATACCCCAATTATGTTTTGATTATTTTACTGATATTTTATTCAGAGATATTTTAAGACATTAGAAAAAACGTTTCTTTACCATTCATTTTTATCATTGAAGATCAAAAGTCTGGGTGTGGGACAAGCACAAAACAGCAATATTTGCATATAATGATGCTGAAAAAGGTGAAAAAGTCATCATAGACTACTAGAACAAATTTCTTAACACACTTTCATTGTAAAGATAACTATAAAAGTGTGAAATTTCCCCTTTTTTTCTGTTTTTCATACAATATGATCAAAGGACATAATAAGTGCCCATAGTCTAAGAATCACCCAACTAAGGGATGGTTCAGGGTCACCTGATCCAGCCCTAACTATAAGCTTTAGCAAAAAGGAAAGTTTTAAGCCTAATCTTAAAAGTAGAGAGGGTGTCTGTCTCCCTGATCTGAATTGGGAGCTGGTTCCACAGGAGAGGAGCCTGAAAGCTGAAGGCTCTGCCTCCCATTCTACTCTTAAAAACCCTAGGAACTACAAGTAAGCCTGCAGTCTGAGAGCGAAGCGCTCTATTGGGGTGATATGGTACTAAGTTTTATCTGAATTTAAAAGCAGGAAATTAGAGGTCATCCATGTTTTTATGTCTGTAAGACATTCCTGCAGTTTAACTAATTGGTGTGTCTCCTCTGGCTTCATGGATAGATAAAGCTGGGTATCATCTGCGTAACAATGAAAATTTAAGCAATGCTTTCTAATAATATTGCCTAAGGGAAGCATGTATAAAGTGAATAAAATTGGTCCTAGCACAGAACCTTGTGGAACTCCATAATTAACATTAGTCTGTGAAGAAGACTCCCCATTTACATGAACAAATTGTAATCTGTTATGTGTCGGACGCAGCTCGGAGAACCGACCAGCGTTTGAAGGACCCAGTATGAAATAAGCAGAGCACGGTACAAAGGCTAACTGAATTTAATACATAACAGTGATACAAAAAATAACAAAAGAAAGTGCGGTCTGGCGTGGTGCGCTCCCAGCAGCGCTAACGGTCCGGAGCCAGAAGCTGTTCGGACCCAAGGACCCCGCTGACACCCCCCAGGTGGCCGCAACAAACCAAGTCTGTGGAAGAAGGAACCATTATGTGAGTCCACACTCTACACACAGAGAGAACACTTAAAGGTGTACAAACAGCAAACACTTCCTGGCTTGATTACTAATCAGCTTCCCAACATGCAGGCATGGAACATCCAGTTCACAAAACTCCACTGCAGTGGAAGCCGATACATGACTAACATACAGCTCAATATAAAAAGGTGTGAGGGACACCACATTTACTGACTGTATAAATGTTAGTCACAAAATCTAACATACCTCAGGAAGTGTGCTGACGAGCGTGAGA
The DNA here is from genome assembly GCF_902500255.1 of Thalassophryne amazonica. Taxonomy (NCBI): domain Eukaryota; kingdom Metazoa; phylum Chordata; class Actinopteri; order Batrachoidiformes; family Batrachoididae; genus Thalassophryne; species Thalassophryne amazonica. The sequence goes on along the minus strand of NC_047112.1, from coordinate 57,652,064 downwards.
CCTCACCCCCTCCTCTTTCACAGACCGTGCATCAAACCCTGGACGTTCTCTGCATCCACTGATGATGAGATGGCTCCCGAGACGACAATCTCACCCGTCTGGTCACAAGGTCGAGTCTCTGGCAAATACACACTGTATACTCCAGTCTTAAATGCCACCATGTTCCAATCCATATAGATGCACCTCAGCTGTGAGTCCTGACGAGCCGCAGGTGATCAGGGTGAGGTCCTGATAACCTCAGCAACACAGCCACTCAGTCCCAAATGCAAGCCACCTGGAAGGAAAAACAAAAGACAGAAACAAAAAGGCAGCCAGGCCCCCCAGCCATACAACAGTAATCTATTAGATAAATATGATTCAAACCACCGCAGTGCAGTGCCTTTAATACCTATGGCATGCTCTAATCTCTGTAATAAAATTTTATGATCAACAGTATCAAAAGCATCACTGAGGTCTAACAGGACAAGCACAGAGATGAGTCCACTGTCTGAGGCCATAAGAAGATCATTTGTAACCTTCACTAATGCTGTTTCTGTACTATGATGAATTCTGAATCCTGAAATCAAAGAATAATAATAAGAAAAATAAACACAACAACGAAACGAGACAGGAACTGACTCATGACTGAAGTATAAAATAAAAGATGACCAGATGACAAAACGAGCAAGGACTAATTAATTAACAGAAAGCAAAACCTGACATAACAGCATAACTGATAATACAAATGAGACAAGCAAAATTAACAAGTGATAAACTAACGATCAATAATGCAAACACAAACCCGCTGAAGAAAACTAGAGTGGAACTGAACTTATGGCCAAAGAATAAAAGAAAGTGGCAAAGCAAAAATGGAGCAAAGAATAAACACATGATGAAAATAACCAATTAATAAAACAAAGCAGGAGCAAATGGTGACAAAAAGAAAGGGGGAAAACTAGAATCAAAGCCCTGCTCAGGGTCAAAACGTGACACCATGCTCATGCCTGGTGATTATTTGCAAAATGCTGCTTGCTGCCTGCACTGTAAAATGGTGTTACATTTCACACATATCCCTGGGTGTGACGAACCAAACTGCTTTAGATCACAGCCCTCTGTGTGGCTGCAAACTCGCGCAACTGCTAAATGACGGACACCACAAAGGGCTGTGATTTGTCACTTTTCTGGTTGTACTCCTTCCTTTCCATCATATTTTAATAGTTTTTGCAGTGCGCACTCCGATTACATTTCGATTATGGATCAAATACGCAAATATGACCAACTTCACAACACAGAGTCAGAAAAACATGCTCAAATGACCCGCAATTCATGGAGGGAAATTATACGTACCATTGGTTTGGAGGTTGATGATTGTATAAAGAAGTGGAGCTTGTTGAGGGACAAATTAACCCAGAAAAGGCCACTGTTTCTGCAGTAACTTGCATAAAGACGCAACAGAGAACTTTAAAAGGGTCATACATAGGTCATTGTCATTGCATGGCCATGGACTTACGGAGCTGGAGAAGCATAAATTGGGCTTTAGGATTTTAATTTTCCACTCTCCAGCGAACGTAGAAAAAAGAGTGACTCAACTAAATGTAATCCTTTAATGCATAAAATGCATGGTGCTTATCTAAGGCAGGCATGTATTTTTTTCAAACAAACTTTGGACCTGGTCATTAAATGAGGCAGGTCCCGATTCAAGGTCAGGCATTTAATCAACAAAATACGTAAGCCTAATTGGAGCTGGGGATTCCTCATAGATTGTTCTGTGCCTCCTGACTATAACTAATCAGTTACATACATATAAAAGATTTTGTCCGTTTCATACGTATAACAGATTTTGTCCATTTTATACGTACGAGGTCTATTAGATAATAAACCGACCCTTTTATTTTATTTTTTTAACTATATGGATTTGAATGACATGCGATTACACCAATCATGCTTGAACCCTCGTGCGCATGCGTGAGTTTTTTCACGCGTGTCGGTGAAGTCATTTCCCTGTGGGCAGGCCTTGAGTGAGATGTGGTCCCGCCCTCTCGGCTGAATTCCTTTGTTTCACACGCTGCTCGAGACGGAGCGCGTTGCTTTATCAAAATTTTTTCTGGACCTGTGAGGAATATCCGAGTGGACACTATTCGAGAAATTAAGCTGTTTTCGGTGAAAAGTTTAACGGCTGATGAGAGATTATGGGGTGTTTCTGTCGGTGTAAGGACTTCCCACGGAGCAGGACATCGCGCAGCTCTTCCAGGCGCCGTCGTCGGCCTGTTTCGAGCTGAAAACATCCTAATTTAAGGCTTAATTCACCCAGGACATCGTGAGAGAACAGAGAAGATTCAGAAGAGGCCGGCATGAGGACTTTATGCGGACATTCCACTGTTTAAGGACGTTTTTTAATGAAAGATGTGTGCGCAAATTCGCCGAGTCGCTTCCGTGACGACTCGGCGAATCTGTGTGCGCCGCGACAGGAAAAACACCTCCGTGTTGAAAACCATTTGTAAAATTCAGGCGGCTTTTGATGGCTTTCAACAAGTGAGTAACTGAGAAATTGTTTAACAGCTTGGGCATGTTCCAACTTGTCCGTTAAGGTTTCCAACGGAGGTGTTTTTCCTGTCGCGACCCCCCGCGGTCGGGTCCGGCCCGACATGCGACTCTGCCCACACGTTCTTTCATTACAAAATGTCCGTTAACAATGGAATGTCCGAATAAACTCCTCATGCCGACTTCTTCTGAAAGTTCTCTGTTCTCTGACGACTTACTGGGTCAACAGAGCCTGAAATGTGGAAGTTTTCAACTTGAAACGGTGAGACACTGCCGCCTCGAAGCGCAGATCGCCATCAGGCACCGTGGGCCGTCTTTACGGCGACACTACCAGACCAAAATCTCTCATCAGCCGTTAAAATTTTTACCGAAAACCAGCTGAATTTATCGAATGGTGTCCACTCAGTTGTGCCTTACAGTTTTGAAAAAATTTTTCTCAAACAAAGCAGCAGTCTCTGAGCCATTCCTAAACAATGAAAAAAATCGACGAGAGGGTGGGCCACTCCTCACTCAAAGACTGCCCACAGGCGAATGACGTAACCGACAGGCATGAAAAACCTCTCGCATGCCCACGAGGGTTCAAGCATGTTTGATGTAATCACACGTGATTCAAATCCATATGGTTTTTGAAAAAAAATAATAAGGTCGGATACTTTTCTAATAGACCTCGTATAACGGATTTCGATTATAACGGGCAAAATTCACTGGTCCACCTGAATTCATTATATGCGAGTTTTATATCAACTGCAAATTATGTACAAACATCTAATCTCCTATGTGCATAATATTTAGCTACTTTAACATATTTCAGCATTTAGATTGCAATTGATTGTCTGAGAAACAAATTAGTTCCAATAATCTGTGAACCTCCTGAAATAGCCTCAGCCACCCTCTGGCCACCCCAAGGATAAAAGTCTAGCTCCGCTCCTGCCTTCACTGGATTCCTGCCCCTGTGAGGTCAGATTTTAAGATTTTGTGACTAACATATAAAGCCGTTCATGTACTGGTGCCTCCCTATCTGGCTGACCTAATTAAGCATTAGGTACCGTCCCGGGTTCTGCAATCTCAGAACACAAGATTACTCTATGTCCCTAAGGTTAAAAAGAAGTCAGCAGGCCACAGAGCTTACTCTTATTACACACCTGTTCTTCATTCCGCCTGCTGAGATAAAACTGATTCTCTGATAAAAGTCTGATTCTCTGGAATCATTCAAGTCCAGATTAAAGACTCATTCGGTTTCACTTTCGTGTGACTAGCATATGAACCATTTTTTCCTCTCCTTCTTTGTTTCATTAACATTGGAGCATGTCTCAGCCCCATTATATTTAAATTCTCAGCCTGTTTGATGAAACAAAGTGCTGGCTGTCGACAACCAAATTAGTAACCTCTGTGCTATTCTGTTGGTTTACTGCTGTGATTTAGTGTTTTATGTGTTGTTAGCTCTGGCTAATTGATTCTGCTGTCTTTCATCCTGTTTGAGGTGCTCCTACGATTGAAGCCAAAATTTGATGCCACCTGCTGGACCCCTGGCTGAAAGCCCAAATGCATACTTATCTATGACTCTTGCCCAAATCCATGCCGAGAGAGTTTTACAACAATATACAGTTGCACTTTTTACTTGATTTGAACTTGATTTTGTTTTGCATGTTTGATGTCTCTTTGTACTTTATTTGATCTCTGTTATTAGAATGGCCTAAGCACTGGGTTACCCCTCTAAGTCTGGTCTGCTTGAGGTTTCTTCCTTAAAAAGACCAAACCAAGTATTTCCTGACCACTGTTGCCTATGTGCTTGCTCAGGGGGTTGGTGAGGTTAGACTTTACCCATGTGAAGCGCCTTGGAGTGACTTATGTTGTAATTTGGCACTATATAAATTGAATTGAACTGAGTGTTGCAAAGCAACAGATCAACATTTTACCCACCTACTATATTCTGCTGTTTTTCTGCTCTTCCAGGGGGCTTATTGTGGAATATTGGGGAGTTTCTGTCTCTCTGTTTGGCTGGCTGTTGGTTCAACTCTTTACCCACCCAGCCCGGAGACCATGGGTATGCTGCCCAGCTCACCAGGGAACTCTGAAGACACCAACACCACGCTGAACAGCAGCCATTGCCATCACCTTGCCTCCGCTCCACCTCAACCCAATAACCAAGGGTCAGTGAGTTCACCTGGGCGCACACTGTACCAGTACTGTGTGATGATTAGAAGACATTTGTATTCAAGTGATTAAAAGGCAACATAATAAAAAGAAATTCATTCTTCCATGAGTAGTAGGGCATTCATAGACTACATGCCTCCCCCAAAGTCTAAAAGTCCTTTCCTTATCTGGGCTCTATTGACATTTTCTTTTCTTTGATTCTGGTCACTGGCCTTTGATCCTGATTACTCCACTACTCTTACTCACTCATTCATCAGTCATCTTCAAGGTCTAAAAGTCCTCTGCTTATCTGGGCTGTGTTGACATTTTCTTTTCTTTGATTCTGGTCACTGGCCTTTGATCCTGATTACTCCACTACTCTTACTCACTCATTCATCAGTCATCTTCAACCGCTTATCTGGAACTGGGGGCAACAGCTCCAGCAGGGGTACCCAAACTTCCCTTTCCTGAGCCACATTAACCACCTCTGACTGGTGGATACTGAAGTGTTCCCAGGCCAGTGTCTCTCCACCTAGTCCTGGGTATTCCCCGGGGTCTCCTCCCAGCTAGACGTGCCTGGAACACCTCCCTAGGGATCGCCCAGAGGGCATCCTTACCAGATGCCCGAACCACCTTAGCTGGCTCAACGCAAAGGACCAGTGGCTCTACTCCAAGCTCCTCACGGATGACCGAATTTCTCTTCTTATCTCTAAGGGAGACACCAGCCACCTTCCTGAGGAAACCCATTTTGGCAGCTTGTACCCATGGTCTAGCTCTTTCGGTCATGACCCAACCCTCATGACCATAGGTACAGTGGGGCCAAAAAGTATTTAGTCAGCCCCTGATTGTGCAAGTTGTCCTACTTGGGAAGATGAGAGAGGTCTGTAATGTTCAACATAGGTACACTTCAATTATGAGAGTCAAAATTAGAAAAAAAAATGCAGAAAATCACATTGTAGGATTTTTAAAGAATTTATTTGTAAATTATGGTGGAAAATAAGTATTTGGTCACCCATAAACAAGCAAGATTTCTGGCTCTCACAGACCTGTAATTTCTTTAAGAAGCTCTTCTGTCCACCTGTTACCTGTATTAATGGCACCTGTTGGAACTCGTTATCTGTATAAAAGACACCTATATACAGCAAACAGTCAGACTCAACTATGGCCAAGACCAAAAGAGCTGTCGAAGGACACCAGGAAAAAAATTGTAGATGTGCACCAGGCTGGGAAGAGTGAATCTACAATAGTCAAGCAGGTTGGAGTGAATAAATCAGCTGTGGGAGCAATTGTAAGAAAATGGAAGACATACAAGACCATTGATAATCTCCCTCGATCTGGGGCTCCACGCAAGATGTCATTTGTGTGGTCAAAATGATCATGAGAATGGTGAACAAAAATCCCAGAAGTACATGGAGGGACCTGATGAATGAACTGCAGAGAGCTGGGACCAAAGTAACAAAGGCTACACACTACGCAGAGAGGGACTCAAATCCTGCAGTCCCAGGCGTGTCCCCCTGCTTAAGCCAGTACATGTCCAGGCCCGTCTGAAGTTTGCCAGAGAGCATATGCATGATCCAGAAGAGGATTGGGAGAATATCATGTGGTCAGATGAAACCAAAATAGAATATTTTGGTAAAAACTCAACTCGTCGTTTTTGGAGGAAGAAGAATGCTGAGTTGCATTCCAAAAACACCATACCTACTGTGAAGCATGGGGGTGGAAACATCATGCTTTGGGCTGTTTTTCTGCAAAGGGGACAGGACGACTGATCTGTGTTAAGGGAAGAATGAACTGGGCCATGTATCGTGAGATTTTAAGCCAAAACCTCCTTCCATCAGTGAGAGCATTGAAGATGCAATGTGGCTGGGTCTTCCAGCGTGACAATGATTCCAAACACACCACTCAGGCCACAAAGGAGTGGCTCCGTAAAAAGCATTTCAATCTTGGAGTGGCGAAGCCAGTCTCCAGACCTCAACCCCATAGAAAATTTGTTGAGGGAGTTGAAAGTCCATGTTGCCCAGCGACAGCCCCAAAACATCACTGCTCTAGAGGAGATCTGGATGGAGGAATGGTCCAAAATACCAGCTACAGTGTGTGCAAACCTGGTGAAAACTTACAGGAAAAGTTTGACCTCTGTCATTGCCAACAAAAATTATGTTACAAAGTATTGAGTTGAATTTTTGTTATTGACCAGATACTTATTTTCCACCATAGTTTACAAATAAATTCTTTAAAAATCCTACAATGTGATTTACTGGATTTTTTTTTCTCACTTTTGCCTCTCACAGTTGAAGTGTACCTGTGTTGAAAATTACAGGCCTCTCTCATCTTTCTAAGTAGGAGAACTTGCACAATCAGGGACTGACTAAATACTTTTTGGCCCCACTGTAAAACTAGGAATGAAGATTGACCAGTAGATTGAGAGCTTCACCTTTGGGCTCAGCTTCCTTTTCATCACAACAGACCGGCAGAGCACATGCAACATCGTCCCTGCTGCACCAGTTCTCCGGCCAATCTCATGCCCCATTGTTCCCTCACTCGTGAACAAGACCCCGAGGTACTTGAACTCCTTCACTTGGGGCAAGACCTCATTCCCTACCCAGAGTAGGTAATTCATCAGTTTCCTGCTGAGAACCATGGCCTCAGATTTTGAGGTGCTGATTCTCATCCCAACTGCTTCATATTTGGCTGCGAACTGATCCAGTGAGTGCTGGAGGTCACAGGCTGATGAAGCCAACAGGACCACATCATCTGCAAAAAGCAGTGATGAGACTCTGAGCCCACCAATCTGAAGACCCTCCACCCCCTGACTACACCTCGATATCCTGTCCATGAATATCACAAACAGCATTGGTGACAAGGCGCAGCCCTGGCGGAGGCCAACCCCCACTGGAAACAAGTCTGACTTACTGCCGAGGATCTGAACACAGCTCTTGCTTTGTCAGTACAGAGATTAGATGGCCCTGAGAAGGGACCCCCTCATTCCATACTCCAGCAGCACCTCCCACAGTATCTCCCGTGGTACCCAATCATACACCTACTCCGAGTCCACAAAACACATGTAGACTGGATGCGCATACTCCCAGCCCCCACCCCCAAGATCCTTGTGAGAATGAAGAGCTGGTAGGTTGTTCCACTCCCAGATCACAATCCGCGTTTTACTCTTCAATCAAAGGTTTGACTATTGGTTGAACCCGCCTTTCCAGCACCCTGGAGTAGACTTTACCAGGGAGGCTAGGTAGTGTGATGCCCCTGTAATTAGCACACACTCTCTGGTACCCTTTTTAAATATGGGGACCACCCCCCCCAGTTTGCCACTTGTTAAGCACCAAATACATAGCAAGAATTTGCCAGAGCCATGCCCAACACAGCAAATACTGCCATCATCCGGGGAAGTGGGGAGGAAAAGAGGCATGGCCAGCTCTGTCAGAATGCTTCCGAAGTACCTCGTCCACACCTACATGATGGCATCCAAAGCGTATGTAGACAGCAGGCGGATGATACAGACTGCTGTCAAATGACCATAAAAGGTGCTGCAGACTGCCCGATCTCCAAATGTCTGGATGGCAGACCGGAGCGCTGTTTTCCTTACATGCACATGCGCGTGTGCGTGGTGCACGTGCCCTCCATGCACACGTGTGGGGCTGTAATTGTCACTCAGGTGTGTGTGTGTGTGTGTGTGTGTGTGTGTGTGTGTGTGTGTGTGTGTGTGTGTGTGTGTGTGTGTGTGTGTGTGTGTGTGTGTGCGCGCGCGCGCATAACGCTGCATGGGCATGCGCCTGCCACTGGACAGCTTCGCTCCAAAGTTTGCTGGCAGTTGGGCCATTCAGTCCCTCAGACGAAGCACCTTTCCAGGGAACTTTCTTTTTTGTTGTTTGCCCACTTCAGGAGCACAACGCAACTCTGGACACCGTGATGGTTGGATTATCACATGAAATTAATGTTTTTATTTTGGGTGAGAGGATTCTCACCGCAGGCTGCCTTCCTGTCCTGTGTTGAGGTCATAAGAGGCTGGATGACAGCTAATTATCTGTCTCTTTGTACAGGAAAAACTGAGGTCTTTGTTTTTGCCCCTGAGGAATTTGTTCTTAGAAACCTCAGTCCTCTGTCCAACTTAGTTTGTTCAGCAGACAGAAATTTGGGTGTTGTGTTTGACCATGATCTCATTGTGGACACACATGTCACCCGTCTTGTTCAGTCTTGTTTCTTCCACCTTCAGAATATTGCCCGCCTTAGTAGTATTGTGTCCAGAGCCAAGCTGGAGATGACTGTCCACGCCTTTGTTCCCTTGCACCTGGACTACTGCAACTCCTTCTTCTTTAGCCTCAGCAAGTCCTCTCTGGACCACTTACAAATGGTCCAGAATGCGGCTGCAAGGCCAGCCTACTACATCTTCCAAGAGGTCCCGCGTAACACCAATTTTGTCCTCCCTGCATTGGCATTCAGAGCTCTGCGCAGTCAGACGACACCCTGCATTAATGAACTCCTACACCCTTATGCTCCAAGCAGGTCTCTGAGGTCCACAGACCAGAACTGGCTGGTTGTGCCGAGGTCAAGGTTGAAAACCAAGGAAGACTGCACATTTGTTGCAGTAGCTCCAAAGCTATGGAATGCACTGCCATTGCATCTGCGCTTCATGGACTCTGTTGGAGCTTTTAAGGAGAAGCTCAAGACTCACCTGTACAGGATTGCTTTTACTTAGTGTTGTGTTGTTGCTTTTTTTTTTGTTTGTTTGTTTATTCTTTGTGTGTTTGTTTTAATGTTACTGTGAATACTTTGCGATTGTTTCTTGAAAGGTGCTATATAAATAAACTTACTTACTTCACCCGAGTGTTCAGAACATGCGGCCTCAGATCAGATGATACGATCACAAAATCAATCAGTAACCTTTGGCCTAGGGTGCTCTGGTACCATGTACACTTATGAGCATCCTTACTTTCGATGATGGTGTTCGTTATGGACAGTCCATGACTAGCACAGAAGTCAAATAACAAACGGCCACTCAGGTTTAGATCAGGGAGGCCGTTCCTCCCATTCACACCTCTCCAGGTGTCTCGGTCATTGCCCACGTGTGTGTTGAAGTCCCCCAGCAACACAATGGAGTCCCCCACCAACGTCCTATACAGGACTCCAAGAAAGCTGAGTACTGTGAACTGCTGTTTGGTGCATACGCACAAACAACAATTAGAGGTACAATACAAATAATGAATGGTTTCCATTTCTACAATGGTAAAAATATCTTTCAACAAATGCAAATTTTCTTGCCATTGCACTTATTAATATTAATTGCTTGCATACGAGGTCTGTCCGAAAAGTAATGGACCTTTTTATTTTTTTCAAAAACTATATGGATTTGAATCACGTGTGATTACATCAGCCAAGCTTGAACCTTCGTGCGCATGCGTGAGTTTTTTCACGCCTGTCAGTTGCGTCATTCACCTGTGGGCAGGCTTTGAGTGAGCACTGGTCCACCCCCCTCGTCGGATTTTTATTGTCAGGGAAATGGCAGAGCGACTGCCACTTTGTTCCATGAAATTTTTTTTCAGAAACTGTTAGAGACAGCCAGTTGGAAACCATTCGAAAGATTCAGATGGCTTTCGGTGAAGATTCTGTCGGCTTCACACAGATTAAGGAGTGTTAAAACCTTTTTAAAGACGGCCCACAGCGGCGAAGGGCGCGCAGCGCACCGAGCGGCCATCGACAGGCTGGAACGACCAGATCATTTCCAAACTGAACGCTGTGTTGATCCGGGACATCGCGTGACTACCACAGAAATGGCAAGAGAGCTGGACATAGCACTTTTGTGGCACATTCCACTGTTACAGGAGATTTTGTAATGAAAGACGTGCTGAGAAATTCACGCGTTGGGACGGAGCCGCTCATGGCGCGCAACAAAAAACACCTCCGTGTTGGAAGTCTCACAGGACATGTTGTGGCATGTCCAGCTGTTACACAATTTCTCGGATACTCACTCGACTGAAAAGCCATCGAAAGCCATCTGAATCTTACGAATGGTTTCCAACACAGAGGTGTTTTTTAGTTGCGCGCTATGAGCGGCTCTGTGCCTACATGCGAATTCCTCCGCACATCTTTCATTACAAAATCTCCTGTAACAGTGGAATGTGGCACAAAAGTGCTATGTCCAGCTCTCTTGCCATTTCTGTGGTAGTCACGCAATGTCCCGGATCAACACAGCATTCAGTTTGGAAATGATCTGGTCGTTCCAGCCTGTCGATGGCCGCTCGGTGTGCTGCGTGCCCTTCGCCGCTGTGGGCTGTCTTTAAAAAGGTTTTAACAGTCCATAATCCGTGTGACGCTGACAGAATCTTCACCAAAAGCCATCTGAATCTTTCGAATGGTTTCCAACTGGCTGTCTCTAACAGTTTCTGAAAAACATTTCATGGAGCAAAGCGGCAGTCGCTCTGCCATTTCCCTGACAATAAAAATCCGACGAGGGGGCTGGACCAGTGCTCACTCAAAGCCTGCCCACAGGCGAATGACGCAACTGACAGGTGTGGAAAAACTCACGCATGCGCACGAAGGTTCAAGCTTGGCTGATGAAATCACATGTGATTCAAATTCATATAGTTTTTGAAAAAAATTAAAAGGTCTGTTACTTTTCGGACAGACCTCGTATGATTTTTTAAAGTGTCGAGAATGTATGGATGATTGTAAATATTACAAAAAGAACTTGTTTCTGAATAAGTTGATAAATGTTCAGATGTTCAAATATCAAGCTCATAAAGATTTTTTTTAAATAAAATGGAATAATACCTCTGTCTCTTCCAAAACTAGGGGCCTGTATAATTTTTACTCCATATCCTACCTGTACTTTGGTGCCTTGGCGACAGGTTCGGCTGTGATAATCGGGCTGATCGTGAGCTATGCAACAGGCAAGTAGATAAACACAATACATTTTAAAGCAGTGGTATAAAACTCAAATTGTGTGTGGTAATCCTCTCAGGATTACTATCATATCAACAACTTAAAAACAAAAATAAAAAACTGAATAATGCATGTTCTGTCATATTCTGTAAGACTGAATGATCTGATTTCTGTAAGATTGTTGGTCTACATTTCATCATGACTGGCATAAAACTTTAACTTTAAATGTTTTCTGTTGTTTCCTGATTAATTTTAATATGTATTGTGAATTTTACAAATCACACCTATTCCCTAATAGGACTTGGACCATAAGCGTAAGTATTGTTCAAATGTGTTATGTATTTTTGAGTTTATTTTTGAGACAGGGGTGGTGAATTGTATTTCCTTGCATTAAAAAGTTATTTATTTCTCTGTGCACACAGGACCAACAAAAAGGAATCATATTAAACCTGGATTGTTGTGGTGGGATCTGAAGAAAAACAAAGAAGTCCTCTCACCAAAGTGCAGAGTAAGTACCTTGTCACAACCTTAAAAGGACCACAACAAAGGACAGGATGCTGCCATCCGTCCACTTCACTTGTCCATGATAATGGAACCAATGCAGAATTCAAGTCAAGTCTGAGAGCATCCACGATACCACAGAACTGCCTTGGGTCCTGAATGGCAACTACCGAAAATTCAGTCTTGACATAATAATTACTTTTGGAAGATGGTTTCATCATTTGAGGAAACTGGATAATCCAAATAGTTTTCACCATCTCCAGCTTCACAGTAATTTTTGACATCAAATCCGAACGCTATGGATGAATACTGCAGTGCAAAGAGGAGACAGAGACAGAATACGGAGCGGTTATGGTCTTCTTCTACACAGCACCACCTGTTGTCCTGCGTTACATATAGACACTCTTCCTGTGTGGTTCTGAGACTTGGATGCTAGCCAGTGACCAACTGGATTTTATTGTTACCAGGTACCATCAAAGAACCACTGGAATGACTTTGTGTCAAAACAAACAGACAGGAAGACTGAGATAAAGAGCATTATTTGCATTGTAACACTCAGCTTTGACTTTTTGACCATGTGTTTAAGTCTCAACCTTCACCCCACAAAAAAGAAGCTACTTGGAAGAGAAAAAGTTGTAGTTCCTTGAATGGCCGGTTGAGGCGGACTCCAGAGGGGAGCAGATTCCATAGAAGCACATGTTAAAATGTCCAACTTTAGAGCAGAAAGGCGTGTTTACAGCCTTTACTGTTACAGTTGATCAAGGATCTGACTGATAGGACCCAAAATGCAGAGTAAGGACAGGTTAAATAGGGAATAACAAGATTTATTTACACAGAGAATGAGATTATGGTACAAGGAACCAAATATATTTGCATGATGAATGAAGGCCAGAAGGAGGAGCTGAGGAACCACAGCACTGGAGGACTAGGACACTAGGGGGGTGGAGTTGCAACCAGCTGCAGACTACAAGGAACAAGAGAGCCACAATTAGATAACAGAAAGGGTGGAGACACAAAAAATCCACAAAGCAGCGATAATGATAATCCAGGCAGATAGAATCCAGAGGGGAGGAAAAACTCTTTCTGCAAAAACATCCATTAACTCTTTGGGGCCAACGCCGTCGTATACGATGGCTAAGACCAAGCTTTACTAAATTATAAATAACTTTTGAATGATATGAGATAGAAACTTACTTTTTTTTTTTGCTGAAAAGCTAGCTCCGCGGACTTTTGAGCCAGCCATCAGCCATCTTCATACTCCTCATAGAAGCTGTGTGATGACGTGCGCAATGTGAGTGTCCAATCAGAATTGGTTCATGGTTTTCCAAAATCCAATCGTAGGGCAGATTTACCTCACGTGAAAAGCCAAAGATCGTTTTCAGGAGTAATATGTTACTAGTTGGCCCGTTTGAATACCCCCCTGGGTACATACTCAGTGCACCCTGCACCATTACGCACAGCGATCAGTGAAAGCAGGAGCAGACGGAGAGCCTCTGATGACAATCTCACGTGCTCAAACAAAGAGTGTGTAACTATCAGGATTGCTCCACTAGTTTGCATGTGAATGTTACTGGATAACTCTGTTGCTTTCTCTGCGTAAAGGACTGTTTACCATATTAGGGTGATTCTTTAACAGCGGGCACTATTGGCCTTGTAAATGTAATTTCCACCACATCATTGCCTTACAATATAAAGCGCCTTGGGGCAACTGTTTGTTGTGATTTGGCGCTATATACATGTGCTCTGATGTCACTGTTTATCTCCATAGAAACTACCCAAACAATTTTTCATACAAACTGTTTAAAGGGACATTACAGTGTTGTGGTGGAAATTATGGCAATAGTGTGGGACAACTACATTTTATTTAAAAAAATCACAACAGTTGTATGACATTGAATACCCCAATTATGTTTTGATTATTTTACTGATATTTTATTCAGAGATATTTTAAAACATTAGAAAAAACATTTCTTTACCATTCATTTTAATCATTGAAGATCAAAAGTCTCGGTGTGGGACAAGCACAAAACGGTAATATTTGCATATAATGATGCTGAAAAAAGGTGAAAAAGTCATCATAGACTACTAGAACAAATTTCTTAACACACTTTCATTGTAAGATAACTATAAAAGTGTGAAATTTCCCCTTTTTTCTGTTTTTCATACAATATGATCAAAGGACATAATAAGTGCCCGTAGTCTAAGAATCAAACAAAACGCATAGACCATTTTGTATATATTGTTCAAACTGTGCATTTGTGTTTATTGTTTGAACCTTTTTGTTGTACAGCCTTTCAGACAAGACCTCAAATTACCTTTATAAAGTGTCAAAACAGTTGTTTATTATAATTTGCTGTGTTTTGAATAAATGTGTGTGGAAAATTATTTTTCGCTTTATTTTTGATTTTTTGATTGTAAACCTTTATTACACTTATAAAACACAACAAAAACAGCAAATGTAACCCCATAGCAACTGTACAGGGGCTGATTTCTATTTTCATAACTCATTATTTTAAGATGTTTCAACCCATAAAGATTTGCATGATTAGGGATGAGGTCGCTTTGAGTGACAGCTCATGTGTGCTGCTGAGCCGAGCTCAAACTCAGAGCACCGGTAGCACAGAGGCCATTAGCCATGGCTGCTACTCTTGTGGAGGACTGTGTCTGTCCATTGTGGACATTTTATCACAAATATCTGCAGTAATCCCTGCAACCTCATCTTGGATAAGATGTGTGCGTGTGTGTGTGTGTGTGTGTGTGTGTGTGTGTGTGTGTGTGTGTGTGTGTGTGTGTGTGTGTGTGTGTGTGTGTGTGTGTGTGTGTGTGTGTGTGTGTGTGTGTGTGTGTATATCTGCAGTAACAGAGCTTGTTGTGTGGTTAATTGTCCAAGCAGATCATTTAAGACGTCTGTGCTCCAGTATGTCCCTCAAGTGAAATTTATGTGCTATTTAATTTTGATTAGAATAGATTAGAGATTAGATAGAATTTTATTAATCCCTTGGGAAGACTCCCTCAGGGAAATTGAGGTTCCAGCAACATTGTACAGTGGCACACAGGTTAAGAAGCACACAAAGCATCAAGAGTGAAATAAAAAAAAAAAACAGTTTGCAGATATAACTATAAATACCAGACATGCTAATTGCTACGGGTTTACTTACTACGGCTGTTTCTCTCCTTCCCGTCCTCTGTCTTCCTGTTATTCCTCCTCCCTCTGAGTGAGGAGTTGTACAGTCTGATGGCCTGAGAGACAAAGGACTTTTTCAGTGTGTTGGTCTTGCACTTGAGAAGGAGCAGTCTGTGGCTGAAGATGTTAAAGGTGTTAACAGCAGCTAACAATAGATTGATGTTAGGTCCAGTCAATCCAGGATTACTGAGAAACTAAGCCGTTGTCGCCGACTGAACGGTCCCCTCTAAAAATTGGTCCACCCTGCCTTCACTGCGCATGCATCATTTTGGAGCATCAGCAGCATCATCTGAGCATCAGCAGTGATTCACTGATGAGCACCTCGTTTTTGCTTAAAACTGCACTCCAGTCATCATCTGTCTCAGCGACAGATATCTGAAGCTTTTGTACAACAATCATTTTCATATAAATTCAGCATTATTTCATAATGAATGACAGGGGACTGATCAGAGCATGACACCAGCGCGTCCGAGTCTGATGTGCTGCTGTGCCTACATCATTTTGGAGCTTCAGTAACGATTCACCGATTAGCACGTTGTTTCTGCTTAAAACTCACTTTAGAATGATTTAAGAGGTTCTAATTTGTCATCTGATGGTTAATAATCACATTATTCCCTTTGATCGCTTTTGGTGTAGAGAGTTAGATTCACTCTCAGATGCATGTGCAGTGAAGGCAGGGCGGACCAATTTTTAGAGGGTGGCAACACCCAGAGCAGCACTTTTTGATCTCAAAAATGGCTCTTCCGGTTCTCTTTAGAAACCTATGTGTGATGTCAGGAAAGGATTGTCCAGTGTATATATACTGTACAGCCTCAGTGTTGAGGACCCCAATGTCTGGAGAAGGCCAAGATGATGCCCATACTTCAACTGGATGTGGAAGATAGATCATGTTTGAAAGATGGGGATGGATTGGTTATCTGGGTGTGTGTTGCCAGGTTCTTTAGTGTGGTGGACGTGGTGACGAGTGGCACCAGACACATACTCCCAGACCTGACCTGACTAGGCAGGGATAGAGCTACACAGTCAATATTGCAAAAATCACCAGTGTTAAATTAACATTGACAGTGTTGGGGTTTGACCGATGGGGTTTTTCAGTAATTATTGTATGGCTTTTGCCTTACAATATAAAGCGCCTTGGGGCAACTGTTTGTTGTGATTTGGCGCTATATAAATAAAATTGAATTGATTTGTTAAATTCAGACTGCCAGTGTATTATGTTCCAGAAGATTCAGAGAATCTGGAGAACTTTTTACATGTAAGCGGCTAGGCTGAAAACCAACACTGAATGCCCATGACCTTCGATCCCTCAGGTGGCACTGCATTAAAAACTGTGTAAAGGATCTTACCGCTTGAGTTCAGGAACACTTCAGGAAACCATTGTCAGTTAACACAGTTTGTCGCTACATCTACAAGTACAAGTTAAAACTCTACCATGCAAAGCGAAAGCCATACATCAACAACATCCAGAAACACTGCCGCCTTCTTTGGGCCTGAGCTCATTTGAAATGGACGGACACAAAGTGGAAAAGTGTGCTGTGGTCTGATGAGTCCACATTTCAAATTGTTTTTGGAAATCATGGACGTTGTGTCCTCTGGAAAAAGAGGAAAAAGACCATCCAGATTGTTACCAGCACAAAGTTCAATAGCCAGCATCTGTGATGGTATGGGGGTGTGTTAGTGCCCATGGCATGGGCAACTTACACATCTGTGATGGCACCATCAATGCTGAAAGGTACATCCAGGTTTTGGAGCAACACATGCTGCCATCCAAGCAACATCTTTTTCAGGGACGTCCCTACTTATTTTAGCAAGACAATGCCAAGCCACATTCTGCATGTGTGACAACAGCATGGCTTTGTAGTAAAAGAGTGCAGGTACTAGACTGTCCTGCCTGCATCCAGACCTGTCGCCCACTGAAAATGTGTGGCACATTATGGAGCTCAAAATACGACAACGGAGACCCCGGACTGTTGAACAACTGAAGTCGTACATCAAGCAAGAATGGGAAAGAATTCCACCTACAAAGCTTCAACAATTAGTGTCCTCAGTTCAGCCGTGGTCACAACCTGCCGTACTTGCACGTGCGTGCAGTTTACTTGCAAAAACGTGGGCTAAATTTGGAGATCCGTACTTCGTAAGTACTGCCTCAGTACGAATTTAGGAGCACGCAGACACACACACACACACACATACACACTGCATTATTGTCATCTCTCTTTATCGTTACGCTCCTAGAGATGTGCGTTGAATGTACTCCCTCCCTCCTCTTGCTACTGCCTCCGTACGTTTTCACAAAAACGTAGTGGCCGTGGCATCCGCAGAAAACGTACAGCGAAAAAAAAAAACGCACAGTGGGTTGTGACCGGGGCTTTCCCAAACGCTTATTGAGTGTTGTTAGAAGGAAAGGTGATGTAACACAGTGGTCCCAGGTTTTTTGAAACATGTTGCAGGCATCCATTTCAAAATCCATTTCAAAAATATAATGCACTAAGTGCATTATATGTGGAAATAAGCCTAGAAATTTAAGCAGTAAATTATTGCTGAATGGTACTGGTATTGAAATTGAAATTGTATCGCAAACTAAATTTCTTGGAGTTTTTGTTGATGACAAGCTTAGTTGGAAAACTCATATAAAACATATTGAGTCCAAAATATCAAAAGTTATTGCTATCTTGTACAAAGTACAATACTTTCTCCCCCAACATCTGTTGGTTTCATTGTATCACTCATTACTTGTCCCTTATATGACTTACTGCATTGAAGTTTGGGGAAATACATATTAAAAAAATACTAATCCAATATTTGTTACAAAAAAAAGCTATAAGAGTGATAAGTAAAAAACCATATCATGAACCAACAAATTCACTGTTTGTTCGTCTTCAGTTTTGGAAATTTTATGACTTGGTTGATTATTTTACAATACAGATCATGTATAAAGTTAAAAATGGACTCTTGCCTCATCATGTCCAGGAGCTGTTTAAAATGAGAGAGTCCAGTTATAATTTGCGTGAATCTTTGGTGTTTGATAGAAGAAAGATGCGAACTACTGCTAAAAGTCATTGCATTTCCGTAAAGGGTGTTAGAGTGTGTGTGGAATGACTGTTTGGATTGTATTAAAGTATCCAGTACACTGGCTTGTTTTAAAAGACTGTATAAAAATAATATATTAACTTGTTATAGTTTGCGTAATTAAGTAAATTGACTGTGTGGCTATTTTTTTTGTTTGTTTGTCTGTTGTATTACTTTGTTTCACTGCGTTACATTGCTGATTGGTAATTGTTTTTTGTGTTTATTTTTGTTTGTACACAGAAATTGATGTACGGGGTGGGCGTTTATAAGCTTTTGCTTCTGCCCACACCCTTTCAGCCACACTGAATTGGTAAATTGTTTGAGTTTTGTTCTATACGTTTTAATTTTTTTTCTCTTGACTTTTGTAAATGAGAGATTTTGCTTGTGCGTGCATGCTGAATAAAATTCATTCATTCATTCATTCAAAAATGCGAAAATATCTGCACAAAAATAAAGTTTATCAGTTTGAACATTAAATATCTTGTCTTTGTGGTGTATTCAATTGAATATAGGTTGAAGAGGTTTTTCAAATCATTGTATTCTGTTTTATTTACATTTTACTCAACGTCCCAACTTCATTGGAATTGGGGTTGTTATACGGTTGAAGATCCTGTAGCACTCTAACAGATGTATGCATTCCAGTAAGGGCCCCATTGGATTATTATTACAGAGTGTAATAACAAAACTGATCACAACCCCAGTGCAAGCTTTACTGTGCTTTCAATTGTGTTCACAGCTCTCTTTATCTCCATCTACAGAAGATAAAATGTGACAAAGAAATCAAGTCCTTGACAAATATACAGCAGGCTGAGAATTTAATTTTAAAAATACAGTTTTAATGTTTTCTGACCAGAATCTTGATTTGTTTTTCAGGAAGCCAACAAGACAGAAAAGCCTCACCTGATGCCCCTGATGGCCATGCACAAAAATGACAAATGAAAGCATTGGAAACAACAAAGCGCCATTCAACACGAATATGTCAGACAAATAACATTCATTTTTCAAAAAGTAATATTTAAAAAGACCTGTACCCTGTACTGTTGAGTCTACAGTAATAGTCATTTATATTCATAATGTTTTCATTATGGCAAATGTAGCAGTCGTATCCTCCAAAGTATAAGTTGCACTTTTTTCTGTCTTATCACCTCTTTAATTTGGGATTTTGATTGTTGTAGTGTACTTTCTACTATTAGCATTTGTTCTTTTATTATTAGTTTATTTTGTTTAGTGTTAGTCAGAAAATGCTTCTTTTTTTTTCTTCCCTACCATTTTTGTGTCTCTGATTGTTTGGTTATGAAGGTCTTGTGTTCAGAAATAGCAATAAACTTGTGTGTGGTTTGAATCCCTGACGAGGTGAAAGACTCATTCATCAGAGAAGTCATTCTGGTATGTCTTCATATCTCTGCTGCACACCTGCATTGCAAGCAGTGTGTATGAGTGCACAAGAGACAGTGAGACAGTCATTCAATGCTGAACATAGCCTCCATGCTTCCTCTTTACCGGTTGACATTTTTCACAATAAGGTTGTCGGGGGATACTGAAGCAAAGATTTGAGCTGCTGCAATACCACCCAGTCTACCTTTCACTTTCACTTATGCAGCAGCAAACATAGATAAATTCTTCTTTGAAGCTATCCTCATTAATGAGCTATCCTCATTATTTTGTGTTAACCTGTGAAGAGACCATAAAAAGTTCTTGTCACACTTTTTCAAAACCCCACAGTGACCCTGTAATCATCTTGTTTTGTCTGACCAGCAAACAATTTCCAAATTGGAGTGATGAGGTAAAGCTTCCCATAGAAAGAAGGCAGTAATGGCTATGGCAATCTGACATTTGACCCCAATGACCTTCACCTTTACCCAAATGATTAACCTCTGGCTGACCTGGCCTGGACAGTTATGGAATACTAGCACATTCCCCATGGGGATCCACGGGCTCTAGATTGGGTAGTGTTTATAAAACAAGTAGCTGGCATTTTTCAAGGGTGTTAATAAATTATGCTAAGTTTCGACAATGACTTAGAATGGGGTGGGAGTCCAGAATGTTTTTAGAACCTTAGACCTCAACAGCTTTTAGAGGAAGAACTCAACCCTTTTATTTCCTGTTAATTATGTAATTTTTTTAATGTTAATTTACTGTCAATGCATTTAGAAATTTAGGTTCTTGTTGTCATATATACACTATTATTATCAGTATTATTATCTATATATTAAAAGCCAAATGACGTCTGTGTACGTGTATGCGTGCGTGTGTGACGTGTATGGCTTTGATCACGAACGAACTGGGGAGAGCTGACGTTTGCCGTTTGGTGCTTATGTATTCTGAGCCAAGGATGAGCACTGTGAAAGCAGAAAGTTGATAGGACGAATATTTCTGGAGAAATTAGGGATGTTAGGTAATAACAGTGAACAATGGACATTAATAATTAAATTCTGAACTCACATGGTAAATTATATATATACGAGGGTAGGCTGAAAAGTTCTAAGGCTGACTATGATGCAGTTGTTGAATTGAACAAATTCAGGGTTATTTTTCTACATAGTCTCCATGTAACTCCACACACTTCTTCCAGCGGTGCTTGAGTGCTTCGATTCCCTTGGCATAGAAGCTTTCATCTTGAGAGTCAAAATAGTCCTCAACGGCAGCCATCACCTCATCATTGCTCCGATAGTGCTTCCCAGCCAAGTTTTTTTTCAGGTTTGGGAACAGATGAAAGTCCGAGGGTGCCAAGTCAGGGGAGTATGGTGGGTGATCTACCAGTTCGAATCCACACTCGTGGATAGTGGCCATGGCCACTTTTGACTTGTGAGCTGGGGCATTGTCTTGATGGAACAGGACCCCTTTCGTCAGCTTTCCTGGTCGCTTCTTTTTGATAGCCTCGCATAACTGTCTCAGTAGGTTAGAATAGTACTGTCCATTTATGGTTTGTCCCTTTTCAAGATAGTCCACAAACACAATGCCCTTGGCATCCCAGAAAACTGAAACCATGACCTTCCCCGCAGACAAAACAACCTTGGCCTTCTTTGGAGGTGGTGACTTTGGGTGTTTCCACTGCATTGATTGTTTTTTTGTCTCTGGTTCAAAGTGGTGAACCCAACACTCATCCTGGGTAAGAAAACGTTCCATGTAACTGGCTGGATCATCTTCAAATTGCTCCAAGTTTGCCTTCGACATGACTAGCCTGGTGCGTTTCTGATCAGGCGTCAGAAGACGTGGCACCCACCGAGCTGACACCTTTGACATTTCAAATTCTTCATGCAGAATGTGTTCAATTCTCTCATGGGATATTCCCACAGCATCTGCTAGCTGATTAATCGTCTGTCGTCCATCACCATTTCATGAACAGTGTCAATGTTTTTCTGGGTTGTGGCTGTTGCAGGCCGCCCAGACCTTGGGTCATCTTCAAGGCTCTCTCTGCCCCTCTTAAATTCAGCTGCACACTTCTGCACTGTAGATATGGAGGGAGCTTCATCACCTAATGTAGCAACCATATCCGCATGAATGTCCTTGGGCTTTAACCCCTTCTTATGCAGGTACTTAATCACACCACAGTGTCAGATTTTGTCCATTTTTGCCAATTCCCTCTACCACGAACTTTCAAACTTGGCTATGAACCACAAACTACCTCACAACCTGGAAGAAAATAACACAGTCATCAGAAGAGTTGAACTTAATGCATGCCAAGTTTTATTGAAATGGCATTTCTCCTTCTTGGTGAGCCTTAGAACTTTTCAGCCTACCCTCATATATATATATATATATATATATATATATATATATATATATATATATATATATATATATAATGCCAAGTGGCCTCTGTGTGCTTGTGTGTGTATAACATCGATCACGTAGAATCTGGGGAGAGCTGACATTTGCCCTTTGGTATGTTTATGTATTTTGGGTCCAGGATACACACAGTAAAAACAACAAATTGATAGGACTAATATTTTTGGAGAAATTAGAGATATTAGGTAACAACAGTGAACATTGGATGTTGATGACACCATGAATCAGTCCCTGGTAACCACACAAGCTCTGAACAAAGGCAATATCTCAACCTTGCCTGTTCTAAAACATGACATCAACGAAATGTGCCAAATGATAAATAAAATTATTCACAAAACTTTCTCATTTTTATTTCCTGCACTTTCAGTTAAAATCATTATAGAAACTTTGCACAATGTATTAACCACACTTGAAAAATGTAAGCTACCTATTTAATAAACACTGCCCAATATAGAGCCTGTGGATCCCCACGGGCAATGCGCTAGTTATTATCAGTATTGTTATTTTATTTTAGAATGTAATTATCAATGACCATTGTTCAGTGTTGTTGACTAATCCATAATTTCTCCAAAAAATATTGGTCCTATCAGCTTTCCATTTTGGCGGCATTCATCCTTGACCCAAAATACATAAACATACCAAACAGCAAATGTCAGCTCTCCCCAGTTTCTCTATGATCAAAGCCATACACATGCACGCATACACGAACACAGAGGCCACTTGGCTATTTATATATAGAAGTACTAACAGACACCTGAATCAGCTTGTGGCAGAGCAGGGTGGAGATGGAAAATATGTAGGCTGGTGGTGCTTGAGGACAGGGTTGAGAACCACTGTTAAAATATGTGAACATATCATTAAAAATAGACATGATTTAATATTTGATGCGAAGAAGTAGCGGCTCAGCTCCAAGTCCCTCCCAGATAGTCGATCTTCTCACCCTGTCCAGTAGTGTAAGCCCACATACCCGATGGTGGAATCTCATTTCTGCCACTTGTATCCATGAGCTTATTCTTTCAGTTATTACCCAAAGCTCATGACCGCAGGTGAGGATAGGAGCATAAATTGACTGATAAATTGAGAGCCTCACCTTCCTGCTCAGCTCCTTCTTTACCACAACGGTCCAGTACGATGTCTGTAAAATTTCAAACACTGCCCCAATCCATCTATTGATCTCCCACTCCAATTAACTACTATTTGTGAACAAGACCCCGAGATACTTAAACACCTCCACTTGGGGCAGTAACTCTCCCTCCTAAGGGGGGGGACAATCCTCTATTTTCTGACAGAGGATCACAGTCTCAGACTTGAAGGTGCTGAGAGCCGCTACTTCTTCACATCGAAAGGAGCCAGTTGAGGTGGTACATCTGGTGAGGATGCGCCCTGGTCGCCTCGCTAAAGAGGCCTTCGAGGCACATCCAACCGGGAGGAGGCCCCAGGAAAGACCCAGGACATGCTGGAGAGATTATATTTCCCAGCTGGCTTGGGAAAGCCTTGAGATCCCCCGGGAAGAGTTACAGAACTTGGCTGATGATAGGGAAGTGTGAGATGAAGCGCTTTCTCTGCTGCCACCACGACCCTGACCCGGATAAGCAGCTGAAAATGAAAGAATGAATGAGTTAATATTTTTCAAATAATGTGAAAACTAATGTGTTTATTAACTGAGTTGGTTGTTAACTACATATTTCTTCAGATAAAAACGCAAAACATCTGTCGTCCACCTGAGTGGACACATGACAAACTCCTTGAAAAAAATGTGTTTCAATAAATTAAGGTCAAAGTTTTTTCCTTGCTCAAAAATAAAACCACTTACAGAAAAAAAAAATTGTGAGGTTTGCATAATTCATGCATGAAACGGTTAAAACACCTGAGCATTGGGTTTTGGCAGCATTTTGTGTGTGTGGTGCAGCACGGTGGATTAGTGGTTAGCACTGTTGCTTCACAGCAAGAAGGTCATGGGATTGATTTCCACCTGTGCCCTGTCTGTGTGCAGTTTGCATGTTCTCCCCATGTTTGCATGGGTTCTCTCTGCATACTCCGACTTCATCCTACATCCAAAGACATGCAAGTTTGGTGAACCGGAAACTAAATTGTTAGTAGGTGTGCATGTGGGTGTGGATGTGATTGTCTATATGTGGCCCTGCAACAGACTGGCATCCTGTCCAGGGTGTACCACGCCTCACACTCTATGACTGCTGGGATAGGCTCCAGCACCCCCAATGCCCCCCCATGACCCTTAATTGGAGTAAGCAGTTGAAGATGAGTGATAGCCCGACCCTGAATTAGGCCAGATACTGGCCTCTTTCTCCTAGCCTGTGATTGGTCGGCAGCCGAGACGCTGATGTCAGCCTATTCGTCAGCCTCGCTGATCTCCTATTGGTCGTTGAGGAGTGAGAAATCTCACTCCAAAATGGAGGCCAGTATCGGCCCAATTCATAGCTGGCCGGTTGTCGGGCTAGATGAGTGAGTGTGTGTGTGGTGCCACCTGTTGATGGTTGACAGTCACTTCACATAAGCTGCCAAAACCCCACTCAGATTAACAATAGGAACAACCACAGGCTGCACTAATAGATGGTTCCCTGGGCAAACGATGATCTTACCACTGACAAGTGACACTTTTCTGCAACCTATAGTGCAGTGATTGGGATTGCCTTTCACTGCTATGCTGATTATACTGAGTTGTACATGCTGATAACTGCTGGTAATCTCATCCACTTAAAAAGATTGGATTACTGCAATGTTTTATTTTCTGGCTTATCGCATTCCAGCATTAGGGGTCTCCAATTGGTTCAAAATGCTGTTGCCAGATTTTTGACACGAAGCAGAAAGTTTGAACACATTACACCCATTTTGGCATGTCTTGACTGGCTTCCCGTTAAGGATGTGACAATCGTACTGATGCACTGAAGCTTGCATCACTCCTTTCAAAGCAATATGGTCCGACATGGTGTGTTGGAGCTTGTGTCCACCACGTGACTAATGATGTGAGGAGCATTGTACATCACTGGTATGCTGGGAGGGGTCCGAAACATGCCGCTGTCCCAGTGGATAAAAAGACATGAAAATGTTTCACACAAGCAGGTGTATCCATGAGATGGCCTTGCGGTATTTGTGCACTCCAGCTTCCTCTGTCCCTTGTGAGAGGATTTTCTCCAAGGCTGGGAAAATTGTAAACAAACAGAGAAACCGGTTAAAACCCACTGTTGTGGAACAAATGCTTTTCTTAAATGAAAATTTGGAAAAATGTTAACCCTGTTCCACAAAACACTCCTCAGTAAACACATTACCCCAATATCATCCTTTGTTGCACAAGCACATTCCACACTTCCCCCACACTGATAAATTTGTATAGCACTTTACTGTATATAGCACAAGCACTTTTCCACAAGCCACCTATATGGAATCTTTAGCCCATTGGCTAAAAGTGCACTCCCCACCCTGAACTCATTCCCATCATGACAACACCATCTACAGTGAGGAAAATAATATTTGAACACCCTGCGGTTTTGCAAGTTCTCCCACTTAGAAATCATGGAGGGGTCTGAAATTTTCATCTTAGGTGCATGTCCACTGTGAGAGACATAATCTAAAAAAAATATCCAGGAATCACAATGTATGATTTTTTTTAAATGTATGTTACTGCCGCAAAAAAGTATTTGAACACCTAACAACCAGCAAGAATTCTGGCTCTCACAGACCTGTTAATTTTTCTTTAACAAGTCCTATTATTCAGCACTCTTTAACTGTATTATTTGCACCTGTTTGAATTTGTTACCTGTATAAAAGACACCTGTTCACACAATCAATCACACTCCAACCTGTCCACCACAGCCAAGACCAAAGAGCTGTCTAAGGACACCAGGGACAAAACTGTAGGCTGGGATGGACTAAAGGACAACAGGCAAGCAGCTTGGTAGAAGACAACAACTGTTATGATTATTTATTAGAAAGTGGAAGAAACACAAGATGACTGTCAATCTCCCTCGGTCTGTGATTCCATGCAAGATCTCACTTTGTGGGGTAAGGATGATTCTGAGAAAGCTCAGAACTACACAGGAGGACCTGGTCAATGACCTGAAGAGGGCTGGGACCGCAGTCACAAAGATTACATTAGTAACACATTGATGCTGTCATGGTTTAAAATCCTGCAGGGCAGCAAGGTCCCCCTGCTCAAGCCAGCACATGTCCAGGCCTGTTTGAAGTTCACCAGTGACCATCTGGATGATCCAGAGGAGGCATGGGAGAACATCATGTGGTCAGATGAGACCAGAATAGAGCTTTTTGGAATGAACTCCACTTACCATGTTTAGAGGATGAGAACAACCCCAAGAAAACCATCCCAACCGTGAAGCATGGGGGTGGAAACATCATACTCTGGGGGTGCTCTTCTGCAAAGGGGACAGGACGACTGCACCGTATTGAAGGGAGGATGGATGGGGTCATGTATTGCGAGATTTTGGCAAATAACCTGCTTCCCTCAGTAAGAGCATTGAAGATGGGTCATGGCTGGGTCTTTCAGCATGACAATGACCCCAAACACACAGCTAGGGCAACTAAGGAGGGGCTCCGTAAGAAGCATTTCAAGGTCCTGGAGTGGCCTGGCCAGTCTCCAGACCTGAACTCAATAGAAAATCTTTGGAGGGAGCTGAAACTCCAAACCTGAAAGATTTGGAGAAAATCTGTATGGAGGAGTAGACCAAAATCCCTGCTGCAGTGTGTGAAAACTTGGTTAAGAACTACAGGAAACGTCTGACCTCTGTAATTGCAAACAAAGGCTACTGTACCAAATATTAACATTGATTTTCACAGATGTTCAAATACTTATTTGCAGCAGTAACATAAATAAATGATGAAAAAAATCATACATCGTGATTTACAGATTTTTTTTTTTAGATTATGTCTCTCACAGTGGACATGCACCTAAGATGAAAATTTCAGACCCCTCCATGATTTCTAAGTAGGAGAACTTGCAAAATCGCAGGGTGTTCAAATACTTATTTTCCTCACTGTATGTGGAGTTTGTCAGTTATAGTTTCAACCCTAAACTATAGGCTATAGGTAGAGAAAATGCCTTCTTTCTGCAATTAGTACACATTAGAAATGATAGACAAGAAACAATCAGGTAAACATATTCGATTTCTTTAATAATCAAGTAAGACAATGAATTCTCCCGGTCATAACATTTTATAACATTCCATTTTCATGGATGTGTCAATACTGTTTCATTAGGGGTTTTTTTTTGCCTGTTATAATTGCAGCAAACCACCAAATGACGCCAGTTGTCCCTGATGCTTTGATGCCTCAAACCTTTTTCTGATACAATCAGGAAGAAGATCCTAAAGCCTCACAAGGTTTCTTGCCCATCCCTACTTCCTGTCAGTGAGATCGGATTTTAAGGTTCTGCTACAACAATGTGGTAACCTATAAAATTGTTCACGTACTGGCACCTCTCTACATAGCTGATCTAATTAAATCCTACATACGAGCCAGGGCTTTGCGTTCACAGGATGCAGGACTACTTTTGTGTCCCTAGGGTGAATAAAAGTCTGCAGATCATAGAGCTTTCTCTTATCGTGCCCGTTCTGTGGAATGATCTCCCTGCAACAATAAAGCAGTCAGATTCTGTGGAGACTTTCAAGTCCAGATTTAAGACACACTTATTTTCCCTTTTATATGGGTAGCATATTATGTTACTCTGCTTTTTACTTTTACTGTAAGTTTTAAAATCTTTTACTGTGCTTTTTTAATCTTTTAATTAATTTTGTTTTTGAATTGTTTTGTGAAGCGCCTTGAGACGACTCTGTTGTGATTTGGCACTATATATAAAATGAATTGAATTTAAATTGAATAGTTCATTGATTCTGAAACCAAAGTCGATAAGCTTTTTGCGGTCACCATACCAAACACACATACCAAGTTTGATAACGATGAGGCAATTTGGAAAGAACTCAAGATTTTTTTTAAAATACACTTCAGTAGCCTTGGCCTTTTGACCCCAATATCATTAGCGTTCTTGGGGTCACCATGCATAATATAGCAAGTGCCCCACAGTAAGATCATAGGAACACATCCCGCCCTTTCTTTGTGGAGTTTGCATGTTCTCCCCGTGTCTGCATGGGTTTCCTCCCACAATCAAAAACATGTTTATTTAGGGTCTGCTCCTTTTCTCTGCCCCTGACCAAGGCAGCGTCTCTACATGTAGAGAAGCTTGAATCTTCTACTGGACTGTGTTGCTTGACACGAGGATGTTTCCCTTCTATGAAGGGTCAAAGTTTGACCCTTCATACCCTTCAAATTGCAGCTTTCTCAGCAAAATTCCTTGCTGTGGTAGTCTGACTTCTGTCTTGATTCTTCTTTCTTCTCTGCAAGAGTCAAGACAGAAGTCAGACTAACAGAGTAAGAAATTTAGCTGAGAAAGCATCTGCGTTTTGAAGCGAAACGTCCTCACGTGAAACAACAGTCCAGTCGAAGATTCAAGCTTCTCTCCTATACACGTGGAGTTGGTTACCGGGCGCTGGACTGTGGCTTCCCACTGCTCCTCGTGGTTGGATTGTGTCTAACTGTAATTAGGATGGGTTAAATGCAGAGGACAAATTTCAGTGTATCTATGTACAATGACAATAAAGGCTCTATTCTATTCTACATGAACAGCGCCTCCTGCTGGCCTCCATCACACACATATAGCAAGTCTGATAGACGAGAGAAATCTTTCAACATTTCAAAAAGTAATCAGGAAGTTACAAAGGCACTATACACATTACAACAACAACAGTCATTTATTATATTTTCATATTTCGTAGTGGATATTTCTGTGTACAAAAGCTGGCATGACGATCTTTCTAACGAATGTTGACACGGTAAAAAGGTCCAGTGGATGCAGCTGCACTCTGACGTTGCTGTTTTTCTTCACCATTCCTCCGCGGCCCTGTTGGAGTCCTCGTCGGCCACGGCGCAGTCCAGCTGCTGCACGCCGCCCAGACTTCGGTCTCTTTGGTTCAGTTTGTCCAGGAAAGAGGACAGCAGCCGTTTGTTTAAGTGGTCCGTCAGCGTTCTTTCCTCTACCTGCCGCTGTTTGCTTACAGCCGCCGCCTGTTGCTGTTCCGCTTCCGTGTCACTGCCCGCGTCCATCGGGGAGTCCGTCTCCATCCGCGTGATTAAAGAGGTCTGCAGGGCCGCGTTCTCCAACTCCTTTAAACGTTTGCTGTGGGAGCCGCCAGCTACAGCTTCGTTTCCAGCCAGTGTGTTGTTGCTGTTGTTGTTGTTGGTGTGAAGCGGCTCGCTGCTGCTGCTGCTGCTAACTTGCTCCATAACGACAAAAGCGCTTCTGTGGTAGCAATCACGTGACGCGTCTACTGATACTTGTCGCCGCCTGTGACCACCAGCAGTACTGCACCAGTAAAATTCGATCATCAGCGCACCAATGTCAGTCTATGCACCTATACTCCAGAACAGAAGGTGGCGATAATGAACCAATACGCTGGATGCCAAAGGTCGTAAAGAAGAAGTGAATCGCGACATCTCAGCAGCGGAAGTTGAAACTTGATTTGGTTTGTTATGTTGACGGGAGGAACGAAGGGAAGGTTGAAGTATTTTGCGTTCTTACTGGTAAACTGTACATTTACTAAGGACCTTTTAAAAAGTTATTTGGCTTTTTGAGCTTGTTTAATATTTTATATGGAATAATCCGGTGAGCGTAAGAGAAAATAACAAATACATTTGAAAATGCCAAATGAATTGTGCATCAGGTCATGTCAGCATCTTTTTTTAAAATATGCGTGTAATTTAAGATAATCTTTACTTTAAATGATTAAAAAATGTGTACCATGCTGTTGTGAATAAGCTGTTTGATTTGCAGCCTGGCTGTTGCCATGGCAGCAGGTTGTAGGCCATTACTGAGTTGAAAATTATTCTAATCCAATTGCATTTGTTCTGCAAATCTGATTGGTTAATCGTGTGAGATTTCAGACCATAAAACATCGCGTTGACGGTGGCAAAATTTTAAAAACCGTTTCACGTTTGATGTTTTACTCCACGCCCTGTCCGCATATGTAAATAATGGCACAGAGCGAAACTGCCAGAGCAATGCTGCCAAAATGGATTAATTTAAGATACCATACGAAAGTATTGATGTCAGTTCTGCTCAGAGTTTCCACTTTGGCATGAAGACGCTGTTGTTACGGTAAGCTTTGACAAGCCGACCACACCCTTTGCCTGCGTAACAGTTTAATCGACCTATATTATTATGCAGATTAAGATGTAGCCTTCAGTGGTAGATATGGATCCATGCAAACGTTGGAATTGGATTAGAATGGGAATAACACCCTTGTGTCTGATGATTTGTGGACGTTAATGCTGGATTACCACCACTTTAATCATATCTTAGATCTTGTTCTGACTTATGGTATGGAAATAGAAGACTTAACAGTATTCCCTGATAACTCCCTTCTGTCTGATCATTTCTTAATAACATTTACATTTACTCTGATGGACTACCCAGCAGTGGGGAATAAGTTTCATTACACTAGAAGTCTTTCAGAAAGCGCTGTAACTAGGTTTAAGGATATGATTCCTTCTTTATGTTCTCTAATGCCATATACCAACACAGTGCAGAGTAGCTACCTAAACTCTGTAAGGGAGATAGAGTATCTCGTCAATAGTTTTACATCCTCATTGAAGACAACTTTGGATGCTGTAGCTCCTCTGAAAAAGAGAGCTTTAAATCAGAAGTGTCTGACTCCGTGGTATAACTCACAAACTCGTAGCTTAAAGCAGATAACCCGTAAGTTGGAGAGGAAATGGCGTCTCACTAATTTAGAAGATCTTCACTTAGCCTGGAAAAAGAGTCTGTTGCTCTATAAAAAAGCCCTTCGTAAAGCTAGGACATCTTTCTACTCATCACTAATTGAAGAAAATAAGAACAACCCCAGGTTTCTTTTCAGCACTGTAGCCAGGCTGACAAAGAGTCAGAGCTCTATTGAGCTGAGTATTCCATTAACTTTAACTAGTAATGACTTCATGACTTTCTTTGCTAACAAAATTTTAACTATTAGAGAAAAAATTACTCATAACCATCCCAAAGACGTATCGTTATCTTTGGCTGCTTTCAGTGATGCCGGTATTTGGTTAGACTCTTTCTCTCCGATTGTTCTGTCTGAGTTATTCTCATTAGTTACTTCATCCAAACCATCAACATGTTTATTAGACCCCATTCCTACCAGGCTGCTCAAGGAAGCCCTACCATTATTTAATGCTTCGATCTTAAATATGATCAATCTATCTTTGTTAGTTGGCTATGTACCACAGGCTTTTAAGGTGGCAGTAATTAAACCATTACTTAAAAAGCCATCACTTGACCCAGCTATCTTAGCTAATTATAGGCCAATCTCCAACCTTCC
Source organism: Thalassophryne amazonica (assembly GCF_902500255.1). Classification (NCBI taxonomy): domain Eukaryota; kingdom Metazoa; phylum Chordata; class Actinopteri; order Batrachoidiformes; family Batrachoididae; genus Thalassophryne; species Thalassophryne amazonica. The sequence continues at coordinate 57,620,588 of NC_047112.1, read as the reverse complement.
TTTTCTCTCAAAAATTCTTGAAAGGGTAGTTGTAAAACAGCTAACTGATCATCTGCAGAGGAATGGTCTATTTGAAGAGTTTCAGTCAGGTTTTAGAATTCATCATAGTACAGAAACAGCATTAGTGAAGGTTACAAATGATCTTCTTATGGCCTCGGACAGTGGACTCATCTCTGTGCTTGTTCTGTTAGATCTCAGTGCTGCTTTTGATACTGTTGACCATAAAATTTTATTACAGAGATTAGAGCATGCCATAGGTATTAAAGGCACTGCGCTGCGGTGGTTTGAATCATATTTGTCTAATAGATTACAATTTGTTCATGTAAATGGGGAATCTTCTTCACAGACTAAAGTTAATTATGGAGTTCCACAAGGTTCTGTGCTAGGACCAATTTTATTCACTTTATACATGCTTCCCTTAGGCAGTATTATTAGACGGTATTGCTTAAATTTTCATTGTTACGCAGATGATACCCAGCTTTATCTATCCATGAAGCCAGAGGACACACACCACTTAGCTAAACTGCAGGATTGTCTTACAGACATAAAGACATGGATGACCTCTAATTTCCTGCTTTTAAACTCAGATAAAACTGAAGTTATTGTACTTGGCCCCACAAATCTTAGAAACATGGTGTCTAACCAGATCCTTACTCTGGATGGCATTACCCTGACCTCTAGTAATACTGTGAGAAATCTTGGAGTCATTTTTGATCAGGATATGTCATTCAAAGTGCATATTAAACAAATATGTAGGACTGCTTTTTTGCATTTACGCAATATCTCTAAAATCAGAAAGGTCTTGTCTCAGAGTGATGCTGAAAAACTAATTCATGCATTTATTTCCTCTAGGCTGGACTATTGTAATTCATTATTATCAGGTTGTCCTAAAAGTTCCCTAAAAAGCCTTCAGTTAATTCAAAATGCTGCAGCTAGAGTACTGACGGGGACTAGAAGGAGAGAGCATATCTCACCCATATTGGCCTCTCTTCATTGGCTTCCTGTTAATTCTAGAATAGAATTTAAAATTCTTCTTCTTACTTATAAGGTTTTGAATAATCAGGTCCCATCTTATCTTAGGGACCTCGTAGTACCATATTACCCCAATAGAGCGCTTCGCTCTCAGACTGCAGGCTTACTTGTAGTTCCTAGGGTTTGTAAGAGTAGAATGGGAGGCAGAGCCTTCAGCTTTCAGGCTCCTCTCCTGTGGAACCAGCTCCCAATTCAGATCAGGGAGACAGACACCCTCTCTACTTTTAAGATTAGGCTTAAAACTTTCCTTTTTGCTAAAGCTTATAGTTAGGGCTGGATCAGGTGACCCTGAACCATCCCTTAGTTATGCTGCTATAGACGTAGACTGCTGGGGGGTTCCCATGATGCACTGTTTCTTTTTCTTTTTGCTCTGTATGCACCACTCTGCATTTAATCATTAGTGATCGATCTCTGCTCCCCTCCACAGCATGTCTTTTTCCTGGTTCTCTCCCTCAGCCCCAACCAGTCCCAGCAGAAGACTGCCCCTCCCTGAGCCTGGTTCTGCTGGAGGTTTCTTCCTGTTAAAAGGGAGTTTTTCCTTCCCACTGTAGCCAAGTGCTTGCTCACAGGGGGTCGTTTTGACCGTTGGGGTTTTACATAATTATTGTATGGCCTTGCCTTGCAATATGGGGCGCCTTGGGGCAACTGTTTGTTGTGATTTGGCGCTATATAAAAAAAATTGATTGATTGATTGATTGATTACGGTTGCAAATAGCCATTTTACAGGCTCCGATGACACGTCACCAGTAAAACTCAATTTGTGACTGTAAAATCCAGCATTAATGTCTGCAAATCACCACACACAACAGGGTTATTCTCTAAATAGTTAACAGGCTGAATACCCATAGCCCCCTCACTGGGTGGCCTTCTATATATCCTCCTGACTACCTACCAGTAGTTCAAATTTGTTTTCAAACCTCCTGCCAAATAAAAAGTGGTTAAAATAAACACGGCTTTGATTAAACTGCATCTTCATGAGGCCAGAAATACGCTCTGTCTGTGCCTCCATGGATCAGAATCAGAATAGCCCTTATTCACCAAGTATCTACAAGAATACAAGGAATTTTACTCCGGTTTGAACTGTACTCTCTCTGTGCGAGCATGTATAAATAGGCACTAAATTCACAGTAAAAATGTGAAAATTTTAAAATGTGCAATTAAAAAAAAATTTGTGCAAATGTACATGATGTAGGTATATGAATTAGTGAGTTTTTTGGCAGGTGAAATTGTTCATCAGTGTGATGGCCTGTGGAAAGAAACTGTTCCTGTGTCTAGTTGTTTTCACGCACAAAGCTCTGTAACATCGACCGGATTGGAGGAGTTTAAGCAGTGTCCAGGGTTTGAGGGGTCTGCAGAGATGTTACCAGCTCACTTCTTGGTCCTGGACCGGTATAAGTCCTGGACAGAGGGCAGGCTGGCGCCGATGATTTTTTTGTTTTTCCTGCAGTCCTGACAGTTCCTTAAAGTCTGCCTGTCATGTTTGGAGACAGGTTTCCCTCTGTCTCCAAACATCAGTCACACGTTATTGTGCCCATGATAACTCGAACAAGAAGTTACCAGATTTTCAGCAAATCTTAACATCCCAAATCAGGGTATCTTGGAAATGTTTGAATTTGAGCATAATCTTGTGTGGCCAAGTTTGTTCACATTATTTTGTCCATGATAACTCGAACAAGAAGTTACCAGATTTTCAGCAAATCTTAACATCCCAAATCAGGGTATCTTGGAAATGTTTGAATTTGAGCATAATCTTGTCTGTCCAAGTTTGTCCACTTTTCACTGAAGATTACTGCTCTGCATCATGATAATTTGAAGAAAATGTATCAGATTTTCATTAAATTTAAACTGGACATCTTAATTAGTGCAGCAGATAACCGAAACAATCCCACAAATGGTGATACAAGCACCACCATTTTTTATTTATTTTTTTTTTTTTTTTGAAAAAAAAAAAATTGACGAGCCACTTGAATTTTCAATAGGTCGGGATCAATTGAAGAATTACACAGGGGTCAAAATTAAAAATGCTCCAGTCAAAATGAAAACTAAACTACATTATTTGTCTGATCATAGCGATTCCAAAAAGGTATAGTTTGGACTGCTTATTGTTGTGTGACGCTGAAGAGGAGGTACTGCTGGCCCACCACCACCAGAGGGCGCCCTGCCTGGAGTGCGGGCTCCAGGCACCAGAGGGCGCTGCCGCCTCACAGGAGCAGCCGGGGTGACAGCTGTCACTTATCACCTACGACAGCTGTCACCAATCATCTGATCTGCAGTGGTATATCAGCAAGACGACATCTCCACCTCTTTGCCGAGATATCGCTCTACCTAGGAGGTACAGTACTCAGCCGGCTGTGTTGTCTTTTTGACATTAACACTTTGTTACTTTTGTGCGTTGAATAGCAGACATTTCTTCCGACGAGAGGTGGAGGTGGTTTTCCCGCCATACGTGTTGCTGGGTGCAAACGCACCCACATTTAACTGTTTTTGTTCCTCGCTAGCAGTACCAGATCCGACACGCGGACGCAGTGGCCACCTGGGAGTTCGGGACTTGGCGGCTCCAATATTCCCGGGGTTCGGTGGCGGAGGAAATCGTGTGGTTCCGGTTCTGCTTTGGACAGACGTCTCTTATCTTCGAGCCTGCCCACGTGACACATTTTGTGAATTGACTTCTTTGTCTATTATTGTAATCTGTTGTGTCTGTTGTGCTTATTCACAACAGTAAAGTGTTATTTGACTTCCTCCATTGTCCGTTCATTTGCGCCCCCTGTTGTGGGTCCGTGTTCCTACACTTTCACAACACTTATGACTGATTGTTCAGGACTTATGGGTTAAAACACCAAAATCATTTTTTTCAGTTTTTACCCCATAACTCCTGAACATTCAGTCATAGATAGTCAAAACTATACCTTTTTGGAATTGCTATGATCAGACAAATAATGAAGTATAATTTTCAATTTGGTTGTAACATTTTTAATTTTTTTTTTCCCCTGTCTGCATATAGAGTAATGGTAAATGCCACACTGGCAGAACCATTTATGAACATTAATACACATATATGCAATTTATTCTTGCAGGACAGAAGGTATGTAGTGCGTGAGTGAATGTGGTGTGCCTTGTGTGACCCCCATCCGCCCTTCCCGATCACCCTACAACATCCTACTCAAACCGACTGACAACTTCTACCAGGAGGGACCGACCACCAAAACGACACGAAGACAGACAAAAACGAAAGACAAGTGGTGAAAGCAATAACTGTGAAGTGAGAAACCGAGGAGACGGGGACCCAGCATAAAACATGCCGGAACAAACCACCACACATGAACAAGCAGTGACAGTGACAGTCTGTTGTCTAGTTAGTGAGCATTCATTCCCTAATCTAGGACACCAGGGTCTTGATCCCCTTGAGAGCACCCAAAACCGAATTGTGGTGTCGGCCACGAGCATTTTTAATTTTGACCCCTGTGTAATTCTTCAATTGACCCCTATCTGGCTGCCTATTGAAAATTCAAGTGGCTAGTCAGTTTTTTCAAGAGTAATGTCTAAGGAGTATTTGTGCCAAATTTGATGCTTGTATCACCATTTGCAAGATTTTGCTCTAAATATTCTCTTAGCTGCTGCACTAAATTGAGTGTATCTCAAACAAGTTCAAATTTGAGCATGATCTGCATTCAACAAAGACCCTCCAAGGACTGCCTAGTTGACTCAACATAGTATTGAAATTTGTAACAATGATCACTTGAGCAAGCTTGAACACATCTTCAACAAACTTGAAGTGCACGTTGTAAATTGATGTGTTCCGTGTAGTTTCTGAACTGGGACAAAGTCAGATATTGTTTATTATATAATGGCTGAGTGGATCCTTGTCATTTAATTGGTGCTTTGTATGTCACATGACATGGATTAATTCCTCCCATTTGTGTTGTATTGCATTTAGAGTGCAGTTTGGTTCCATACGTTTGGTACCATTGCACTCTGCACACGTGCACACACACACACATGCACGCGCACACATGCTTGCGCGCACACATGTTCACGCACGCCCATACATGCTCATGCACGCAGACACACAAAACGTGCACGCATGCACACACAAAACAAATCCACTGCACTGTCTGGAGGCTGTTAGCAGGAAGAAAGAATGAAAAGCTGGACTAATTTCTCACGTGATTTTTTTTTTTTTTTGCTGCACTGAGGATGTACACAGTCTTTTTTTGGTTGTACGCGTGCGCACAAGTGCTGACCTGGTTGGGTGTGTGCGCGCACACGCGGGGGGACAACGACTCTATCGAGACGATGATTTGCTGGAGCTAAGTGACGCTGCTAATTCTTGGAACACACAAATCCAATCTGTTGTAAGCTGTCTGGATGCATGAAGAGATGAACAGCTGATGTGATTTTTGGCTGGACTGAGGAACTACAGTCTTTTTAATTTTTTTATGGAAGTCCGAAGTCAGTGCACAGCATCACTGGACTACACATCACAATTTGGACTTTAGCAGCAATGGAACACCAAAATGTAAGTCCCTTTTCAGTTTATAAATTAATAAAATATCAAATGACAAGGATATATTGTAGCCATTATATAAAACAAATAATTGCTAAAACAAATAATGAATGTTTTCACATTCTTTCAATGGAATGAATATTTAATTCGGTGAAAGCTGGAACAACCCATTCAACAAGGCGAATATGGTCTTCATGAAATATTCGCACCACTGACTCATAGACATTCATTATTTGTATATTTTAACTTTTGAGTCTGACTGCTATTTCAGGAATAGTGCTCCATACATCCACTGTCGGAACAATGCTTTCAACCTGTATTAGTTGCTTAGCAACCATGCAGATTCTTATTGTAGCGTTAGGATTAGATTAAGGGTTTGGGTTACTGTGGAATTTTTGTGAAGTACTTAAAAAGTTTGAAAAATTGAACAATACATCTGCTGTCCGAGCATAGGTTTGTGCACTTCCAGGAGTCTTGGGCAGTAGCACAAATCTCATATGGTCCAGGTCCAATTTGGGTGTTGTTCATGTTTGTCAACTTCGCAGATTCAATGCATTTCAGATTAGTTCGAATTTGAGCATGAGTGGAATTCACAAAGACCCACTAAGGGCTGCCATTTCACTGATCACAGAATTGATTATGTGAAGGCCAGCAGAAAGGTTCTGCCTCCAACGCAATTATTTTAATAACGAGCTTTGTGGGTACCTCAAAGAATTTTTGAGCATGGCAACACTGTTAACTCTGACCACTATGTGGACACTTTGCAAAAGCTGCATGTACACTTGAAGCAGGTTTGTCCTGGAAAGGACGCATGACAGTGCTCGTCCACGAGTCGACAAACAGGTTGCATTGCAGCAGCTCAAATTTTTACAGCTCTTACCACACATGCCATACAGTCCAGATATCGTGACCTTTGACATTTTACCTCATTCCAAGCTGAGAGCGAAAACTTCGCACATCAGACTCCTCAAACGGGTGCGTAGGAGATAAGGCACAAGCCCAGCTAAACGTGAAAATAAGAAAGTCCAGCACTCCGTCTTACTTACTGTAGAAAAATTTATTCAGGACTGTATCACCAATGTTTCGGCACTGTGGCCTTCATCAGGCAAATGAAGACTGAGCTCCAGGTACCCATCTTAAAAAGGGTGGGGCAGTTAAATGCACAATGCACCTAAATACAAATATCCATGAAAAAGTCAAAGTACAGAACAAGTACAGACATAATTATAAAAAGAAAAAGAAAAGTGTTTGGATACACAGGCCACAGTTCCGAAACATTGGTGATACAGTCCTGAATAAATTTTTCTACAGCAAGTAAGATGGAGTGCGGGACTTTTTTATTTTCACTTCATTCCAAGCTAAAAGAACACCTGAAGAGACACTGTTACACTCATGATGCAGAAGTGCATGCAGCTGTGCATCGCCAGACACCTGATTTCTTCATGGACACAATGCAAAAAACTTGCAATGCAAAACGCAATGTAAAAACTTGTCCGAAGTTGGCGTTAAGTGTGTGGAAAGGAAACGTGACTAAGTGGAAAAGTAATGACAGTTCCTGATAGAGAACATTCCAAGCTTTAATCAGATATGCAATTCATGTGCTTTTTCATATCCCTACCTTAACAAATCAGGCAGAAACACATTAGTATTTGGTTAGCATAATTTATATTTCCCATTTTAAATTTTAAAAACAAAACTGCCAGTGTTCTATTTGCTCAAATTCCAATTTGGTAGCAGGGTTAAAGAAGCCAGTTGAAACTGCTGATATAAATTACCAGTGGGGGATGCTTGGCACATGAGCGTGCACTCATGTTTTGGTTTTGGTTTTTAGTTGTTTGTTTTCCTTTTCATGTTGTATTATTTATTGCTTCAAGCATGAGAGAAAGGTGCTTATGACCAAAATGTCATGGGTGCAATTCCCCAATCAGTCAAAAAGAATCACTCAGGTGTCCTTGAGTAAGATTTTTAATCCCTCAAGTGCTCTCACATGCAGTAGTGTTCAGAATAATAGTAGTGCTATGTGACTAAAAAGATTAATCCAGGTTTTGAGTATATTTCTCATTGTTACATGGGAAACAAGGTACCAGTAGATTCATTAGATTCTCACAAATCCAACAAGACCAAGCATTCACGATATGCACACTCTTAAGGCTATGAAATTGGGCTATTAGTTTAAAAAAAAAGTAGAAAAGGGGGTGTTCACAATAATAGTAGCATCTGCTGTTGATGCTACAAACTCAAAACTATTATGTTCAAACTGCTTTTTAGCAATCCTGTGAATCACTAAACTAGTATTTAGTTGTATAACCACAGTTTTTCATTATTTCTTCACATCTGCGAGGCATTAATTTTGTTGGTTTGGAACCAAGATTTTGCTCATTTACTAGTGTGCTTGGGGTCATTGTCTTGTTGAAAAACCCATTTCAAGGGCATGTCCTCTTCAGCATAAGGCAACATGACCTCTTCAAGTATTTTGATATATCCAAACTGATCCATGATACCTGGTATGTGATATATAGGCCCAACACCATAGTAGGAGAAACATGCCCATATCATGATGCTTGCACCACCATGCTTCACTGTGAACTGTGGCTTGAATTCAGAGTTTGGGGGTCGTCTCACAAACTGTCTGTGGCCCTTGGACCCAAAAAAAAAAACAGTTTTACTCTCATCAGTCCAAAAAATATTCCTCCATTTCTCTTTAGGCCAGTTGATGTGTTCTTTGGCAAATTGTAACCTCTTCTGCACGTCTTTTATTTAACAGAGGGACTTTGCGGGGGATTCTTGCAAATAAATTAGCTTCACACAGTCTTCTAACTGTCACAGCACTTACAGGTAACTCCAGACTGTCTTTGATCATCCTGCAGCTGATCAGTGGGTGAGCCTTTGCCATTCTGGTTATTCTTCTATCCATTTTGATGGTTGTTTTCCGTTTTCTTCCACACGTCTCTGTTTTTTTTGTCCATTTTAAAGCATTGGAGATCATTGTAGATGAACAGCCTAGAATTTTTTTGCACCTGCGTATAAGTTTTCCCCTCTCCAATCAACTTTTTAATCAAACTACACTGTTCTTCTGAACAATGTCTTGAACGTCCCATTTTCCTCAGGCTTTCAAAGTGAAAAGCATGTTCAACAGGTGCTGGCTTCATCATTAAATAGGGGACACCTGATTCACACCTGTTTGTTTCACAAAATTGACGAACTCACTGACTGAATGCCACACTACTATTATTGTGAACACCCCCTTTTCTACTTTTTTTTTTTTTTTTTTTTTTTTTACTAATAGCCCAATTTCATAGCCTTAAGAGTGTGCATATCATGAATGCTTGGTCTTGTTGGATTTGTGAGAATCTACTGAATCTACTGGTACCTTGGTTCCCATGTAACAATAAGAAATATACTCAAAACCTGGATTAATCTTTTTAGTCACATAGCACTACTATTATTCTGAACACTACTGTACAGTCAAGCACCTTACATGGCAACAGCTGTGTGTGTGTGTGTGTGTGTGTGTGTGTGTGTGTTAATGTGGAGCATCATTATAAAATGCTTCGCGTGTCTGCATCAAATGGAAAAGCACTCTAGATATGTGGTCCCTTTACCATTGAATCATGTAATATCTGCATACTGAGCTTTATTTTTGTTTTATCATATTCATGTATAACAAGTATTACCGCCTGTTTCAACAGAACCATTCCCCAAAGGAGGAACCTTTGCACACCTTACAGTGCAGCAATCACAGGTCAAAATGTCTTTCAGAGACTTACGCAGTAAGAGATTTCTACTTATTCCTTTGTGATTTTTCTGTCATAAATATTCTATACTGTGCATCTTCCAAGTGTTGTACATCTCACTTGGCAGATTTTACAGAGCAGATGAAGACCTTGGGCTATCCTCGCTTAATATCACTGGAGAACTTTAGAACTCCAAACTTCACACTAGTTGCAGAAATTCTGATATGGCTTATAAAAAGGTATTCAGTTTTAAATCCTAAATCTGCACAGAAGATCTTGTACTCGTCAATCCTGTTATTCATCGCCCTTGTCTCTATCTCCACATGCAGATATGAGCCTCAGATGGATATTCCCACCGATGTGGACACACAGTCAGACAGAATTTTCTTCATCAAGGCTGTGGCTCAGTTTATGGTGACAGTTTCATTTTGTACAGTGTTTACTGTTTTTTCTTCCTATGAATATTAGCGTCCTGCTTTTGGTCCATGTTTACTAATCATTCACACACTTGTTTGTAGGCAGCAAAAGCTCACATCAAGTTGAACACAAAGCACCTGTACCAGGCTGATGGCTACGCAGTGAAGGAGATGCTGAAAATCACCTCAGTGCTCTACAACGCCATGAAGATTGAGCAGATGGCACCAGAAGACTTCATCGAGGAGACTAACACAAAGTTCAAGTTTGACCTCGGCTCACGGGTAAGATTTTTACAGTTGTATAATTTTTCTGTTATCTTTTACTTTCTAAATCCTGGCTATTTCATTCCTAAGCTTGAGTAATGAGGTGCAAGTTGTGACGTTTTTGAAGTGATATCATTTTCAAACAGGTACACACTGATAGCAGTATTCCCTGCGGTGGTAACAGCATAGGATTAGGAAACCAAAAACATAGTGATGGGCTGACTAAGTACATCCCAGCCAGCTTGTGTAGAGAATAACTCAAAAACAATAAATGCTATTATCTTGCAAAGCACCTTGTCTGCCACCTGCTGGATGGTAAGCCACCAAACAACACCCAAACAACCCTGAAGACGTTATAGGCTTCTGTTGCTACAATTGGACAGATTGGACATAGTGCCTCACATTCACCCCAATGTGAGGGTGCTGCCATACAAGGCACTCACTACACACCGGGAGCAATAGGGGATTAAAGACATTGCCCAAGGGCCCTTAGTAATTTTCCAGTCAGGCTGGGATTTGAACCGATCTGAACCTGGTCTCAAGCCCAATGACTTAACCACTAGACCGTCACCTCCCCAGGTATAGAGGAGGAAAGTTAAGCTACAGTTTGCCAGAAGGTACATCTGAGATGCAAGCCTAGATTTGATGTTTTGGTGAAAGAAAATACTTATCTGTACCACTTCATCATGAAGCTGTACAACTGGGGATACAAAATGCAAAACATGCACTATGCACAATTTCTCCAATCACAGCTAGAGAAGCCTGAAACGTCTTCTGGGTTGTCTGAGTGTTTTGGTGGCTTTCCTCACTCTTCTCCTTCTTGCACAGTCACTCAGTTTTTGAGAACCGTCTCCTCCATACAAATTTACCATAGAGTGCCATACTGTTGGTACTACTTCATCACTGATGTAAATAAAGTCCAAGACATATTCAGTGACTTGGAAATGTTCATGTAGCCATCCCCTGACTTGTCTGAAGAAAACTGCAATAAAACTGATTATTTACAGGTATTATATGAAAGTGTTCCATTAATTATGCAACCCATCATCTTGGCTTTTACATTTTTAATTAATTCACAGTTGTATGCAAAAAGATTGGGCACCCCTGATAATTTTCATGATTTTCCTTTATAAATCATTGGTTGTCTGGATCAGAAATTTCAGTTAAATATATCATATAGCAGACAAACACACTGATATTTGAGAAGTGAAATGAAGTTTATAGGATTTACAGAAAGTGTGCAATAATTCTTTCAACAAAATTAGGCAGGTGCATAAATTTGGACACCTTTGTCATTTTATTGATTTGAATACATTTAGCACTAATTATTGGAACCCAAAATTGGTTTGGTAAAAAGCAGCAAAGTAAATTTAATAAATGATCATCTTCACCACAGCCTCAGTGAAACAGTAAAGTGTGAAAAATTGATTCAGAAAGTTTTTCATCCATGATTTCATCATTAAAAGTGCGAATTTACTCCTTCTTCCAGAGTAGAGAAGCTTGAATCTTCGACTGGACTGGGTTGCTTGACGCGAGGACGTTTCGCTTCAAATCGCAGAAGCTTCCTCAGCTAAAATTCTTGCTCTGGTGGTCTGACTTCTGTCTTAGAATTATTCTTCTCTACAAGAGTCACAAGAGTCAAGACAGAAGTCAGACCACCAGAGCAAGAATTTTAGCTGAGGAAGCTTCTGCGATTTGAAGCGAAACGTCCTCGCGTCAAGCAACCCAGTCCAGTCGAAGATTCAAGCTTCTCTACTATGGAAACCACCTGGACAACTGAAAGCCTACACAGAAACATCCTTCTTCCAGAATTTTTTTTTTTTCTCATTTTCTTTTTATTATTGTTGTTTATGCACTAATGGTCTAGTGGTTAAGGTGTTGGGCTTGAGTCCAGAAGATCATTGGTTCAAATCCCTGCCTGACTGGAAAATCACTAAGGGCCCTTGGGCAAGGTCTTTAATCCCCTATTTCTCCCGGTGTGTAGTGAGCGCCTTGTATGGCAGCACCCTGACATCGGGGTGAATGTGAGGCATAATTGTAAAGCGCTTTGAGCGTCTGATGCAGATGGAAAAGCGCTATATAAATGCAGTCCATTTACTAATGACACCCCATCAAATTACTTGCATGTGAGAACTTACTTGGCAATAAATTTGATTCTGATTTGACAGTCAAATCAGTCCAGATTTAGCTCTTGTTCAAACAAGACAATTAGGGGTTATATTGTTTTTTAAAAATAAATATGCAATTCCACTCAAAAATGTTGGAAAAAAAAAAAAGCTAAACTGTCAACATGACAGAAAAACTCTGCCTGGACTCTTACTGGACTAAAGGTACAGTGTGTCATTTTAAAAGAAGAGAGCAAATGCTATGTCCATCAAATATTAATGTGTTTTAAAACTTTTCAGTGTTATTTATTTTCCTAACATAGACAGAAAAATACAAAAAAGAACTTTGATATTACAACATAAGTGTAATTTTTTTTGTCTATTATTCTTGCTTTCAGTGCATCTAAAACCATTGAAATTTGAATTTTACCACCCACACAGGAGAGAAGCAATTTATGAAAAAGTGTAATTTCAGTACTTCCACAGTAGCATGCCCCTGGAAACCCCGAGGTGACACGCGCCATTGGTGCCTTTGGCATGCTTCACGCGGCTCGCACCTGCGGCGCTTACTTGTCCAGACAACCAGCTTTTCCTATAGGACGAGTAAACTGCCAGGGTTACTTGTCCTATGGACAAGTACACTAAAAAGCTTAAAGTCAATGCCTGCACATGGATTCCAGTCAATATCAGCAGATTCTTGAGAACAGTGTTCATGAATCAGTGACAAAGTTGAAGTTGCACCGGGGCTGGATCTTTCAACAAGACAACAGCCCTAAACACTGCTCAAAATCTACTAAGGCATTCATGCAGAGGAACAAGTACAATGTTCTGGAATGGCCATCTCAGTCCCCAGACCTGAATATTACTGAAAATCTGTGGTGTGATTTTAAGCAGGCTGTCCATGCTCGGAAACCAACAAGTCTGTCTTAACTGGGGATGTTTTATAAAGAAGAATGATCCAAAATACCTTTAGCCAGAATCCAAACTCTCATTGGAAGCTATAGGAAGTGTTTAGAGGCTGTTATTTCTGCAAAAGGAGGATCTACTAAATATTGATGTATTTTTTTTCTGTTGGGGTGCCCAAATTTATGCACCTGCCTAATTTTGTTTAAAGAATTATTGCACACTTTCTGTAAATCCTGTAAACTTCATTTCACTTGTCAGATATCACTTTGTTTGCTATATGATATATTTAACTGAAATTGCTGATCCAAACAACTAATGATTTATAAAGGAAAATAATGGAAATCATCAGGGGTGCCCAAACTTTTACATACAACTGTATATCAAGTTATAGAGATTTGCTTTCAGTTTGAGTTTAAGGAGGATAATTTTAGAAATTCCTATTTTTTTGTATTTGAAATGACATAAACAAATTAAAATATGTAAAATACCAAGTGTTCCAATACTTCTGGAGGACACTGTAGATGTGTCTGCCACCTGCTGGATGGTTAGTGGAGGCATCTGCCTTCACATAATCTTTAGAAAGTGCAAGAGATGGGTGAGGAAAACCACCAAGACACCCAGACAATCCAGAAGAAGTTATAGGCTTCTGTAGCTACAATTGGACAGATTGGGCATCGTGAAAGTTTTCCATTTTGCATCACCAGTTGTACAGCTTTGGCAGCATGATGGATTAGTGGTTAGCACTGCTGCCTCACAGCAAGAAGGTCATGGGATTGATTCCCACCTGTGGCCTTTCTGTGTGGAGTTTCCATTTTCTCCCCGTGCTTGTGTGTTTCTTCTGGGTGCTCCAGTTTCCTCCCATGTCCAAAGACATGCGGGTTAGGTGGATTGGAAGCTTTAAATTGTCAGTAAGTGTGTGTGCAGGTGTGAATGTGGTTGTGTGGCCCTGCGACAGACTGGTGTCCTGTCCAGGGTGTTCCACGCCTCACGCCCTATGACTTCTGGGATAGACTCCAGCCCCCATAGTCCTTATTTGGAGTAAGCAGTTGAAGATGAGTGAGTGAGTGAGTTGTACAGCTCCACGATGAAGTGGTGTTGAGGAGGATCATGTATCCATCTCCTGACTCGTGTGAAGAAAACTGACCGTAAAAGTGATGATTTACTTGTAAGGTGCCATTGCTTATGCAACCCATCATTCTGGCTTTTATATTATTATTTATTTCAGAGATTAATGTTCACTCTCAGTTTAACCCCTTCCAAGCCTGTACAACCCCTGGCAAAAATTATGGAATCACCGGCCTCGGAGGATGTTCATTCAGTTGTTTAATTTTGTAGAAAAAAAGCAGATCACAGACATGACACAAAACTAAAGTCATTTCAAATGGCAACTTTCTGGCTTTAAGAAACACTATAAGAAATCAAGAAAAAAATTTGTGGCAGTCAGCAACGGTTACTTTTTTAGACCAAGCAGAGGGAAAAAAATATGGACTCACTCAATTCTGAGGAATAAATTATGGAATCACCCTGTAAATTTTCATCCCCAAAACTAACACCTGCGTCAAATCAGAGCTGCTCGTTAGTCTGCATCTAAAAAGGAGTGATCACACCTTGGAGAGCTGTCAATGTCATGGCCTGCAAATAGTCCAGATCTTAATCCAATTGAAAATCTTTGGTGGAAGTTGAAGAAAATGGTCCATGACAAGGCTCCAACCTCTAAAGCTGATCTGGCAACAGCAATCAGAGAAAGTTGGAGCCAGATTGATGAAGAGTACTGTTTGTCACTCATTAAGTCCATGCCTCAGAGATTGCAAGCTGTTATAAAAGCCAGAGGTGGTGCAACAAAATACTAGTGATGTGTTGGAGCGTTCTTTTGTTTTTCATGATTCCATAATTTTTTCCTCAGAATTGAGTGAGTCCATATTTTTTTCCCTCTGCTTGGTCTAAAAAAGTAACCGTTACTGACTGCCACAATTATTTTTCCTGATTTCTTATAGTGTTTCTTAAAGCCAGAATGTTGCCATTTGAAATGACTTTAGTTTTGTGTCATGTCTGTGATCTGCTTTTTTTCTACAAAATTAAACAACTGAATGAACATCCTCCGAGGCCGGTGATTCCATAATTTTTGCCAGGGGTTGTATATCCCATCAATGGGGAAATTTCACTTTATTTGTGAGATACTGACAAACTAAAATGAGGCTGGTGGTAGGGGTTAAAGGTCATCATTTCAGAAATGTGTATTTTTAATACTTTTTGTGTTATTATTTTTAAATTCTTTATATTCCAACATTCAAACATGTAATATCCAATGGGTTCACATTATTTTTCTTGGCACTGCATATGGTCAAATTAATTTAGAGTTGTTGATCATATGGAAAAATAACACTGAGCCTGTATTTAAAATTTTGTCTTATTTGGTTAAATCATCAGGTTTCGAAAGTTAAAGCAGCTCGACAACTGGCCTCAGACATCACAGCCAAAGGAGCTTCACTTTATGATTTACTAGGAAAGGAAGTGGACCTGCGGGTGAGAGAAAACACAAACACACACTCATACCGCAGCTGAGTTTTCATTCGTTCCACTTTTAATAACCGTCACTGAAAAATGTACTGAGGTTTCAAGGAAAACCTTTGCTCTGGAAGAATCATGTCACACTTAAATTTTTTGACTTCCATTTCACAATCACAGATTGAATATTTACAGGACACATTTATGTAGTAAATAATGTCAATTTCTTTCCAAGTTTAATTTAAAAGCATCCTTTTCCACAGCTAATTTAAAAACAAATTGTACTTTTCCTTGATAGACTGCAAAATATCTTTGTGTGAAGGATGAATGCAAAATTTCAGAATACTGGAATTTTTCTGCTGTTTTGTTTCATCCACCAACCAGCCTAGGGACAGAGGATACATGGTCACCCCAATTTGTCTGTTTCTAGGGTTATTTTTGAACAACATATCTCAGTGTAGCTAAAGAATTTCAATGAAATAGTAAAGTAAGATACTACCTGGTTTAGGAGAGATGAATAAATTATGATGGTGATCCAGATCTGCCTCAGAATAGCTGTAATCAGGTTAAATCAGTGTGGCTTCCTTGAATGAGGTTAGGGCTCCCCCTTGTGTCAATTTATATGCAGACAGCTGCATGAAAACTTAGAGCGTGTATTTACGTAGAAAACTTAGAATGTGTGTTTACATAGTGGGAAATGGGTTGTTGTTTGACATAAAATTTTCCATTAAAAAATTTTAAGACATTTGTTGAAGTATGGCCATTTTGGGTCTCATGTTTTGTGATTATTAAATTGTTTTATTGCATCATATGCATTCCCCCCACCACCACCATTGGCATTGTATATCTACTATCCCCCACCCAATTCTTAAAAACTCAGCATTGCTGTTTGAAAATCAGCATTGTTGATTGAAAATCCTGTATCAGGTTTTTGAATTGTGGGCGCTAGTTAGACTAGAACTGTGGTATGGCTTTGTTTTTCTGATGTTCTTGCTTTCAGGTGGTCAGCATTTGTGAAGCAGTGATTAAGAATTTTTATGTTTTTTTTATGTATGTATTTTTATGTATGATCACAGGAAATGAGAACTGAGGCCATTGCTCGACCACTGGAGATCCATGAGACTGAAAATGCCTTGAGAACGGCCATCAAGGAAGTTTTGGTATGGATGGCTATAAATTTTAAATATGCTGAGAAACAAATGTAAATTAACTACATTTGTAGATTCATATTTATTTAAATGTCCAAAGTTGCCAAACAACAAAAACAAAAAAAATTATTTGATTCTTGTCACCTTTAGATGAATTCACATTAAATGGTCACTTTCACAGTCAGTTTTATTTAGGCGTGGATGGCTATATGAACATTTCCAAGTCAGTGAATATGTTTTGGAGTTCATTAATGGCCCTGTCACACCTTTGATGACAAGGCCTGTGTGTGCCGTTGTATGAAAAATATGTTGAATATGCTGGTGTACCTATAAGTTATGGGTACGTTTTGTGTAAGTTAAGAGCATGTTGAAGCACACTGGTATGTGGTGTAGTACAGCAAATGCGTTGAAAACTTTTGGGCGCCCACAATATTTTCAACACATGCCAGCGTATGTTTCATACATCCTGCATATGTGGGCCATAAACTGTAGGTAAGTTATGTGATTGTTGACACACGTTACTTGTTAGTTACTCGTAAGTTGAAATAAGTCCATTGATGCTGTCCACTGATTGGCTCTACAACTGAAAGCTGCAGTCTTCATGTAAACAGACTATTTTAAATATTAAAACCATTCAGACTAAGGGCAGCTCAGAACCTCCATGACCAGTGAAAGATCAAGGACCGAGACGTCGCCCGGTATGGCGGAGCCGGGGTCCCACCCTGGAGCCAGGCTTGGGGTTGGGGCTCGCGCGAGAGCGCCTGGTGGTCGGGCCTTAGCCCATGGGGCCTGGCTGGGCTCAGCCCGAAGGAGCAACGTGGGCCCGCCCTCCTGTGGGTTCACCACCTGCAGAGGGAGCCATGGGGGTCGGGTGCAGAGAGGATTGGGTGGTGGTCGAGGGCGGGTGGCCCGGAAGCCTGGTCCATGCTCACAGCCCCTGGCTGTTGAGACGTGGAATGTCACCTCGCTGGGGGGCAAGGAGCCTGAGCTTGTGCGGGAGGTTGAGAGATACCAACTAAAGATAGTCGGGCTCACCTCCACGCACAGCATGGGCTCTGGTACCCAACTCCTGGAGAGGGGCTGGATGCTTCATTTTTCTGGCGTTGCCCACGGGGAGAGGCGGAGAGCTGGGGTTGCATTGCTTATTGCTCCCCAGCTCAGTCGCCATGTGTTGGAATTCACTCCGATGAACGAGAGGGTCGCGTCCCTACGCCTTCAGGTCGGGGACAGGTCTCTCACCGTTGTCTCGGCCTACGGGCCGAGCGGCAGTGCAGAGTACCCGACCTTCCTGGAGTCCCTGGGAGGGGTACTAGATAGCGCTCCGACTGGGGACTCCATTGTTCTCCTGGGGGATTTCAATGCCCACGTGGGCGGCGACAGTGAGACCTGGAGGGGGGTGATCGGGAAGCATGGCCTCCCCAATCTGAACCCGAGTGGTGTTCAGTTGTTGGACTTCTGTGCTAGTCACAGTTTGTCCATCACGAACACCATGTTCAAGCACAAGGGTGTCCATAAGTGCACGTGGCACCAGGACACCCTGAGCCGGAGGTCGATGATCGACTTTGTAGTCGTATGATCTGACCTTCGGCCACGTGTCTCGGACACTCGAGTAAAGAGAGGGGCAGAGCTGTCGACCGATCACCACCTGGTGGTGAGTTGGATCTGCTGGGAGGGGAGGAAGCCGGTCAGACCTGGCAGGCCAAAATGTATCGTGAGGGTCTGCTGGGAACGACTGGCGGAACCGTCTGTCAGGGAGGTCTTCAACTCCCACCTCCGGGAGAGCTTCTCCCAGATCCCGGGGGAGGTTGGAGACATGGAGTCCGAGTGGACCATGTTCTCCACCTCCATTGTTGATGCGGCCGCTCGTAGCTGTGGTCGCAAGGTCTCTGGTGCCTGTCACGGTGGCAATCCCCAAACCCGGTGGTGGACACCGGAAGTAAGGGATGCCGTCAAGCTGAAGAAGGAGTCCTACTTATCTTTGTTGGTAGGTGGGACCCCAGAGGCAGCTGACAGGTACCGGCAGGCCAAGCGTGCCGCAGCCCATGCAGTCGCAGAGGCAAAAACTCGGGTCTGGGAGGAGTTCGGGGAGGCTATGGAGGAGGACTATCGGTCGGCCTCGAAGAGATTCTGGCAAACCGTCCGGCGCCTCAGGAGGCGGAAGCAGCTCTCCACCTGCACTGTTTACGGTGCGAGTGGGGAGCTGTTGACCCTGACTGGGGATGTTGTTGGGCGGTGGAAGGAGTACGTCCAGGATCTCCTCAATCCCATCGTCACGTCTTCCGAAGAGGAAGCAGAGATGGGGGACCCAGAGGCGGACTCATCCATTACCCAGGCAGAAGTCACCGAGGTGGTTAGAAAGCTCCTCATGGCAAGGCTCCTGGGGTGGATGATCCTGAGTACCTTAAGTCTCTGAATGTTGTGGGACTGTCTTGGCTGACACGCCTCTGCAACATCGCGTGGTGATCGGGGACAGTGCCTCTGGATTGGCAGAACGGGGTGGCGGTCCCGCTGTTTAAGAAGGGGGACCGGAGGGTGTGTTCCAACTATAGGGGGATCACACTCCTCAGCCTCCCCGGTAAGGTCTATTCCAGAGTACTGGAGAGGAGAATTTGACCGATGGTCGAACCTCGGATTCAGGAGGAGCAGTGTGGTTTTCGTCCTGGTCGCAGCACACTGGACCAGCTCTACACGCTCCATCGGGTGCTCGAGGGTTCATGGGAGTTAGCCCAACCAGTCCACATGTGTTTTGTGGATCTGGAGAAGGCGTTCGACCGTGTCCCTCGGGGCACCCTGTGGGGAGTGCTCCGGGAGTACAGGGTCCGGGGTCCTTTGCTAAGGGCTATCCAGTCCCTGTACGACCGCAGCAGGAGCTTGGTTCGCATTGCCGGTAGTAAGTCAAACCTGTTTCCAGTGCATGTTGGCCTCCGCCAGGGCTGCCCTTTGTCACCGGTTCTGTTCATTATTTTTATGGACAGAATTTCTAGGCGCAGCCAGGGTGTAGAGGGGGTCTGGTTTGGGAACCACAGAATCTCGTCTCTGCTGTTTGCGGACGATGTGGTTCTGTTGGCTTCGTCAAATCAGGACCTTCAGCGTGCACTGGGGCGGTTTGCAGCTGAGTGTGAGGCGTCTGGGATGAAAATCAGCACCTCCAAATCCGAGGCCATGGTTCTCGACCGGAAAAAGGTGCTTTGCCCTCTTCAGGTCGGTGGAGTGTCCTTGCCTCAAGTGGAGGAGTTTAAGTATCTCGGGGTCTTGTTCACGAGTGAGGGACGGATGGAGCGTGAGATCGATAGACAGATTCTGTGCAGCGTCTGCAGTGATGCGGTCGCTGTATCGGACCGTCGTGGTGAAGAGAGAGCTGAGTAGGGGGGCAAAGCTCTCGATTTACCGATCGATCTACGTTCCGATCCTCACCTATGGTCATGAGATTTGGCTCATGACCAAAAGAACGAGATCGCGAGTACAAGCGGCCGAGATGAGTTTCCTCCGCAGGGTGGCTGGGCGCTCCCTTAGAGATAGGGTGAGGAGCTCGGTCACTCGGGAGGAGCTCGGAGTCGAGCCGCTGCTCCTCCACGTCGAAAGGAGTCAGTTTAGGTGGCTCGGGCATCTTTTCCGGATGCCCCCTGGACGCCTCGCTGGAGAGGTGTTCCGGGCACGTCCCACTGGGAGGAGGCCCCGGGGAAGACCCAGGACACGCTGGAAGGATTACATCTCTCGGCTGGCTTGTGAATGCCTTGGGGTTCCCCCGGAAGAGCTGGGGGAGGTGTGTGTGGATCGGGAGGTCTGGGCGGCTTTGCTTGAGCTGCTGCCCCCGCGACCCGACTCCGGATAAAGCGGAAGAAAATGGATGGAAAACCATTCACACACTGAAATCTTACATGTTTGTTTCAGTCTGTTTCATCATCGCAGCCTGACAAAAACACATAAAATGTCCTGATTTTGGAAAATGACATCTATTTCCTTTGTTGTGGCTGAAGAAATGCAGCATTTTTAAACAAGTTCCTCGGTAGCTTGTCTGCTCCAGATGCATTTCTCAGCTTGAACCAGAGAACACCAGTGCTGTGTTGCACAACAAGAAAATTAACTTATTTTAAAAGTTGGAAGAGTCACAGCACCTCACATTTGTGTTTACCGCAGACATCAGTCGATTCTTCAGCATTCTGCACATGATGAAAATAAACCCCATAATCCACCAAGACAAAAATTTTAATTAAATTTAAAAAATATTGTTACTCTATTTAGCCTCTGTGTGGAGGGGCGAGGCCACGTACATGCACTCTATGATGTGCATGGCAACATCTACATGCTCCGCCTACCAGACAAAAGAGTTCTACTGGTGGTGGAAATGCAAGCCAAGCCAGACCTACCCGTTCCAACCCGTTCCAAGACCTGAACTGCTTGGTAGAAATGGGGCTGTCGGCATACGCTTGCTAAATCGTCATGGTGTGACAGCTGCATAACATCAATCATTAAGAAGTCAAAACAGTATGGTACTATGTGGTAAATCTGTCTGGAGTAGGCAGTTCTCCAAATTTGAGTGACTGTGCAAGAAGGAGACTAGTGAGGGAAGCCATCAAAACACTCATGACAACTCTGAAGGAATTGTAGGTTTCTGTGGCTATGATTGGAGAAACTCCAAAGTGCAGCTATTCTCTGCTGAATCGGCAGTCACAGGTTCATGTGCAATAACACTTAAGTACCTTGTTGCAACTAAACAAAACTAACTCAAAAACAATAAATCATTTTTAACTCACTAGATTGAAATAACATAAAATGACAACAATCCCTCTTGCATTTGATGAATTTCAGCAGCTTTGTTTTAGCAATTTAATATGCTGCTATTTGCTAGACATTTGAATTAGGTGCCTGTCTTCACATGAGCATCAGGGTATGGTTGATGAGTGCATAAATTATTGAAAATTAACAATGGACACATCGTTGCACAAATACAGTCTCTAATCACAGCCACAGAAACCTGTAACTTGTGGTTGTCTTGGTTGCTACCTTCACTAGTCTGCTTTTTGTATTTAATTGTATATATTTTATATTCTGTCTTTACAATTCAGCTATGCCAGTAACACTGACTAGGTCTATATTTCTTCTGGCAAGCTTTCATGTAATTTTTTAATTCTTCCCTCGTTATTTTTTATTTACCCACAACTTACCCATCAAGTAGTACTACATCTGAACATGGTCTTTGTGCTCACTGCCAAGGAAAATGTGGAGAAGACCAAAGAGATGCTGAACAACGTGGTGTCTGATGAGAAGAGTCTGGATGGCAAGATAGAAAAGAAGAGACAGGAACTGGACAGAAATCGGAAAAGGCTTCAGACGCTGCAAAGTGTCAGGTCGGTACATGTCGTGAAAGCAAACACTCAAAATGAGGCGGAATCGTTCAAATCACATTTATTTATATCGCCTTTTTAGCAGAAGAACTTTACATAAGTTGTACTTTAAGCCTTGATTTAAAGACTTCAGCTGAGTTAGCTTGTCTAATATTGTTCAGTAAACTATTCCATAAAGTTGGTGCCTTGATAAGCAGAGACTGCAACCTGCCAACTTCTTATTCACTTTAGATGCACACAGCAGGCTCACGCCCTGAGGCCACAGTGTATGAAGCAGCACATATGGATCAAAAAATTTAACAAGAGGAGCACAATCACTCAACGTTTCATATGTTAACAGCAGATCTTTCAAGTCTGTCCTCTAGTAGCTGCATTTTGGATCACTTGAAGACCCCTTGTACTACCACATGGCAATCCAAAACATAAGACACAGCTGTCAGTTCTGAAAGACACAAAAAAAAATCTCAGCATGACCCAGAGATGGAAGCACTTTAATAATTTTTGTCTTGTGTTAATGAATAAGGAAATTTTTAGTCACCTCTTCATTCTTTTGTTCATGCTCTACAACTTATTTAGGTCTGGGTCACAGTGCAAGCAAATTAAACAGCTTAATCTTCAATCAAGTCCTCTAACTCTCCCTGGGGGATTCCAGTATACTGTATTCCTTAATCAGGTTGGAGACCTAATCTCTCCAGTGTTGTCTGGGTCTTCCCTGGGGCCTCATCCCAATTGGACGTGCCTGAAAGACGTCCCACATCCTCACCAACTGACTCTTTTCAATGTGAAAGAGCAGCACTTTTACTCTAAGTCCTTTCTGCATATTTGAATTTCTCACCCTGTCCCTGAATGTAAGCCCAGATACATCCATGACATTGTTCTGTGGTCATTACCCAAAGCTTATGACCATAGATTGATGTAAATTGATAGAATCATCTTCTGGCTCAGTGTCCATAAGTCCTCAGTGGTGTCACCGGTCCTTCTATCAATCTCATGCTCCATCTTACACCACTTTTAAACAAGATACTTGAACTCCTCCACTTGGGGCAATAACTCTCTCCTGACAGAGGACCATTGTGTCAGATCTGTAGGTGCTATTCCTTATCCCAGTTGCTTCACACTCTTCATCCAACCTGCCCAGTGCATATTGGAGGTTATTGCCAGATGAAGCTAACAGAACCGCATCATCGGCAGGAGAGATGAACATGTTGATTTGGTTTGAATTTTTTCATGCCTATAGAAATTATCAAGCCAATAAAAGCTTTGTTTTGCAAAAATTCTTTTCTGACATTAAAGTGCGTTTACACATAACCAAGATGCGTTACGAATCTCATTTTTCTGTCATTCGTGACACATTCTGACATTCTTAATGTGACTTAATGCATCTAAATAGGTTTCTTAATAGTGCGTGTTGGTGCGTGATATTCTTGATATTCGTGGAGCATGTTTTTGCCTTTCAAAAAATGTCACACACCACCCTCATTTCGTCTCACGTCGTGGAGGTCACAACTGCGCGTATTGATCCGTCTTGATGAGTATTGATCCTTAATAGAACGTGACAACGTTAGTAGTGGTTCCTGTGATGGTTCTTGGAGCCCAAACTGTCAGGCGTTATTACACAGTGACACGGAAACTGTCAAGTTTTGACACGACTTGTAACGCGGCATCACATTTCACTGTGCGGCACGACAAATCAGTTTTCTGTCACGTGCGCACAATAAAACTCGGCTCCAAATGTCGTTCCACAGTTCCTGCTGAAGCTCCTCAGGACGCTCCTGCAGGTGTTCCACCTGCTGTTGTAACCGATGAGCGGGAGAACGAGTCTGAGCAACCAGAGCAGCGAGAGGAGACTCATGTGCAGCCAGACATCTCTGCACCTCCTCCAGTCTGGCGGAGGAAGAAGCGTGCGCACAATTAAACCCTGCTGCACCGCATTTAGTTTGATTGCTGACACCAAGTCGGCTAAAAGTCTAATTTCAGTGTTCTTCAGCGCGCTGCTGCATGTGCATGATGTTTGGTAAAATGCACGAGACGACAGCCGCATGAAGCCACACATCTGGCTCTGTCTGTCTCCTCCTCCTC
Organism: Thalassophryne amazonica; assembly: GCF_902500255.1. Taxonomy (NCBI): domain Eukaryota; kingdom Metazoa; phylum Chordata; class Actinopteri; order Batrachoidiformes; family Batrachoididae; genus Thalassophryne; species Thalassophryne amazonica. Next base: position 57,596,550 of record NC_047112.1, on the reverse strand, counting down.
CTCTCTGCACCACTCCATGGCACAGAGCCCAACTACGCATGCAGTCACAAAGTTCTTCTGAAAAACTGGAGCGATCTGAATTCGGTTGGATGAATATGGGTGTGTGTGTGTGTGTGTGGAGACAATTCACCTCGTTCACAATGTGACAGAACTTAACGATGCGCTAGCGCAGTAGTGCGTAATAGCGCGCAACAACGCGGAACACTATTCTTGACCGTGCGTAATGGTTCCTGATCATTCTCCAGCAACACGTGCCATTAATCGTAATGTGTGGTAACAGGTTGCAGCAGTTCCTGAGGACACCTGACACCTCTGCCCCGAATCATCACATTCGTGATCAGCGGCCAAGAATGTATACTTCGTGACATTCGTGACTTGTCGTCATTATGTGTAAATGCAGCATTACACATAGGCAAGATGCGTTACGAATGTCATATTTGTGTCATTCTTGGCACATTCCTGACATTCTTAATGTGACTTAACACATCTGAATAGGTTTCTTAATAGCATGCGTTGGTGCGTGATTTTCGTAGAGCATGTTTTTGGCTGTTAAAAAATCTTCCACGAATGTCACGCACCACCCTCATTTAGCCTCATGTCATGGAGGTCGCAACTGAGCGTGTTGAGCCGTCTTGATTCGTGATGATCCTTAATAGAGCGTGACAGCGTTCTTCTCTGACTTGCGCACAGTTAAACCCTGCTGCACTGCATTCAGTTTCATTGCTGCAGTATGCTGAAGAAGGACAGTGACGCCTAAAGGTCTCATTCCAGTGCTCCTAAGCGCGCTCCTGCAGGTGTTCCACCTGCTGTTTGTGCCTGATGTTTGGGAAAAGGAGCGAGACAAGTGCTGCGTGAAGCTACACGTGGAAGTTAAACATCTCGCTGTATCCTCCTCCTTTGCGCAGAACCCAGCAAAGCATGTGGTCACAAAGTTCTGCTGTGGCTATTGAGGAAAAACTGGAGCGATCTGAATTGTTCGGCAGCTGATGGATGAATATGGGTGTGTGTGTGGAGACAATGCGCCTCATTCACAACGTGACAGAACTTAACGATGCGCTGTTACGCGCGAACATTATTCTTGACCGTGCGTAATGATTCCTGATAATTCTCCAGCAACACATGCCATTAATTGTAACGCGTGGTAACAGGTTGCAGCAGTTCCTGAGGAGACTTGACGCCTCTGCCCCAAATCATCACGTTCATGATCAGTGGCCAAGAATGCATACTTCGTGGTATTCGTGACATGCCATCGTTATGTGTAAACGCAGCATTAGATTACAATAATCTGACTTCAGAATGGACTTCATGAGATCTGAGGCTTCCATTTTTGTGGTCTGTAGTATGTTCAGCAAAGTCCTTGAAATAAAACTGTGATGGATGAAGTAATAATTTGGTATTAATCTTGTCGTGTTCCTGGTCAAACCCCCCTCCCTTATCAAAATCCTAGACCTACATTTATGGATGAATATGAGAAGCTTGAGGAAGAGTTGCAGAAGCATTATGATTCCTACGTGCATAAATTGATGAATCTGTCTTTCCTGGAGACTCAGCTGGAAGAATATCATCAACTGGAGCAGAAACGCTTTCAGGTGTGGTTCTGTGTGCATGATATGACCTATAATGAATAAGGGCATAGTGTACAAAAAATTATATAGAGAAGCTTTGATGATGATTATATTTTAAATGTGATACAACCCCACCCCTCCAAAAAAAATGTAATGTGCAAGAGTACCCAAACCTTTGCCTGCCACTTTATTATGACACATGGTCTTTCTTCATATTTAAAAAAAAATTATTATTATTATGACCCCCCCCCCCCCCCCCCAAAAAAGCAAAAACTGCATTGAAAGTATTTTTGAACAATCAGTGAGTCATTTTTTTGGTGGATGAGAAATGTTGCTGTTTTTCATATAAAGTTAAATTTAATTCAGGATTGGCTTTTGCATTTGGCAGGCACGTGGATGCTCAGTGACACGTTCTCTTGCATGGTCTCTGCTTGTTGTTGAAAGATGTTTGACCTCCGTCTCTGTGTCTCCTCTGCAGGAGGCTGAAATGGCAATGAACGTGATCCAGCAGAAACTCAGGGAGGAAGAAGAAATGGAACTGATGAGCTCCCGTGAGACAAACACAAAGCAAATATCACATAGATGCTTATGCGCACTGTCAGCTCATCTGTTTGGGTGCCACGTCTTCGTGGGTGACAGATCAAATCATGGCATCAGCCACGTCTCACCATGTTAGGCGTGGCTCTTCTGTCCCTCTGCTACTTTTTTAAGTTGCTGATCTATTTGTGCCAGAGCAGTTTGTGACTCTTGAACAGTATTCATCACCAAACCCGCTCGTAGAGCCTTTCAACTCTCCCCAGAGCTAATTTAGGGTATTTTCTCACTGGGCTGCAACTGTTGGTGAGTAGTAGAATTTACGACAAAACACACAATTGAGTGACAAATTCTCAGTTGGTAACTCACTGAAATGACATGTTTGGTAACAAAGTGCTCAGGATGGTTGTGTGCTGCCATTATACTGCCATAATATGGCATTATTATGTGAAAGAGGCTGTCAAAATACCTAAACCTGTAGACATGGAAAAAAGCACTGTAAATAATAACTAAATTAAATAAAATAATAAATGATTTGGCAACATACTCACTGAGGGCAGATACATCCAGCAGAATGGGTCCCCTGCTGTGTCTCCTCATTAAATTCTCTCTCCTCTCCTCCGGCATTGACATAGAAGATAATGATGTCCTGCTCACTTCTCGGGGATGATCAGTATGTGCTCCTCTCCACAGACTGAGGGGCTTCTCTGGATGACCAACTCTGTGCGCACAGGCTGGAACGGCCATCTCTCCTTCTCCGGATTGCAGAGAATAAAACAGTAATCAAACTTATTCCCATTGTGCTGCTCCATAAAAAGACAAAAGAATAACTCCAGAACATGCAGCAGAGGGGCTGCCGCACTCACTCAGCCACCTCCAGAAGTGCTGTTCTTTTCGGATCTGCTCCACTATTTTGGCGTTCTCCCAGGGCAGCTTGTGCATGTATCCTATGAGGAATGTGAGATCTTCATTTTTTTTTTGTCTCCAATCACTCATAATGTACTTTCATCCGTCCATCAACCACTCATGAATTTCTCTCATAATTCTCGAATGTTATGCGTCGTGGAGACTACGTTCAAAGGGCTTTGCGATGCCTGCGGTGGCTCTCTAAGTATGTGGCGAGGACCTTTGTCACCTTGCTAACTTTGAACTGTTCAAAATTCAGGTGCAACGCCCTGCATTTCAAGCAAGGGGATAGCAATGCTCAGCGAATGTTGCACAAATTCTCACATTCCCTTGCCAAAGCAGTTCCCAAGCTGTTGCAGCCTAGTGAGATAGTACCCTAACACAGCCAGGTGTGTTCAGCCAACAATCTGCTCACAGATACCAGAGTTAAGCCCCTTTCAGAGTTGTGATGAACAATGTGTTAATATTCCATTCTGGCATTATGTGGGATTTAAAGATGGAGCTACTGATACATAAAACCTGATCCATTGTATTGCAAATAGAAATTCTACTTAACACAAACTCAGGTGTGAATGTCAAATCTGTGGCCAATGCTCAATCACTTGTCTTCCTTATGCCCCTTTCACATTGGGCCTGATTTGAGTTGCTTCATGTGGCGTCATGACAACGCAGGAATGTCTGTGTCAGGTGCACACAGCAGGGGGGCAGAGAGGAGGTGAGAACACAGCCTGCAGGTCCTCTGCACAGAGGAATCAGAGTGCACAGTTTGGCAGCAGCCAGACTGTGCACTCCGTCTGTGTGTAAATGTGGAGATGTCTGGAGTTAATGTGGACATGGCAATCAGTCTGTGACTTATGTCCTTTTTTGTCCTTTATTTAACAGAATGATGAGAGAGTTTGAGGGGTGAGCGAGGAACTGCAGCAGCCAGACAGTTTTTTTTTTTTCTTTCTTTCTTTCTTTTAACTGTTCACATGTGCGCGCGCGCTAACGAATCGTCCGTGAGTGGACTGGAGATGTCCGGACTTTTTACTGGATGTGGACATGTCCTGTCTCTGGCAATCAGTCTGTGAGCAGGACTTTTATGGACTTTATTTAAACACATTTGTGAGAGAATTTAAGAGGGAGGAGCTGCAGCTGCAGTTAGGCAGCAATCAGCTTTTTTTTTTTTCTGTGCTCTTTGAGCGTGTAGTTTTACTGCATTGTGTACACAGTATAAAAGCAATCATGCCTGATTTATACTTCGGGAGCAATGGAACACAGCAGGAATCATAAATTGACGTTGGGTAACGTTGTATTGTGAGGGTGTGGCTTCCAGTCACGTTGAGTACCGTTGCGTTGCCCTGACCTGCGCTGAAACCACTTAATTTCTGCATCCTGTGCTCGATGCAGAAAAAAATGAAACACGTTTAATTTTTGGCATCTGACTTGCTTCATCCTTTGCGTCCCTCGCGCTGTTGTGGCGTTGAGCTACATTGTCTCGGCACTGGATTGCTTCAAATCATCCTGACACCGCACGACGCAACTCAAAGTGGGCCCAGTGTGAAAGGGGCTTTAAGTGTACCCAGATCCATGTGTGAAGGGGCTTTAGGTAATTGAATGTAGATAGAACAGGGAGAGAACAAAACTATTCAGGACTCTGGAAGGAGAATTAGTGGCCGCTGCACTCAAATGAAGTTCAAACCATATAATTCCAGCTGCTCCTGCACATCGTCATTGGCATCAGCTATGGAATGGCTTTTGTATGTATCATAAATAAGTCTGAAGTTTATTTTCTCTCATTTTAATACCTCTGGCATGTTTGTTCTGCAGTGAAAGATGACAACTCTGTCATGGATATTCTTGAGGATGAGGGCTCATATAGTGACATAGACAACTTCCGGCCTTCCAAACCGCAGGCCATTAGAAATGGCATCATGGCAGGTGAGGATTTGACCACATCCTCCTGGACACTTTGCAAATAAATAGATTTTTTTTTTTTTTTTTTGTGACACAAACTGGCTCCACACTGAGCTCTTTGTGAGGATTTTGTATGAATGTGACCATGTACCATCATTTATTCATGCATTCATTTTTTGCCACTTATCTGGGTCTGGTTCACAGTTGCCGCAGACCACACAGCTCATCCCATCCCAGTCCTCGGCTAAGTCCTGCGACTCGTGTAACTTTTTTTTTAAATGATAAAAATTCCCTGCGATTATCCCCTGTGATTAGCAGGACAAGCATAGGATTAAAGGGGTCACTCACTGAGTCGGTCTGCAAAATGTATGCAAGTAACTCACCAGAAACTACAGCATATTCATGTTCTGGGTTCTGATAGATACAGGCGAGAACTAGTCTTCTATTTTGATTTTGTTTTGGTTTTTTTTTCTTTAAGTGTAATAATTTGCAGGCATTCTTTTATGTATTAGTTTAAATAAGAAAATTCCTGAGAGCATTTTTAGCTTGCCCTGTGCCTTCACATTAGCCAGTTAAAAGGAGACCCTTTATACTAGAGGACCCTGCCATTGAGTTCCTGACCAATTTTCATGGAGCAATTTTTGAATGCAGATTCCTTGAGATGGGCCCAAAGAAAGATTTTACCCGGTGTAATTTTTTTTTGAAAGTGCGGGCTAACTCCACCAGGGTAGCAATATTCAAGATGGCCGCCAAAATCAATAATATGATATACTTTCACTTCTATATTACCAAGAGCAGTGAAATTCCAGAAATGGCCAAAAGGGCAGGTTTTCTTAGCAGCCACTGACTCCAGCAGGTGATTTCACTGACTCATCCCATCTGCTCAAAGTGATGTTAATCAGTGAAATCACCTCCATGGCACACAAACACATGGCAAATTTGTGTTGGCAGACATCATGGAATGCAGGATCACAGATGAATGTTTACCAATCATCAACATAAATAGCACACTATGGAAGACTCAGAAGTCTAAATTAATTGAGGTCCTGCATTTGGAAGGTCTGCTGCCTCCAAATGAGTACACTGCCATAATCGACATGGGCTTCATATCCTCACACACACACATTTTATTTATATATATATATATATATATATATATATATATATATAAATCAAGGACAGTAAAAGGATCATGTGAGCAAGCAAACACGGCAGTGAAGGAACAACAAATATATTCATCAGGGCAGAAGAAAGTTTCCCATCACCTACTTGGTGACCTGTTCACAAGTCCCAGAAATAAACAGCATTTGCAAGCATTTCTGAAATACCAGTTCAGAAGTATGTCACCTGGTCTGACAAATGTGAAAAGTGAGATGGAAGTGAATGAATATGAGTGCAACCACACTGAAGCAGACACCACAATATTCTACATATATTCCCAACTCATAAAGTATGACCCAGACATACCAGTCATTCTTGATTCTGAAGACAAAGTTGTCCTTGCTGTTTATGCCGCTCATAAGGTTGGTGGCATTCTTGGACTTAAACAGAGAGACACTTTCCTTAATTCTCACCTGCTCTGTACAGAAGACATTGCTGAAATCATCATACCACTTTATGTTCACAGTGGCTGCGATACCACTGCTGCCTTCTATGGTCAAATGATCTGTTTTTGACAAAGCGGTATGTACAGTGGCTAAGCAAATTCTGCTGTCGGTAGGAAGGGCACTTCCTGCTTCCATCATGCCCATATACACAATACTGATACATCTACAGTGACAAAATCAGCAAGACGCTTAGTCAGGCCAGAGCACTCAAATGGAAGAATCCCTAAAAGAAATCAAGAATCTCATCTTACAGAGACTCTCATGACCTGAAAGTCCAGCAAGTAAATTATCAGATCTACCTGTCTCTTAATTTTCACATGAAAGACCTGATTCCATCTCCACTGAATAATGAATGGACAATCAAGGATGAGAAATGTGTTCCCCAGAGGTATTGCATGGCAGCTCTACCTATAGACTTATTGGGGTCCATACCAAATGAAGATGATTGAGATGAGACTGTCTGAAGATAGTGATGGGGACGATGATTACAGTGATACTGATGATTGCGTGAATTGAAATTATCATGTAATGTTCATGATTATCAGTTATAATACACATGGTTGACATAATGATATTGCTTAAATTTTTGTATCTAAGAACTTAATCACTTTTTAGGTATAAGGAACTTGATGTTGACCAACTGCTAAGCGATGCTACTTTGATGAGATGTTATCGGTTAAAGTAATGGAGATTTATTTGGTATCTAGTAAGAACTTAATCATATATTGGGTATAAGGAACTTGATGTTGACCAACTGCTGAGCAATGCAAGTTTTGATGAGATATGTTAACGCCTAAAGAAATTAGATTACATATAAACAGGTAGTATTATGTACATTCGTACCTAGTGCCTAGTTCTCATTATGTATATATGCCTACATTTACATTTGCTGTCAGGTGTCAGTAAACTGTTTAAATTGAAAATTGGAGTTTATTACCATTTAAAAGTACTGGAAAAATTAGCTTTTTCACATCATAATTATACATTGTCATGAACCATCAAAAGTGCAGTTGCATATCTGCATATTCTAAAAGGCCCCCTGGTGTTGAAAATACATACTCACTGTCATATTTGAATTGCTTGACCTCAGAAACCTGCATTTAGACACCAACATTAATGTTCTAGGACTTACAGAAGTGAAAATATATCATGATATTGATTTTGAAAGCCATTCTGAATATCGCCCAGTGGTGTTAAAAATATGTGAATTTTATTGGCATATTTAAATACCTTCATCCCAAAAACATAGGTTTAGACATCAAAATTAATGTTCTAAGTCATCTAGAAGTGAAATTATACCATATTATTGATTTTGATGGCCATCTTCAGTATCGCCCCCCTGGTGGAGTTAGTCCATGTTTTTGAAAAAAATTACCCCAGCTAAAATGTCTTTTTTGGGGCCAATGTTAACCCCCAAAACGCGAATCAGCTGCAAATCGTGAATTATCCACAAACCCTTAATTGCAAAACGTGAATACTGGGAATAAAAATCTCCCAAAACACGAATATATGGGGAGGTTTCTGTCCTCTGTGAGTTTGACAGGTGGACCATCCCAGTCAAACTCCTCACCTGACACCATCCAGGAGCGGGGCACACCCAGCGGGACCAGGCGCATTACACCATCGAGAGCTGCTCGGTTCACCTCCTCAGGCTGTAGTGACCCCCGGGAAAAGAAAAAAAAAATGTATGTTGCGGTGATCGGGATTGCAATCAAAATTTCCTGCAGTAATTGAGCCGTAAACTGAAATCCATAATCTACTTAAACTGTATTATTCACATTTTGCGAGACCCATGTTCACATTTTGGGAGATATTTTTCAGTATTCACGTTTTGCAATTAATGGTTTGCGGATAATTCATGATTTGCAGCTGATTCACGTTTTGGGGGTCAAGGAATTTGCATTCAAAAACTACTCCTGGAAAATTTGTTACAAACTCAATGGCAGGGGCCTCTACAATTATTTGAACGCAATTTATCACATATTGTTACTTTTCGCAGGATCCTGGTTGGCCACGAAGGCCACTTTTGCTTGTAAGGAAGGGAAGAATTAAAGCACACCTGTAACTGTAAAAGGGGCTTTCTAGGCTCTTTTTTTATGTTTTGCAGGTCTTTCTTTTACTCAGAATTTAACTATATTAGAAATTAATTAGAGCATTATTGATTTAGAAGGCAAATTATGTTACATACTAACTGGCTAAATAATGTGATGGCACAGGGCAAGCTAAAAACTCTGTCAGGAAATAGCTTGTCGCCACTGAACAGGCAAAAAAATGTCATGAGACCTTTTTGGTAGGACAGGCAGGAATTGCTGTAGAGGTAAAGTATTCACAACGCTTCACTCTTTCCACATTTTATTATGTTACAGCCTTATTCCAAATGGCTGAAATTAATTTTATTCATCAAAATTCTACATGCAACACCCCATAATGACGTGATTTTTTTTTTTTTTTTTTTTGCGAATTTATTTAAAAAACAAAATCTAACAAATCACATGTACATAAGTATTCACAGCCTTTGCCATGAAGCTCATAATTGATCTCAGATGCATCCTGTTTCCACTGATCATCCTTGAGATGTTTCTATAGCCAGCCAGTCCACCTGGGGTAAATTCAGTTGCTTGTACATGATGTGGAAAGACACACACCTGTCTAGTGCATGTTAGAGCACAAACCAAACATAAAGTCAAAGGAATTGTCTGTAGACCTCAGAGGTAGGATTGTCTCGAGGCACAAATCTGGGGAAGGGTATAGAAACATTTCTACTGCTTTGAAGGTCTCAATATGCACAGTGGCCTCCATCATCTGAGAGTGGAAGAAATTCGGGTCCACCAGTACTCTTCTTAGAGCTGGCTGCCCGTCTAAACTGAGTGATCAGGGGAGAAGGGCCTTAGTCAGGGATGTGACCAAGAACCCAGTGGTCACTCTGTCAGAGCTGCAACATTCCTCTGTGGGGAGGGGAGAACCTTCCAGAAGGAGAGTCATCTCTGCAGCAATACATCAATCAGGCCTGTATGGTAGAGTGGCCAGATGGAAGCCACTCTTTAGTAAAAGACAAATGACAGCCCACCTGGAGTTTGCCAAAAGGCATCTGAAGGACTCTGTCCATGAGAAACAAAATTCTCTTGTCTGATGAGACAAAGATTGAACTCTTTGGTGCAAATGCCAGGTGTCATGTTTGGAGAAAACCAGGCACCATCCTAGCAGTGAAGCATGGTGGTGGCAGCATCATTGTGTGGGGATGTTTTTCAGTGGCAGGAACTGGGAGACTAGTCAGGTTGAGAGAAAAATGAAAGCAGCAATGTACAGAGACATCCTGAATGAAAACCTGCTCCAGAATGCTCTTGACCTCAGACTGGGGTGATGGTTCATCTTTCAGCAGGACAATGACCCTAAGCACACAGCCAATATATCAAAGGAGTGGCTTCAATACAACTCTGTGAATGTCCTTGAGTGGTCCAGCAAGAGCCCAGACCTGAATTCGATTCAATATCTCTGGAGAGATCTGAAAATGGCTGTGCACCGACGCTCCCCATCCATTTAACCAAAATTTCAAAAAAATCTTTTTTTCATGTAGTCATTATCGGGTGTTGTGAGTAGAATTTTGAGGGGAAAAAAAATGAATTTACTACATTTTGGAATAAGGATGAAACATGACAAAATGTGGAAAAAGCAAAGCGCTGTGAATACTTTCTGGGTGCACTGTACATTCCTAAATGTACAGGAATTCGATAAGATGACCAGTCATACAGTTGGCTGCTTACTTTAGTCTTGCAGTCCTCTCCTGGCTCTGCCGATAAGGAGCTCATTCTGTGAGACACAGCTCCTTACTTACTTGCAGTTTACTGGTAATGTTTTTAACTTGTCTCGTGCCATTTCAGTACACCCCTGTCACACCTTGATGATTTAGCCAGCGTATGCCGACCGTATTAAAAATGCTGGCATACGCTGGAGTACATCTAATAAGTTCTGGGTAATTTTTGTATAAGTTAAGAGCATGTTGAAACATGCTGATATACATCGTAATATGGCGAATATGTTGAAAGATTTTGGGTGTTCACGATATTTTCAACATATGCCAACATATGTCTCATACGTCCCACATATATGAGACATAAGTTGTCGGCAAGTTATGCGATTGTTGACACACATTTCTTGTAAGTTACTCATAATTTGAAATGCGTCCATTGATTGAACAATTAAGACTATTACAAATATTAAAACCATCACACAATGAGTAAATATAAAGTTTTAATCTTACTTGTATGTTTAAGTCTGTTTCATCAGTTTGACAAAAACTTACCTGAATAAAGCGTCCTGATTGTGGAAAATGACATCTGAAAATATTTTAATTTCTTGTCATGGCTGAAGAAATAGTGTTTTAAAAGAAGGCCCTCTGTGTTTGTCTGCTGCAGGTGCATTTCTCAGCCTGAACCAGAGAATGCCAGTGCTTTGTGCCACAACAAGAAAATTAATTTATTTTAAAAGTTGAAAGAGTCACAGTGCCTCATTCATTCACATCAGCGTTTACCACAGACATCAGTCGATTCTTCAGCATTCTGCACGTCATAAAATAAATCCTGTGATGCACCAAGACAAAAATAACATTAAATTTTAAAAGTACTCTGTTTGGCCTCCCTGTGGAGTGGAGAGGCTGCACGATAGCGTATGCATGCTCGATGACATGCTCATCAATATTTACGTGCACCGCCTGCCGAACAAAAAGGCTCTGCCACCGGTGGAAACACAAACCAAGCCAGAGTTAACTGTTCCGACCAGTACCATACCATGCAGTACCGACCAGAGCCACTTGGTGGAAAGGGGGGGGCTGTCAGGATATGCTGGCAAATCATCATGGTGTGACAGCTACATAACGTATTCGACGTATCCGGCGTATTCTGCACATTTTGCATACGTCGGCATATGCTGACTAAATTGTCAAGGTGTGACAAGGCCCTTAATTAGCCCGTGATGGTGTTTGCATTCTATATCCTCAATGAAATGAAACGTAAACTAACTACTGCTTTTAATTTGTGTAACATTTCTTTTCCATGAAGCTCCTAAATTTCCCTCATGTCACTTCAAATAATTTATTTCTTGTTCTTATTCTAGGAAGAGGAGCTCGTTTCATTGGGAACATGCAGGGTGACAGTGATGAAGTGAGTACTGTCATACATTGAAAATCAAAAAAGATTGCTTCTGTCTATTTCTTAAATTACAAGGGCATATTGGCAGCGCATACTTACACCAGGAAAAAAATAGCCAGCCATTCTGACCTCCGTCCATTGACCAGAGGACTGTCAGAATTACTGCTTTTTTCTTATCAGGGGTCTTATTTACAAACATTGTGTATGCACAAAACAGGACCGAAAAGAGGCACATGCCACTTTTCATGCAAACATTGTGATATATAGAAAAAAATTGACAGCAGAATGTGTGAGTCTGTACGGAAATTCTGATCCCATGCGTACAAACCTTTTGGAGATGGTGGATCGAAGCCAGACTGGAGTAAAGTATGTGGCATCATTGCACATTGTGTGCTAGTGAGTCATAATTCAGATATTTAGTTTCACTTAACACATCATATGTACTTTTTCATGAAAAAAAGTTTGTGATAGTGAGCCATAATTGTTCCATCAGGTTTTTTCTAAAAATCTATGTATTAAATGCCAAGTGGCCTCTGTGCGTGCGTGCGTGCATGTGTGTGTGTGTGTGTGTGGCTTCAATCCAGGAGAAACTGGGGAGAGCTGACATTTGCCTTTTGGTATGCTTATGTGTTTTGGAGCAAGGATGAACGCCGTGAAGTAGACACGTAGATGCAGCGGCTCTGTGGTCTCATTTTCAGTGCTTTTGTTTTATTGCTTATTATGTACAACCTAATCGATTTAGCTACTTTCTGTTAAGCTAACACCACCTACACATGATCTTTTAAAAATTGGAGTTTCATGCGAGAGGAGTATTACAGTGGAGTATTCTCGTTCATTCAACATCCCAGTACACAAAGCAAGGGACCCCAGCTGTCTGTGGATCACCATCTCAATGAGAAAGAAGCGGAGGGAGCACAGGAAGCAGAAGCGGGGATGCAGGGCCAACGGGCTAGCCAGGTTACGGAAATGGCCACACAAACCAGTGCTTCCCAGCCTCTCCTTCGCCAATAGAAGATCCCTCTCTAATAAAATGGACAAAGTGAGGCTGCAGGCGGCTGCAGATAATTTTACCAGAGACTGCTGTGTCCTACTCTTTACGGAAACCTGGCTACACTCATCCACCCCAGACTCAGCTATTGAGTTAGCATGCTATTCAATGCAGTGCCTCGACAGGACCAGTGACTCCAGCAAGAACAAAGGAGGAGGATTATGTATGTACATCCACAACACCTGGTGTAACAATACAGTGAGGGTAGCCAGCCACTGTACCCCAGACCTGGAAATTTGACTGTTAAATGCAGACCGTTGTACCTCCCCCAGGAGTATAATGGAGTCTTGCTAACCGCTGTTTACATTCCGCCGGATGCTAATAATGCATCAGGATCGAGGACCACCTGGCCAGCAACAACAGCAGACAGATATGGATGGTGGTCTAGCACCAACTACAAACCCGGCATCAGAGCTGCTGAAGGTGGCGCCACCTTGGCAGAAGAGTTAAATCTCTTCTTTGCTTGCTTCAAGACTGTGACAACAGGAGCAGTCACGTCGCTGCCAACAGCCGGGAGTAACTTCACGGTGGGGGAGCATGAGGTGAGGCGCACTCTGAGGGGTGTCAACCCATGCAAAGCAACCGGGCCCTGATGGCGTTTCTGAACGGGTGGTGAAAGACTGTGCATTTTCACTAATCTCTGGCACATTCTCCTGTCCCGTCACACCTGAAGACTCCACCATAGTCCCCCTACCCAAGAAATCCCCCATAACTAACACCAGTGGTGATGAAGTGTTTTGAAAAACTTGGTGGAAGTCACATCTTGTCATTCATACCCCTCACTTCAGACCCAATTTGCTTACAAGGCCAACATGTCAATGGGGGATGCCGTGACCGCAGCCTTCCACACCACGCTGATCCACCTGGAGCAACAGGACAACTACGGCCATCTTCTCTTCGTGGATTATAGTTCAGCATTTAACACTGTCTTCCCTCATGGCCTCTTGAGGAAACTGCTGAACTATAATCGACGAAGAGAAGACGGCCGTAGTTACATTTCAGGATCACATATGTTTGGCAGAAAAGTCCGCAAATTTACAGTCGGAAAAAGAGGAAATTGTACATCTTACCTTTGAATTGGAGGTGATGATTGTAGAAAGCAAAGCTTGTTGAGGGTCATATTAATCCAGAATAAAGCATAATCCAGTGATGGAGAACTTTAAGACTGTCACGCACGTCATTGCATGACACGGAGTAACAGAGCTGCAGAAACGTAAATCAGGCTTTAAATTAATTAAATAAATCATCATAAATAGTAAATTTGATAGCTTAACTATTATAATTATTTTGATAGTACATGTACCTGGATGTGTTGCTGTATGTGGTGAAATGATAAAAAAAAAAAAGTTGAAAACATAAAAGGTTCATTCAGTTGTTCAGCACAGTTAGACCAAAAATGGTGCCATGTTCTAAGTTGATGCTACTCTCACAATAAAGGGAGCCTAGCTCTGTGCTTAGGGTCATTGTCCTGCTGAAAGATGAGCCATTGCCCCAGTCTGAGGTCAAGAGCACTCTGGAACAGGATTTCATCCAGGATGTCTCTGTACATTGCTGCATTCATCTTTCCCTCAATCCTGACTAGTCTCTCAGTTCCTGCTGCTGAAAAACATCCCCACAGCATGATGCTGCCACCACCATGCTTCATTGTAGGGAGGCTGCCTGGTTTCCTTCAAACATGATGCCTGGCATTCACGCCAAAGAGTTCAATTTTTGTCACATCAGACCAGAGAATTTTGTTTCTCATGCACTGAGAATCCATCAGGTTCCTCTTGGAAAACTGCAGGTGGGCTGCCATGTACTGCTTACTAAGGAGTGGCTACCACCTGGCCACTCGACCATATAGGCCTGACTGGTGGATTGCTGTAGAGATGGTTGTCCTTCTGGAAGGTTCTCCTCTCTCCACAGAGGAATGCTGGAGCTCTGACGGAGTGACCATCAGGTTCTTGGTCACCTCCCTGACTTAAGGCCCTTCTCCCCTGATCACTCAGTTTAGAAGCTTTAGGAAGAGTCCTGGAGGATCTGAACCTCCATTTATGGATGATGGAGGCAACTGTGCTCATTGGGACCCTGAAAGCAGCAGAAATGTTTCTGTACCCTTCCCCAGATTTGTGCCTCAAGACAATCCTGTCTCTGTCTCTTTTAGGAAATAACACCAGTGAGACCAGAAATAGAGGTATAAACTTCTAAGAATGTAACGTTTAAGTGTTATGTTGTTTTTTTTCTTTATATTCATCAGAGTTAAGTGCTCCTTGTAGTGAACGTAGTTGTTCCAGATGTAGTTTATAATGCAGTCGTCGGTTCTCTGATTAGATCATCTTGTCTAATGAAGTTGTGCTTATCAGCTGGTGTTTAGCTCAAATTTAAATGTCTCTCCCTGCCACATGTTGTGGTGTTTCCCAAAAAACATCATGTGAAAACAGACTTTGTGATCATTGTAATTTGTTCCTGCTCATTTGCCATTTCAGACAGAAGACAGCGAGATTGGTGTGAATGAGGATGATGAGGACGAGGAGAGCAGGGATTTGGAGGATTACAACCTGGGGGATCTAGTTTCTGGGACAACTAGTACTTCCAGGGGTGTGGCAAGACCACCTCTGCTGGATGAGAGCGACAATGACTTCTGAGTGAACTAAGACACACACACAGTGCTGTCAAAATGTTCATCAGTCATAAACATTAACTGATGATCAGTCTCCTGGCCTGTCGCATTTCAGTAGAACTTTTCCACTAATGTGAAATGATCATAAAATGCAGCTTTAGTGCCACAACCACAAAAAAAAAAAAAATTGAAGTGGCGAGAAAGTTATTGAGCTACACTCCATAACAATATACATTCTAATTTAATATAACCATATAAATTATTTTATTTTTATTACAATTTTTTTTTGTGAATTTTGTTTTCAAGTGTGGTAAAATATGTCTTAATAACATAGGTGTGTAATATCAAATGATGCTGAGTTAGCAGCATGCTTATTGTATAGATGGCCTTGAACTGGTCACAAAAAAGGCTACTTTAAAATGTGCAACAAATTTTTTTGGGGGGGGGTCAGACTTACACAGGTGAACCTTGTTAACTTGCGCATGTTGAGTTATCTGAAACCACAAGTTAATGAGGTTGACCAAAAACATGCAGTAATCTTTATACAGTAGTCAAAATTTTGGGGGTCCACAAATCCACCGCGAGTAAAGCCGAAAGGCGAGTTATGTATACACATAGGACTACTCAAATTTGGTGAGAATCCATGAAGTAGTTTTGATGTAATCCTTAAAAGCCTATAATGTGAAACTTGATCCAGAATCCGGATCCCAATCACCTCCAAAATTTAATAAAGCCTCCCATGCCCTAATATCTATCTGTTTTGCAATTTTGTTGAGAATCCATGAAGTAGTTTTGACATAATCTTTCAAAGTCTGTATAAGGTGAAATCTTGATCCAGAATCCGGATCCGGATCACCTCCAAAATGTAATGGAGTCTTCCATGGCCTAATATCAATCTGTGGTGAAAATTGACGTAATCCTGCTGACAGACAAATAAATAAACACTGATTTTATTTTATTATTTAAGACTGTACATTTTAGAGTGGGCTTTTATTGTGACTAGTCAAAGGTAGTAATCGTACTGTTTAACAGCAATAATCATGCTGTTTAATCAGCATATTGATATGCTACACCTCTCAAGTGGAAAGATTGGCTTGACAAAAGATATTGATCTGTTACTTCAATTTATGAGAAATGGGAATGCAAAAAGTGTTTCATTTGTATTTCTGATTGTATGTCAATCATTGTGGTTCAGGTGAGGAAGTGTAGCTCACCTGAGTTGTTGAGTTTTTCTTGTTCTTGTGTGCTAGAGTCCTTGGAAAAGATACTGAACCCTGAACATAGATGCTTTGTGTTTTTAAACTGTCTGAAAAGTTATATCAATAAAATATGAATTCATATGAATGATTTTGTCTCTTAGCATCACTATGGCCACAGCAAAGTTAGGGTGGGTAGAGGATGAGGTAAAACGAACATTAAAAACAAATTCACCACAGAGAACATTTAGGAAAGTAATTGCAAGAATGTGGACTTTGTGTACTTTCTCTGAAATAACTGACATCTTAATAACTTCCAATTAGATGAACCTTATAGATGAGAGAGAAATTGAGATACACAGTAATATCCAATTAAAACCAACTGTTGCCTTGAACAAGTATAGCATTTTAGGTTGAAATTAGATTAGATTAGACAGAACTTTATTAATCCCTTGGGAAGACTTCAGGGAAATTGAGGTTCCAGCAGCATTGTATTGCAGCACACAGAGTATCAAACGTGAAAGTTAAAAAAAAAAAAACAATTTGCAAATATACATAACTACCAGACATACTGATTGCTACTGGTTTACTGGCTGCTTCTGTTCCTCTCCTTCCCATCCTCTGTCTTCCTGTTACTCCTTCTCCCCCTGAGTGAGGAGTTGTACAGTCTGATGGCCTGAGGGACAAAGGAGTTTTTCAGTCTGTTGGACCTGCACTTGGGAAGGAGCATTCTGTGGCTGAAGAGGCTCCTCTGGTTGTTGATGACGGTGTGCAGAGGGTGACTGGCATCATCCGTAATGTCTAACAGTTCGTCCAGTGTTTTCTGCCACTGTCGTGAGAGTCCACCTACATGCCAACCGTGCATCTATTTCTAATAATGCATACATTGCACGGGTTGAATGTTCATCCAACCATTTGCATCTTCCAATTAAGGGTCATGGGGGTGCCAACGGCCATTGGGGCCTTTGACCCACATGGTGGATACACCCTGGACAGGATGCCAGTCCATCAGGGGGCCACATATGGACAGACAAACACACACATACATACATACATACATACAGTGAGGTATATAAGCATTTGATCCACTAACAATTTTGCAAGTTTTCCCACCTACAAAGAATGGACAGGTCTGTAAATTTTATCATAGGTAAACTTCAAGTGTGAGAGACAAAAAAAAAAAAAATCAGAAAATCACATTGCATGATTTTTAAATAATTAACTTGCATTTTATTGCATGAATTAAGTATTTGATCGCCTACCAACCAGCAAGAAGTATGGCTCTCAAAGCCCTGTTAGTTTTTCTTTAAGAAGCCTCCAATAAGGACACCAGGGACAAAATTGTAGACTTGCAGAAGGCTGGGATGGGCTACAGGACAACAGGCAAGCAGCTTGGGGAGAAGGCAACAACTTTTGATTATTAGAAAATGGAAGAAACACAAGATGACTGTCAGTCTTCCTCGCTCTGGGGGCTCCATGCAAGATCTGGCCTCATGGGTTAAGGATGATTCTGAGAAAGCTCAGAACTACACAGGAGGACCTGATCAATGACCTGAAGAGAGCTGGGACCACAGTCACAAAGATTACATTAATAACACACTACACTGTCATGGTTTAAAATCCTGCAGGGCAGCAAAGTCCCCCTGCTCAAGCCACCACATCCTGGCCTGTTTGAAGTTCACCAGTGACCATCTGGATGATCCAGAGGAGGCATGGGAGAAGGTCATGTGGAAACTGCTGAACTATAATCCACGTGTCCTCTGTGTTTGGAGGATGAGAACAACCCCAAGAACACCGTCCCAACCATGAAGCATGAGAGTGGAAACATCATTTTTGGGGGTGCGTTTCTGCAAAGGGGAGAGGATGACTGCACCATATTAAAGGGGAGGATGGATGGGGTCATGTATCATGAGATTTTGGCAAACAACCTCCTTCAGTCAGTAAGAGCATTGAATATGAGTCGTGGTTAGGTCTTCCAGCATGACAATGACCCCAAACACACAGCCAGGGCAACTAAGGAGGGGCTCTGTAAGAAGCATTTCAAGATCCTAGAGTGGCCTGGCCAGTCTCCAGACCTGAACTCAATAGAAAGTCTTTGGAGGGAGCTGAACTCCAAACCTGAAAGATCTGGAGAAGATTTGTATGGAGGAGTGAACCAAAATTCCATTTCAATTTATTTCAGTTACAGTGGCTTGCAAAATTATTCAGCCCCTTGGTATTTCACTCATTTTAATTTGTTTATGGCATTTCAAATACAAAAAGTAAATCAGCCTTCTCACTATAAAAATTTATAAAATTATCTTCCTTAGACTCAAACTGGAAGTAAATCTCCACAACTTGATATAAATTAATTACAAATATAAAAGCCAAGATGATGGGTTGCGTAAGTAATCAGCCCCTTTGGTATAATACCTGTAAATAATCAGTTTAATTGCCAGTTTTCTTCAGACAAGTCAGGGGATTGATACATGAACATTTCCAAGTCACTGAATATGTCTTGAACTTTGTTTCCATCAGTTATGAAGAAATACAAACAGTATGGCACTCTATGGTAAATCTGTGTGGAGTAGACAGTTCTCAAAAACCTGAGTGACTGTGCAAGAAGGAGAAGAGTGAGGAAAGCCACCAAGACACCCAGACAACCCAGAAGACGTTACAGGCTTCTGTTGCTGTGATTGGAGAAATTGTGCATAGTGCATGTTTTGCATTTTGTATCCCCAGTTACACAGCTTCATGATAAAGTGGTACAGAGGAGGGTTTTCTTTCACCAAAACAATAAATCTAGGCTTGCATCTCAGATGTACTTTTTGGCAAATTGTTGCTAAACTTTCAGGTCTTCTCTTTAGTAAAACCCTCTGACCTCTGTAATTGCAAACAGATTTCTGTACGAAATATTAAGGCTTGTTTTTCTATTGTATGAAATACTTGTTTCATGGAATAAAATGCTAATTAATTATTTAAAAATCAGACTGTGATTTTCTCTCTTTTTAGATTATGTCTCTCCCAGTTGAAGTGTACTTGCAATAAAAATTACATACGAGGTCTGTTAGAAAAGTAACGGACCTTTTTATTTTTTGCAAAAACTATATGGATTTGAATCGTGTGATTGCATCAGCCAAGCTTGAACCTTCGTGCGCATGCGTGAGTTTTTTCACGCCTGTCGGTTGTCATTTGCCTGTGAGCACGCCTTGTGGGAGGAGTGGCCCAGCCCCCTCGTCGGATTTTCATTGTCAGGAAATTGGCTGATCGACTGCCGCTTTGCTTCATCAAAATTTTTTCAGAAAGTGTGAGAGACAGCCAAGTGGAAACCATTTGGAAAATTCAGATGGCTTTCAGTGAAGATCTTATGGGGATCACACAGATTAAGGACAATTACAACTGGATTATAGAGGGCCCACAGCGGCGGATGGCGTGCCGCGCACCGAGCGGCGATCGACAGGCTCAAAAGACCAGATCATTTCCAAAATGAATGCTTTGTTGATCCAGGACATCGTCTGACTACCAGAGAAATGGCAAGACAGCTGGACATAGCACTTTTTTGGCACATTCCACTGTTACAGCAGTTTTTGTAATGGAAAGAAGAGCGGAGAAATTTGCCACGGAGCTGCTCATGGCGCGGGACGAAAGCACCTCCGTGTTGGTCTCACAGGACAAGCCCTAACATGCCCAGCTCTTGCACCATTCGAAAAATTCAGATGGCTTTCGGTGGCTTTTCAGTCGTGTGACTATCCGAGAAATTGTGAACGAGCTGGACATGCCACAACATGTCCTGTGAGGCTTCATCACGGTGTTGCTTTTTGTTCTGTGCCCTGCGCCTCTGTCCCGATGCGCGAATTTCTCCGCTCTTCTTTCCATTACAAAAACTCCTGTAACAGTGGAATGTGCCAAAAAAGTGCTATGTCCAGCTGTCTTGCCATTTCTCTGGTAGTCAGACGACGTCCCGGATCAACAAAGCGTTCACTTTGGAAATGATCTGGTCATTTGAGCCTGTCGATCGCCGCTCGGTGCGTGGCACATCATACGCCGCTGTGGGCTGTCTTTAATCCAGTTGTAATTGTCCTTAATCTGTGTGATCCCCATAAGATCTTCACCGAAAGCCATCTGAATTTTCCAAATGGTTTCCACTTGGCTGTCTCTCACACTTTCTGAAAAAATTTTGATGAAGCAAAGCGGCAGTCGATCAGCCAATTTCCTGACAATGAAAATCCGACGAGGGGGCAGGACCACTCCTCCCACAAGGCAGTGCTCACAGGTGAGTGATACAACCGACAGGTGTGAAAAAACTCACGCATGCGCACGAAGGTTCAAGCTTGGCTGATGCAATCACACATGATTCAAATCCATATAGTTTTTGCAAAAAATAAAAAGGTCCATTACTTTTCTAACAGACCTCGTAACTCTCCATTCTTTGTAGGTGGGAAAACTTGCAAAATCGACAGTGCATCAGTACTTATTTGCTCCACTCTACGTCTTCAACCGCTTATCCAGTATCAGGTCACGGGGACAACAGCTCCAGCAAGGGACCCCAAACGTCCTTTTCCCGGGCCACATTAACAACCTCTGACTCTGACACCGTGGCATTCCCAGGCCAGTGTGGAGATATAATCTGTCCACCTATTCCTGGGTCTTCCTTGGGGTCTCCTCCCAGCTATACGTGCCGGGAACTCCTCCCTAGGGAGGCGCCCAGGGGGAATCCTTACTAGATGCCCAAACCACCTCAGCTGGCCTCTTTCAACGCGAAGGAGCAGTGGGTCTACTTTGAGCTCCTCGTGAATGACTGAGCTTCTCACCCTATCTCTAAGGGAGACACTAGCCACCCCCCCTGAGGAAGCCCATTTCAGCCGCTTGTACCTGCAGTCTAGTTCTTTCGGTCATGACCCAACCCTCATGACCATAGGTGAGAGTAGGAATGAAGATTGACCAGTAGGTCAATAGCTAAACTCACCTAAACTGCATATCTTTGGAAGTGGGGAAGAAGCCAGAGCACCTGGGCCCTTATGCACAAAGCATCTCAACGTCCTCTTAAAGACCTCCTAATTTAGCCTAAAATTTCCTGGCAAGGAATCTTAGCCTAAGAGTGAGCAAGGAGGTGTCTGAGAGCAAGTCTGAGCAACAAGGAGACTGAAACTCCTATCTTAGTGAGGAGGCGGGGTTGACCCCAGTGCTAGGTATGATGTGGTCCTGTAAGAGCTATGATTGGTTGTCATGGAAAGGGAAGGGAAAATTTAAAAAAATAAATGCACTCTGCGCTCCTACATATGAATGAACAGTAAAATCCATGATAATATAACTGCATTAAGAAATGCGTAATCATGAAAATAAATTAATGTCATGATGATAATACTCAGCAAAGTTACACTGGAGCGATCGTCGGATCGGTTGCTAAACCTGTAAATTCTTGTGCTGCAATGCATTATGGGAGTTCTGGGTTTTGGGGTATTAAATGTTGCTATTGTGGTTCATGTTAGTGTAGCGGGATGAAAGTCCCGGGTCCCAATTGAAAAGACATTCCCGCTAGCTTGGCTAACAGGGAGTTCCCCTTTGGTTGACCTGATAGAGGAACGGTCTTTTGGTGCGAGCCGCGTGGGTTCGATCCCCCACCGTCGTCCCGGCCACGAAGGTCCTGCTGCTTCAATCTGGCGTCATGAACAGGATGTGGATCACAGAGTATGCTAACATGCACCTGTGACTTCGGGACAAAGTCAAAAATGGTGGGGAGATGTGTAGCGGGATGAAAGTCCCGGGTCCCAATTGAAAAGACGTTCCCGCTAGCTTGGCTAACGGGGAGTTCCCCTTTGGCTGACCTGGTAGAGGAACGGTCTTTTGGTGCGAGCCGCCTGGGTTCGATCCCCCACCGTCGTCCCAGCCACGAAGGTGCTGCTGCTTTTGTTCGTGTTGTTGATTTATTGTGTTTTTGTAGTTCAGTTGGTTTCGTGAGTTAAGTGTCACCATGTTGTCACCATAAGTGAAAAGTGTACTGTGTTTGATACCGTCCCTTCCACCATGTGTTGTTTTATCTGAAAAATAAGAGTGCCGCCAAGTGGCAGAGTGCCAAAAAGACAAAATCTCTCACTTGTCTTTCATTATTTCACGCAGCTCACCACAAAATGAATTGTTACACAGCTTGAAGATGTTTGAACATATCTCATTCACGTGCCAATTATCACCATATTAATAGTGTGGTTGGGTGCGTGAGTTTATTAATAAGTTCAATGTAAGTACATAATATAATTGTAAATATGTTAAAATTGTATGCACGACACAAGAAAGTAAAAACTCATTTCCATTGTTGTCCATTTAAAAATCAAATGACAAAATAGAAGTAAGAGTAAAATAAAAGTATCAATAATAGGGACAATAATAATGATATATGTGTGTATATGATAACAACAACCTAAACAATTTACAAATACATTAAGACAGTAAATTAACATAAAATAAGTACATAGATCAAGCTGGTAGTGTGTTACTGATTCACTGTCATCCAACATATGGAAAATATCTCTGCTTCCTCTGTGTCTTTTCCACCAGCTTATCTGCTTAAGACACTCTAAGAATTCGAGAAATTCTAAAATTTTCTTAGAATAATGTCACTAGGAGCTATTTTTAGCCTTAGGCTGCTTCATGCATATAGGCCCTGGAGGTTATCCACTTAAACACCACACAGAAAAGCCCAAGACCTTCTTGCTGTGCTAATCATCGAGCTACTCAGTTCGCGTTTCACAAAATATATATTTTAGCATATAATTAAGCAGATTTAAAACGCATAAACGATTTCTATATATAAAAACTACAAAAGAGAAACTACAAAATGACAGCTGACGCCTGATACGTGACGTCATCAGAGTGCGTTGGTGTTTTCCGGAGGAGAAGAAGGCAAATGCCTTTTCGAAACGAGACTTAATTGTCTTTTTAACGACCTGATTTCACTTACACTGACATCAAAAGGTATTTTTACTTGAACGTGTATGTATTACGGGCATAACTGTTTTAATGAAAGTCCAGAAAAGTTACATAAAATTGGTTGAAACGGAGGAAAGTCTTGATTACCTAACCATCCATAGCTAGCTGTAGCTAGCTACAGAAAAATATATAATTTTGTAGAATTACTTACGCTTCTCATCCTCTTTATTTTGTATGATAGCGTTATTTTATGAAGTAATAACCATCAAATGTCTAATCTTGTTCTTTGAAATGATTGAGGAATAACAAATCTTTACTTGTACCATCCCAAGGTGTGTGTGTGTGTGTGTGTGTGTGTGTGTGTGTGTGTGTGTGTGTGTGTGTGTGTGTGTGTGTGTGTGTGTGTGTGTGTGTGTGTGTGTGTGTGTGTGTGTGTGTGTGTAATATACACATAAAATTTTACGTCGCTCTGTATTGAATAATCTGATGTTTGATCAGTAAAATAATAATTGAAATCACCTTGCGCTCTGAAATAATTGTCATGGCCAGTGTTTGTACTACTTTGACATTTTGCAGGTGAATTGTTAATCTCAGAATTAATCAAAAGATTATAATAATAATAATTGATTACAGCCTAGTCCACAGAATTTATATTCATTTTTTTTTTAATGGAGAGTACCAGTCCAAAGTTTGCAGACACCTTACCATTTGAATGGGAACGTGTGTCCAAATGTTTGACTGGTTGTGTACAATAAGCACAAAAAAAAAAAAAAAAATCATTACCGCTTTGATAAAAATAATTGCTGTGTATATGTGTGACTTGTATGTTTTTTTGGTTTGTGATGCCTAAAAATGTCTTTGTTGGCCTTGGCAAAACTACTTATTCTTCTGGGTGGTTTTCCTTTTCCCATCACTTGTCTGTCTCTAGTGAAGATCAGCTGTTGGTCGTGATGCCAAAGAAGTTTCAGGGTGAGAACTCTAAAGCTGCCACAGCCAGAGCCCGCAAGGCTGAGGCCAAGGCGGTGGCAGAAGCTCGCAAGAAACAGGAGGAAGAGGATGCTTTGTGGCAAGAGACAGACAAACATGTACTCAAAAAAGAGCAGAGGAAGGTGAGTTGTCAGTTTATTTTGAGATGTTATTTCTTTTATTTATTTTGTGTGTTTTTTTTGGGGGGGGGGGGGGTTATAGCATTCCTCAGCAGCCATTATTTCCACTGAATTTCATAAAAGAAAATATAATCTCCTTTGGAGAGTTCTGTGATGAAGCGTCCCTCAGCTCTGGGAGCATAATCTGGTGACACTGTTGTTGCATCCACCACACACGGAAGCACTTTGGTATCCTTGATGGCAAACAACCACTCCATCCCCACTTCTCAAAAGTAGCCATCTATCTTCTGCAGCCAGGTCAAACGTGGGCATCCCCTTGGCATTCTCCAGACACTGGGCTCCCGAACACCAAAACATGTGTGTGGTGTATCGTGTATGCATTGCCAAAATGTTTTGGTTGATATTCACTCACAGTACAAGTGTTTCTGTGAAGGCTGTAAGTAGTCCAGGTGGTTTCCATGGTAGAGAAGCTTGAATCTTCGACTGGACTTGACGTGAGGACATTTCGCAAAACGTCCTCGCGAAAACCAGTAACTACACAATACAAGTGTTGCTCCTCATCTCTCTAACCATACATTTGGCACACAGTCATTCAAGCAATACCCAATGATCATTTGATGAGACCCAGTACCAAAGACACTGAGTATCAAACATCTCTGTCCAGCGACTCCGTTAGCTGTTCCTAATGTCTTTTGATCTCAGGTACTCTGATTCCTTACTCAGCTTCTCAAGTGCTGCTATCAAGGTTTCCATTGATTCCACAAAGATCAGAACATTGTCGCAAGGTCAGTAAATTTGTCCTCTTCTTCAATTTGCCTAAGCCGCAGGTTTCCACAACTCTACCCAACACCCAGTCCATGCAAGGCTTTAATAGTGTAGGAGCCAGAAGACATCCTGCAGAACCAAAGTTTCTGCCCCCATTCTGTGCAGCACTCATGATACCTGGGTATGGGTTGACTATGATGCCATCAACTTCTTGAGATGCCCCAAATTCTCAGAATGTCTCAGAGAGCCGTTCACAAACGGAGCACTTTTGTAGACACCACAGTTATGTGGAAGTTTCCTTTTTTTTTTTTAATGAGCATGTAGCGATGAAGGGCACACTTTGTAATCTTTATTTGCACAAAAATGAATTTTTTTGCACCTTTGCAGGATGACAAGGAGAAGAGGAGGCTAGAATTCCTGGAGAGGAAAAAGGAAACCCAGCGTCTTCTAGATGAGGAAAGTGCAAAACTGAAAGGCAAGTCGACCAAGGAAACTGCAAAAAAAGTGACTCGTGCGCAGATTGAGGAGATTCTTAACAACGAGCAACAGCAGGACCCCCAGCTCAAAATAAAAGGTAAGCGTCAAGTTGCAGATGACCACCGAAGTGGTGCTAGCTCAAATAAGGGTGATGTGTAGCAGCATGAACTGTTGATAAGAACCACAGCAGTGAATGCTGCAGTGCTTTACGGAAAGTTGTCTTCCGCAGAAATGAGCCACATGGAAATTCCACTAGAAGAGAATGTGAACAGAATTATACCAGATGAAGGAACTGTGGAAGCCAGATCAATAGAAGATGCCATTGCTGTGCTCAGGTACTGATAGCTTGTACAAGAGAGATTTACTCTTTTTTTTTTTTGTGCATTTGTGTGATTGTGTTTTACAGTTTACGATGTTAATACATGTCAAGAAAGAAAAGAACAAAAAGACCAAAATATCAAATCTGCTATGTGATGAGAGGGAATTGGTATTTACCTTGATGGATGATGGGCAGTTTGTCAAACCCAGTCTCAGAACTTTAATGCATCATCAAATTATAAATAGCAAAACGGAATCTTACTAATGTACCTTGTTGTGGTTCTACACACTTCTACAATTACAATTTGATAAGTCAGGGTTAAGTCAAGGCTATTCATAAAGCACAATTAAAAGGATACCTGTTCACAAAAGTGCTGTATAGCAGCAACAAACTTATCAAAGTAGAAGTAGTAAGTCCGATATAGGCCCTGAGATTCCATGGTGTTGGCTTTTATCCCCACATTTTAGTATAGTGAGACTGTAGACAGGACACCAGTCTGACGTAGGTTACTTCCCCATCCAACTCCAGTACCCATTTACAGCTGGGGGGACTGGAACAATGCAGATGAAGTGTCTTGCCCTAGGACGTAGACAGGTCGCATGACCAGGAATCAAACCCACATCTACTCAATGGGAAGTCAACTCCTTTGTCCACTGAGTTATCTGCTCTACAACAAGCACATACCACAACAATCAAGAAAAATTATCCAGCAGCATCACATAGTGATCCTTGTACTATGTACCAAATAAATGGCATAAAACAGGAACAGTGATCAAATCTAGGCTTGGAGTTCCAGTGTACCTTCTGCCAAACTGCAGCTGAAATTTTGCAAGTTCTGTAAGAAAATTCTCTTCTATACCACTTCATCATGAAGCTGTATAACTAGTGTTGCAATGGACAAAAGTTGCACTGTGTACATTTTCTCCAGCCACAACCACAATAGCCTATAATTCATTCAGAGTGGACTAGGTGGCTTCCCTCACTCATCTTCCTCCAGCGTGGTCAGTCAGTTTTTGAGAACTGTCTATTTGACACAGATTTACCGTACAGTAATGGTGGATGTAAAAGACGTGTTCATGTATCCATCCCATGACTTGTCGTGATGATTTAATACTTATTGCCTTCATCTTCGTCTTCCAGCACGGGACCTGAGGAGATGGAGCGCCACCCAGAGCGGAGGATGAAGGCTGCGTTTATTGCCTACGAAGAGGCCAACATGCCACGGCTAAAACAGGAGAACCCCAACATGAGGCTGTCGCAGCTCAAGCAGCTTTTGAAGAAGGAGTGGATGAAAGCGCCGGAGAATCCCCTGAACCAGCGCTTTGCCAGCTACAACTCAAAGTGAACGCACTCTTTCCTCGCATATAACTCCATTTGGAGACTCTGCCTATGCACATTGGAGACGTACATTTGAAAATTAAATGATTTCATTCCAAATTTGTGTAGCTGATGAAAGCTTCACTGGCTGCCCAGAAAGGCAGAGGCCCAGCACTGTCGTTCCTTTCAACTGTTGCAAAAAGATAATTTTCCTCAGTCATGGTCACAACTGGTAGTCATGAGACATTTTCAGTAGCTGTTAAATTAAATTTGAATTAATTTTATTTTCACTTTAGTTCTTCTGGAGAAGTGAGAAACCTGAGGGATTAACTTATTAAAAGGTCAGAACTCTTTCATCCACATTTCGTGTTGCTTTGAAATGAAAGGCGTGTGTTCTTCCTGCTGTGCCAAACAAAGGAAGCTGAAGTCGTATGTAGAATGTGTTCCGAGTGTTTTGCCCCCAATAGTCAAGGTGGTATCAGTAAATGATGAAGCTCCTTAAATATTTGGTTTCTTTTACTTGCACATGCCCTCTGAGAGATCATGTGGTTCCCACTCATTATTCAAGGTACTCTTTTCACTAATGTTCACTTTATCAAAGGAATTATATTTCAATACAAGTTCCAGATAACTTGTCTTAACATCCCCAGCCTCAAATTTTGGTTTTACTGCACCAGATGCTTTAGCTGACAAAACCAGTGTAACAGTATATCTTCCCTCCCTGGATATCGTTTCCCCACTCCTGAAAGGCAACATTCCTACAGGGCAGCACTAATTAAAGTTTACTCAATCCTTGACAAGGCCCAATCAGGATAGAGCAACCTCACTAAATTATTATAAGCGGTGACAAATTCAGCCCAACATAACCTTGGCAGTATTAAAAAATTATGCAGCAATCTAGATCAGGATATCTTACCCTCACCCCAACCTTACGTGGGAAGGTCAGATAACACATGACAACGGAAGAAATTATAGATGTCAATTGAGAGAATGTACACAAATGAGGGGTCAGCCACTTCAGAATGGAGGATCTTGCTTCTATAGCCAACCTTTGGGAGAATAGGTTTTCTATCAAATACAATCACTGAGACATCTACATTATAATAACCAAATGGCCACTGTGTGTGTATGTGTATGTCTTCAATTATGGCCAAACTGGAGAGAACTGACATTTGCTGTTTGATATGCTTAGGTATTTTGGGTCAAGGATGAATGCTGTGAAAACAAAGTTGATAGGACAAATATTTATTGAGAAATTACAGATTATCACTAACCAGTAAACAATAGACTTGTGCTGCTTTGCACCATGGGAGTTGGGGGTTTTGGGATTTTAAATTGTGTTGTTGTTAATTGGTTGTTATTGTGAGTCATGTTAGTTTAACAGTTTTTAGTGTTATTGATTTATTGTGTAGTTCAGTTGGTTTAGTAAATTTAGTTAAGTGTTATGTTGCTGTTACCATGAGGGACTAAAGTGACATGCTCCAGGTACCATAAAGCAAAAGAACAGCCTTTTTATTGTCATTGTACATATATACATATATACATGCATACAGCAAAGTTTGTCCTCTGCATTTAACGCATCCTAATTACAGTTAGACATAATCCAACCACTAGGTGCAGTGAACAGCCACAGTCCGGCGCCCAGGGATCAATCCAGATGTAGAGACGCTGCTTTGGTCAAGGGCAGAGAAAGGAGCAGACCTCAAATAAGCATGTTTTTGATTGTGGGAGGAAACCAGAGTGCCCAGTGGAAACCCATGCAGACACGGTGGAGAACATGCAAACTCCACACAGAAAAGGTGGGAAGCGAGCATGGACCTTCTTGCTGTGAGGCACCAGTGCTAACCACTAAGTCACTGTGCTGCCGTAAGTGTAGTGCTTTTAATGTCTTCCACCACAGTCTCTGTTTGTCAAATTTAAAGCACCTGCTTACAGCAGAATGCAGAAAAGACAAAAAGCTCTGCATGCGTGTGTGCAATTTTGGTCACGCACTAACTGGGGAAAGCTTTACATTTGCACCAAAACTGAATATTGATAGGACTAATATTTTTAGAGAAGCTACCTATAATAGCCAACACTGAACAATGGGCATTGATATTTACATTCTGGACTCGCACACCAATCCAGCAGGGGATAGCATCTATATATTAAAAGCGTGAGTGTGTGTGTGTGCACATGATTTTATTAGCAAGTTCAGTGTAAGTATGTAGTAGTAAATGTGTTTAAAATACCTGGATGACACAAGAAAGTGAAAACACATTTCCATTGTGGCTCAAAATCAAATGACAAAATAGAAGTAATAATAAAATATAATAAGGGTGTATATGATAACAAGAACTTAAACAATTTATAAATACATTAAGACAGGAGATTAACGTAAAACAAATTATGTAATTAATAGGAAATGAAAGGGTTGAGTTCTTCTAAAAACTGTTGAGATCAAAAGTTCTAAAAACATCCTGGAATCACACACCATTCCAACTCATTATAGAAGCTTTGCACAATTTATTGCCACTCTTGGAAAAAATGTCAGTTACCTATTTTATAAACACTACCCAATGTAGAGCCTGTGGATCCTCACAGGCAACGCGCTAGTATAATATTATTAATGTTGTTTCCCTCTTTGTCAGCCATGTATAAATCTGGGTAGGGTGAAATGGGTGATACTACTACAGCAAACGTGCTTTGCAGGGGTTGTGGGGCGATATCCAGGTCACGATATCTTACTCCCTACCCAATCATAAGTGGGTAGGTCAAATAATACATTACCAGGGAAGAAATTATAGTTGTGAATTGAGAGAATTTACACAAAAATGGGGTCAGTCACTTCAGGGTTTGCTTCTATAGCCAACCTTTGTGCATCCACAAGTAGATATGTGTTCAAGATGGGAATAGGCTTTTTATCAAGTGGCCTACAATCAGTCCAAGGCAATACCACATTGAGACGTATAGTATCAATGTTGTTTTCTACTCTGTCAGTCATGTATAAATCTGGATAGGATGAAATGGGTGATAATACTGCAGAAAACTTGCTTTGCAGATGATGGGGTGGGAAGATACCCTGGGGGTTAACTGGGATACTGGCTCCTCCTACCGTGTTTCTGGGCTTTACTGTGAATTCAAAGTACCGTAGGTGGCCTCTGAGACCACAGCCCTCGTGCTTTGACCTGGAGAGTCAGTTGTGAAGTTGCTGTGTTGCTCTGGAGCTCATTGTGTGCATTTTGCACACTTACAGTTTCTTTTCATATCAGTAATTATGATTTTTCTATGAAATAAGTCATATAAGGAGCAGAACTGGGTGGTTACGCTGCTGTCTTGGAGAAATTCTACAGATCGTCTCCCTGTTGTTGAGATTAACATCAATAAATGTAAACAGACTGACCCACGAAGAGAAATGCCTCCAGATTGTTTTTCCACATGACTATTATTTTGTGTTTTGTAGTTGAATATTTGCAGCCTTTGTTTGTATGACCAGCGAGCGTTGGTCTTAAAGGTTTTTTTTTTTTTTTGCTGCACAGCAGCATTCATTTACAGAGCTGCTGAACCAGCACGCTGCAGTCTGTGGTTGTCTGATGCCAGGAAGAGACAAGGTAAACAAGGAACAGACAGTTTTGACAAATATATATCCAAATCAGTTGTATTTATTCCTGGCACATGTTAAACTGCACATCAGCTGTAATTGTAGAGACAGGTTATTTGTTCTACACAATAATGAACCTGTGCAATAAGGTCTGCTTGCAGCAGTTTTGTAATGGTCAGTTAAGGTGATACCACTTAGGTAGGATAGTGCTGAATTAAACTACAGCATCACGGCCGTAGAGCGCAAACCTCCGTCATCACAGTTTGGTGATATAGGTAAATGAGAGTGGTTGAGGCACTTTTGATTGAGATATAATGCAAAATGTACACCAAATGGGCTTTTCAGTATTATACTAGTGTGTTGTCCATGGGGATCCACAGGCTCTAGATTGGGTAGTGTTTATAAAATAGGTAGCTGACATTTTTCAAGGCAATAAATTAAAGCTTGAACAATGAGTTGGAATGACGTGTGAGCCCAGAATGTTTTTAGAACCTTAGACCTCAACAATTTTTAGAGGAAGAGCTAAACCCTTTTATTTCATCTTAATTATGTAATTTTTTAATTATAAATTACTGTCTTAATGTATTTAGAATTTGTTTAGGTTCTTGTTATCAGATACACACTATTATTATCTTTAGCATTATTATTATCAGTATTATTATATTTGGTTATTACTTCTGTTTTGTCATTTGATTTTTAAATGGACCACAATGGAAATAAGTGTTTTCACTTTCTTGTCATCCATGTTTTTTTTAACGTATTCACAATTATATTATGTACTTACATTGAACTTACTAAATAAAATCACACACACATTCATGCTTTTGATATAGAGATGCTTTTTATCACCCCCTGCTGGAATGACATGTTAGTCCAGAATGTAATTAGCAACGTTAGGTAATATCCATACACAGTACACAAAGAAACGGGCGAAACCATAACCTCTGCCCAACCTTGTTGGCAGAGGTAAAAATACCGTAAATAAGATAGAACATACACCTCTCTGAATGGAGAAGTGCACTTTAAATGAATACAATGTTACAAGAAGCATTTGCACAAAAAATAGGAGAAAAAACTTGTTTATACTAAATAATCATCCATCCATTTTCTATACCTGGTTACTTAAGGGTTACATGAGCCTGTAGCCTATCCCAGCAGTCACAGAGCATGAGGCGGGGTACACCCTGGACAGGACATTAGTCTGTTACAGGGCCACATATAGACAAACAAACACATTCGCACCCGCATGCGCACCTACGGACAATTTAAAGTTTCCAATTCACCTAACTTGCATGTCTTTGTATGTGGGAGGAAGCTGGAGAGAACTCACACAAACATGGAGAGAACATGCAAACTCCACACAGAAAGGCAACAGGTGGGAATCAATTCCATAACCTTCTTGCTGTGATGCAACGGTGCTAACCACTAATCCACCGTGCTGCCTACTTAATCAATCAATCTATAGTATAATAGCCTCTGTATGCTTGCATGTGTATGGTTTCGATCATGGAGAAACTGGGGAGTGCTCACATTTGCCGTTTGGTTTGCTTATGTATTTTGGGTCAAGTTTGAACGCTGAGAAAACAGAAAGTTGATAGGACTAATATTTTTGGAGAAATTAGCAATATTATCTAACAACAGTGAACAATAGACATTGCACTGCAATGCGCCATGGGAGTTCAGGATTTTAAATGTTGTTATTGTGGTTCATGTTAGTTTATCAGTGTTGTTAGTGTTATTGATTTATTGTGTTTTTGTAATTCATTTGGTTTAGTCAGTTTAGTTAAGTGTCATGTTGCCATTACCATGACTGAGAACTGTACTGCATTTGATGTCTTTCGCTATGTCTCTGGTTGTGGGTGTGTAAAACTGAATGCATCTGCTTGCGGCAGAATGCAGAAATGACAAAAAGCTCTGCATCTGTGCATGCAACTTTGATCACTAAGAAACTGGAGAGAGCTGACATTTGCTGTTTGGTATGCTTACGTATGTTGGGTCAAGAATGAACGCCGCCAAAATGGGATGCTGAGAGGACTAATATTTTTGGAGAAACTACGGATATTCACGAATAACACTGAACAATGGACGTTGATAATTTCATTCTAGACTCACCTGCCATTCCAGCAGGGGCGGTAAATCATCTATATATTAAAAGTGTGCCTGTGTGATTTTATTTAGTAAGTTAAATGTAAGGACATAATATAATTGTAAATACATCAAAAATATATGGATGATACAAGACAGTGAAAACACTTATTTCCATTGTGGTCCATTTAAAAATCAAATGACAAAATAGAAGTAATTAACAAAATAATACTGATGATGATGACAGTGTGTATATGACAACAAGAACCTAAAAAATTTATAAATACATTAAGATAGTCAATTAACATAAAAAAATATGTAATTAACAGGAAATAAAAGGGTTGATTTCTTCTTCTAAAAACTGTTGAGGCCTAAAGTTCTAAAAACATTCTGGACTTGGATGCCATTCCAACTCATTATCGAAACTTTGCAGAATTTATTACCACCCTTGATAAATGTCAGCTACGTATTTTATAAACACTACCCAATCTACAGCCCATTCGTCCCCAATGGCAAAGCACTAGTTAATACATACAATCTCTGTAACACATTTGAAAATTAAGGTTACTGTTCTTCTTTTATATATTGAATTATTTAACTGATTCCCATAGATTATCAGTAAGGCTCCGGTATTGCATCAGTTTGCTGTAAACATGATAGCTTAGGTCTGTTATGTGAGGCTGTTTGCATCTATGCAAGCAGGGGTTTTTTTTTTAAGTGCAAAAAGTTTAAGTATACTTACTGTGCCTAAAGTTTCAAAAGTTGCCAGATTAGTAAATATCTAATATTTCCAAATGATTAGGTACATAAAATGTTTGACTGCATTTATCCTTTAAAAATACTTTTTTTTTTTTAAGTAAAAAAATTTACACTTTTGTCCACCGAAGGCCTGTAGGAAGATTATGTCATGGCAATTTCCATCTGTCTGTCCTGAAAAGGGTATAAAAGGGAATTTCATGAAACTTAGTACAAGTCCTTGTTATAGGTCCTTGTTGCAGAGACAGTCAAGGTAAATAGTGACAGCTGAAGTATTCCTGTTGACCTATTGTGCAAGTGGCATAGTAGTGTAAGTACAGTGAGGTAATAGCAGCGGAAGTGTTTCCTGTTTTTAACAAAGTGTCAAAGTGGCATAAGAGTACAAGACAGTCATTGTGTGGGTCAGGGGATTTAAAAGTCCAGGATGTTATAGAACTGGGGGCAGAGAGGGGAGCGAGTTTAGCCTCCTAACAGCCTGGTGGATAAAGCTGTTGACGAGTCTGGTGGTGTGGGAGTGCAGGGCACAGTACCTCTTCTCAGAGGGCAGGAGGTTGAACAAATTGTGAGTGGGGTGGCTTGCATCACTGACAATTGTGGTCGCCCTGCGGGTGAGGCGGGTGGTGTATATGTCTTTCACGGCGGGGGAGTGGGGCACCAATGATCCTTCCAGCTGTGTTCACTATGCGCTCTTGTAGTCAGTGCAGCTCCTGCTCCACACAGTGACACAGCTGGTGAGGATGCTCTCAATGGTGCCTCTGTAGAATGTGCTCATGATGGGTGGTGGAGCACTTGCTCGCTTGAGTTTTTGTAGGAAATAGAGGTGCTGCTAGGCTTTCTTCATCAGTGATGCAGTGTTGGTGGTCCAGGAGAAGTCTTCACTGATGTGCACTCCCAGGAATTTGGTGCTGCTCACTCTCTCCACCACAGCCCCATCGATGGTCAGTGGCAGGTGTTGGGTGTGACCTCTCCGGAAGTCAGCAACAATCTCCTTGGTCTTGCTGACGTTCAGCAGAAGGTTTTGTTTGTGCACCACATGGTCAGAAGGTTGACCTCCTTCCTATACTGAGTCTCGTCACCCTTGGTGGTGAGACCCACCAGCGTTGTGTCATCAGCAAACTTCACAATGTGATTGTTCCTGTAGGTTGGCGTGCAGTCATGTGTCAGCAGGGTGAAAAGCAGGGGGCTGAGCACGCAGCCTTGGGGGACCCCTGTGCTCAGTGTGATGCTGCTTGAGATCTTGTTGCCAACAGGTACTACTTGAGGCTTCTGACTAAGGAAGTCCAGAAGCCAGTTGCAGAGAGAGGTGCTGAGTCCTAGTTTGTCAAGTTTGCAGATGAGTTGTTGCAGTATTATGGTGTTGAATGCAGAACTGAAGTCTATGAACAGCATTCCCACATATGAGTCTTTTTTTGTCCATATGGGTGAGGGCTGGGTGGAGGGCAGAGCAGATTTTAGGTGGAATTTTGTGACACTTGGTACAAGTCCTTCTTATGGGTCAGTAATACGCATATTTTCATATCGTTTGAATTAAGGCGCATCATAGAAAATTCCTTTTCCTTTATTTTTTTAGTGCAGAGTCTGAACCAACAGGTTAACTTTAAAAAGTGATATATTTATTCAATCCTGTGATTCATTAGCAAGAAAAGTTTCTTTTGATTTATGAAAAATTCTTCACTAAATTAGCTGATTTTACAGTTTTTGCTGGAAGCGCAAATAGCTGATGTATGTTGACAAAACATAAGTTATCAGAATGTACCAAGCTCATATACCAACACAGCATTTGCCAGCAAGGATGCTGTGCTCTCAGAGCACTCTTGTTGTCACTGGTCTCTTGCAATTTTGAAAATTGTAGTACACTTGTATTTCATCAAGATTTACCATCATTTCATTTTTGAGTGATTGAAGTTATTTTTGTTTGATCATCTGCAACTCTATGCTGTCATGTATCAGGCAGTATAGAGGGTTGCTTGTGTTGTTAATTGCAATGAGGTTTGTAGCGAGATAATTGATTTTCTTGAATGGAATAGTGGAGAGAGAAATTAGATGTTCTGTTTGCTTACTGAAGAACTCTAATCAAAAATTGTTAACAGTTCTGTAGATATGACCAATAATTTCAATATTTTTAATGATATTAAGGGTATTAATAAGCATGTATGCATGTAAGGATATTAATGAGAGTGTGAATGTGAGATGTGGTGATGGTCTAGAGGTTAAACTGGTGGGTTTGAGACCAGAGAGTCCTCTGTTTAAATATCTGTCACACCGGTGTCACCAACAGAACAGTCCCCCCTAAAAATCGGTCCGCCCTACCTACACTGCATATGCATCATTAGCCGTGATTACTGAGTATCACTTCGTTTCTGCTTAAAACTGCACTCCAGTCATCATCTATCTCAGCATCAGATATCTGAAGCTTTTGTACAACAATCATTTCCACATAAATTCAGCATTATTTCATCATAAAAGATGGAGGAAGCGATCAGAGCGGTGCGGCTAAACGAGCTGCTAGCTGATGCGTTCGCTGCGCATCGGTCATTTCAAAGTGTCACCAAGTATCGCCTCGTTTCTGCTTCAAACGGCCTCGTTTCTGCTTAAAACTGACTTTACAATGGTTTAAGAGGTTTTACCTTGTCATGTGATGGTTAATAATCCCATTAATCCATTTGATTACTTTACGTGAAGCGACTCTGTCTCAGAGCTCTGAAATGGCGCATGCGCAGTGGAGGCAGGGTGGACCAATTTTTAGGGGCAGACCGTTCAGTCTGCGACACCAGAAAGTCTCAATGGGCCCTCAGGTGAGACCCTAATCCCCAAGCTGCTCCCGGTGAGCACATTGCCTGGCTGCACCCTGACATTGGTGTGTGTGTGTGTGTGTGTGTGTGTGTGGCATCACTTTGAACACCTGCTTTAGATGGAAAAGCGAGATAGAAATGCAGTCCATTTATGCCCCGTTTGCACTGGACTGAGACCTATATAAGACCTACAAGATCATGATATTTTGTCAACTCTCCCAAGTCTTGGCTGGTCTCCGTTGTGATCTGTTATTTGCATTTACACAAAGCTTGCATTGCGACCGAATTGTGCAAGTGAAAAACATGTTAATATCTATGACCATTAATGCAACCCCATGCAGAGACAATTGAGAGTATATCATGACTCATAGGATGAAGTTGAGAGTGATTTTTTATAATAATAATAATTAACAATAATAATTTTATTTACAAAGCACTTTCAAAGTGCTATACAGGCAGTAAAAACAAACATGGTAAGATACAAATCAAACATTACTTGAAATGAATCAAAATAACTGAAGAAACATAAAGAGTAAACAAGTGGGTCTTTAGCTTTGCTTTAAAACATCCACATAGCCTGCCAGTCTAATGTCCACAGGAAGATCGTTCCACAGCTTCAGTGCCCGGAAGGAAAAAGCTCGCTCACCAACAGTCTTTTTCTTGACCTTCGGAACAATCAAAAGGCCAGTTTCCTGAGAACGGAGGTTACAGGGAGGTGTATAAGTGTTACAAGATCCTTTAGATAAGAAGGTGCAAGCCCATTTACAATTTTATAAGTTAATAAAAGCACCTTTAAATCAGCATGAAACTGACAAGGAAGCCAATGGAGAGAGGCTAGCACCAGGGTAATTTGCTCATATTTCCCTGCTCCTGTCAGGATACGAGCAGCAGCATTTTGAACCATCTGCAAGGCATAAAAACTTTTCTGCGGGAGTCTTGACAGAAACACATTGCAGTAGTCCAGGCGAGATGGTATGAATGAGGACTTCTGCATCCCTGTCAGACAGGATTGATCTAATTTTAGCATCCTAAGATGAAAGGAGGACGCCTTTGACAGCTCCTTGATGTGTTTGTCAAACACAAGAGTCTGGTCAAATATAACCCCAAGATGTTTTATTTTTTCACTGCAATGAACCACACAATCATCCAGAGAAAGAGTAACATTTTCAAATATATGATGTCATTTCTGTGGTGCAATGATCATCATTTCAGTCTCTGCAGAGTTAAGCAACAAAAGAAATTCTTTGAAACCAGCTCCTGACAGCTGAAAGACAGAGCTCAAGTTTGAACAAGTTAGGCTCATTTTCACGGTATAGGTCAATCAAAACTAGCACAAACAGACTCGGGGACAGCTTTCTCCCCAGAGCGATCACTGCACTGAACAATAACAAATCACTCTAATCCGCACCTTCAAGTTTCTTGTGCAATATCTGTAAACCATGTGCAATATTCCCGTACAATATGATCTCACAGTTGTATATAATTCTTGTTTTACATTACTTAGTCCACATTTCATTTTATTTTACCTTATGTTTATATTAGTTGTACATATACTCTGAATAATTTAGTGTTAAATTTCACTATCTTTTATTTGGCTAAAAATTACTCAGCACCTTTTTGGAGTTGCACTCAAATCTCATTGTAATGCAGATTACAATGACAATAAAGGCAATTCTGATTCTGATTCTAATATTTGTTTTAGCAAGTTTTCAGGGTCTCATGGATGCAGTCTCTTATTAACGTGATGAAAAGCATAAAAAATTACATTTTAGTAGTACAGTGGAACCTTGATTTACGAGTTTAATTTGTTCCGTGACCAAGCTCGTAAGCCAATCTGCTCATATTTCAAACGAATTTCCCCCATTGAAAATAACTAAAATAATTTTAATCCATTCCAGCCTTGTAAAACATCCCCAGATCACTCTAAATGATGAAAAGATATTTTTTTTATTAACAAACAGACATGTATATTTTACTTGTACATAATATAAAAAGGTAAAGAAAAAGTTTTATTAGGTGTTCTTACCTTAGAAACAGACGAATGCGGTGAACGGAGGTGGAGGCGGAGAAGGGAGGGACGGAGGTTTGCCCACACTGTAAATACAAACTAAACTTCAACTGTAGATCCTTAAAAGGATCATACAGACCTAACTTTAATTGTAAACTTGCAGGTCTTTGGACCCGGAAAAAGATTTATCACATGATGCGTAACATTAGAGCTTAACAACTGGATTGCTCTAAATTAGATGAGAATAGAATGATGCCTTTGCAGCTGACATAGCAGACTGATATACAGTCAGACTATTCTTCTAAGTTTGATAAAATACATTCAATCTGGACTGACACCACTGACACTCAGCCTTCCTGCATTGTTTAGTTAAGAGTTAAAGCATTTTCAACCACCCAGGTAGTAGGACTCTTTCTAGCGACTTCTTGACCTTTGCTGGTGCCACTGAATCCAGCAAGCCAAGAAGGACGATATTAAAACTGCTCAATCAAGTGATCCACTATGACATCATTACTAAAAACTGAGTCAGCCAAGTCAGGCAATCTTGAATTAAAATCCTGTATGGCAGTTGGGCTGATATATCGAGTTAACCTTGATGTCACCGTTCTTCTACCCAAAGCCCAATGAGTATGAGATGAAGACATCAAACAATATTAATGAATGGTCTAACATTGGTAAAACACAGAGTTCTTTAACTAAAACAGACAGCTAATGCATTAAACAAGATCTAAAGTATGTCCATGACAGTGTGTTGGTCCAGACACCAATTGTGTCAAGTTAAAGGAATCAGTTAAGTTTTAAAAAGTCTTTGACCAGTGGCTTATCATCACAGCATAAGTGAATGTTAAAATCTCATCATATTGAGCAATAAAACTAATTAAAAAGTTGGCAAACTCTGAGACAGAGTTTATCGAGAGCCATATGCTGTTAACTGGTCGCACAACTTGTGGGAGTGTTTTAAACAGTTCAACACACTTTGTTGTGTGTTGGGGGGTTTGGCTGGACATTTTGGTGGTGTTTTCTTTTCTTTGCTCTCCAGGTGGTATGCAAACTGGTTCTTGTCTGTGGAGAAGGTGCTGGCAGAAGAGTCCTTCACCCTCATCAGCATGATTTGCAGCACCTGTGGATGATGCTCACGTGCAGACTTGAGGACTTTCAGCTGAAGCAGATAATGAGATGGCGTTCTGCATTTAAGCCATGAGTAATTCGAGCAGAATTACCGGGAACTCGACCTTGTGATGTTTGTTTGTGAGACGCTGAGGACCACGCCTGGGTTTGACACATCGTGCCTGTGAAGGAGGACGGGTGAGGGACACATGCTGTCAGCACACATCAGAGGTGATTGATTGTCTGAATAAGTGTTAGCAGTAATTTGGTATTTTGTTACGCAGTATATTTGAACATTGATGAGAATTGTGCAGCTCGCTTCTCACTGCCGTGGCGTACGGACTGATGATCCTCCACCTGGGTCCAGAAGCGCCGAGCTGTGATCCATTTGGGCGCTGGAGAGCGTGCCGTCCTTCACCTCGCCAGACAAATGCACATTTATGTTGTACACCAATTATTGCACAGGAGAAAAATAAAATTGTTTTGTTTTTGGAACCGCTTTCTGGTTATTTAGCGCTGGGTTCAGTCAGACGCAGGTCTGCTCCTCAACCCGCGTCTGCACATAACAGTAGTTCCCGGCCATTCCAAAATGGACCCAGCGGCAGAAGCGGTTCCTTTTGCTGAAAAAGTTCAAGAATACTTGGAGAAGATATGGGAGCAATTACGGCCTCTCGCAAATCAAATTAAACAAACATCATCAGTGGAGCGGTTCCTCCTGTAGGCATACTGGTGAGGATCTACAGTGACATCAATGGAGTCTTTGAGCCATGACCAACCTCTTGAAGCACTTCATAACTACCGGAGTTAAAGCTATAGGTCGGTAGTCATTCAGGCTTCTCACTGTAGAACATTTGGGGACGGGGACAATTGTGGCAGTCTTTAAGCAGGTGGGGACAGCTGCCAAAGTCAGTGATGTGTTAAAAATGTCTGTCAGCAACTCAGACAGCTGGTATGCACAGTCCCTCAATACCCGCCCCGGAATATTGTCAGGACCTGCAGCTTTCCGGGGGTTAATCCTCTGAAGGGTCTTCCTTACATCTGCTGTGGTCACACTGAGGGGCATCTCATCAGGAAGTGGTGTGAGTCTGGTACTGGGGGGCATGTCCAAGTCCTCAAAGTGGGCAAAGAACCTGTTAAGTGTGTCTGGCAAAGAGGGGTCCATTGGGCACTGTGCATCCCTAATATTATAATCCATGATGCACTTTATCCCCTGCCACATGCGCAGGGGGTCATTGGTAACAAAATGACTATGGATTTTCTGAGCGTATGTGGCCTTAGCCCTCATAATGCTGGCCTTCAGCTCTTTCCTTGCCACTGTGAGTGCTGATGCCTCACCTGCCCTAAACACAGCATCCCTAGCTTTCAGCAGAGCTCTCACCTCAGCATTCAGCCAGGGTTTCTGGTTTGGGTAACAGGTTACCGTCCTGGTGGAAGTGACGTCATCAATGCACTTGGAGATGAAGCTGAGAACAGAGGAGGTATATTCCTCCAGGTCCACCTCTCCCTCACACGTAGCTGCCTCCCTGAAAACCTGCCAGTCTGTACATTGAAAGCAGTCCTGGAGCATAGAAGCTGCGTCTTTGGGCCACACGGTGACTGTCCTCTTTATTGGCCTGTACCGCCTCAGCAGCGGGCGATACACTGGTGCCAGCAGGATGGAGATGTGGTCGGAGGAGCCAAGATGGGCGTGGGGGAGAGCTCTATACGCTCCATCAATGTTGGTGTACACACAGTCAAGAGTGTTGTCTCCCTGTGTGGGAAAGGTGACATGCTGATAAAAACTAGGCAGCGTGTCCGTCAGTTTCACGTGATTAAAGTCCCCTGCAACCACGTAAAACGCCTCCAAGTGCTTTGTTTGCAACGAGCTAATAATGTCATGTAGCTCCTTCAACGCATCGCTAGCATTAGAATCCGGCGGGATATAAACAATAGTGACGAACACCACACTGAACTCACAAGGAAGATAATAAGGTCTGCACCACACCCTCATGATTTCTATAGCCTCAGAGCAATAGCTTTTAACCAGTCCACAGTTTGTACACCAACCTTCATTGACGTACACACACAGTCCTCCTCCCCGTCCTTTCCCCGACCGGTAATCGCGGTCCGCTCGGAAAAGCTGCAGTCCATCAATCTGGAAGGCTGAGTCCAGCATGTTATTATTAATCCAGGTCTCAGTAAAACAAAGAACAGCACAGTTCCTCACTTCTGTAGAAGTACTCAGCCTCAGATGTAACAAATCTAGTTTGCCATCCAGCGAGCGGACATTGGCCAAAAAGAGAGTTGGAATCCGTGGCCTGTTCGCCTTTAACCGGGCTAGTGCACCCCCGCGCTTTCCTCTTTTGTTTTCGGGTACACCGCTTCCTCTTGCGGGCTGCTCCCTGCACTCTGCTGCCCCACTCTGTTGTCCTCAGGAGCCGCTGTCTCCCGAGTGCAGATTTCAATTCCAGAGATATTGTGCAGACCGAATTGTTTCTAATGGCCATCAATTCGCTTAAGCTGTAGTTCACACACATATTCAACTCAAAACTACAATAACAGCTGTTAAGTATAAAAATACCAAGGCTTAACAGGGAGCTCAAGAAGCCGCTGCACTGATGCGCGATTAATGGCGGTGCTACACTTGTTTGAGACTGAGGGGGAGTGATGGCAACCAAGAGGGATCATTTTTCCAACCATGGAGACTCCATTGTGGCTTGCAACCTCAGTGGGAGTCGGTGAAGGTGACGGCGAGCAGAGGCCATTGTTCGATTGCAACTCGGTCATGGACTCTGTGTAAATGGGGTGTTAAGCAGTAAAAACAGTATTTAATGTCAGTTCTTGGTTGATAAATTACTCTTGTTGAAATGAACATGGACAATTTCACACTCTTTGGTGGCTTTTCAACATGTATTTCTATCTGAACTGTTCCTACAGTACGAGGTCTATTAGAAAAGTATCCGACCTTATTATTTTTTTCAAAAACCATATGGATTTGAATCACGTGTGATTACATCAGACATGCTTGAACCCTTGTGGGCATGCGAGAGTTTTTTCACGCCTGTCGGTTACGTCATTCGCCTGTGGGCAGTCTTTGAGTGAGGAGTCGCCCACCCGCTCGTCGATTTTTTTCATTGTTTAGGAATGGCTCAGAGACTGTTGCTTTGTTTGATCAAAATTTTTTCAAAACTGTAAGGCACAACTGAGTGGACACCATTCAATAAATTCAGCTGGTTTTCGGTAAAAATTTTAACGGCTGATGAGAGATTTTGGTCTGTAACTGTCGCTTTAAGGACGGTCCACGGCGCCTGACGGCGATCTGCGCTTCGAGGCGGCAGCGTCTCGCCGTTTCAAGTTGAAAACTTCCACATTTCAGTCTCTGTTGACCCAGTAAGTCATCAGAGAACAGAGAACTTTCAGAAGAAGTCGGCATGAGGAGTTTATTCGGACATTCCATTGTTAACGGTCATTTTGTAATGAAAGAACGTGCGGGCAGAGTCGCATGTGGGGCTGGACCCGACCGCGGGGGGTCGCGGCAGGAAAAACACCTCCGTTGGAAATCTTAACGGGCAAGTTGGAACATGCCCAAGCTGTTAAACAATTTCTCAGTTACTCACTTGTTGAAAGCCATTAAAAGCCGCCTGAATTCTACAAATGGTTTTCAACACGGAGGTGTTTTTCCTGTCGCGGCGCACACAGATTTGCCGAGTCGTCACGGAAACGACTCGGCGAATTTGCGCGCACGTCTTTCATTAAAAAAATGTCCTTAAACAGTGGAATGTCCGCATAAATTCCTCATGCCGGCCTCTTCTGAATCTTCTCTGTTCTCTCACGATGTCCTGGGTGAATTAAGCCTTAAATTAGGATGAT
Source organism: Thalassophryne amazonica (assembly GCF_902500255.1). Classification (NCBI taxonomy): domain Eukaryota; kingdom Metazoa; phylum Chordata; class Actinopteri; order Batrachoidiformes; family Batrachoididae; genus Thalassophryne; species Thalassophryne amazonica. The sequence goes on along the minus strand of NC_047112.1, from coordinate 57,552,991 downwards.
TTCAGCTCAAAACAGGCCGACGACAGCGCCTGGAAGCGCTGCAGGACGTCCCGCTCCGTGGGAAGTCCTTACACCGACAGAAACACCCCATAATCTCTCATCAGCCGTTAAACTTTTCACAGAAAACCAGCTTAATTTCTCGAATAGTGTCCACTCGGATATTCCTCACAGGTCCAGAAAATTTTGATAAAGCAACGCGCGCCCTCTCGAGCAAGCGTGTGAAACAAAGGAATTCAGCCGAGAGGGCGGGACCACATCTCACTCAAGGCCTGCCCACAGGGAAATGACGTCACCGACACGCGTGAAAAAACTCACGCATGCGCACGAGGGTTCAAGCATGATTGGTGTAATCGCATGTCATTCAAATCCATATAGTTAAAAAAATAAAATAAAAGGGTCGGTTTATTATCTAATAGACCTCGTATATAGTCACATTTGTTTAATCACTTGACAAGGCCTCACTCTAATTTGATGCATTCAGGACCAGACGTAAAAAATGGCCTCGTCTGGATCATGTGGCGGTGCTGATAAGAGTCTCTGTTGAGGTCTTTGAACCCGCAGAGCCACAATGGCACATTCAGACAGCTGCACCCTGCATTGAAAGTGATAAATCAATCTTGTCTCATTTTATACTTTCTTTTATTCTTTGAGCGGTGTGACGTTCATACCACATGCTTTGGTGTGATGCTCAACATTGTTGTTTTACTGTGTCTGAACCCATCGCTGGGCCCTCCCACTCCCTTTTCATTGACATGGCAGCCTTTTAGCAGGCCAGCATCTGTCCTCACGTTGAATTAATATGGTCATTACTTTCAAAGGAAAGCGTCTCCAAAGCTCCTGTGTTAAGTGTCCGTCCACCGCCCACTCAGCCTGCTCCTCTCGGTGCACCCACAACACCAATCTGCAAGTTTGGAGAAAACCTGCACACTGAAGTCGAGAAGGTAAGCATCACCTGTGATACTGTGGAGGCTTCTATCATTGATTTGTAACTATATTAGTACAGCAGTATCAGTATTAGGAAATGTATATTTACTTAATCCAATCAAGGGTCGCGGGGGGCTGGAGCCTATCCCAGCAATCATAGAGTGCCAGGCGGGGTACACTTGATTGGACTAAACGGTTGAAGATGAGTATTTACTTAATCTAGTTTTGTCAACTGCTTACACAAACTTGGTAGTTTAAATGAAGGAAAAAAAAGGAACAAATTGTGATGATTCATTGTGTATTGTGTTTCCCGTTTAATCAACGAAGTTTTGTTGGACCAGTTGACCTAACTAGATTAAGTAAATAATACATTCTATTTCTTGGTATGGATAGTTATGATTGATTTAGAAATTTTAGTTAAATTTCACTCTAATTATATTTCAATTTCAATGTATTTTCATTTATATAGCAGAGAGTTACCTCAAGGTGCTTCACACAAATAAGGTCTAACCTTATTAATTATATCAATGATTTGCATTTTTTTATTATTTAGAAAAAATTAAATACTCTTCAAAAAGAATATTCTCAAATCGATGCATCAGTTACAGACCAAAAAAAAGAGTAATTTTGCTCAGTTAAGATGAAGGAAAACAAATGCTAACCTGGCAACTAAAACAAATTTCAAACCGACCAATTTAACAATTTAGCAGTGTTGATTGATTTTTTTTTTTCAAAGTTCCTTTTTGCTCCAAATAGGCAGTTGTAAATAATAGTCTAAATAAGTAAACTGATCAAATGAAAAGAATCTCTACATCCAGCCCAAGAATCTCTACATCCAATGTCAGAATGGGGGGGAGCAGGGGATTCTGCTTTTGACAGGCTGATTAATGACATCAACAAATCCTGATTATTCTGGTGATGATTTTATTATGAATAATTTATCTGTGTGCATTCCCAGGACTGTGGATTACTAATCAAATAACTAACCGTCATATCTGCAGATTAAAAATAAAGTGATCGTGTTGTCCGTGGGTTTCCACGGGCTCTATATTGGGTAGTGTTTTTAAAATAAGTAGCTGACATTTTTCAAGGGCGGTAAAAAAAATATTATGCAAAGTTTCTATAATTAGTTTGATTGACGTGAGTCCAGAATGTTTTTAGAACCTTACACCTCAACAGTTTTTACAGGAAGAACTCAACCTTTTTATTTCCAGTTATGTAATTTTAATGTTAATTTACTCTCTTTATGTATTTATAAATTGTTTAGGTTCTTGTTATCATTTACACACTATTATTATTATTATTATTATTATTATTATTATTATTATTATTATTATTACTGGACCACAATAGAAATAAGTGCTTTCACTTTCTTGTGTCATCCATGTATTTTTAATGTATTTACAGTTATATTATGTACACATGCATGCACACATACACGTACACAGACACCACTTTGCTTTTAATATATTGTGGCGAGTTGTGCAGAAGAAGGAAAACCAAGCCAGAGCATTTTGCTTTTTCGCTATTCTGCTCCAAGAAGGTGCTTTTATTTTTTTCCCCCCACAAACAGAGACGGTTGCAGAAGACATCAAATGCAGTACAGTTCCCACTCGTGGTAACGGCAACATGACACTTAAGTAAATCGACGAAACCAATTGAACTACAAAAACACAAATCAATAACAGCACTGTTAAACTAACATGAACCACAATAACAACATTTAAAACCCCAAACTCCCATGGTGCATTGCAGCACAATGTCCATTGTTCACTGTTGTTAACTAATATCCCTAATTTCTCCAAAAATATTAGTCCTATCAACTTTCCGTTTTCACAGCATTCATCCTTAACCCAAAATACATAAGCATACCAGACAGCAAATGTCAGCTCTCCCCAGTTTCTCTGTGATCAAAGCAATACACATGCACGCACACAGAGGCCACTTGGCTATTATAATGTAGAATGCTGTTTTATTTTGTTGTTTTTTTCTGCTTTGCAAGTAAAATAAAGTGATTATGATTATGATGACAATGTTTGGCGTTTCTGTACAATTAAAAGAAACAAAACTAACATGTTAGTGTGAGGTTTTGACAGTTTACGTTAATAATGAAATAAGAATCATATCGCACAATAGCAAATAATGTAAACATGAAAGTAAATGGGCGTTGTTAATTTCCAGACATTAATTAATAGTTTCAAATCATTGTGACAGTGGTAACTGTCAGTGCTAATTACACATAGGATCTGATTTAAAAGAAAAAAGCTTCAAAACAACTGACAACCAATAAAAGATATGAAAGACTTGTTTGAATGCTAGTCATTGTTTTAATATTAAACAGAAAAACTAGGTCTGGCTTTTACTCATCACTCATCTTCAACTGCTTACCAGAGATTGGGTCGCAGGGGCAACAGCTCTAGCAGGGGACTTCCCTCTCCCGTGCCACATTGACCACCTCTGACTGGGGGATCCCGAGGCGTTCCCAGGCCAGTGTGGAGATATAATTTCTCCACCTAGTCCTGGGTCTTCCCTGGGGTCTCCTCCCAGGTGGACGTGCCTGGAACACCTCCCTAGGAAGACGCCCAGGAGGCATCCTTACCAGATGCCGAACCACCTCAGATGGCTCCTTTCAATGTGAAGTAGCAGTGGCTCTCCTCCAAGCTCCCCACGGATGGCCGAGCTTCTCACCCTATCTCTAAGGGAGACACCAGCCACCCTCCTAAGGAAGCCCATTTCAGCCACTTGTACCCATGATCTAGTTCTTCGGTCATGACCCAACCCTCATGACCATAGGTGAGAGTAGGAACGAAGACTGACCACTAGATCGAGAGCTTCCCTTTTCGTCACAAACAGTACGGTGGAGCGAATGCAACACCGCTCCTGCCACTCTCACCCTCCATTGTCCCCTCACCCATGAACAAGGCCCCAAGGTACTTGAACTCCTTCACTTGGGGCAAGACCGTATTCCCTACCTGGAGTAGGCAATCCATCGGTGTCCTGCTGAGAACCATGGCCTTAGATTTAGAGGTGCTGATCCTCATCCCAGCCGCTTCACACTTGACTGTGAACTGATCCAGTGAGTGTTGGAGGTCACAGGCTGATGAAGCCAACAGGACCACATCATCTGCAAAAAGCAGTGATGAGACCCTGAGCCCACCAAACTGGAAACCCTCCTCCCCCCGACTACGCCTCGATATCCTGTCCATGAATATCACAAACAGCATTGGTGACACGGCACAGCCCTGGCAGAGGCCAACCCCCACAGGAAATGAGGCTTTTACTTTATACATCATTATGCTGTATGAAGGAAGCAATAATCATTGTTAACCTGAGTTAGCCTCTAATGTAACGACAGTTATTCTTCCAATAGAAATCACACGCAGCAAACAAGACTATTAAAATATCCATCGGGAGCTGTTTTTGGTCCTGTGTGTACTTTCCCTGTGGGAAGAATGTAACTGGGAGGAGTGCTGATCGAAACTGGACCCAGTGAGTTGGGTCCAAAATGGATCAGCCCAGAATAAAAATAAATAAATAAATAAAATGTCACAGTAAAGGTTAAAATTTGACTCTGTACACCACCACAGTCATCACTTTGCATCCAGTCATCTTCAGACAAGTCAGAGGATGGACACACAAACATGTCACCGAATATGCACTCAAAAAAATAACTTGCTCAGTGAACATAATAAAATTATAGAAAGTGTTTCCACCCAAGTACAATGCATGAGTGTCACCAGAAACTATTTTGTTGAGTGACCTAAATATAAATTTGTTGGGCTGACATGATGAATTTGCTTTACTTAATTACCATGGTTCAGGCCATCTAGATTTTTAAGGGTAAATGTAACATACTGATGTAATTTTCTTGGACCATTCAAACTTGTTTGATATGATTACGAGTTACTACTAGTTTAATATGGTAGTTACAGCTAGTTTTTAAAATAGTACAGTTACATGAATAAATTGTGCTGATCCAACAAAGCAAAGTTCAGTTGAAATTCTTTTGGTTACCTGTTTATCATATGAAAATGAACATAATTGTAATTATTCACATAGTATGATGCAGTATTTATATATTCAGCAAGTTAAACATAAGTAAACCTATATATCCCACCTGGTGTCAAGTAACACAAAGCAAACTGGATTTGTTGGAATAACTTTACCAGAAAAGGCAAAATTGACTTTCTAGTAATTGCTTGAAAACATGTTGCTGTGAAAATACAAGCACACAGTGTAAAATTTCAATGTCCAACAGTCTGTACATCATGTCATGTCTCTTAAAAACGAAAAGCAGAAATACGCTGTATCATACACCATTTGGTCAGTTATCACAGCACTTTTTTTTTCTTTTTTAGAAAATACATTTATCTGTTTGTTGATTTTAGCCATTTCATGCTCCTGTTACAAGACAGTGGTTGTAATGCAGTGGTAAAGTTTCTGTCTGGTAATCAGAGTGTGTGGGTTCAAATCCTGTGAGTGGCATTTATTTTCTTTTAATTTAACCAGGATTATTTAACAGCGGCCTTCTGTATTGCGTCCCCTTTTATGTATTATTTATTATCAACCCAGTGATATTCACTAATTACACAGCTGGTTTTTATTATTTTATTTTCCTCCACATCAGCGACGCGATGTGGTGCAGCTCATCCCATGGAACACAATGCGAGCAGCTGCCTGCTTGCACTGTGTTCCTGCTCAAAAGACACTGTCGCATGCACAAACTGTTGCACCGGGATCGTGCATGCCTGCCCGTTTCCGCAGTGTTTCGTGGTTTGCTTGTACGAGTTGTTTTGCCGTGAGTCACCCTGAGTTGTACATATTCGCACTATGTGTGAAGGGGCCCTTAGTTTTGTCATTATTTCTCCCAACGAAGTTGGGTAGAGGTTATGTTTTGACCCGTTTATTTGTCTGTTTGTTTGTGAAATGAAAGATTGAGAGTGCAGGCATAAGATCTGTGTGTGATGTAATTTAGTTGCAGCTCTGTGTCAATACCATGAGGTTGATTCTGGTCAAACCTACCAATGCAACACGACATCTTGACTCAACGGGTGAAGTCTTCCATGATGAAAGCCTGGACCATTGTCCCTCAGGAGGTCCCTCGCCTCTTGCAAAACTCCCTGAGAATGTACATGGTCGATGCTCAAGAATCTCAGCAGATGTTTTGTCATCACCACACCAGAAGAGTCAGTCATCTGCACACCATGAAAGCTCCAACAGCATTAGTCCCCCAAGAGTTCCAGCCCAGGTATCGCCACTGAAAACCCAAAGCTTAAACTTATCACAGTTGAGCGATCAAGACTGGCTCCTGTTTTGTGAGCAGGTTAATGGTGTAGGAGGTAATCTGCCGTCTGAAGAGAGGACAAGAGCTGGTCTGGGACTCCCAAAGCATGATGACAAATGTTGTTCCTGTCCAGACACACAGAGAAATTCAGAAGCTTCTAGTTTTCAGCGGCAAATAAAAGAGGACAATGTCAAAACCCGCTTCTCCGGGTTTCGAAGGAGAGAACCATTTCACCACAAACCCAGCCCACCTCTGGAATATCCCAAGTTTCAGCTATGTGCCAGCAAACACACCCACAAGACCTTTTGAAACCTGCAGCAGTCCATCCTCAAGATAACTTCATGTCTCAATATAAAGGCCAACAAGGTTCAAAAGACCTTTTTCAGCAACAGCCTAGCAATCATCTTAAACCCAAAGGCAACAACGAGACAATCCATCCAAATGTGTTCAACATTCCTTTAAACTCAATGGGAGCCATTGGAAAAGAACCACAAAAGCAAGACCCTCACACATGCCAGTCCTCTGAAGATCCCTCGCACATTTTCCAGTGCCTTCATCTCCCTTTAAGCAGTACTGCACGAATCAAGACATCTAAATGCAAAGCAAGTGTCCCATTCTTCTCCAACCATTATAGCTCACTTGAAAACCATGACGTAATGGAAGATAGAGCGAGACGACAACAAAGTCAGGTAGGTACCTTTTCTTGTCTACTGACCTACAAGCACAGGGGAGCTTTTCTCAAAATTCAGGCAACACAATTGGTGTTATGGCCATGCCAGTCACTTTGAAACTTAGGAACAATACGAAGGCATGAAAGAAAATGTCAGTGAACGCCACATATCATCCGATGCACAACAGCATTACCAGCCTACCACACTTTAACAGATTCTCTTGTGCAAAATCAGTTTTTAATCTACATTTTCAGTTAATATGGTTGGAGGTTCTTGACAAACAAAATCACAGATCTGTCTGTCACTTGCTGGACACTGCCACCTGCTGGGCATGTCTGGGCTTATTGCAGGGAATAATCTTGTGCATGATAGAAATGAGAATGTGGTGTGGTTGAACTAGTCAGTTGCTTTCATTTCCAAAGTCTGGGTCTGATTCCCACCAAGGCCACTGCCACTTGTGCAATATTTGTAAGATAATTTCCAAATAAAACAGACACCAAAATCTGAAAGTATACACCTCAGAGTTCAGTGCAGTGCTCATTTGTTTTACACATTTTAGAAAACAGAATTACAAACTTTTCCAATTACACCTTGAGAAGTTGCAATGTCAGAGTGTAAAGATAAATTATGTTCTTAATTTTGGAAATACTGTTTTCTCTTTGTTATATGGCATGTAATGGGTTCACTCTCTTGCTGGCTTATCCAGAAAAATGCTCAAGATGATGTTGGAAAGGCTATGCATCATCCTCCACCTTCTGCCACCGCAGAAACTGCTGACGTAGTTAACGGGGATGCGGTGCGACTGCTGAGCAGTGACGGGACTTTAAGATCTAGTTTGGCAGATGTTCGTTCGGGTCAAACGTCACTTCAACTTCTCCATGGTGCCATCCTTGAAGATTCCTTCTCCAAAACAATCAGGGATGATTCCATAAAGGCCAAGAGTGAGAATGGGACCAGGGAGGATGAAAGCGTACCACAGAAAAAGACCAAGGACATTAGTTATCGACTGGGTCAGCGAAGAGCTCTCTTTGGGAAGCGCAAACTGTTGAGCGATTACGCCTTGGTTTGTGGGATGTTCGGCATTATTGCCATGGTGATAGAGATGGAGCTGTCGACTGCATGCTACAGCAAGGTAAGCTTCAGAATCATTAACTTCATCAAGGAAGTTATGTTTATATCTGGCTGTGTATTTATTTCTTAATTGGAGTATACAAAACTAACTGGCCAATTTTAATGCAATTTCTTGAATGGATTGTGAATGGGCCATTGAACAACTGAATAATGGGTGATTCTTAGACCATGGGCACGTATTATGTCCTTTGATCATATTGTATGACAAACAGAAAAAAGGGGAAATTTCACACTTTTATAGGTATCTTTACAATGAAAGTGTGTTAGGAAATTTGTTCTAGTAGTCTATGATGACTTTTTCACCTTTTTTCAGCATCATTATATGCAAATATTTCCGTTTTGTGCTTGTCCCACACCCAGACTTTTGATCTTCAATGATAAAAATGAATGGTAAAGAAACATTTTTTCTAATGTTTTAAAATATCTCTGAATAAAATATCAGTAAAATAATCAAAACATAATTGGGGTATTCAATGTCATACGACTTGTGATTTTTTTGAACAAAATGTAGTTGTCCCACACTATTGCCGTAATTTCCACCACAACATTAATGTCCCTTTAAACAGTTTGTATGAAAGATTGTTTGGGTAGTTTCTATGGAGATAAACAGTGACATCAGAGCACATGTATATAGCGCCAAATCACAAACAGTTGCCCAATGTGCTTTATATTGTAAGGCAATGGTGTGGTGGAAATTACATTTACAAGGCCAATAGTGCCCGTAGTTAAAGAATCACCCTAATATTGGTGTTCATTCCAGTCAAGAGGAAAATCAAACAAGAATAATCATGATGAAAGCTCAGAGATAAGATCAGCATCAAAGTTCAACATTTGGACTCAATGATCAGGTTCAAAGGTCAGGTTTCAAAAATATGCTTCCTGGTGACAGGAAATAGTCGAAGTTTTCCATATCTCACATGTTCTTTACAATGGAAATGTTGTTTTACTTCATATGGAGGAGATGTGTTTATATGCATAAATGTGCATATGAAGGAAAGGAGTTTAATGAGTAGTGACCAAGTTAATACATACATCACAGGTATGTAGGGTTCATTTTGTACCCTGACCGCTGAAATTTGTCTGTCCACTGCCCATAGAACAGTGCACCAGGCCTTTTACTCACTCCTTGTGGGTGGAGGCTCCTTGTGGCTCCAGGTTGTTTCTTTAGGCTGAGCTTGACCGAGCCCCATTTCGACCAGGCAACCAAGTGCTCGCATAAGAGCAACTTAAGGTTAGCAGTGGAAAGTTAAAGTTGTGTATGTGTTAACTAGCCAGCAGCTCCACATCAGCAAAGGATTCCAATATTCACAAATTTATGAACTGAACACAAGATTATTAATTTATATACCCATTTAGTCCAATTAAGAGTCACAGGGGGCTGGTGACTATTCCAGCAGTTATAGGGCGTGAGGCGGGGAACACCCTGGACAACGATGCCAGTCTATCACAGGGCTACATATAGACAAACAGACTCCCACACAAGTCTACAGCCAATTTAAAGTTTCCAGTTTACCTTACCTGCATGTTTTTGGAAGTGGGAGGAAGCAGGGAGAACATGCAAACTTCACACAGAAAGGACCAAGTGGAAAGCAATCCCAGGAGAGTTCTTGCTGTGAGACAACAGTGCTAACCACTAAGCCACCATGCAGTGAATTTTATATTCAGTTTCAGTTAAATTCACTTTATTCATACAGTGCTAAATCGGTATGTACAGTGCATCTGGAAAGTATTCACTGTGCTTCACTTTTTCCACATTTTGTTGTTTCGTTATGTTACAAAAAACAATTTTTATTTATTTAGATTTTTGCAAATTTATAAAAAACAAAAACAAAAAACAAAACTAAGGGCTCCTTCACACATACCATGAATAAATAGGAATCAGGGCGAATCACGGTAAAACAGCCTGCACGAAAACATCGAGCCGAGGCCAGGAGGGACACACGGTTGGACATGCGTCAACGATCCCGCTATGACAGTTTCGTGCACGAAACCGTCGCAGCAGGAACACAGTGCAAGCAGCTTGAGCATGTGTAACCACATTGCGCAGCTGTTGTGGAAAAAAGTAAATAAATACATGCCACCCATGGGATTTGAACCTGCAATTTGCAAAAGCTCTGATTAACAGACAGAAACTTTACCACTACACTACCATCGCTGTACTATAAAAGGTGCGTAAAATGCCTGAAATCAACAAGGAGATAAACGTATTAAAAAAAAAACACATATACACACCATTAAAAAAAAAATCCCGGCATTTCATTTAATCCCTCTTATCGAGTGAACAATACAAGTATGAACTGTCTGTTCCTCTGTAGATGACCCATGGTCACAGACGTACATTCATGAAATGACGTGAATGAAGCAGTGCACTCTTATCATGTCCACTTCTGCTGACCCGGCATGTCCTGCTGGCTCTGCGCACGTGTCTGGCCCGACACGCGTGTCCTGTGAATGGTGCATGGCAGGAGAGACACTACGTCATGTGGAACAGAGCTCACTTGGGTGATGTGACATTCAGATTGCACGCTGCGTGTTATGATCTGATGGTTTCACCTGTGTGTTGCTTTTTGCAATGCCACTCTTGTGGGGGTACTTAGACAAGTTTCACATCCAGCATGAAAGTGATCGTCTGCTCACTGTTTCATGCTGATAGTGAATGGCAACACATTTTCTGTCAGGCGAGCAGTGTTAGATGTTTGTGTGTGTCACCTGGAATTTGGCCGACACCTGCTGCGAGAGGGATCGACAGGGCACTCTCTGTCTTTCAGCCGCTGGTGTGTGCGAATAGTTGTAGCGACACATGTACGAGGTGTTGGAGGCAGCCCTGATTTTTCATGAATGGCATGTAATTCTTCCTTTGTGTGCCAGTCGGCTTAAATCGTGTTATGTGTGAGGGGAATCAAAGAAATCACATTTACATCAATATTCACAGTCTTTGCCATGAAGCTCAAAATTGAGCTCAGGTGCATCCTGTTTCCACTGATCATCCTTGAGGTGTTTCTACAGCTTAACTGGACTCCATCTGGGATCAAATCAGTTGATTGGACATGATTTGGAAAGACACACACCTGTCTACATACAAGGTCCCACAGTTGACAGTACATGTCAGAGCACAACGCAAGCATGAAGTCAAAGGAATTGTGTGTAGAACTCTGAGACAGGATTGTCTTGAGGCACAAATCTGGGGAATGGACAGAAACATTTCTGCTGCTTTGAAGGTCCCAATGAGCACAGTGGCCTCCATCATCTGTAAACAGAAGAAGTTTGAATCCACCAGGACTCTTCCTAGAGCTGGTAGGGGAAGAACAGCCTTAGTCAGGGAGGTGACCAAGAACCCGATGGTCACTCTATCAGAGCTCCAGCATTCCTCTGTGGAGAGAGGAGAACCTTTCCGAAGGACAACCATCTCTGCAGCAATCCAATCAGGCCTGTGTGGTAGAGTGGCCAGATGGAAGACACTCCTTAGTAAAAGGTGTATGGCAGTCTGCCTGGAGTTTGCTAAAAGGCATCTGAAGGACTCTCAGACTATGAGAAACAAAATTCTCTGGTCTGATGAGACAAAGATTGAACTCTTTGGTGTGAATGCCAGGTGTCATGTTTGGAGGAAACCAGGCACCATCCCTACAGTGAAGCATGGTGGTGGCAGCATCATGCTGTGGGGATGTTTTTCAGTGGCAGGAACTGGGAGACTAGTCGGAATTGAGGGAAAGATGAATGCAGCAATGTACAGAGACATCCTGGATGAAAACCTGCTCCAGAGCACTCTTGACCTCAGACTAGGGCAACTGTTCATCTTTCAGCAGGACAATGACCCTAAGCACACAGTCAAGATACCAAGGGAGTGGCTTCAGGACAACTCTGTAAATGTCCTCGAGTGGCCCAGCAAGAGCCCAGACCTGAATCAGATTGAACATCTCTGGAGAGATCTGAAAATGGCTGTGCACCAACGCTCCCCATCCAACCTGATGGAGCTTGAGAGGTGCTACAAAGAGGAATGAGCAAAACTGCCCAAAGACAGGTGCACCAAGCTTGTGGCATCATATTCAAGAAGACCTGAGGCTGTAATTGCTGCCAAAGATGCATCAACAAAGTACTGAGCAAAGGGTGTGAATACTTGTGTGCATCTGATTTCTTAGTTTTTTATTTTGAATAAATTTGCAAAAATTTAACAAAAAACTTTTCATGTCATTGTGAGGTGTTGTGAGTAGAATTTTGATGAAAAAAAAATTACTCTATTTTGAGATAAGGCTGTAATACTATGAAGCTGTATGAAGACTTTCTGGATGCACTGTAAGTTATCTCAAAGTGGTGCACATGAGTAAGGTCTAGGTCTTACCGACCCGTTATCAAGTACTTTGGCCACAGTGGTAAGAAAAACTCCCTGCCTCTGGTTATTGAAAGAAACATTAAGCATACCAAACTCAATGGGGTGACCATCTGTTGTGGTTGTCCTGAGACAAAACAAAAATTACAACACAAGTCTGACAGAACATGCAGTGACTGATTGATGTAGCAGCTAAACAACCGTATATAGTCCAGTGTTCACAATAATTTAGTAGTTAAACAAGAAGGTATTGATCAGATCAGTAGCTCCCATCCCCATGGTCCTCAGGGACCGCCAAAGCCGCACTTTTCCTATTTGTCCCTCCTCTGTCAAAAGTTGATTTGTTCATTCGGTTATCTGTTAGCTGTTGAATGGCTGAGCACACCTGAATAAATTAATCACCTTTTCTACTCATCAACATGGACATAATGCAGTTATTCAGAGGTGATACAATTGTGAATCACCTGATGTTCAAGTGATATATACTTGATTGTGTTTTTTTGCTGTATTTCAGTTTGCTGCCACTGAGAAACACATAGTGTGTTCCATTGCAGTCACTGGTCTAAAGCAGAACCATCCAAAATGCCTCTTGTGTAACCGATATGTACATTTATGTTGTCCACCTCATCTCCCCCCATACAGGACTCTATATATTCCTATGTGCTGAAAGGCCTGATCAGTCTTTCTACTGCTGTGCTTCTTGGACTCATTGTGATGTATCATGTGAGAGAAATCCAGGTGAATGAACAGCAACCCATCTCACTGACTAGAACTTGTAGCTGTGGTCTTTTTTCCATATGCAAACTTTATTAGTGTAGGAACATGAGTTGGCCAGTCAATAACAGTGTCCGCAGATAAATTTGTCACTGATATTCCCTCATTCTTCGCAGCTATTCTTGGTGGACAATGGCGCAGATGACTGGAGAATAGCAATTACTTTTGAAAGAATTCTTTTTGTCATTTTGGAGCTCATAATCTGTGCCATTCATCCAATTCCTGGCCAATACATTTTTACCTGGACAGCTCGATTGGCCTTCAGCTACACGGAATCTGTAGCAGATGCTGATGTCGACATTATTCTCTCCGTGCCAATGTTCCTGCGCCTGTACCTCACTGGCCGGGTCATGCTACTCCACAGCAAACTCTTCACAGATGCTTCTTCGCGCAGCATTGGCGCACTGAACAAGATCAGCTTTGACACTCGTTTTGTCATGAAAACACTGATGACCATCTGCCCTGGCACAGTCCTGCTGGTCTTCAGCGTGTCCTGTTGGATCATTGCAGCATGGACCGTGCGCATGTGTGAGAGGTATTAGCTTCAGCAGAGAGATGTTGTCGAGCCATCAGTTCTGACTCCTGCATGGGACAATACATAAAATTAATAATACTGTCTATCATCATTACAAAACCATTGGCTTATGTTGACTGTTTAGTCTGGTGGACTTTGCTCTGATCTGATCTGTTCTTGTGTACTTTCTGGCCTCTGTTGTTTCCTAGCCAGTTGTAGCTTTTTAATGAGTTGAAAAGAAAATCTGCAAGATTTGATGTAGTTTTAATGTTGAGGTGCAGAAGGTAACAAAGAGCACAACAAAAGAAAATCAGAAAACACAGATAATACATCTATCAATAAAGCAAGTAACCATCTCCCGGCCTGCCAATATGTAGACCTGGGTTTGACTCATATGACACCTGTCTGTGTCCATGAGCAAGACAGTTAATCTGCATTCTAATCCAGTTACATTTGTTCGGCAAATCTGATTGGTTAATCGTGTGGGTTTTCAGACCATAAAATATTGAGTAGACGGTGGCAAAATATTTGACCGTTTCACATTCGATGTATAACGCTGCCCTGGCTGGGTTGCTGCACAGGTTTCAATAATGGCGCTGTCAGCTGAGAGCGAGAGAAAGTAGTGCAGCAACGACGATGCCGAAATGCATGGATTTATGCTGCCATACGAAAGTAGTGATGTGGTTTTTTATACGGAATTACTCAATGCAGTTGACGAGATGGAGAACTCTGTGGACCTGCTCACAGAATTTTCAGTTTGGCATGAAGACGCTGTTGCTACGGCAAGCTTCACCGACCGAATTACTTACAGGAAAAATAACTGTGCAAACGATAGAATTGGATTAGAATGGGAATAACCCTGTTGTGTCTGATGATTTGCAGAGGTTAATGCTTCATTATGGTCACAAATATCCGTTTTACCAGCTCCACTAACGTCTCACCATTAAAAGTCCTTTTTAACTGTTGACGCATTAGCAGAGCAATTTGCGACCGTAAGTTCCAGCATTAACGTCTGCATCAGATACAAGAAGGGTTATTCCCTAATTGTTTCAGTCCACACAGCTGTAAATGGATACCAGCCCTTGACTGGGCAAGTAACCTATGTCAGACTGGCGTCCCATCTAGGGGAAGTTATAGACTCTCATCTGCTTCATGCTACAGAATCTGGAGACTCGAAGCACTCAGAGAGTGCAACCTCTGCCAAGGCCATGGGGTCACTGACACTATAACATGTACACGCCGTGGAATCATTGAACCTAAAAAAGTCTAACAATGATGTTTACTCAGTAAAAAAAAGTTTCATCTGCTGTGACTGGATAGCATGTATCCTTAGCGCTTGGCATCACAGTTTATTGCAACTTGCACCTTTCCCAGAAGCTACTGTCATCTGAGCACTGGTATTGATATTGCATGTGCTTATAGACAAAAACAAATAAGAGACAAAATTCAATTTATTATTCAACTAAACTGCAAATATATGAATTTTTTAACATTTATGAAACTTATCTAAACAAAGCCATAGGGTCACTGACCCTAAAGAGATTCCCTCCTTGGCACAGTGATCTATTTCTTTTTGTCTCTTTCTCTAAAATTGTATATAATAATCAATAGATTATTAATATATAAACAAAAATAAATTTAAGAAATATTACAATTTGAAAACAAATGCACCCGAACGTGATGACAGCTGCAACTGCTTAATGCTAACTTTTAACATTGAAAATGCCATAGACATGCTAACGCGTTAGCATCGGGATCCAGATCGTAATCCGGATCACCACTAAAATTTAATCACTTGTTCCTCTTGTCATTTCCAACCACTCCACAAAATTTCATCAAAATCCGTTCAAAACCTTTTGAGTTATCCTGCTGACAAACACAAACAAACAAACGCGACCGAAAACATAACCTCCTTGGCGGAGGTAATAAGCATGGGCACCAACAGGCCACAGGGCCTATATAAGACTTACTTCATATTCTGCAGATTTCATGGATCCAGAGGTCCTTTTTTGTGCTGATCCACATCATTATGTAAACTAGGTCAGACATCCCTCTCTCCAGCCGTATCCCCCAGCTTTCAAACCAGATGGAGCATATAATCCCCATCTGGGTATTTCTGTGTAGGCTCTCAGTTGTCCAGGTGGTTTCCATAGTAGAGAAGATTGAATCTTCGACTGGACTGGGTTGTTTGACGCGAGGACGTTTAGCTTCAGAAGCTTCTGCGATTTGAAGCGAAACATCCTCGCGTCAAGCAACCCAGTCCAGTCAAAGATTCAAGCTTCTCTACTCCCATCTGGGTAGTTTAGGTGTGATGGGGATTATCAGTTATCAAGTTGTTCAACAATGAATACGCCTTCGGCCTCATGGTGTATGGTTTTCTGAAGGGTGTATAAAGCCATATTCAGTGGTAAAACAACTTGATAACAATTTTATAATATGCCTATAAATGATAAATGCACGCAGAACACAATGCGCATGCTCTCCCTTCGCTCACTGCCTCCGGGGGTATGGATACGGGACCCGCAAAGAATCCAAGTCATGGCCACGGAGCTCTGCGGCTGCGGTTACCGAGACCATGCAGTGGGCGCTGCGCATCAAAAGAGCGAGCGTAGTCTCTGGACCTGTTGCTGCATGCAGCTCGGCACAGCAGACAGGGGGTGATGTGAGTGGCCCACTGCGGCGCTTACCGAGCCCGCAAACTCAGTAAGCGAATCGGAGGCAGTGAGAGCAATCAGACGTAGAACACAATGCTCTGTTAAAAAAAAAAAAAAAGAAGCATGCAAAATTGCACTAAAAAATCCGCGAAACTGCGAGGCCGCGAAAGGGAGTTACGTTCTAAAAAATAAGCCGCGAGAGGCAAAATCTGCGAAGTAGTCAGCGTTATTTTTTACAATTATTATAGATGTTTTAAGGCTGTAAAACCCCTCACTACACACTTTATACACTTTTCTCATACAAGCATTAACATTTTCTCACTTTTCTCTCCTGTGTAAACACTCAAAGTTCAAACCTTAGTCGACAAAAAATAGAACGTTTTCCTATAAATAATTATGATGGCTTTTAGAACGAACGAATTTAATTTTAACTATCAACCTACGAGGTTGGACACGTAAGAAATTATAAATAGTGACATCAGTATTTCACAGTTCCTCTGACCGCGCCTCTTCGTCGTGGCGCCAATTCGTCGTGGCGCCACTTCGCTGTCCTGATTGGCTGATTACTCGGGTGGTATGAAAAATATTACCCGTCCGCGAAAAGGGTATATTGCTATTTATTCTTTAGTGTTTTATCTAATCATGTTGGCGTATCATTTATAGGTATATGATAATACAGTATATCACTGGAAGGGGATGATCTCCATTATACTTTGAGCCTGTCATCCTTATACATCAGCAATACATTTTGTGTATTTTCAAGTTTAGTCACATAGTACATAGCAGAGGGGGGCGAAGTCACTGTCAATTCATTCTCAAGTCATCAATCTGCAAGTCCCAAGTCAAGTCTCAAGTCAGCTAGCAAACAATTGGTGGTCATTATAACTCTAGACTTGACTTGGGACTTGCCGATTCATGACTTGAGAGTGACTTCATGGTCACTTCGTCCCACCTCTGGTACATATAGAAACCAATATCAGTAGGAATCTTCTTTGCAAAACATATTTCTTGGTATGACTGAACACCGACACTACACCTAGGGCTCCTGTCATTTCTCATCAGGTATCACGATGCACAGGATGTGACGAGTACATTCCTTGGAGCAATGTGGCTGATTTCCATCACATTTCTGTCCATTGGCTATGGAGATATGGTCCCTCACACCTATTGTGGAAAAGGTGTTTGCTTGTTGACGGGGATAATGGTGAGATTTGGGCTGATTCTGCATCTTTCCATGATTATGTTCTTTTTACTGTCTGTAATATTGACTTGCTGTATCAAGGATGAGGGGGTTATTCTGCTTTGACATTAATTGTAAAGTCCAAAGTGTCAGTCACAGTAAACCACAGTCGCACTAACTTTGCTCATCCCTAGGGAGCAGGTTGCACAGCTTTAGTCGTTGCCGTTGTTGCAAGAAAGTCTGAACTCACCAGAGCTGAGAAACATGTGCATAACTTCATGATGGATACTCAACTCTACAAAAAGGTGAATTTACCCTCAGACACACATTGTTGCAAATGTTACACTTCAGTCTGAACAGCACTTTGTGGAAATATCCAGTTCATATTGAAGAGATCTGTCACACCTTGACAATTTAGCCAGCATATGCCAGCGTATGAAAAATATGCCGAATATGGTGGCGTATGTGTAATACGTTATGGGTACGTTTTTGAAGCACGTTGGAATACAGCGTAGTATTGCAAGTACATTGAAAGATTTTGGGCATGCACAATATTTTTGACACATGCCAGTGTATGTCTCATGTCCTGCATATATGGGCCATAAGTTGTAGGCAGGTTTTGTGATTGTTGACATGCGTTTCTTGTAAGTTACTCATAAGTTGAAATACATCCATTGATTGGCTCAACAGCTGAAAGCTGCAGTCCTCATGTGAACAGTTCAGACTGCTTCAAATATTAAAACCATTCTGAGTAAATATAAAGTCTTAATCTTACCTGTTCATTTCAGTCGGATTCATCATCACAGCCTGACTAAAACTTATCCATATAAAGCGTCCTGATTTTAAGAAGCGACATCTGAAAATTCTTTCATTCCTTTTCGTGGCTGAAGAAACGTAGCGCTTTAAAAGAAGGCCCTATGTGTTTGTCTGCTCCCAGTGCGTTTCTCAGCCTGAACCAGAAAATGCCGGCACTTTGTGCCACAACAACAAAATTAACATTTTAAAAGTTGAAAGAGTCACAGCGCCTCATTCATTCATGTCAGCATTTACCAGAGGCATCAGTCGATTCTTCAGCATTCTGCACACACTGAAAATGAATCTCATGAGCCACCAAGACAAAAATGTAATTAAATTTAAAAAAATGTTAAATTACTACGTTTGGCCCCCCATATGGAGGGGAGAGACTGCGCAAAAGCGTACGTGTGCTCGATGATGTGCTTGTCAACATCTATGTGCTCCGCCTACCAGACAAAAGGATTCTGCTGGCGTACCACAGCAGGTAACAGAATATTTACAGAGGAATCTTTCAAATTGTGATACGCACCAAATTAAGCACAAATACTCTTTAGACATTACTCTTCTGAAAAAGCAGACTTTCCACTTGAATTTTTCAATAGGCAGCCAGGTAGGGGTTAATTGAAGAATTACACAGGGGTCAAAATTAAAATCTGCTCCAATCATATTGAAAGCTGAACCACATTATTCGTCTGATCTCAAAGATTACAAAAAGGTATAGTTTGGACTATCTTTGCCTGAATGTTATCAAGTTATGGTGTAAAAACAGCAAAAACTGTGACAAAGGTCAGTTTAAGTTTGTGCAGGGGGCCAAAGTTAAAGTTGCTCCAATTTTGGTATGAAGTGATGCAAATTATTGGTTGAGCTAATAGGATTAATAAACGGAATCATTTTTACTGAGCTGAATGTTTACTGGCCAAAGTAAATGTCAAACTATGTCGATGTCCATTGGATTCTATGGCACATGACATACAGTATGTTGCCCTGTAACATGATTACTAAGTATGACACATGGCGCAAAGTATTCCTTTGTAAAACCCTCTTCATTCAGCTAACAATTTGCATCACTTCTGACCAAAATTGGAACAACTTTAACTTTGGCCCCCTGTATAAACTGAAATTGATCTTTGTCACAGTTTTTGCTGTTTTTACCCCATAACCTCATAACATTCAGTCAAGAAAAATCAAGTGGATAGTCTGCTTTTTCAACAGAGCAATGTCTCGGGAGTATTTGTGCCAAATTTGGTGCTTGTATCACCATTTGAAAGATTTGTTTCAGTTATTTGCTGCACTAGTGGTGGAAATGCAAACCAAGCGAGACTTAACCATACCAACCTGCACCACTCGGTGGAAATAGGGCTGTCAGCGTACGCTGGCTAAATCGTCATGTGTGAGAGCTGCATAACTTATTCGACGTATCTGGTGTATTCGGCAAAATTTCTCAGAACTCAGCATACACTGGCTAAATCCTCAAGAAACGACAGAACCCTAACAAGCTATACTGGAAAATGAGAATATCATACACATAGTTCTGATTTTACTGTTATTGTAATTATGTAGAGGTGATGGCCTGAAGAGACAGGTTTGGGTTCAAATCTCCATCAGGTACAAAATTCACTAAGGGCAAGTCCTTAATTCCCAAAGTGCTCCTGGTGTGTGTGTTAGTGATCAAATTAATTTTAGGCATCGTTGTAAAGCCCTTTGAGCATCTAAGCCCCAAGGAAAAGAGCTGTACAAATGCAGTCCTTTAACCATGTTAATAAATTGCAAACATGCTTCACAATGTGCTAGCAAAATAAAATAGGCAATTAGATTATGTCTGTCCTATGATGTAAATCAGCTGTGTGTATCTGTGTGAAATTCCATCTACAGATAAAAAACACAGCAGCCAACGTGCTGAGGGAGACGTGGCTCATCTACAAAAACACCAAACTCGTCAAGACGGTCGATCCTGCCAGAATACGTCATCATCAACGTAAATTTCTTCAAGCCATCCACCAGTAGGTCTATATAATGTTACCTTCGAGGAATGTACACAGAGGACTCAGATCATTCACATTCACCCACCACAGCTGGAACAACAGATTTGCATGCTTGTAGCAATATTTCTTGAAATACAGCAACTTCATTCGCAACACACCTGAAAGAATTTGTATTTTAACACAACCCAAGAACACTTGATGTGTCTTAAACTGTTTCACAGGACTGTATATGTTAGCCACACAGGCGTGACAATATACATGGCAGGGTAAGCACAGGATGAACAGAATAGAATAATAATTTCAATTTCAGTTTATTTCATTTATACAGTGCCAAACAAAGCTGCCTCAAAGCTCTTCACAGGGGTGATAAATAAGTTTCTCGTTCCAGTGGACAAGGCAAAGAGACTGTAAACACCACAGTGTTTATAGTCTGAAAGTGCAGGTACAGATGGTTTTTATTTTTTATTTATTCCACATCAGTGGCGCAATGTGGTGCACCTCGCACTGTGTTTCTGCTCGAAAGACACCGTCATGTACACGAACCCTCGCACCAAGATCGTGCACTAATTTGAACTGTTTCGCACTATGTGTGAAGGGGCCTTTAGGTCTGGTCAGTTACTGTGTGATTTTGAGAATGTTGAGTGAGTCTG
This sequence comes from Thalassophryne amazonica, assembly GCF_902500255.1. Classification (NCBI taxonomy): domain Eukaryota; kingdom Metazoa; phylum Chordata; class Actinopteri; order Batrachoidiformes; family Batrachoididae; genus Thalassophryne; species Thalassophryne amazonica. Next base: position 57,532,108 of record NC_047112.1, on the reverse strand, counting down.
CAAAATTTCCTGAATGAACACTATAAAAACTACTGCATATTCAAATCTGGAAATTAGTGTTCTGGTAGGTTACAAGTAAGGCCCAATGAACTGTCTGTTTTTGGCCATATTGCCATTTCTCAACATGCAAAATAAAATAAAGACTGACCGCCCCATCAAGTTGCTAATCTATGGGCCCTGTTGGCCACTGGAGGCCACTGTTGCATCTTGCAAAGCTTATTTTTGAAAACATCTGGAGACAGTCCACATGCCATTTGTTGAGAAATACTGCAAACACACATTCAGACCAACAAACACTGGTGATTGTGCCATTGATGAGGGTAGTAGCTCATCGAAAGGCTGCTCTGCTTTCATTATTCCAGGTGTTTATGTAATGTGATGAATTGTTCTACAACTATTTTGCTTTCCAGTTCCAATTTACTTTCCAACCATTGTTCTGATTTTCACACTTAGGTTACGAAAGGTCAAAATGGAGCAAAGGAAGCTAACCGACCAGGCTAATACCGTTGCTGATCTTGCAAAGGTTAGTAAGTCCACAATAATCATTAATGACAAACTAGTTTACCCTGTAAGTACAGGATGTACTGTAGGGACCACCACCCTTTCATTGTGCCCCCTATTACAACCCCTGGCAATAATTATGGAATCACCGGCCTCGGAGGATGTTCATTCAGTTGTTTAATTTTGTAGAAAAAAATCAGATCACAGACATGACACAAAACTAAAGTCATTTCAGATGGCAACTTTCTGGCTTTAAGAAACACTATAAGAAATCAAGAAAAAAAGATTGTGGCAGTCAGTAACGGTTACTTTTTTAGACCAAGCAGAGGAAAAAATATGGACTCACTCAATTCTGAGGAATAAATTATGGAATCACCCTGTAAATTTTCATCCCCAAAACTAACACCTGCATCAAATCAGATCTGCTTGTTAGTCTGCATCTAAAAAGGAGTGATCACACCTTGGAGAGTTGTTGCACCAAGTGGACTGACATGAATCATGGCTCCAACACGAGAGATGTCAGTTGAAACAAAGGAGAGGATTATCAAACTCTTAAAAGAGAGTAAATCATCACGCAATGTTGCAAAAGATGTTGGTTGTTCACAGTCAGCTGTGTCTAAACTCTGGACCAAATACAAACAACATGGGAAGGTTGTTAAAGGCAAACATACTGGTAGATCAAGGAAGACATCAAAGTGTCAAGACAGAAAACTTAAAGCAATATGTCTCAAAAATTGAAAATGCATAACAAAACAAATGAGGAACGAATGGGAGGAAACTGGAGTCAACGTCTGTGACCGAACTGTAAAAAAAACGCCTAAAGGAAATGGGATTTACATACAGAAAAGCTAAACGAAAGCCATCATTAACACCTAAACAGAAAAAAACAAGGTTACAATGGGCTAAGGAAAAGCAATCGTGGACTGTGGATGACTGGATGAAAGTCATATTCAGTGATGAATCTCGAATCTGCATTGGGCAAGGTGATGATGCTGGAACTTTTGTTTGGTGCCGTTCCAATGAGATTTATAAAGATGACTGCCTGAAGAGAACATGTAAATTTCCACAGTCATTGATGATATGGGGCTGCATGTCAGGTAAAGGCACTGGGGAGATGGCTGTCATTACATCATCAATAAAAGCACAAGTTTACGCTGATATTTTAGACACTTTTCTTATCCCATCAATTGAAAGGATGTTTGGGGATGTTGAAATCATTTTTCAAGATGATAATGCATCTTGCCATAGAGCAAAAACTGTGAAAACATTCCTTGCAAAAAGACACATAGGGTCAATGTCATGGCCTGCAAATAGTCTGGATCTTAATCCAATTGAAAATCTTTGGTGGAAGTTGAAGAAAATGGTCCATGACAAGGCTCCAACCTGCAAAGCTGATCTGGCAACAGCAATCAGAGAAAGTTGGAGCCAGATTGATGAAGAGTACTGTTTGTCACTCATTAAGTCCATGCCTCAGAGACTGCAAGCTGTTATAAAAGCCAGAGGTGGTGCAAAAAAAATACTAGTGATGTGTTGGAGCGTTCTTTTGTTTTTCATGATTCCATCATTCTTTCCTCAGAATTGAGTGATTCCATATTTTTTTTCCCTCTGCTTGGTCTAAAAAAGTAATCGTTACTGACTGCCAGAATTGTTTTTCCTGATTTCTTATAGTGTTTCTTAAAGCCAGAAAGTTGCCATTTGAAATGACTTTAGTTTTGTGTCATGTCTGTGATCTGCTTTTTTTTCTACAAAATTAAACAACTGAATGAACATCCTCCGAGGCCAGTGATTCCATAATTTTTGCCAGGGGTTGTATAATGCAAGTCACCACCTCCTACATCTGAGGATGCTGTGAGTGCGCAAACACAGTGAGGAAGTTTGATGCCATGATCCCCAAACCAGCCGGATCCTACCCACATTTGCGTTCAGACTTCTTCAAATCCAGTGCAAAACACCTCGGAGGTGTGTTGAGCTGGATAGAAAATAATTCACTTTTTGAATAGCATTATTCAGATTCAGAAAACACACACACACACAGTTGTGCTCAAATGTTTACACAGCCTGACAGAGTTTTTGTTTCTTTATTGGCCATTTTTCAGAGAATATACAGTAAATGATAATGAATGATAACACAAAAACTTTTTTTTTTCACTCATGGATAGTGATTGGGTCAAGCCCGTAATTTCTGGACTATAGAGCACACCTGAATATAAGCCGCACCCACCAATTTTAAAAAGAAAAAAGAGATTGTACATAAATAGGCCGTACCTGTCTATAAGCAGCGGGTCTGCACATGGTAACATGATATTTACACAGAAAGATGTTATTTTTTGTTTTTATTGAACTTTATAACAAACATTTTGCTTACAGCTGGTGAATTCTTTTTTTTTTCTAAATAATAACTTTCAATTGAATTTGGCATTCAAAAAATAAAAATAGGAAACTTTCCTGTCTTTTACTTCAAATCAAACATAAACTGACCATATCTTTTCATATACACAAATAAAATTAGGTTCAAGGCATGATGGTTATTTCCGTTCTACTGGAACAGAGTTTTAATATGTTACCAGTGTCATCAAATCAAATCAATTTTATTTATATAGCGCCAAATCACAACAAACAGTTGCCCCAAGGCGCTTCATATTGCAAGGCAAGGCCATACAATAATTACAGAAAAACCCCAACTGTCAAAACGACCCCCTGTGAGCAAGCACTTGGCGACAGTGGGAAGGAAAAACTCCGTTTTAACAGGAAGAAACCTCCAGCAGAACCAGGCTCAGGGAGGGGCAGTCTTCTGCTGGGACTGGTTGGGGCTGAGGGAGAGAACCAGGAAAAAGACATGCTGTGGAGGGGAGCAGAGATCAATCACTAATGATTAAATGCAGAGTGGTGCATACAGAGCAAAAAGAGAAAGAAACACTCAGTGCATCATGGGAACCCCCCAGCAGTCTAAGTCTATAGCAGCATAACTAAGGGATGGTTCAGGGTCACCCGATTCAGCCCTAACTATAAGCTTTAGCAAAAAGGAAAGTTTTAAGCCTAATCTTAAAAGTAGAGAGGGTGTCTGTCTCCCTGATCCGAATTGGGAGCTGGTTCCAGAGGAGAGGAGCCTGAAAGCTGAAGGCCCTGCCTCCCATTCTACTCTTACAAACCCTAGGAACTACAAGTAAGCCTGCAGTCTGAGAGCGAAGCGCTCTATTGGGGTGATATGGTACTATGAGGTCCCTAAGATAAGATGGGACCTGATTATTCAAAACCTTATAAGTAAGAAGAAGAATTTTAAATTCTGTTCTAGAATTAACAGGAAGCCAATGAAGAGAGGCCAATATGGGTGAAATATGCTCTCTCATTCTAGTCCCTGTCAGTACTCTAGCTGCAGCATTTTGAATTAACTGAAGGCTTTTCAGGGAACCTTTAGGACAACCTGATAATAATGAATTACAATAGTCCAGCCTAGAGGAAATAAATGCATGAATTAGTTTTTCAGCATCACTCTGAGACAAGATCTTTCTAATTTTAGAGATATTGCGCAAATGCAAAAAAGCAGTCCTACATATTTGTTTAATATGCGCATTGAATGACATATCCTGATCAAAAATGACTCCAAGATTTCTCACAGTATTACTAGAGGTCAGGGTAATGCCATCCAGAGTAAGGATCTGGTTAGACACCATGTTTCTAAGATTTGTGGGGCCAAGTACAATAACTTCAGTTTTATCTGAGTTTAAAAGCAGTAAATTAGAGGTCATCCATGTCTTTAGTCTGTAAGACAATCCTGCAGTTTAGCTAATTGGTGTGTGTCCTCTGGCTTCATGGATAGATAAAGCTGGGTATCATCTGCGTAACAATGAAAATTTAAGCAATGCTGTCTAATAATACTGCCTAAGGGAAGCATGTATAAAGTGAATAAATTGGTCCTAGCACAGAACCTTGTGGAACTCCATAATTAACCTTAGTCTGTGAAGAAGATTCCCCATTTACATGAACAAATTGTAATAGATAAATATGATTCAAACCACCGCAGCACAGTGCCTTTAATACCTATGGCATGCTCTAATCTCTGTAATAAAACTTTATGGTTAACAGTATCAAAAGCAGCACTGAGGTCTAACAGAACAAGCACAGAGATGAGTCCACTGTCTGAGGCCATAAGAAGATCATTTGTAACCTTCACTAATGCTGTTTCTGTACTATGATGAATTCTAAACCCTGACTGAAACTCTTCAAATAGACCATTCCTCTGCAGATGATCAGTTAGCTGTTTTACAACTACCCTTTAAAGAATTTTTGAGAGAAATGGAAGGTTGGAGATTGGCCTATAATTAGCTAAGATAGCTGGCTCAAGTGATGGCTTTTTAAGTAATGGTTTAATTACTGCCACCTTAAAAGCCTGTGGTACATAGCCAACTAATAAAGACAGATTGATCATATTTAAGATCGAAGCATTAATTAATGGTAGGGCTTCCTTGAGCAGTCTGGTAGGAATGGGGTATAATAGACATGTTGATGGTTTGGAGGAAGTAACTAATGAAAATAACAGAATGACAGAACAATCGGAAATAATGACAGAACAATCGGAGAGAAAGAGTCTAACCAAATACCGGCATCACTGAAAGCAGCCAAAGAGAACGATATGTCTTTGGGATGGTTATGAGTATGAGTTTTTTCTCTAATAGTTAAAATTTTATTAGCAAAGAAAGTCATGAAGTCATTAGTAGTTAAAGTTAAAGGAATACTCGGCTCAATAGAGCTCTGACGCTTTGTCAGCCTGGCTACAGTGCTGAAAAGAAACCTGGGGTTGTTCTTATTTTCTTCAATTAGTGATGAGTAGTAAGATGTCCTAGCTTCACGGAGGGCTTTTTTATAGAGCAACAGACTCTTTTTCCAGGCTAAGTGAAGATCTTCTAAATTAGTGAGATGCCATTTCCTCTCCAACTTATGGGTTATCTGCTTTAAGCTGCGAGTTTGTGAGTTATGCCACGGAGTCAGGCACTTCTGATTTAAGGCTCTCTTTTTTAGAGGAGCTACAGCATCCAAAGTTGTCCTCAATGAGGATATAAAACTATTGACGAGATAATCTATCTCACTCACAGAGTTTAGGTAGCTACTCTGCCCTGTGTTGGTATATGGCATTGGAGAACATAAAGAAGGAATCATATCCTTAAACCTAGTTACAGCGCTTTCTGAAAGACTTCTACTGTAATGAAACTTATTCCCCACTGCTGGGTAGTCCATCAGAGTAAATGTAAATGTTATTAAGAAATGATCAGACAGAAGGGGGTTTTCAGGGAATACTGTTAAGTCTTCAATTTCCATACCATAAGTCAGAACAAGATCTAAGGTATGATTAAAGTGGTGGGTGGACTCATTTACATTTTGAGCAAAACCAATCGAGTCTAACAATAGATTAAATGCAGTGTTGAGGCTGTCATTCTCAGCATCTGTGTGGATGTTAAAAACGCCCACTATAATTATCTTATCTGAGCTAAGCACTAAGTCAGACAAAAGGTCTGAAAATGACCAGGAGGACGATAGATAACAACAAATAAAACTGGTTTTTGGGACTACCAATTTGGATGGACAAGACTAAGAGACAAGCTTTCAAATGAATTAAAGTTCTGTCTGGGTTTTTGATTAATTAATAAGCTGGAGTGGAAGATTGCTGCTAATCCTCCGCCTCGGCCCGTGCTACGAGCGTTCTGGCAGTTAGTGTGACTCGGGGGTGTTGACTCATTTAAACCAACATATTCATCCTGCTGTAACCAGGTTTCTGTAAGACAGAATAAATCAATATGTTGATCAATTATTATATCATTTACTAACAGGGACTTAGAAGAGAGAGACCTAATGTTTAATAAACCACATTTAACTGTTTTAGTCTGTGGTGCAGTTGAAGGTGCTATATTATTTTTTCTTTTTGAATTTTTATGCTTAAATAGATTTTTGCTGGTTATTGGTGGTCTGGGAGCAGGCACCGTTTCTACGGGGATGGGGTAATGAGGGGATGGCAGTGGGAGAGAAGCTGCAGAGAGGTGTGTAAGTCTACAACTCTGCTTCCTGGTCCCAACCCTGGATAGTCACTGTTTGGAGGATTTAAGAAAATTGGCCAGATTTCTAGAAATGAGAGCTGCTCCATCCAAAGTGGGATGGATGCCGTCTCTCCTAACAAGACCAGGTTTTCCCCAGAAGCTTTGCCAATTATCTATGAAGCCCACCTCATTTTTTGGACACCACTCAGACAGCCAGCAATTCAAGGATAATAATAATCAATCAATCATGATAATAATAAAAAAAACTGTAAAATAAAGTAAAAGGAACAAACTTTTCAACTTCTGTAGCCACAAACTAGGGTTTAGAAATATTTGTTTTGTCCCCCCCCCCCCCAATGTACGCATCAGGTAAAATCAGACCTAATTGGTTTTATGTACTCTAACCAGTTTTCCCAAAGTCTTTTAAATCTGTCCCCCTCCAATCTCAAAGAAAATGTTAGCTTTTCCATTACATAAATATTGTGTATTACCTCCACCCAGTCCTCCACCTTGTTGCCTCATTCTTCATCCATTCATCCTGCTAATTGCTTTTTTGCTTGCAATCAGCATTATTCTGTAATTATGTTTATTACCGTATCTTGTAAACTTCATGTCCAGTTTCCCCAAGTAAAGTACCTCAAATGAATGTGGAAGGTCTACTTTTAGTACTTTATCCATAAACTTCTTTAGCTCCTGCCAGTAGTTGCCAATCGAGGGACATCCGCAGAACACATGGAAATGATCTGCTTTATCAGCTCCACACAATCTCCAACACTTTGTGTCATGATATTTTCTCTGTGTTGGTGTTTTAAAGAATCTTATAATGTTCTTCTATCCGTGTTCTCTCCATGTTAAGGAGCAAGTTGTAAACCATTGCTGTTCATTTATTTCGTCCCATTCATCCACTGATATGACAGTATTTGCCTCCCTCTCCCACCTGTTTTTAATATACACTGTGTCATTTCCCTTTAAATCCTCCACTCCCTTATAGAGTTTTTGAAATTAGCTTTTTCCCCAATTTTGTTTCATATGCTAAAGTAAACATCTTAATGAGTTCAACCCCCCTTCCCTCCATGGTTCCCATTATTGTTTGTTCTAAATAATGCCTTAATTGCAAATACCTGTACTGGTCCTGATTTGTTAGACTATATTGGACTTTTGTCTCTTGAAAACTTTTAATGTCCTTTTTTCTTAAGAGCTCCCAAAATATTGTAAGACCCCAACCCAATTTTTAAAACTCTTATCTATTCTATTTGGAATAAATTCAGAATCATATCCAATCCATCTTAATAGTCTACTTTGTATTCTCAAGTCATTTTTCACAATTCATTCAAACCAAATCTTCAGTGATGTATTCAACCATGGGTTTGTCCTGGGGGCAGAGGGCCCTCGCTGATAGAATCAGTATTATTCATAAGTCCACAACAGCTTAAAGTGCTGCCCCAATGCTCTTATCTTGCGAGGATATTAATATTTCAGCCTAAAATCTGTATAAGACTACAATCTTGACAAAATTAAAATGACCTTGTTTCTCACTTTAGTTGTCTTAATTAACTCAGAATATTTCCTGGAATCAGTCTAATTTTCATCTTAGAGTGTTGTATTTTAACAGGTGTCCTGGTCTCTCCTGAAGGCTTGTAATCTCTGTTTATACCCTTGCCATGTCTCCATTGTCCCATATCCATTTTTCGCACAGCTCGTCGTCCACATTGTCCGCTTGATCCACTCTGTCCAGTTATCCGCCGGTTTCACGACCTCCACCTGGAGCCTACAGGCCACCATGTCCTTCGTTGCCTCCTCCACTGTGTTGTAGATGCACATCTCTCCCTCGTAGAAGCCCCAGAGTTTCGCTGGAAACGGCGTCTGGAAACATATGTTCTTATCTCTTAATACGCTTTTCACCTTCGTGTATTCTTTGCATTTTCTCAGAATCTCCAGCATGTAGTCGTGGTCCAGAAACACCTTCCTCCCCTCATACGTGAAGCCTTTTTTCTGCCATGCTATCTTTATAAGTTCTTCTTTACTCCAGGAACTTTGTAACTTTATCACAATGGATCTAGGAGGGGAGTCCTTAGGAGGTTGTGAGACTAGACCATAGTGTGCTCTTTCAGTCTTCCTCTCAAAATGATGAGAGTCTAGCTTCTCCCTAAGGAGGTTTTGACAAAACTGATCACTGATTGTGATCCCTCCGCTCCTTCCTTCACCCCGTGGATACACACATTCTACCTCCTAGAATGACCCTCCAACTCTGTCATTCTGGTCTTGATCTTCTTCTGTAGCGCCATAAGCTCTCTCCCGTGTTAGCTCTGTTAGCTTTTCTGCAAGGTCGGCTAATTCGCCTGTTAGCTTAGCTGGCTCGTTACTGTGCTCAAGGTCCGAATCCATGTTTTTAGTCGACTTCTGATTTTTTTCCTCTAGTCTTAATCATCGCCCTTGTTACCACGCTCTTACATTTCTACTCATTTTCTCAAACCGATATGTTTATAGGACCTTTTTAGTCTCAGTGTCGGGGAGCTCTCTTTTTATGATCCCGCCATGTTGGAGTCCGGCCAGAAGAGATTTTTTAACTTCTAATTAAATACGTACCGTAAATGCTTTTTTCTGACGAGCACATCATCCAGCGCATGCAAGGTGTCTCACGGAAGCGCAACTGTAGTGCAACGTGCCAGAGGGACTTTTCTTCAGTCATGACAAGGAATTAAGCATTTTCAGACGTCGTTTTCTTCAGGACGTGTTAATGGATCCAATAAAACTAACATTTACTGTGTGTGTGTGAATTTACGCCGCATGAGGACAGTATTAGAAAGAGCGGCTTATAGTCCGGAAATTCCGGTATTTATTGTCAAACAACTGAGTTTACTCTTTTTAAATCATAATGACAACAGAAACTACCCAAATGACCCTGATCAAAAGTTTACATACCCCTGTTCTTAATACCGTGTGTTACCCCCTTTAACATCAGTGACAGTTTGGAGTCTTTTGTGGTAGTTTGTGGGCGAGGCTCTCTGATTGTAAAGCTGCTACTGAATATGTCTTGGGCTTTATTTACATCAATTACAAAGAAATACAAACAGTACAGTACTCTGTGGTAAATCTGCATGGAGTAGACAGTTCTCAAAAACTGAGTGACTGCAAGAAGGAGAAGCATGAGGAAAGCCACCAAGACACCCAGAAGAAGTTATAGGCTTATTTGGCTGTGATTGGAGAAATAGTGCACAGTGTAAATTCTGCATTTTGTATCACCAGTTACACAGCTTCATGATGAAATGGTATAGAGGAGGATTTTCTTAAAAAGAAGACTTCAAAATGTAGCTACAAATTGCCAGAAGGTACATCTGAAATGCAAGCCTAGATTTGATCTGTTTTGGTGAAATTAGAGTCCGTTTATGCAGAGAGTAGCGACAACTAAGAATACTGTGCCATTTTGGGGCCAATTGTGCTGAACTACTTAACTAACCTTTTCTGTTTTCAACATTTTGTTTTTCTTTTCTCATGTAACCACATACAGAAACACATCCAGGTACAGGTACTATCAAAACAACTACAAAAATAGTTAAGCTATCAAATTTACATAAATGTACAATTCATGATGATTTATTTAATGAATTACTTAAAGCCTGATTTATGCTTCTGTAACTCTGTGGCCATGCAGTGATGTCAGCATGCATGACAGTTTTAAAGTTCTCTATTGCTGGATTATGCTTTATTCTGGATTAATTTGTCCCTCAACAGTCTTTTCTTTCTACAATCATCAACCTCCAAATCAAAGGTAGGGTGGACAATTTCCTCTTTTTCCAACTCCATGTTTTAAAATTGGTCATATTTGCAGACTTGTGTGCCAAACGTTGATCCATTATTGAAATATAATCAGTGTGCACACTGCAAAAACTTTCAAAATATGAGAAGAAAGGGTAAAACCAGAAAAGAGTCACATCACAGCCTTTTGGGTGTCTCATTTAACAGGTGCATGTTACACTGCTGGTCCGAGTCTGATCACAGTTTGAAAAAAAAAAAAATAAACAGAAATTTCTCTGGTTCCACTTTCCTTGAATCGGAGAGCGTCAGACTGCTGAACTTTATTTCGTAACTGTTACTGTGCACATCCAGACTGCTCTGTCTGGTATATGCGAGGGGTTTTTAATGGAAATACATTGCGGTCAGACGGGACGTTTTGTCCAATGTGAGTAAAAATCCGTTCTACAAAATCCATTATATACGGTAGAAAACAGCACAAAAACATAGGGATTTTTGTCTTTGTCCGGTGACTGTGAATATCCGGTTTATATGATGACTGTTTAGGTGAGTTTTACTGTACATAGGACTGAACAATAAATTTACCTCGTGAAGCTTTGACGATGAAGTTGCTTCCATCCCGCACGGCTGACTTTATTTTCCCAAATTTTTCTTCTGTTCAGATCTGAAGGGAATCTGTACATCTTGAAGCCCTTGTTGTGTCTGTTTGTGCATCCAAATACACAGCAACCCAGCATTTTCAGTGAATAATTGAATAAATAAGCTGGATTTACATGCATTTAGTTTAACAGCAAACAATGTTTTGGGCTCAAGATGGCACCACGAGTCGTGCCCATTTTTTTTCAGCTTATGTCGCTGCTCACTCTATAAAGGGATTCTAGGTGAAAGAATATCCTTCTCTGCTCTATTCCACTATGAAGCTAAGAGCATGTCTTGAAAAAGAGAAAATAGGTCATTTTTATTTTTTCTGTTTGCCAGTGATTTTTTACCTGAAATATGACCATCGGGTATTGCAAAGGCCTTGCGTCCATCCGTCCGTTTGTCTGCGTTCAACATAAGTCCAATCTTATTACTGCCAGGGTCTTCAAATTCACAGGGAACATTCTTGGGACACAGACCTTGTAGACCATGGGGCATGCATTGAAAAGATAATGAATTTTATTTGACACATCTGGCAACTATGTAATGATGTTTTTTTTGTTGTTGTTGTTTTTTTTTTTTTTTAGATAATTTGGGGGTGCTCTTTTCAAAAATGCAATGTTCCACATCGCAAACTTGCACATTAACCCTCTATGTGCCGGCTGCTGAAAACCGCTATTTTCAACGATTGTTTTTTTTTTTTTCCCTTTTGGCAAAATGTGACAGTTTTCATGCAGTTTGTGTGCACATTTTGTCAAAGAAGTCAATGCCATTGATCACATTTCCCTTTTTCCTTATTTATCTGATAGTCTATTAACCCCACTCCTCACTGAACATGGAAAAGGTGGTTCAGCCTGAAAAAAAAAAGTTCACTTGGTTAATAGCTAAACTGTGCTACCTACAAGCTGCAAGATATGTTAGACATGCAATATGCAATGTATTCCATTACCTTAATCTTCATCGTCAAGATCATCATGATCATCATGATCATCGTCATCCAATGTTGCTGATATTTCAGCTGTTTTTATCTCACAGTTTTCAGTCTTTGCAGCTGCAGTTCTGAACTTTTCAGTCTATTAGCATGACATGCACACCTCCTGTGGGCGCAGTTGGTCCTTTGGCAGGCACAGGACATGTGCTTCAGGACTGCACCTGGAGCACTTGGAAGTTCATTCCAGACTATCCTTAAATGGCCCTCTTTAATTTCCCAGCCATGCCCAACAGGGCTTGGAGCATATGTCAGTTTCTCAGTGCACCTGCAATGAATGCCAGCTTGGTAGGTAGCCTTCTTCACATGAAGCTTGAGAGAAACCCATTCGGTGGCAGTGCTATGTTGGTTTTGTACCTTGCCCAGAAGAGCTCATATCTAGCCTTATTTACTGAACTGAGGCTGGACTTTCCACATACCTCACATATAAATTTTTCCACCTGAGCTAGGTCCAGTTCTGACTGGTCCCAGTTCTTCCCAAATTGCTGGAACAGTTTGACATTAGTCCTCCTTTTCCTGCCATCAGTTCATAGGCTTTGATTTTTCCTTTTCCTTTGATTGTGCTCACCGAATCACACCCAGTGAAACAACAGAGAATGATGAGTGCATCCGAGACTTCATCTTGAAGTCCTTTAGCCACCCATGATATTGGGATGAGTCTAGGATCAGAGAAAGGTTTGAGGGCACCTTCTGAGCAGAAGCCACTACCAGAACAAGAACATCAGTGTCCTCACTCCTAATTTGATGTCCTCATATTCTTGGGCAGCGTGTATTGCATGTAGAATCGCATGCATATCCGCCTTCTCATGATCAGCACAGAGTTCAACAACCTTAGTTACAACTAGACTGTCATCTCTGGGCTCAATCTTGTGACACTTGTGGCCATGTGAGATCACTACTGTCCTTTCTTCCAACAACTCAGGCCTTATTTTCGTCCACTCAGTGAAGAAGAATTCCACTAGTTGCCTTTTAGATCCAGAAGATAGGTATTTTTTGAATTGCTTGAGGGTGATTCTCACCTCTTGTACCCCAGACACAGATCTTCTCTCATGTTCGCAGTCCTTGATACTGTTTTCAGGATAGTTGTCTGTGACAAAGTCAACGCATTGTGCACCATGCTTCTTGGCAGCAGAGACTATGTCAGAGAGAACTTTGTGGGCAAGTTCCTCAAATGTTGGAGGAATGGGCTTGAGCTTCTGTAAAGCAGCCATCCCATCAAAGATCAAGACACTTGACATGCCTGGCGGAGGTGGTCTCTCATCTGCAGTTGGCTGTCTGATCAAGTTGCCTTTAATTTCAGCCTTGTCCATCTTCACTGGTGCACCACCATAGGCTGCAATAGCAGGGGTATGAATTAAGGCTGTATGTTAAGTTTTCCTTGAAATCGATCTTCTTCACCTGGCTGATCATCAGAATACAGGCTAGCAGATCTGAGCTGGGTTTCAGAGAAAGAGCTTCACCTTTTTCCTTTCATGGACCTTTCCTGGTTAAATTGGTGAATGACCACAGTTTGAGTTGCTTGATTGGAGAAACAAAAAATGTCTTTTTCTTCCTCCTTTCTGGACAACCTTGTCTCAAGGACGTCTGTGTACGACAACTGGCCCTGTTCCTGTGCACCAAGTAAGTCCTTTTCAATGTCAGCATCTGCAATAACCCCGCTCGAGAGGTTCAACGAGCCATCGATTTCCCTAGAGAAAGGATTCACCACAGACTGAATAGTGGACATCAGATTTTCAAGGGCCTGTTCATCGCTGGCTATCAGAGTTTTGTCTAGGTCTTTCCGTGTGTGAGCTTGGATTCCTTTTTCAGCAATTTCCTCACATCTTTTGCCGATTTCTCCACGAGCAACATGTGACATGATCCACCGGAGGAAGGCACCCCTCTCCGAAGATATACTGATCTGGCCTCCTTTGCGACTGTGGTCCCAGCTCTCTTCAGGTCATTGTAGTTCTGGGCTTTCTCAGAATCATCCTTACCCCTCGGTGCCAGATCTTGCATGGAGCCCCAGACCGAGGAAGTTTGACAATCATTTTGTGTTTCTTCCATTTTCTAATAATTACGTCAACAGTTGTTGGCTTCAAGCTGCTTGCCTGTTGTCCTGTAATTTTGTCCCTGGTGTCCCTAGGTTTTGGCCATGGTGGACAGGTTGGAGTGTGATTGATTCAGTGTGTGAACAGGTGTCTTTATACAGGTAACGAGTTCAAACAGGTGCAATTAATACAGGTAAAGAGCGCAGAATAGGAGGAATTCTTAAAGAAAAAACTAACAGGTCTGTGAGAACCAGAAAGCTTGCTGTTTGTAGGGGATCAAATACTTATTTCATGGTAGAGAAGCTTGAATCTTCGACTGGACTGGGTTGCTTGACGCGAGGACGTTTCGCTTCAAATCGCAGAAGCTTCCTCAGCTAAAATTCTTGCTCTGGTGGTCTGACTTCTGTCTTGACTCTTGTAGAGAAGAATAATCAAGAAGTCACAAAAGCTGGAGTTTTAAACCTAACCAGACCCCTCCTACCGAGAGGCAGACTGCTATAGGCTGGTGACTAAACAATAGCTCTAATTAGCACCTATTGTGCTCTAGTTAACACCCTCCTAATGACAGGGCAGCTGTCCCTCTCCTGATGGCTCCCTTGACGACTCTGCTGATGACGTGAATGACTCATTACCATGAACAAAAGACTGAAACTGCTTTGACCTATAGGTGCTAATTAGAGCTATTGTTTAGTCACCAGCCTATAGCAGTCTGCCTCTCGGTAGGAGGGGTCTGGTTAGGTTTAAAACTCCAGCTTTTGTGACTTCTTGATTATTCTTCTCTATAAGAGTCAAGACAGAAGTCAGACCACCAGAGCAAGAATTTTAGCTGAGGAAGCTTCTGCGATTTGAAGCGAAACGTTCTTGCATCAAGCAACCCAGTCCAGTCGAAGATTCAAGCTTCTCTACTATGGAAACCACCTGGACAAACTGAGAGCCTACACAGAAACATACTTATTTCATGCAATAAAATGCAAATTAATTATTTAAAAATCATACAATGTGATTTTTAGAATCCGTCTCTCACAGTTGAAGTGTACCTACAATAAAAATTACAGACCTCCCATTTTTTTGTAGGTGGGAAAACTTGCAAAATCAACAGTGGATCAAATCCTTATTTGCCTCACTGTATGTCATTGAAAATCCAAGACCACACAGTAACATTAAGGGTGAAGAACATCACTCCCTCAGTCTGATTTATTATGTTGTAAGCTAAATTCTCCAACGTGTTGCTGTCCAGACACAAGGTATGATGTACGATCTGGTGTCAGAGCTACAACATCGAGGTGAGGAACTGGACGGGAGGATATCTGCTTTGGAAGAAAAAGTGGACTTCATCCTTCTTGGTGTCCAAATCGCTGCCTGCTGCACTCTCTCAGGCCATAACAAAGCTACAAAAAGATTTCCTGGATGATTTGGCCTGTCGTGTCCACTTCCTGTCTTCGTCTCTGAGCTCTGAGTGCTGTTCAGGTCCCGCAAGGCAGCTTTGTCTGGGCTCTGCCACTCCAGAACCACCATACGGCTGAACAGCGGTCATGCTGGGAAGGCTTTTGTCAGCATGGAACCTCAAAGAAATGGGAATGTTTTATTCTGTTTGGTCACAGTTCTCCACATTGTCCACCAATCATGTTTTCACCTCTAAATGCATAATTAGGTTATTGGACTTTTTTGATCATAGCCAGGAGAAGCAATATAGTTAGATATTTTTTGTAATGGTTTTGTTGGTTTTATTAACATACTATTGCAGAATGACTGTAAGCATCATCTTGGATCTCCCAGTCATGACAAATATGATTGTTTTCAGGTCTTCTCTCCTTTCTCAAGTTTTTATTTTATTTTATTTTTTCCTTGAAACAGGCATTTACACAGATTCCATGTCTCCTTCATTGATTTGCTGTATGTTAAAAGAACACAAGCGATGCTGCTTTAAGGAGAGGTCATCAGATGTTTCCAGTGTCAGAAAAATTACACTGTAAAATCTGAGGACAACGTTCACACTCAAAGATGCTGATGAAGCCAGTTGGCTTAAAACCATTGTAATTTCATTAACTCAGCTGTTTCAAGCATTGAAAATAACCGTATTTTCTGGAGTAAAGTCACACCACTTTTTTCTGTATTATCAGCTCTTTAATTTGGGGTTTCTCTGCATTGTTAAAGTATACTTTTTAATATTGCATTATTCTTTTTTCTGATAGTTTATTTTGTTTAGTGCTTTGATTCCTGGGAAAGTCCTGTATAATAGTCATTACAGCTGTAACTTATGAATAACAAATGTCTGATATTTTGGTACATAAGTCACACCAGAGTATACATAAGTCACAAGGTTCCAAAACTATAAAAAAAAAAACCCAAAACAAACACTGACTTATACTATGGAAAATACCCGTATTTAAATTGACTCAAATGAACTTGAATGATTGGAGCTGAATCTGTTTGTTCGCCACTGCTAGTGTGTATAATGTGTTAAATTAACTGACCATTTGAGTTGAACCAACATGTTTTCCAATGTAGGCAAGAGATAAAAAAATGTTCATGACGTTTCGCATCAATGTACAGACAGATGCTATCTTAGCTTTCCAGGGTTATTTATGTTTTATATCTACAGCATGAATGACTGTCAGTGAAGCCTAATTCAACATTTCATGCAGTTGCTTTGCTTGTTACATTGATTTTATGTGTGGTTTTTTATTTTATTTAATTATTTTTAGTTATTCTGTGTGTATTGGAGGTTATGTCGTTTTGTGGTAGTGTTTCCTGCTTGTACTTTCAGTGCAACAGTAAAGAATGTAAATATATTGAGTAAGAGGTAAAATATACTGATTTTTGGTTGGTTATTGCTTCAGTGTGTTTTTCTCCAGTAGAGTAGACTGTGCAGTGTGCACAATTTTTCTGGTTTCAGGTTGCATTTTTGTATCGCTTGTTGACTAGCCGCTTTTCTAATTTGATAAATAACAAATCACAGGAGGTCCTACATGAAAGAAACACTTAAAGCTGTCCGGCTTTTCAAATTTTACAAAACTGAAAATTAGTGCTCATTATAATGAAGATAACACATTTACCTGGGGCAAGAAGCCATCTCACAGTTATGAGTGTGCGTGCCTGGAAGAGCCTATAGCACGGTCATGAGACCCAAGCACCAGTTTACTGCAGGCTTAAACAACACGGCTGGAGTTTGCGTGTCTGCTTCTTCACTGCTGTCACAGTTACCCGTGTTTTTGCTCAATCTCGTGTCCCTCTAAGAAGCTGGCGCTGACCACACAGGGCCGCGTAACTAGTTAGCATGCCTGAGTCCTCGTTCATTATCAGAATTAACCAGACAAATCGCTCCACAACTAAGAACAGTGAGAATAAACACTGATGGGAGCAAAAGAGTAATCGATCTGTTCATCCTTTCCATGTCTGGGCCGGATGAGGTTTCCCGTGTTGAGTCAAGTTAATCCACAGGCCCCTAGCTGTGCCCTTCCATCTCCACCCGTCTTCCCGGTACACCGGACGCTGCTCGGCAGGTCCTGGGAATAACGTCACAGGATCGCTAATTGTCATCGCTTATGATAGGAACTACGATGGTACCTGATTGTCTTTGAACCTCCAACTTTCGTTCCTGATTAATGAAAACATTCTTGTCCAGTGATTTTACCTCTAGGCCTCAGCCGTCCCTCTTAATCATGGGCCCCAGTTAAAAGAAGAAAACCACAAAATAGAACTGCAGTACTATTCCATTATTCCGCACTGGGATATCCAGGTGACCCGCTTTAAACACTGTAATTTCAATGTAAAATGCTCAGACCGCATTATAATAGACACAATCCACCAGGACTCATTGAGGAATTATTGTATTTTCTTTGGAGGTCATAATCACTTCGTTATTACATCTGATTCTTTGTTATAGATACTGGGGAGTTTTCACTGTATTCCTTTGTTCTGTTTTGGCTCTAATAAAGTCCTAAAAAAAAAAAAAAACGCTTCGGACCCCGTAGGACACTCAGTTAAGAACACCAAGGTCCAACTACAAGCTTTTTAACTGCAGCAACTTTAAGATATGCTATTGGAGGTGGAATTACTGCAAAATACGGGAGAGTGGGGTAAGATGAGCCACTTTTTACTCCTGTTGTGCTGGATGTAGGAAAAATGACACAAAAAGAATGAAAACGTATATGTGTACCTTCAGGATGTCTCCTATCAAATGAAATTATCAGAATGCATCTCTGACAAAAGCTGCCCAAAAGAATGAGAAATTCATAGCCTAGAAATTCAGGTTAATCTTTAGTGAATTGATTCACATGATTTTATGCATTGCAAATTACCAACATGTATAATATTTTAGACACGGATAAATTTCTATGACATAACAGTCATTTACCTGATATGCATAACATTTACTTGACAAGCAAAAAAATTGTTTTTGTATAAAAAAATACTTTACCCTTCTCCCATGTGCTTCTCTGCATCACAGCAAGATGGAAATGATGTGTGGTTCCTGAATTTATGGTCACATGACAAAACGTGCACAGTTACCTAGATACAAGGGGTGGGTCAACTTACCCACTGGTTCATCTTACCTCACGCTCCCCTACTGATAAACAGAGAGAAATGACTTGGATTTAAATAGCGCCCCTCACATACGTCGGCTGTGTTTGGGTCAGATGACCTTTCACCTCTCCCACAATGCAGTCTGTCACGTGAGAGTGTGAGATGTCTTATTCCATAGGGAATATTTTCTTTTCCTTTTTACACAGGAGGAAGTGTGTGTGTGCCAGTGCGCATGCTATTTTGAGATTACTTGTGACGTGACACATTTGCGTGATGTGCGTTCCCGGGGTGGTCACACTAAGATGTGTAAGATGTCTTGTAAATCACTACAGAGATATTTTCTGGTTTCAAAAACAGTGTTTTTAGATTTACAAGTGATTATTTATTGCTAACTTTAACAAAACTAGTGCAGTGCCCGCAGTGGTGGACACAGCTAACCATCAAGTTAGCTTTGATAACCATTAATCCGCTAACTGAAAAGTTAACTTTTAATCAATCAATCAATCAATTTTTTTTTATATATAGCGCCAAATCACAACAAACAGTTGCCCCAAGGCGCTTTATATTGTAAGGCAAGGCCATACAATAATTATGTAAAAACTCCAACGGTCAAAACGACCCCCTGTGAGCAAGCACTTGGCTACAGTGGGAAGGAAAAACTCCCTTTTAACAGGAAGAAACCTCCAGCAGAACCAGGCTCAGGGAGGAGCAGTCCTTCTGCTGGGACTGGTTGGGGCTGAGGGAGAGAACCAGGAAAAGACATGCTGTGGAGGGGAGCATAGATCGATTTAGAACAGTTTAGAACACTAACCGCTAAAACATTTAGCGGACATTACCACTAACCACTAACTTTTAGTGTTGGTTTGGCTAAATCTGTCGGCTACTGTTAAGCCAGTTTTGAGTTTAAGCACCACAGGGGCTGCTGGGGTTGCAGGATCACAAATGAACGCACGAAAAATAAATATATATATAAAATAAAACCCCAAATACGGTCACCATCTTTATCAAAAGCAGTAAATCACAATATTAGAAGTCACAGTTTATCTCTATATTATATATTTATAAACCATTAATGGAGCCGCGTTCACAAACACAAAACAAATGCTCAAACAATAAATGCATAAATAAATAATAAATCCCAAATTAACAGTCACAGTTTAACTTTGTATTATATTTTTAAACACAGGAATGGCTCATCCGTGTTGCGTTCAACACGACTGGTAAAATCGAGACCTCATCCGTCGCGTTGAGCTTCCCCACTGAAGAGAACCCACATAAGTTTTGTCTTTACATAAAAATACAGCAATCAGTGTCTTTTCACTTTTAAAAAGTAAAGATTTTCATGTACACACTGTCTTTAAAACAGACACACTAACTGTCGATTTACATTACGAGAGCTCATCTCGACAGAACACTGGTGCCTCGTTTCTGCTTAAAATTGACTTTAGAATGATTTAAGAGGTTTTACTTTCTCATCTAATGGTTAATCTCATTACTCCGTTTGATTGCTCTGGATTTAGAGAGTCAGACTCAGAGAGTCAGTCTCAGACGTGCTGCTGTCACGCTCTGATTGGTCCCCCGTCTTTCTTTTTTAAATAATATTTTATTAGATTATCTGAAAAACAGGAACACACACAAAAAACCCACACATGCCAGCAAGTATGTATGCAGGTCACCGACCCTTACAAAATAAAATCAAATAAAATAGGTAGATAAAGTAAAGACAGTACCTCACAGCATGTGAAGACATTATA
Organism: Thalassophryne amazonica; assembly: GCF_902500255.1. Classification (NCBI taxonomy): domain Eukaryota; kingdom Metazoa; phylum Chordata; class Actinopteri; order Batrachoidiformes; family Batrachoididae; genus Thalassophryne; species Thalassophryne amazonica. The sequence goes on along the minus strand of NC_047112.1, from coordinate 57,511,890 downwards.
CATGCAACGTGTAGAACCTTTGAGATATGAACATATCACAAAATCAGGTAGCTCACTGTAGGAGAAAGGAATAGACCGAACTGTTGAAGAGCACTAGGTGTACACAGGGGCACCAAGGGGTTGCCAGTCCACAGTACAGCTTCCCCTCCATATTTTTTCCACTGCGTTCGCTGAAAGGTGGTTTAAAAAAGGAGCCCACGTCCTTTTGAAGATCTCCTCACTCCCCTTCAGGATTGCACTCAGACACTCCATTGGTAGCGTTTTAAAGATCTCCCCATACCACTGGTTGATCGTGGGGGGTCCTGGGCTTAATCCATTGAAAAAGAACACATCCTCTTGCCAGTAGGACAAGCTTATTCAGACGTTTCAACTGTATATTAGTCAAAGATAGCCCCTCATCTGAGAGACTTAACAAAAATGGGTTAGGACACATTTGTATAACTTTATCAAGATAGAGTTAAGTTCTCATGATATATTTCCCCAAAACTTTAATATCAGAGGGCATTGAGAAAAAGCAACATACGACCCTGCGTTCTTTTTTTCACTTGCCACAGAGAGGGGAGATGGTCCCCGTCTTTTATTATGAAATAATGGTGAATTTATGTGGAAATGATTGTTGTACAAGAGCTTCAGATATCTGTCACTGAAATAAATGATGACTGGAGTGCAATTTTAAACAGAAATGAGGCGATAAATAATCGGTGAGTAGCTGTTGACGCTCCGAAATGACGCATGCGCTGTGAAGGTGCAGTGAAGGCAGGAAGAGTGCTGAGCTCCTCACAGCGGCCTGACTGTCAAAGACACACAACAAACAGGAACTAACATGTATGATTTTATGGTTTACAAATATTTTTGGCCATTAAACTTTATTCACTTTACTAGCAATAATAAATAAATAAAATAAAATAAAATAAAAATGTTAGCGGAAGCTAATTGGTCCACTGGTGGTTTTCAAAGTAGCTGAAAAGCTAATCCGCTAACGAAAAAGTTAGCTTAGGTAACTGGCAGTTAGCGAAACCACTAAGTGCCCTTAGGAAGGTTTTTATACTTTTATTGGGTGGGGGGTGCAAATGGCAAAATATCACTTTGCACTGCAAAATAATAAAGACGTTTGGTGTTGGCATATCAAATTAAAATGGTGTTGAACAAAGAAAGATATTAATACAATACATCCTTTTGGAGGCGGTATGCATTTCAGAGTCCCGAAGTTCATGGCCAGTCGCCCAAAATGACCGATATTCACCCGAGTTAGACGAGGGCGAATATCGGTCATTTTGGGCGACTGGCCATGAACGGAGGGACTCAGAAAATGCATACCGCATGACAACAGCATGTTATTTGCATTATTATCACTTTACTGAGATACACAACACATAACGCGGACATAAAAAGTTGGCTCACTTTAACTTTGTCGTTCAGCTGGTGCCGCTGCCCTTCGAATTCGGCAATGCGTCCTCATCAAGCTGACTGCTTTGGCTGCACTGTTCATTGTTGTACTGTCCATGAGAAAATCATCCGGAATGTCCATATTGGGACCAAAACACACACTTCTCGCCTTTTTATCTTTCCTCTGCAGACAGTTTGGGCTGCGTGCGCTATGACGTCATTTGTTTACGCACAGCGGGTGGGTATAGCCAGATAGCGTCGATGTAAATCTACGATACCGGGCCTAGCAATGCCTCGGTAAAGTGATAATAATAATTAATACATTTGGTTCCTGTTATTTGATGATTAATTTCATATTGTTCAAGGTTATTATCTACCTTGGTAGGAGTTGGCGATAGTGTAAGGTAACATACATTCCTCAGTGTTTTGTAAAGATAACCATAATGTTGTGTGGGCCGCCAGAAGAGGAGGTACTGCTGGCCCCCACCAGAGGGCGCCCTGCCTGAAGTGCGGGCTTCAGGCACGAGAGGGCGCTGCCGCCAGGGACACAGCCGGGGTGACAGCTGTCGCTCATTACCTCTTGACAGCTGTCACCCATCTACTCTACATCATCTCACTCCATAAAGACCAGACGTCATCTACACCTCGTTGCCGAGATATCATACTTCATTGGAGGTAATATCCTCAGCCGTTTTGTAATTGCAATATTTGTATATTGTGAGTGTTTGCAGGAGTACCAGTTCCTCCGTCGGTGGAAGCTGTGAGAGCGCTGAAGGCACTCTTTCCCCTGAGGATCTACAGTACTCTGCAAGTTATTGAGTGAGAGGTGGAGGTGGCATTCCCACCGTTGTTGTTACTGGGTGTACACACACCCACACTTGACTGTCTTTGTTCTTCGCCAGCAGTACCAGATCCGACAGTCGGGGACAGTAATCACCTGGGAATTCGGGACTTGGCGGCTCCAGTATTCACCAGGTTCTGGGGCGGCGGAAATCGTGTGGTTCCGGCTCTTCTTAGGACAGACGTCTTCTATCCTCGAGCCTGCCCACACGTCACCTTTGTGTATTGACTGTTATGATATTCTGAGATTGTATGTTCGTTGTGCACATTCACAACATTAAATTGTTATATTTTGGCCATCTATTGACCGTTCATTTGCGCCCCCTGTTGTGGGTCCGTGTCACTACACTTTCCCAACACATAAACCAATTCCATGCTTTCTTAAATTAAAAGAAACACAATATAAGTGTTGAAGCTTGAATAGTTTCAAGGATACAGATTGTGTGTGTGTGTGTGTGTGTGTGTGTGTGTGTGTGTGTGTGTGTGTGTGTGTGTGTGTGTGTGTGTGTGTGTGTGTGTGGTGTGTGTGTGTGTGTGTGGGTGGTGTGTGGTTGGGGGTGGTCCCAAAAAAACTTCATAATAAAGGAACAAGTTGATAATATGCAATTTTTATGTCATTCGGGTCTGTAATTGATTGATATGTTATATTATTATTTGAATATAGTATTTCATATTGTTTTAAAAAATCAGTTTTATCATCAAATATGTGAGAATAAAAGAATTCCTATTAAACATGTTGTTGGAAGAGATTCAGACAAAATTAAAAAGAACATTTAGAATATTTGAAACACTTTACTACCTGAACACAGTTTATTTAAACTTGAACTCACAGCAAATATACGAGGTCTATTAGAAAAGTATCCGACCTTATTATTTTTTTCAAAAACCATATGGTTTTTGATAAGATAAATTCAGATAAATTTTTCAAATGGTTTCCAGCTGCCAGTCTCTAACAGTTTCTGAAAAAATTCTGATGGAAAAAAAGCCCAAATCATTTCGCCGTTTCCTGACAATGAAAATCCGCCAAGGGGGTGGACCACTCCTCACTCAAAGCCTGCTCACAGGCGAATGACGCAACTGACAGGCATGGAAAAACTCATGCATGCGCACGAGGGTTCAGGCTTGTCTGACGCAATCACACGTGATTCAAATCCGTATGGTTTTTGAAAAAATAATAAGGTCAGATACTTTTCTAATAGACCTCGTATGATTGTATTCAGCTTATGTACTTGCTGAAACATTTTACAATAGTGGGAAATTTGTTGGTGTTTTCCAAAAAAAAACAAACAAAAAAAAACAACCCAAAAACAGATTTTTAGCTAACGTCTCCTCAGTGTTGTCAATTCACCAGAAGGAACACTGACGGCATGTGTTTCACAATAAAAGTATTTGCTTGGATGCTGGCATTAAATGTTTTATTGCGAAATGGTTGCGAGCACCATGAACTATGTGATGTTGTTTAACTTTGCTACCAGTAACTTAAGCGTGCCACGCCATCTTGGAAGTATGAATGTCACAATGTCAATCAAAATAAAGGTTTCAAAATAAAGGTTTTGAAAATGAATTCCCCAAATTTTTATAATAAAGGATGCACATCATCATGCAATGCGCAAGCCATATCCGAAAACTGAGGCTGATCTGACAAACAGTCAGAGAGATATGCGAGCCATGTACTCACACGCACACAGATGCGTCTTGCTTTATGAGAAACATATTAGATTTATACAGAAATAAGCTGTTTCCACATTTTCCCACAATCTTGGTTTATTTTGTTCAAGTGAGTAGCCAGCTGACATCAAGCTACCTTTCTCCAACTGGCTGTTGCTGTGTGTTTCCCAGCATCTCTCACGCAGATTGGTGCAAGCCCCACGTGATCTGATGGTCACGTGGTCATGGTGTCTGATCGCTGGAAATTCTCCCCATCAAGGGCACAAATTCTACATTGTTTCCAAACAGCATGAATTTTGATCATATTGGCAATATCATATTATAAATTCCTTATTTAAATGCCAAGGAATAAAATTATAGTGCTGCCAAAGAAAATTATTTTTATGACTTAAATCTTTAAAAGAACCAAGAGGCCATACGGCTTTAAATATTTTTTCACGCTTAGACATATTATAACATTTTAACACTCAGTGCTCCAAGTTACCCACATACTTTTGACAGTTGTGTTGTATGAAAGAAATCAAATTTTTGGGAGACTGCTAAAAAGGAAATATATGGGTACCTGCAGTAGACCTAAACCACTGAGCTATTAATAAGTTTTTACATCGGTCTCTGTAACATAAACCAACTCAAGCTGCATATTTCTGAATCTTAAAATTGCTTTGTGTACTTATTTAAAGATTCTTGCATTTTACAATTACTTGCAACTTACAAAACATTGTTAGTGATGTTGTTACATTTTTGTTTGGACTATTTGTCATATTGTAAACTTAAATAATTTTTCAGACAACCACTAACTTATGATTACAATCATCTCTGGGAGTTTAGTGACACCCATAACAGGTGCCAGTTAACTTCCTCTTGCAATGTAGTTCAATTGCTTCTTAAAAAGCACTATATATATATATATATATATATATATATATATATATATATATATATATATATATATATATATATATATATATATATATATATATATATATATATATATATGTATATGTGTGTGTTTATATAATGTATGCACAGTACCAGTCAAGAGACACAATTTCCCATTCAATTGAATGCGCGCGCGCTCACATATACGCACCTTTCTAACAAAAAACTTGCCTGAAATCGACTATGCTGTAATCTCGCGATAACCAGTAAATATCGCGTTTCACCCCCGAGAATGTAGCTTCGCGCGCTGAAGCGATGGGCCGGTCACATTTTAGATTGGCACTTTTTATTCCCAATGAGCATCATACGTCTGCGAAGGTGACAGCCAATAGTGGCACTCGATTTTCGGGACAATCAAAGTCTGGAAGAATAACTCATTGATCTTTTGAACAAGGCGTAGAGTTTGTCGGATAAATCCTGCAAAGAAATAATTTGAGAGTAAAAGTTTCCCCTTAGATTTGAACAGCAAGTTTTCGTTTGACGTGGGCGTGGAAACAGGTAAATGAGCTTTCTTTTAATTTGAAACTTTACGCTCATAATGTCTGTACCTTACAGCTAGCTTACGGACATGTAGCTACTTTGGCAAAGTCCTCACCATCGTTTTTGGTTAAATTAACTGAGCAAATTACTGCAAATTATGTTTTGAATTATCAGAGTGTTTTTGTTATTGTTGTTTGAATAGACTTTAATTCATATTAGGTAACGCTGTGTAACAATAGGCGTCTGTCATTTTTGTCGTGCTTTTCGTGGGTCAGTACTTGATAACCGTTGCCTTGTTTACTTCACCGCCTATTATGTGCGCACTAAAATTAGGAGTTTTACGTTTTACTGCTCTTAAAACAGAGCTAAATGTTTGCTGTAACCAGATTTTACTTTGTTTTCGCCCCATATAGACTTTGTATAATTCCGCTTGTCAACACCCGCAAAAGTGAGCGAAACATTATTAATCGTGGAGGGGGTGTTTTTTTTATGTTATTACACCAGTTTGGGTATTTCGACCCATCAGAAGGAATTCGAACTCATTTGAGGGTATTGATGTGCAAGCACACCAAGTTATTCTGTGTGCACAAAGACACGCTTTTCTACTGTAATTATCGAACTTACAGTATATGTAGCGCAATATTTCGGGGTGTTCTATTGTCACCGAGCAAAGCCACATTGTTAGCTGGTGCTCCCTCGCGTCCGGATGTGCCTGTTTTTAAAAAACTGGGCGGGGCTTGTTTTTCATTTTCCCGCACTGTATTTAAATGAGCCTATTCCCTCCCAGTGTCAGAGTTGCCTGCAGCTCAACAGGAAATGACACATATGTTGACAATGTACATGGCTGTGTAGTGTAGTTGATACCATTTTAATCAGTTGAGAGAGAAAATTAAATAGTTTATCCAAAACATAACCAACCAACCAACTTTAAAAGAGCCACAGTGGACCAAAGTGCTGTGCAGAAGAATAAATTTTAAAAATAAGACCTAACAGTTCACATAAGACAAAAAAATTGTAAATCAAATACAAATCAAATAATTAAAAGCCATGAAACATGAGTAAAAATAACACTACTCATGATTGTCTCTGCACACGTGCTAATAATTAGTGATCTCTGATGTATTTTATTCCTCGCACTCTGAGCGCTAACAGGTGCATTTCCAGAAAACGTTTTACTCGGCAATCCTCAGCATTTTTCAATGTGCGACGTCCTTATTAGCAAAACAGAAACATCCCAGTGACTGACAGACGAGGGAAAAGAACCTGCAGAGTGTCGGATTTTGGATCCTAAAGAGTAGTTACGCACTGTTTGTGTGGATGCTGATTTACTGAAGCTGTGTACATGGACGTGGGACATCTGACACCGTTTTTAATGGACTGCCTGGACACTGAGATGGATTTGTTACATTGGAAAAAGTCAGAATACATTATTTTCAAGAGTTCGCAGACGTTATTTTACGTGCCACGATTGAGAGAGAGGCAGAGCTGCAGCCGTGGTGGTCTCGCATGCGGGTACGCATGCACTTCTTTGACCGCGTGAAGTTAACCCTTTGGGGCCGATGCCGTCGTATACGACGGGTGAGATAAAGCCTTACTAAATTATAAATAACTTTTTAATGACATGAGATAGAAACTTTTTTGCTGAAAAGTTAACTCCACGGACTTTGGAGCCAGCCATTGGCCATCTTTGTACTCCTCATAGAAGCTGTGTGATGACATGCGCAATGTGAGTGTCCAATCGGAATTGGTTCACCGTCACATGGTTTTCCAAAATCCAGTCATAGGGCAGATTTACCTCACGTGATGTAGTGCAGCAGATAACTGAAACAATCATGCAAATGGTGATAAAAGCATCAAATTCGGTAGAAATACTCCTTAGACACTCCTCTTTTGAAAAAAACGATTGGACACTTGACTTTTCAATCAGTGGGCAGGTAGGGGTCAATTGAAGAATTACTGAGAGGTCAAAATTAAAAGATGCTCCAATCATATTGAAAAATATTCCACATTATTTGCCTGATCATAAAGATTCCTGGACTATCTGTGACTGAATTCTATGGATTTACAGGATAAAAACAGCAAGAATGGTGACAAAGGTCAGTTTCATTTTGTACAGGGGTCACAAGTTAAAGTTGCTCCAGTTTTGGTAAAAAGTGATGCACATTATTGGTTGAGCTAATAGGATTAATAAATGGAATAGTTTTGACAGTGTTGAATGCTTGGTCTCCAAAGTAAAGGTCAAACAAGGTCTACGTCTGTTGGATTCTATGACATGTGACATATGTTACCCCGTAACGTGATAAGTAAGGATGATACATGGTCCAAACTATTCCTTTTTAAAACCCTGTTAACTCAACTAGTAATTTGCATCCCTTTTTACCAAAACTGGAGTAACTTTAACTTTTGATACCTGTACAAACTGACACTGACCTTTGTCACCATTCTTGCTGTTTTTATCCCATAACTCCATAGAATTCAGTTACAGACCGCCCAAACCATACCTTTTTGGAATCTTTATGATCAGGCAAGTAATGTGGCATTGGTTTCAATGTGATTGGAGCATCTTTTAATTTTGACTCCTGTGTAATTCTTCAATTGACCTCTACCTGAACGCCAACTGAAAATTCAAGTGGCCAATCGTTTTTTTTTTTTTTTTTTTTTCAAAAGAGGATTGTCTGAGTATTTCTGCCAAATTTGATGCTTTTATCACCATTTGCAGGATTCTGCTCTAAATATTCTCATCTGCTGCACTATAAACCAAAGATCGTTTTTATGAGTGATGTGTTGCTAGTTGGACCGTTTGATTAGCCATCTGGCTGTTAGCTCCAATGCGCTCTAGGCCATTACACACAGCGATCAGTGAAAGTGAGCAGAGGGAGCAGACGGAGAGCCTCTGACAATCCCGCATGCTCAAACACAGAATGTGTGAGTTTTAGAGATGCTCCACTCCTCATTACCTGTGAATGTTATTGAATAAGCCTGTGGCAAGCTCTCTCGCTCCGGTGTAAAGCAGTGTTTACCATATGAATGGAGCGAGGGGGAGGGGCTGCTCCTCAGAGTGTAAGCGGGCCACAGTGTCGACGCTGCTTTCAGAGCAGGACAGAACACTCCAAAACACAGAAGTAGAAGTTTGTGATGTGACCTTTGTGTGATAGCAGACAGAAATTGCTTTGAGATGAAGACAAACAAAATGCATAGACCATTTTGGATATGTGCATTTGTGTTTATAGTTTGAACCTTTTTGTTGCACAGTCTTTCACACAAGAGCCCAAATTATCTTTATAAAGTGCCAAAACAGTTGTTTGTTATAGTTTGCTGTGTGTTTTGAATAAATGTGTGTAAAACTTTTACTTTTTCCTTATTTCTGATTGTAAACCTTTATTACACTTATACAACACAACTATAGCATATATATTCTGAAAGTACAGGTTGTCCTGAAAAAAAGAGGCATAAATCTTGATTGTGGGGTGCAGGGAGAGAGTGTACAGCAATAATAAAACATTCATGCCAGGTGAGTGAACTTACCGAAAAAAAAATGACCTCGGAGCCCAGAGGGTTAACATTTGGAAATAAATCCATAACACGACAGTGAGTCTGGAGTGTTCAGAATTTTACCCCTTTTGTGCTTTGTGGCTTGATTTCTTTTCTTTTTTTTCTTTGAGAAAGTGTAAATTTGGAGCTGGAATGTGTGTGTGCTGCAAAGCTTGCTGTGTGTGTGTGTGCAGCTAACGAGACACTTGTTTTCCCCTGGCAGCATGTATTATTATTATTATTATTATTATTTTTTTTTTAAATCATGCACAAAACTGATACTGGAACAGAGATGGTTATTGACGGGCTGCATTTATCATTCGTGGCTGCAGGTGCACATCAACCTTCTTGGAGCCGCAGCTTTTATCGTGACAGCAGCAAAATGAACAGTTATCACTTACAAACGAGTTATAACATGACATCATACTTATGTAAACTTTGGAACTGATGTGTGCCTCCATTCTTAACTTTATCAGCTACATTCCATTGAAGTGCACGCTGGGACGCTTTTAGTTGCAACGTCACTTGTCGCAAACACCAGAGTACTCACGCGTACTTTGTTTTTGGGCATCTCCATAGGTTAGGGCTGCACGATGTGGCCTTAAATTCATATCACAGTATGAATTGAATAACGGTATATATCGCACTATAAACCTAAGTGTAAAAATTATGTGTTCTCAATGGTCCCTTAGCAAGGTGAATTGACAGGGCTTGACATAAACCAATTTGCCCCACTGGCCCACAGAGCCAGTAGAATTTAGAAGTTAGTGGTCCACAGTATAGGAGCACTGGCCCATGGTTTTGCGCACGAGAGTTCATGATATTCCACCTTGAAATCCTGCAAATAAAACTGCCTATGTAATATAAACCAATCCAGAAAAAAACATAAAATAGTCTATGGACCATGAAGTTAAAAAAAAATAGAATTTATCAGAGCGCATTCTCAAGTGTAAAAAAATAAAGTGACTCCCATAAAATTTAGAATGATGTCATCTTTATAAATTTAATGGGCATTTTTTTTAAATAACCCTCAGAGTTGGCTAACTCGGTCAGAAATGTAAAATACAGATGTAGGTCCATATCAAAACTAAAAAGTATGCTTGTCTGGATTGGAGTTTTTAATATATATATATTATATATATATATATATATATATATATATATATATATATGCTTGGCTCCTTTGCTAATGTTGTCACCGTGGGGTTTCCACAAAGGCAAGCTGGTTAGACTTTTAAACTAGCTTCAAAACAGCCAGGGTCTCCCAGGACCAAGCATATACTTTACTTACATGTCAGCATATGATGGATAGGCACTGCAGATTTGGCAGAAAACCTCATTCTTCTCGTGGTCATGACCAAGCCACGGCCATTTCTCTGGCCAGGTTGGGACAAAACCTCTCTTCCTCTTGTCCTTTCATATAGCCTGTCTCTCTCCCTTAAGTCATTGTTATTTCTACCTGGTTCTTTTTATGTAAAATTCTGCCCCTTACCAAAAAACAAACCATTGTATTCCTCATTTTGAGTTTATCAGGTCACATTAGAAACCAGGCCTGGGACCTTCACAGACAGTGTCCATCTTGTGAAGGCCCCTAAAATGAGTCATACAACACTTTTTATACCTTGTGGGTGTTAACACAGGTGTGGTTTAGTCTCACATTTCTAATGTTACTGTCATCTCACCAACAGGGGGACTCTCCCTGTATCTGATACTTGGACAGATGATAGAGTAAAACTTAACATATTTCCAGAACTTCCAAAACAAATAACACAAATACTTAATAGCTAACATAAAACAAAGAATTGCACGATATTATCTACATCATCATCACTAAGCTTTCTCTTCTGGCCTTTCCTTTAGCAAAACTCTTTCCTGGTTGTTGTCCGGGTTTGGGTGGATGTATTTAAACATATTTCAAATGGAATTTCAAAGCCTTCCGTTAGATTTGCGTTCTTGGTCGTCTTCGTTTCTTGTAGCTTCCCCACGCATTTAAAGATGCTAACGAACATTGCCGAAGAGCGGGTGACAGAAACTGCCAGAGCCATGCTCCACGCATCGACAACATACATTTCAATATGCGTGAGATTCTGCGGGAGCATGGAGCGTGGTTAGGGATGGGTATTGATAAGATTTATCTATCGAGCCGATTCCCTTATCGATACCGCGTTGTGATTTTCTGTGTAGTAAAAAGTAGGCTTTGAAGGTTTTCTATGTCCAACAACATTTTATTGAGTCTTAAAATAAATAAATATGAAATTGGTCACTGGATCCTTAAACTCTAGACCTAAATAAACTCTACATGGTGGCTCCTTGATCTCTGAATATAAATAGAAAACAAACAAAATCTGTAGTGTTTGTCAAAAGCATTCCTTTCAGACATTATTGCATGAATGTCTTTTCCATATTTCTGTGCTGAACTCTTGCACCTGGCTGTGCTTCACGTCAACATCAGTTTAATTCATAAAGAATGTAGGACATCTCATTTTGAAGTTTGATGACACAGAGATGTGAAGAAATTTGACTTTGCCGCTGCAAAATATGGTAAAATAAATAGGATTTTGTGTAGTTTTGTAGTGGTCCGAGCAGGCCGTCATTTGATAAACCGTACTGGCCCGAAAGTGGGCCAAATCCGGTACCGGGCCAGTGGGCAAATGGCTATGTCGAGCCCTGATTGATCAAAATAAATTAATAAAAATGACAACACATATACACACACAAAAATTTAAGCTAGTTCCTCTTTAATACCTAGGTTTATATATAATATATATATATATATATATATATTATATATATATATATATATATATATTACACTCAACAAAAATATAAACGCAACACTTTTGGTTTTGCTCCCATTTGTGATGAGATGAACTCAAAGATCTAAAACTTTTTCCATATACACAGTATCACCATTTCCCTCAAATATTGTTCACAAACCAGTCTAAATCTGTGATAGTGAGCACTTCTCCTTTGCTGAGATAATCCTCCCACCTCACAGGTGTGCCATACCAAGATGCTGATTAGACACCATGATTAGTGCACAGGTGTGCCTTAGACTGCCCACAATAAAAGGCCACTCTGAAAGGTACCGTTTGGTTTATTGGGGGGGATACCAGTCAGTATCTGGTGTGACCACCATTTGCCTCATGCAGTGCAACACATCTCCTTTGCCATAGAGTTGATCAGGTTGTCAATTGTGGCCTTGGATGTTGGGTTCACTCCTCTTCAATGGCTGTGCAAAGTTGCTGGATAATGGCAGGAACTGGTACACGCTGTCGTATACGCCGGTCCAGAGCATCCCAAACATGCTCAATGGGTGACATGTCCGGTGAGTATGCCGGCCATGCAAGAACTGGGACATTTTCAGCTTCCAAGAATTGTGTACAGATCCTTGCAACATGGGGCCGTGCATCATCCTGCTGCAACATGAGGTGATGTTCTTGGATGTATGGCACAACAATGGGCCTCAGGATCTCGTCACGGTATCTCTGTGCATTCAAAATGCCATCAATAAAATGCACCTGTGTTCTTCGTCCATAACTGACGCCTGCCCATACCATAACCCCACCGCCACCATGGGCCACTCGATCCACAACATTGACATCAGAAAACGGCTCACCCACACGACACCACACACGCTGTCTGCCATCTGCCAGTGTGAACCGGGATTCATCCATGAAGAGAATACCTCTCTAACATGCCAAACGCCAGCGAATGTGAGCATTTGCCCACTGAAGTCGGTTACGGCGACAAACTGGAGTCAAGTCGAGACCCCGATGAGGACGACGAGCATGCAGATGAGCTTCCCTGAGACGGTTTCTGACAGTTTGTGCAGAAATTCTTTGGTTATGCAAACCGATTGTTTCAGCAGCTGTCTGAGTGGCTGGTCTCAGACGATCTTGGAGGTGAACATGCTGGATGTGGAGGTACTGGGCTGGTGTGGTTACACGTGGTCTGCGGTTGTGAGGCTGGTTGGATGTACTGCCAAATTTTCTGAAACGCCTTTGGAGACGGCTTTATGGTAGAGAAATGAACAGTCAGTACACGAGCAACAGCTCTGGTTGACATTCCTGCTGTCAGCATACCAATTGCATGCTCCCTCTTTTTAATTGTGGGCAGTCTATGGCACCCCCTGTGCACTAATCAGCATCTTGATATGGGCACATCTGTGAGGTGGGATGGATTATCTCAGCAAAGGAGAAGTGCTCACTATCACAGATTTAGACTGGTTTGTGAACAATATTTGAGGGAAATGGTGATATTGTGTATGTGGAAAAAGTTTTAGATCTTTGAGTTCATCTCATACAAATGGGAGCAAAACCAAAAGTGTTGCGTTTATATTTTTGTTGTGTGTGTATATATGTTATATATATATATGTATATATATATGTGTGTGGGTGATTCCTGTGGTAACGGAACAGTTTTTATGGGGAGCTAAAATATGGCCAGATTTTCCCGTTGTCATAATTCCGTTACCATAGATCACCCATATATATATATATATATAGTATATATATATATATATATATATGAGAGAATTAGATTCCAACAGAGATTATTTTCCCTGCAGTGCATTTTCAAATAATTAAAATCACAACATGTACAAATATTATTTATAAGGCTACATCTATAAAATTTAATTTGTGCATAAAGGATAGATATCACAACAACCACACTCCAGACTGTGACCAAACATCTTTCAAGTGCAACTACATTTTTGTTGATCTCACTCAGACTGTAAAAATTACACACAAACCCTCAGTGATGTCATCCTTAGGTTTCTGTTGAACAGATTACAAGCTAAAGTTGTGTTGCTTTTGGCGTCACCATCTTGGCAGTGCCTGATCCTGCCTAATGCCTGGCCAAGCCATAAATGGGTAAAGGGGTGGAGTGTGGAGAAGACTGGTGGGACAGATAAAGGCAAAACAGGCCCATGTATCACAAAAATTACTAAACTAGCTAAGGCTAACAAATTAGGTAACCTACGTAACCGGTAGATCGATTCATATTTTGTGGACTGTGCAGTGTCTCTACTAATGGCTACGCGTGTCAAAAACTATGATCAGAATATTGTCCTAATAACCGTGGCAACGTTCTGTATAACTAGTGCTACCAAGCTATTAGGTTGTCAAAATACATGTATTTTGTAGTGAACTGTAGGGTACGCACGCAATGATTTGGTGCACAAAACTTCACACAGAATCCACAGTACAACATTGCAGAGTATGATTATAGACACGTGCGTATTTATTTCCATAATTCACAGACATTTCATCTCATGTCCACAGACTGTGTTCCTCTAGTTTCAGGATCTGTGCAGGAAGGCGGTTCTTTCTCCCCCTTCAGTGCAGGAGGTGTGGCCACGCACCCCAGCCTGCTGTGTCTCAATCAAACAGATGAAAACAGCCAGTAGAAGCCAATGTTGGGATTGTTTAACCCAGAAACTTTGGAAGCATTAATGAAATTTCTTAATTTCTCTTTTTCTTCAGAAAGATTAACATAAAAACGAAAGTGTACTGATATGCCTTTGTGTTGAGCCACTGTTCTTGTATGAGGTCAGTCCACTTTTGAGTTTAGACAGAAAACCCCACCAACATATGACAAAAGTTTGGTATGAATCTGTGTAAAATTTCACAGATGAGAATTCAAACCGAATCGTCAAACTGTATATGTTTTAAAATCTACAAAGTGAGGTTTTTCTAAGATGCTGTCATTTGCACAAAAGTAAAACACACTTAAATTGACTAAATTTTGAAGGCAGTCTGGCTCCACTTGTCCGTGTACACACAAAAACAAAACAAAGCCTGATGCACAATAAATTCATCCCAACATGAATGATGAGAGATGGAATCCAATTTTTAAACATTTAATGAAAAAAAATAGTTTACATTACACATTGAGTGTTACTGGCAGACGACAGCTGTCATGCTGCTCACTGATTAAAGCTGTATGTAAAAACTAAACTCGTACAGTGATGTCTAACCACAGATATGAACGAAAGTGTGACTTCTATATACCGTGGGTTACTGAAGCTATGATAGCAGGGTGCTAGTATGTTTAGGGCTAACTGTAGACAAGAGGGTGTCGGTCAGAACACAGGGATGAAGACACCATACTCCAGTATGTCCTTCAGCAGGCTTTAGTCCAGCTGATATTCATGAACATACTTACATATATGCACAGATAGGGGGAGTGAAGGAGTGAGTCTGAAACAACAAACCAAATAATATTAATTAGTTAAAAACATTACAGCTCTCAATTATTATAAACAAATAAGATGCAGCTACTTGTTGGTATGCACACAGCATGTAAACTCCAAACCAGTAATCACCACGGAAAGTAGTGAAATGTCACCATCTAGTGGCGTTAGAAAGTAACTACAACATGGGGACCATATGGACACAACTTTCACCGTAACTTATCTCAGCATTAACATAACTAACAGTAAAACGCGTTATATCGTTAGATAACTCCATGCGTGAGATGAGACCATGAACGTGACTACAGTGATGAAGGGCTGAGCTTGTATCACACTGTGACACCCCTACTGCCTGTCAACACTCAGGGTTCTCCCAAGAAATATTTAGTATAGCGGTGCTACATACATATTAAGTTGGGGGAATCGATGGTGCTGAATATGGGGGGTGCTCAAAGTCTGGTCACTTTGCAAAATTGGCTGTATTTAAAGGCCCATAACCCTCTGTGCCATCAAGACCCCAACCAGATTTCAATGTTATCAACAAATATAGGCCCTACTCTATCAAAAGCAAATGAAAAAAAAACATTGGGGTCTTGATGGCGCTGGCCACCAGGGGGCGCCAAAGTGCTTGACTTGCCCAATTTTGAGGAAGTTTAATCACGTTTTAGGAAGTTGACCCATGCCATCAGCCTTTTTTAACAAAATTTGCAGGAGTGGTTAAATGAACATCTCTATTTTATATAACATTTTGCAGAATTTTGGGGACTCCTCTTACTGGTTTGATACCCCTTTTTAATCAGCTCTGTGGGCGTGCCCCCTCCCTGGATGGCTACACGGGCTGTGGCCACCTCCAAAGATTAAACAAAAAATGCAGAGGTTGTCCTCTGATCATTGGGCTTTGTGTAACACTTGCGTTTTGCAAAAATAGGTTCGCGCATGGTCAGATTCCCACCGCGTGTCACGCGAAAACATTGCGAGAAGACGCCACCAAGTTTACCAGCACTGTGATAGCAGTATAGCGGTGTGGCGCCATTTTGCATTGTCTGAGGAGAAAACCTGAATTGTTTGTAGACCTCAGATAGGATTTTCTTGGGGCACAGATCTTGTGGAAGCATATGATATCAAATTGCAAGTTGGATTTTTTTTTTTATTATTATTTTATAATAAATTATGTGTTGGGGTCACTAATCTGTTACAACAGTGAATCTAATTACAATTGCAGTGATTTTAATGAGCTGTGGTATGGATGTTCAGACAGGGCAGCTGCAATGTGGATTCAAGTCAGGACATGGATGGGAAGGAAACCACCGGGTGGATTCTCTGTCTAAACTCACCAAGGTTGATGAGCTGCGTGTCAAAATCATGGAGCTTTTTAAGGTTGAGCCAGAGAGACAGAGGCTTTCTACCGTGGCAAACAGGTGAGGGCAGCCTATTTTAAATTTAATAACTCCCCACGACGCATAGGTGTCAGCCTGACACCAGAAAGTGCAAAAGAGTGCAGATTTCTTTGTACCACCAACTCCACTGGTGATTTCTTGGATTAACTCATCCATCTGATATTAATCAGTGAAATCACCTGGTGGAGTTGGTGGTTGCTAAGAAATCTGCACCCTCTTTGCCCTTTCTGGTGTCATCTTGACACCTATAATGTAGCCTTCTTTCTTTCACAAGTTTATAATTTTTATTTATAGCTATAAGATTCTTGAAAATATTCAGTGGATTGTGAAATTGAGCCAGCAAAAACATATTAACAGACAAAGCTGGTATTTATGACCACGTTCGCACCGGGGTGGCAATCCTGTTTGAGTGGGATTCAAGCGTAATCTGGGCTTCATGTCAGGTAGCTTTATCTGAATCAGAACAGTGCAAATTGGATTTAAGCCAGGTTGTTTTCTATCTGGGTCATCCCACCTCCAAGAGGAGGAGGATTTGAGCAAGATCCGCCGAGGTCTGAATGCAAATGTGGCAAGAATCCGGTTAACTTGGGATCTTGATGTCAATCTTCCTATGACTGTGGGCACATTGCAATTCTTTCTGCTGTGGCAACACTAAGCACGGCTGTAAAAGGTGAGGACATGTGGGAGGAAAGACACCCGGTTGATTCTGTTGGTGAGAAGGTGCAACAGATGAAGATTGTTTACTGTTTTTGTTGTTGCAGCTGCACCAAACACTGCAACAGTAGAGATGAACGCTGTGGGGTGCATAAATGTATTGAAAAAATATGACATCATGATCTCTGAGCTAGCAGGTTTACAGCTACATTTTCCTTCAGACCCCTGTGATCCCACCTCATAGTTAATACTAATAGGCCAGTCAGGAAACAACCTTTCCCAGTCTGAACAGGGTCTTACTGCTTGGATCTCAGTTCATGTGATCTCAGTAGGAAGTTGTTGTTTTATATTATATATTATTTGAACATTTTATTTATGATGAAGTTGTCTGTTATTTTAACATTAGTGTAGTGCAATGTGACATGGATGTCTTTCATAGCTTAAGTGGGGAAATATACCTGGATGATTTTCTCTTTTCAAATTGACGTAATTTTGTAGGAAATGTACATGTCATTTTAGCCCTAATTTTCCCCAACACGAGGGCTTGCAGGAGAGCCTGGTGGAGACATGACCAAAACATGTATATGATGAGACAATGTGCATACAGCAATGTGCACTTGAGATTTACACACATCTAGTTCTGATGAGATTTCTTCCAATCCAAGGTCTCATTGCAGTCTCATGTAGAACGTTAAGTCTGTTATTGTGGGGTAGATTGTAAATGTAATTATATCTTTGGAGAAAAAGTACCTTCTCTAAGAGTTCACCAAAGTACTAATAAACATGGACTGCTGTGTGTAGGGATGGGTGATATGACCTAAAATTCATATTGCAGTATAAATTGAATCCCTTCACTGCAACGGTATATATTGCGATATAAACTTAAGTGTAAAAATTATAATGTGTTTCTGAATGGGTCCCTTAGCAAAGATCAATTGATGTAAATAAGAAAATGACAAAAAACAAAAAGTGTTGGGGTCAGTGACTGAAGTTTCATCTCATTGAACACTAGATGGCACACCCGCTCTGAATACATGAAGCGTTTTCAGGACGGTCACTGGTGCTTTTCCTCATTTCCAAAAAACTCAACACGAAACCAAAAATGTGAATACAAATACTTAATTTACTCATTGGAAGTCAGTCTGAGTAAATCATGGATACCTGCTGAGTTGTCTTTCTAATCCGTTACAAAATACTTGCATGGATTCATGTGGTGCTTCGCAGATGTTTCATTCAGGTCACGATGGAGTGTCCGCTGAAATAAATAAACAACAGCTTTGCGAATATCAGTGACAGAACTGCGAAGTGCGAAAGACATTCAGCTCTCACAAACTCACATGAACACTCCGTCTCAGTGAGTCACGCCTTAGCTCACAATACCACCCTCCCCTTCCCCCTGCAGCTGTGGTTCACATATAGAAGAGGAGTTTTCCTGGAGTCGAAAAACTCCGCGGAGCATTATTGTGATTAGTCGGTGGAGTACAGTTCCCTACCATCGGCCAAAATTGTACAGTGTAACTGTTAAAACCGAATGAATTTTGATTGTATGTGCAGGGGTGGTAACCAAATGTTAGTGTACTTGGTTTCAACACCGATGGCTCCCGGTTCAAGCTCTACCCCTGCTACATTTCTGCATGTAATGTGGAGTTGCGTCAGGAAGGACATCCAGGGTAAAACTTGTGCCAATTAAATATGCAGATCCACCTCTGATCTGCGTGGCAACCCCGAGTGGAAAACAAAGGAGAAGCTAAGGGAACTTACTATGTGCATTTGTTTTCTGTGCATGTTTGACATTTCACACTGTAGTTGGCAGTTAATGCCACTATCGCAAGCATGAATATAATTATTTGGCAGAAAGTTTGTTTGATTTGGATTTGAGCATTATGGTAGGTAATCGCACACTGAAATAAGTTTGAAATTACGATGTGGTGTGTTAATTTTTTTTTTACTTCATTCATACATTCATGTCTATTTTCTGCTAGATGGAGGATGGTCACACCATGTTTGACTACAATGTGGGCTTAAACGACATAGTGCAGCTGCTTATTAGACAGAAGGCATCACCTACTGATGTAATCAAAACAAAGGACAAAGAAGCTGAGCTCTCAGACTCAGATTCTGGCTGCGGCTCACTCAAAGTGAATCTGACAAGAACTCAACTCATGGTGAGGTAGAGGTTGCATCTGCTAGCACCTCAGCCCAGATAATCGCCCCAGAGCTCATCGACCCAGGTTTGGCCTTTACAAGGTGAGTCTGCATGCTTTGAACCAAGCTTATGTTTGGTAACTGGGGTTCTGTTTTGGTTGGCAGATTTGATGGGAGGAAAAATAGTTGGAAAAATTCACAAATGGCATAGGTGAGCTCAGGCTGCAAAAAAAAAAAAAATATATATATATATATAGATATATATAATCATAAGCAGTTACCTGCATAACTGGTGACTAAACTGTTCTGGGGCACATGTGCACGCAGCGACCCGTCAGAGTTTTGGCGTCTCGTGTTTAATATGTTTGCCATTTTTACTTTGTAAGTTGTTTTATACTCCTCATGGAGTTCTTTTAGACAGTGTGGCTAAAATGAACCTTCTCTGCCCTGCGGTGTGTTTCTGGTTACTGTTTTTCCTGCTCGTTTAATGACAGCTGGACTGTCAGCGGAGACAGGCTGCAGTATGGCAGAAATGAACTGCTTCGACTTAAATAGATGATGCCAGCTGGTGCATCAGATATCACAGTACAGATTCCATATCACATATTTAAAATTGCCTCACACAAGAACTGGTGGTGAAAAACTGCAGGAGAGAAGCCGAAGAAAGCAGGGAAAGAGAGGTGGTGTGCGGTTATGCAAGAGGAAGCTGAGACTCATTCGGGTTCCGCTGCCTTCGATGATCGTGGGGAATGCCCATTCCCCCCAGAATCAAATCGATGAACTTCAGGGAAACGTCCTTTTTCTGAAGGACTTAAAACTGGGATTCTGACGTTCACAGAATCATGGCTCACTGAACGTGATTGGGATGCAGACCTGATCATTGACTGCTTTGGTGCGCCACTCTGTTTGGATAGCGGTGCAGAGTTGACAGGTAAACACAAATCAACGGTATTGTCATCCTAAATCTGTGACTGTACGAGAGCGCATTTGCACTCCAGATGTTGAACTTTTATGTGTATCATTGTGTCCTTTCTACTTGCCCCATGAGTTCCCGCAACTGTTTAATACAACAGTTTACTTGCATCCGAAGGCAAATGCCTCCTCTGTCTGCAGTGTCATCCATGATGTGGTGCAGAAACTGCAGTCTGTCTCACCTGATGTACCAATCTTTTTACTGGGCGATTTCAACCATGTCTCCCTTAAAAAGACACTACCTGACTTTTAACAATCTGAAACCTGTCCAACCACACGGGATGAAATTATTGATCTTTATTGGTCTGTCAAGGAGGCATTTGGGGGATCACAACTGTGAGCATCTGTTACCTACATATAAAACTGTGTTAAAAAGGGAAAAGGTCCACATGAGAGATGTTAAGGATTGGACAGAGGAGGCTGTGCTTTGCCTGCAGGACTGTTATGACTGCACTGACTGGGACATGGTCAAAGAAGCATGTGGTAACAATCTTGATGGACTTGCTGACATAGTTTGTTCATATGCTGCCTTTTGCAGGGATATGATCATCCCTGTAGGCATATAAAAATGTTTCCCAGTAATAAGCTGTGGGTCACGAGCTCAGTTAAGGCTTGTATACAGGCCAAGAAACTTGCTTTTAAACATGGTCCAGCCTCTGAGTGGCACACAGCCACTAAGGAGTTGAATACTGGGATTTTAAAAGCAAAGCAGGATTATAAAAGGAAACTGGAGAACAAGATGGCGATGCATAACCTTGGATCTGCTTGGTCAAGCATGGAAGTCATTGCAGGCCTCCAACACTCTAAAGCCAAAAGGACCATCTATTTTGATAGCTTGCAGTCTAATCTTGAATTTGCAAATGCTCTTAGGTTTTTTTTTTTTTCTTTTTTGTGTAGGCTCTGTTGTCCAGGTGGTTACTATGGAAACCACCTGGACAACTGAGCCTACACACACACACACACACACACACAAAAAATGCTCAACTGTTTTTATACACATTTTGATGCTTTTGATTTTAGTCAGGAAATACAGGAAGTGAGTCATAGCGTGTGACAATCAGCACTTTTTTATTTCCCAGAAGGATGTTGAAAAATCCTTCTGTTCCCTCAAACCAAGCAAAGCTATGGTTCTGATAACGTTTGTGGCCATTTGGTGAAATCATGTGTGAAAGGGCTGAGCTCTATTTTTCAGTACATTTTTAATCAGTCTTTAAAGATGCAGCACGTGCCAAGAGTCTGGAAGGATCCTGTTGTTATCCCTGTCCCAAAAATCAGTTCTCCCAAGACCCTCAGTGATTTCAAACCAGTCACACTAACATTGATTGTAATGATATGTTTTGAGAAAGTGGTAAGATCTGAAATTCTGAAGACAACGGAGCATGACCTTGATCCCATGCAATTTGCTTATAGGCCTAACAGAGGAGTAGAAGATGCTACAGTCACTTTATTAAATTTGCTTTTTACACATCTGGAGGGGAAAGGAACACATGCAAGACTTTTATTTATTGATTTTTATTTATTGATTGATTTTACACAATCCATCCCCATGTGTTAGCCTTGAGGCTTTTAGGTCATTTTAATGTAAGTAACAATCTTGTGGGCTGGATTTTGAACTTTTTAACTGACAGGACACAGAATGTGAGAGTGAACGGACCTGTTTCCGATCAGTTCGCATCCTCCATTGGTTCCCCACAAGGATGTGTGCTCTCTCCTCTTTTATTCATCCTCTATACAAACATGCCATAGTAGCAGAGAGGATAGAACGAGAGTTACGAATGTAACTACGGTTCTATGAATTCCGGATGACCGCCAGAGGGCGGTGCTTTAGCACCTGGATAACTACATGTGTGTAGCACAGAGGTCGAGAATATATACCAACAAAGTCACGCCATTGGATGTGACCTGGGTGACGTCACTGGTTGTCTCTATATACCAGACGCACCCAGCGCTCGCTTCTTTTCGGAATGAACTCGCAAGACTCTGAGTGACAAGCAACTCTGGCGGTCATCCGGAATTCATAGAACCATAGTTAGATTCGTAACTCTCGTTCTATTTCATTCCTCCTGACCGCCAGAGGGCGGTGCTTTAGCACCTGGATGACTTAATACCAACAAGGTCACGAAGAGTCACACTCACCTCGCAATCAGCATTGGGGAGTGGAGGCAGACCAACACCGCCGAAGTCACCGCAGGAGGAGCAGCCACATTCAGTCTGTAATAGCGGCGAAGGTACAGGACGAAGCCCACGTAGCAGCAGCACAAATATCACTCAAAGGGACACCTCTCAGTGCAGCCCAGGAGGTGGACACCCCTCTGGTGGAATGGCACATAACCTTAGGAGGCTGAAGACCTCTGGACCTGTATACTTGTAAAATGGCATCCACGACCCAATGCGAGAGTCGCTGCTTTGAGACAGCACAGCCTCTTTTGTGATCACCGTAACACACAAACAGGGCATCTGTTTTCCGGATCCCGGCAGTCGCACTAATGTACTGCTTCAACATTCGGACAGGACACAAGGAACCTGAAACAGATAATCCTGGATCAGAATGCGGGACATACACAGCCAAGGAAACTGGCTGGTTAACATGACAGGTTGAAATTCTCTTGGGTAAAAAGGACGGATTAGGCCACAGCGTAACCCCAGATCCGTCAGAATTCCATCACAAACAGTCCCCAGCGACTGATAGGGCATGGAGCTCTCCCACCCGCTTATCCGAAGACGGTGCAAGTAGAAAGGCAGTCTTCACTGACACCCATTTAAGATCAGCACTTTCAACTGGTTTGAAAGGGAGATAAGCTTAAACCCTCCAGGACTAGAGGAAGGTCCCATGAAGGTACGCGTGCAAGCCTTGGAGGCCTCAAATGTAGAGCACCTTTCAAAAAACAACACACTAAGAGGTGTGAACCCACTGACCAGCCATCAACGTAGACGTGCCGGGCAGAGATTGCAGCAACATAAACCTTCAAGGTAGCGACAAAGTCCTTTCTCCAGCAGTTCTTGTAAATATTTGAGGAGAATAGGCACAGGGCAACGCTCCGGGTCTAACTTTTGGTTCTCACACCACCGTGCAAACATCTTCCATCTGTTGTCATACAAAGCCCTGGTAGAAGCAGCACGTGAATTAAGGATAGTCTGAACAACAGCCTGGTCACAAGAACTTAACAAGGAGTCCAGCCCCTCAACGGCCACACATACAGTTAAAGGCGTTCTGGGTGAGGGTGCCAAATCCTCCCCTGTAGCTGTGACAACAAATCTTTCCTCTCCGGGAGAGCCCAAGGTTCCCCCTCCAGGAGTTTGTAAATCATGGGAAACCAAATCCTCCCCGGCCAGAATGGAGCAACCAGCAGTACCCTGTGGCTGCTCTGATCTATCCTGTGCAGTGTCAACATCAGCAGCGGGAGAGGAGGGAAGGCATAAAGGAGGCAGTCCGGCCACTGGTGAGCCAATGCATCCTGCCTCAGCAGGCTGTCTGGTTCCGAGAGGGAGTACCACCGTGGGCAATGTGTCGAGGTGCTTGAAGCAAAAAGGTCCACTTCTGCCAGATCATTTGGACCACAGTTGGGTTCAGTCTCCACTCTCCCGGTGGTGGTTTCTGTCTGGAGAGTAAATCCGCAGCGCTGTTCTGTACGCCGGGCAGATGAACTGCTCTGACACTTTGAAGGCGAGGCAATGCCCATAAGAGAAGCCTCCGAGTTTCTGCCAATGAGTGATTGGACCTGGTGCCCCCTGATGGTTTATGTGATAGACTGGTGACGTGTTGTTCCGACCAGACAAGAACATGTCTTCCTCTCAGGGGCCGGGAGGAAATGCTTGAGAGCCAGTCGCACAGCGCAAAGCTCCATCACGTTTATGTGTTGGAGTCTCTCCTGAGGACTCCAGACACCCCTCACCCATCGCTGTGATTCCACATGGCCCCCCAACCTTTGAGTGATGCATCTGTAACAACCACCTCTCGGCGAGAAGGGACGGAGCCTAGAGGGACACCCTTGCAGATGAAGTCCACGTTCCCCCAGGGTCTGAGGTGCAGAAGGCACTCGTTTGAGAGTCGTACAAGCCTGTGCTGATGCAACTTTGAGTTGAGGCCTAGGTTGTTGATCCAAATCTGTAGGGGACGTAAGAACAGAAGTCCCAAAGGTACCACTAGTGACATTGCAGTCAATTTGCCCATCAACCGGAGCAGCAAACCAAAAGGCAGCGTCACAACCCGTTGAATGTGTGAGATGAGATGAATTACATCGTCCACTCTCTGCGGGGATGGCGATGCAGTCATAGTCAGGGAGTTGATGGCAACAAGTTGACTGGGAACAAGAGAACTCTTTGCAAAGTTCACTGTGAGTCCTAAATGAGACTCATGGTTCAGTAGAAGAGCTGTGTCGTTGTGCGCCTGCTACTGAGTCGGAGTACAGACAAGCCAACGTCAAAGCGGGGTAGGGATTCTTAATCCAAGAGCTTGCAGTGGGGCTAGTGCTGCAGCCATACCATCTGGTAAATGTACGAGGGGCGAGAGAGAGGCCGAAAGGAAGCACCCTGAACCTGGTATGCCTGACCTTCGAAAGCAAAGCAGAGAAACTGCCCTGTGACGAGGCACCACTGGCACATGGAAATAGGCGTCTTTTAAGCGACACTTGTGAACCAGTCTCTGGTGTGATAGTCTGAAGGACGTCTACTGTGCGGAGCATGTTGAACACTGCAGCACTTTGATATAACGATTCAGACGTCGGAGATCAAGGATAGGACGAAAGCTGCCATCCTCTTTGGAAACCAGGAAGTAAATTGAATAGAACCCCCTGAGTGGTCTGAACTGTGAATGGCTCTATGGCCCCCTTCTCCAGGAGTTCCAAAATCTCCTGTTGTAGGGCGGCAGACTGCACCGAGTCGGAAACAACAGTCATCCTCACCCCATTGAACTCTGGGGGATGACATCTGAACTGAATTCTCTGACCTTTGAACAAGGTTGAAATGACCCATGGGTCTTGAACTTGAGCCTCCCAGTGGCTGAGTTGATTTCGTGAAAAACGGCTGGGGGCCAAACTTTGGCAGTCAGACCCGACCACCTCTGCCTCGCATCCTTGAGGACCTCTGGGCGCGATTACTGGAAGCTCTGTGAAACCGTTCAGTTCTCGGGGATCTGCCCGTAGGCTCCCGAAAGGCAGGCCGCTGGGAGAGCTGGCCCTCAACTGCAAAAGCACATGCAGCTCTGGGAGTCGGCGGAAGCCTGGATGTAGAGTGAAAAGCTGTAGCACGTCTGATTGGCTGAGGTCTGGAAGACCGGTGTAGGTCACCAAACTGTTGCCGAGATTTACTAGCCTCAACAGCATGCTCCAAAGTTTGTTGGGCCGCAGGTCCAAATACTTGGCCTGGAAGAACCAGCAGCGAACGGAGTGTGCCGCTGCAGGTTTCGGACAGGGGGGACTGCGCAAGCCACACCTGACATCTAGTGATGGTAAGGGTTGACATCAGTCTGCCAAGCACTCTGGACATATAAGCAAAGGTTTGGAGTGAGGCATCACTAAGACTTTGCGTAGCATCATCAACCTCTGCCTCCCTCAAAGACTTTGAGAGGGCAAGGGCTAAATGGGACAGTGAGTTGCCTAGGCGACCGATGCGAGCAGCTATGTCATAGCTTTTGGTGAGGAGGTCATCAGTGACCCTACACTGAGGTCGTGGGCAGCGGGCATCCGGCCGAGCAGCATCAGCTGGAGCCACAACCAGGTTTGCAATAATGCTGTCAACGGCGGGCATACGGTTCAGACCATACTGCACTGAATCACACATAGAGCTAAGGGCTCTGCAGTCCTGCGATAGATGGGCCAGTGATTTGGGGTCCGCCCAACATCGGTGGAGCTCCTCGATATATGGTTGAGAAACTGGAACGTTGAACTCAGGCTTCTGAGTGACTTTGAAAAAGGCACTTGAAGCGGTGGATTCCGCAGGGGAATTGTCGACCCCAAGCCTGGATAAAGCCAACTGAACAGCTTGCTTGACAAAGGATAGTCCAGGTCTGGTTTGCGGCAGGGACTCTGCCTCAGAGGTGTGAGAGCCCACTAATGAATGGCTTGGAGAAAGACCCCTTTCGTCCTCATCCTCCACACAGTTTATATCACTTGTCATGTACAAGGAATCAGTCGCAGCAATAGACAAGACATCTTCCTCCTGCTGAGTAACTTCATTGGTCTGATCATCCTCATTAGGGACAACAGGAACTGTCACTGCATCCCTAGGCTGTAGATTCAGAAGCAAGGACTTAATCTGAGCAAACTCAGAAGTCAACGTTTCGACCTTTTCAGCCAAAGCATGGTCATGAGTAACCTTCTTAGCAGAAAGGGCTCCTGCATGTGGGCGTTTACGACGCTTTGGTTCTTTCCTGGGGCTGGAGGCCAAAGTCACACTAGATATTCCACTTTCCAATGCCGCAAGTCTAGCAGATCTCTCTGCCATTGGCATGCTGGCACAACTAAGGCAGGCATCGCCAGTCAGGGCTTCCCTCAGGTGTCTGATCCCAAGACACGAGGGGCAAAACATATGTCTATCATCTGGGCTCAAGGGAGCCAAACAGGTACTACAGCCATGCAACAAAGGCCCTGTCAACATTGTGGACTGTGTGCAGATGGCTAACGCAAGCCCTGACGGTTACAAATGGAAAGACAAAGCATGAAACACACACACAGTGTAAATAGTAACACGAGGCACGGAGCGTGAAGCACTCCAGCCGCAGACTTGACACGAGGCACGGAGCGTGAAGCACTCCAGCCGCAGACTTGACACGAGGCACGGAGCGTGAAGCACTCCAGCCGCAGACTCGACACGAGGCACGGAGCGTGAAGCACTCACAGCCCAAGTGCTCAGTCACTTAGAGCAACAACGACAACACTAGCTGCTAGCGGAGCTGTTAAACTTAGCAAATGGCGGCAGTGCAGATGAAGTACTTCAAGGAGTGGAAAACACTCACGGCAAGCCCAACACAGTACACTATACTGGTTCTGATACACACACTACCACGTAGTTAACGGGATTAGTGACACAACTAAACAAATAGCCAGCTTTCATCGAAACAACACAGCTAATGTGCACAGAGGAAAATACCCAGCAGGGAAGCGGCAAAGGCGCGCACCCGGCGTTTAGGAAGGTGTACTCACAACAGGCGTCAGTCAAAGAATACAAAAAACAGTGAAGCCATGTCTCGCAGCCTCTGGAGGACGTGTACAGTACACGTAGCTCCAACCGAAGGTGGGTTGCGAGGCTATAAACGAGAGCGGCAATCGCAGCTAAATGCATTCTCAACCTCTAAGAATGTGAAAATGTAGAAAAAAGCGAGCGCTGGGTGCGTCTGGTATATAAAGACAACCAGTGACGTCACCCAGGCCACATCCAATGGCATGACTTTGTTGGTATATATTCTCGACCTCTGTGCTACGCACATGTAGTTATCCAGGTGCTAAAGCACCGCCCTCTGGCGGTCAGGAGGAATGAAATAGAACTATTTTAAAGCATGCAGATGATGCAGTTATTGTCAGTCTGCTGAAAAACAATGATAGGAGTCACGGCCCAGTTGTTACTGATTTCCTTGACTGGTGCAGGAAGTCTTTTCTTGAGATGAACATTTCTAAAACAAGACATGATCATTGACTTTCACAAAAACAGTTCTCCCCGTCAAGAGGTAACAGTTTTAAAAGGTCAGACAGTGGAGTGTGTCAACACATATAAATATCTTGGAACGGTCATCAATGACAAACTGAACTTTGAGGCAAACTGCAACGCTGTACAAAAAGTGATGCCAGCGCCTGTATTGTCTGAGAAAACTGTCCACTTTTAACATTGACAGAACCATGCTGATCTTGTTTTAATCATGCTTTTATATAATCAGTTTTATCCTTTTGTCTTGATTCATGGTTTGGAAGCATGTCCCTCAAAAACTAAAACTGTTTATATCAAATTGTGAAATGGTCGAGCAAGCTGATTGGAGAGTCTCGGCTTCATCCAGAATCCTGTTTACTAAACAGGTACAGAGGATAGCTGGTTTGATTCTGAGAGACGACTCCCACCCTCTTCAGGTGGGAGTCGTCTGCTGCTCCTCAAGTCAGAGGTTTAGGGTACCAGCTTGTAAAACAAAACACTATAAAAACAGCTTTGTACCAGCAGCCATCAGTGGTGTTAACAATTAACAGAAACTTAAATATAATTGTATTTATTTTTTGTATGGTTTCTTTTACCTTGTTTTTATGAACAGCACATTTTTATTTTATTTATTTTTTTATCCTCTGGCTTGGTATGACATGTTTAGACTTTTTAGACAAGAGTTAAAACTCTTCGTGGTTTTTATTTTATCTTGGGGCCATCCTTGTTCTTTTAGCCTTAGCACTGTTGTCATTTTGTCTTGTTCTGTGTTGCTCTGTGTTTACAAAACGAGATCACTCACTCACTGTAAACCAAATTTACCCAAGGGTATAATAATAAATTTAATCTGAATCACTTAAAAAGTCTAGATTTGGCCACATGTTCTTGAAAATCCTCCGTATTTCCCCCTGTGTTTATAAAGATCAATGAGTTTGTGGATGCAAGAGATTTGAACATGGGAGCGTGGTTTGAGGCCCAGATCGTGAAAGTTACCAAGACAACAGCGTTGCCTAAAGATGTTGCTGCTGAAGTGAAGCCTGCTGATGATGAGACACTGTACCACGTGAAATATGAAGAGTAAGAGTTTTATTTTTTTATTCACATATTTTTCATTTTCTTAGTCACCTGAAAATGAGCTGAGATGCAATACTAAGTGGTGGTGTTGCTGTAGTAAATGGGCCTGAATCTTTTGAGGAAAAAATTGTGAAAACTGTGGCCTGATATATTAAATATAATGGAGTATAACTGTTTAAAATGTGCCCTTTTAAAAAAAAAAAAAAAAAAAAAAAGAGCTTCAATATGGGTAAAGTCTAACCTCACCAACCAATGACCTCCAAAAGGAGATGTTAAGATGGGTTGCATCGGTCATATCCCTTGTCACTTAACGTTGTCTGGTATCTCTTTCATACGCATGCTGTCTGACCCAAAATCTTGCTCATGTTTTTCACATGGGTGTTGTGCACTCTGTGACCCTTGTGAATTTGTTGGAAGTGGGTCACTGTCAAAATGTTGTTGGAGGAGAAGGACTCCTCAGTCCTTCTTGGTATTGCTTCTATACTGGATATATATGCTCAGTGAATCAAACCTTGGACTTGTTTGCACAAGTGTGCTCTTTGATTCTTGTGATCTACTTAAAAGTAGGTCATCATGGTGAGCACCTTGTTGCTGCAGTAACTCTATGCTTCAGCAGATCACTTTTATCTCAGATCCGCATCCTCTGTGGACCAAAATCTTGGCTGAATTTACACATGAGCGCGTTGTGACCAAGTTAAAATTGGGTCATGGTCAAAACCTTGTTGCTGCCAAAACTTGCACTGAATTGAGATGTTTTAATGAGATGTGTATGCCTTAATACCTTTATGCATTAACAGTTTACATAGGTGGCGGGCACTTTTTCTGTTGGCACACAGCTGAAGGAGGAAAATATGAAACTGCATATTTTCATCAAAATTCTTGGGTGCCTAAAATTTGAGCACATTAATATTTCCTAAGTGTGTGTGATCCCTGCTGGTGGAAGCCCTGGCTTTCCAGTTCTGCCTTTGAGCCTGTGAAATGTGTTCTTCCTTGTGATTTGTGTTAGTGCAACTTAAAAAAAAAAAAAAAAAAGTGAGTGGTGTAGATGTTCAACCATAACTGCCGTCATCATCTAGCAGGTGTGTGCACTCAGGCTCACCTTCCTGACCAGCAGGATGAAGGAAGCACATGTTGAGGTGTAAATGTTTTCACATTCTTGCATGACATTACTTCTACTCACAGCTATCCAGAGAGTGATGTGGTGGAGCTCCTGGCCAAGGATGTTCGCCCTCGAGCACGTACGGTGTACCAATGGCATGAGCTGGAGCCTGGCATGGTTGTTATGCTCAATTACAATCCAGATGATCCCAAGGAACGTGGCTACTGGTATGATGCAGAAATCCAACGAAAGAGAGAGACACGCACTGTGCGTGAGATCTATGCCAAGATTATTCTTGGGTAAGGGCATTTATACATGGCAGATACATTGTACTTGGTTGTAGCATGCAGTAGAGGGGTTGCTTTTTTTTTTTTTATAATCTCCACTTGCTGGAAAATACCTGCTCATCCAGCTTGTTATCCCCCCTTTTTAAAAAATTAAATTAAGCTTTTTATGTGCTTCTGTTTTTATTTAAATGCTTTATTTATAGTAGAACAATGTTTATCTGTATGAAAAAACATATGGCAGTGAAGGAGTCTCTGAATGTGTTTGTTTTTGCAGTGATGCTGGTGACTCCCTTAATGACTGCCGGGTCATGTTTGTGACAGAGATCTACAAAATAGAGGAGCCTGGTTCAGTGAACGACTCAGTAGTTACATCTGAAAGTCCCCTGAAAAGTAGGTTTGGTTTTATACATGAGAACATTTAATTCTAAAATGTTCTGTAAAATATTCAGGTAAAGTTTCTACAGGCAGGAATAAATGAGTCTTTCAATACAGATATGGAATAGAGTGTATAGTGCTAATGCTGATCAACTAGATTTAATTTATTAATGAAAAAGTTGTATGAAATGCTGCTGCTGTCTTTTTAAAGGTGATTTTGTTTATTGGAGTATGCTTTAGTAGAACATGAGGAAATGTCTGTTCTGCAGGATCGAGTGGACCAGAGTGCAAGCACTGCAAGGACGACCCCAATAAAAAATGCAGCTGGTGTAACTGTCACATCTGTGGCATCAAGCAGGATCCTGATAAGCAGCTGCTCTGTGATGAGTGTGACATGGCTTATCACACCTATTGCCTGGACCCCCCGCTCACATCCATCCCTGAAGATGAGGACTGGTCAGTTGTCTCAGATGAACTCTAGTTTTCATTCAGTAGTCTGGATAAAACTTAAGTTGAGGAACTTGCAGCAGTTGTGATGACACGTTTCCAAGTCTGGTTTACCTGTGATGGACTCCCACAGTCATCTCACGCTTGCTGTGAAATTGAGTCACCAAAAAGATGATTTTATTTTTTTCCAGTATGCTGTGCTTGACTTGAGCCTGAATGTCACACTGTTACAGGTATTGTCCGGGTTGCCGTAATGATGCCACAGAGGTTGTGTTGGCGGGAGAGAAGCTGAAGACGAGCAAGAAGAAAGCTAAGATGGCTTCTGCCATTTCCTCCAGTCAGAGGGACTGGGGAAAGGTGAGTGAAACTCTGCCACCTCCTGACATCTTCTTGAATATTCTTTTGTGAGAATTGTGCACTTATTAGTATGCATACATTTCAATCAGCTGCAACCCTTCTGACAGTGGCTATGTGATGTTGTGTAATCATTAAGATGCTTTCAGGTGTTGTGCAAAACAATCATTCAAATTCTCCAATATTTCCCTTGGTTGTTTTTCAATCAATCAATTTTTCAATCAATTTTATTTATATAGCGCCAAATCACAACAAACAGTTGCCCCAAGGCGCTTTATATTGTAAGGCAAGGCCATACAGTAATTACGTAAAAACCCCAATGGTCAAAACGACCCCTTGTGAGCAAGCACTTGGCGACAGTGGGAAGGAAAAACTCCCTTTTAACAGGAAGAAACCTCCAGCAGAACCAGGCTCAGGGAGGGGCAGTCTTCTGCTGGGACTGGTTGGGGCTGAGTGAGAGAACCAGGAAAAAGATATGCTGTGGAGGGGAGCAGAGATCAATCACTAATGATTAAATGCAGAGTGGTGCATACAAAGCAAAAAGAGAAAGAAACACTCAGTGCATTATGGGAACCCCCCAGCAGTCTAAGTCTATAGCAGCATAACTAAGGGATGGTTCAGGGTCACCTGATCCAGCCCTAACTATAAGCTTTAGCAAAAAGGAAAGTTTTAAGCCTAATCTTAAAAGTAGAGAGGGTGTCTGTCTCCCTGATCTGAATTGGGAGGTGGTTCCACAGGAGAGGAGCCTGAAAGCTGAAGGCTCTGCCTCCCATTCTACTCTTACAAACCCTAGGAACTACAAGTAAGCCTGCAGTCTGAGAGCGAAGCGCTCTATTGGGGTGATATGGTGCTATGAGGTCCCTAAGATAAGAAGGGACCTGATTATTCAAAACCTTATAAGTAAGAAGAAAAATTTTAAATTCTATTCTAGAATTAACAGGAAGCCAATGAAGAGAGGCCAATATGGGTGAGATATGCTCTCTCCTTCTAGTCCCCATCAGTACTCTAGCTGCAGCATTTTGAATTAACTGAAGGCTTTTCAGGGAACTTTTAGGACAACCTGATAATAATGAATTACAATAGTCCAGCCTAGAGGAAATAAATGCATGAATTAGTTTTTCAGCATCACTCTGAGGCAAGACCTTTCTAATTTTAGAGATATTGCGTAAATGCAAAAAAGCAGTCTTACATATTTGTTCAATATGCGCATTGAATGACATATCCTGATCAAAAATGACTCCAAGATTTCTCACAGTATTACTAGAGGTCAGGGTAATGCCATCCAGAGTAAGGATTTTTATGGAAACAATTTTTTTCTTGCATTGCTGTTGCACATGTGATACTCTGGTCAATTAAACACACACAAGGGCTGCATAGTTTATCACATTGCAATCATGACATCACACGTGACGCATATTTAAATTCTGTCATTTATTGACATTCAAAACATGAAATGATTAATCACACCAAAAATTGACAGACTGAATCAATAGTTGCAGTTAGGCATTGTGGTGCTAGAAAGTATACAAAGACGTATACTTAAACTTACTACATGAAATTATTATAAAAAAAAAAAAAAAAAAGCAGTTAGGTGGCAGCCATTCATGACTCAATATGGTTTGGTACTGTGATGGATGCATAATGTTTGCCAAACAAATCGGTCTGTCCAGTCACAGCCACAAAACCCTATAACTGAGTTGTCATGGGTGTCTTAATGGCTTTCCTCACTAGTCTTTCATGCACACCGTTTTTGAGGCCAACCTATTCTACTAAATAAGCTCCAGGACATAATAAGCGAAGTGCACATCTCGGACCGCGCAGTGCATTATGGGTACGCTAAATTTTTCGGCTACCAATCCACATGCTATGACGGCGGAAAGCAGCGAGGAGTGCTATGATTTGGATCATTTCAACCGCTGGAAAGTTGACGATTTAAAGCATTTTTGTCAGCTCCACGGATTGCCTGTTACAACCAGGACTACGTACGGCAGTAGACAGAAACGGAAAGAAGAGCTGGCTGCGCTTGCGTATGCTACGTCGTTACAGAAACTACCGTTGGTGCAGACAAAGGAGGAAGAGAGAGCTGCTGCCGAAAATGACCAGTCCTTGTTGATAATTGGAGACAAACAAATTTCTGACCTCTTGAAGGCAACTGACGGATGGTTAGACAAAGTCCAGAGTCTGAAACTGTGGATATTGCAGAATATTTGCTAAGCAGGGATGAGAAATCGCTACTCCGCCGGCTTCGTAATGACTACAAGGAAGGTGAGTCTCACATATAACCTCTTTGGTGTCACGTTTGTTTTGATAAGTTGACAGACATACAATGATATGTGCATGCACGCAGTTCGTTTATAGAACATGTCAATTTTACAATATTACGCGCCACGTCATTCATGGCGCGATATTACAGTCATAAGCCGATGCACGAAAACGGCATCATTAGCCACATTATAATTCGGCACAGTTTCTGGATATTGACAAAATAAATGTGTGCAAGAAACTTGCAATTTTAGTCCATCTTTTACGTCTGTCTGGATCTTTCTTTTCTGTGGGGAAATTGTGTAGAAGGAACGGAGGTTTACGACCACATTTCTTCTTCTTTGTGTGGACTCGGCGGAGCTTTGCAGTCGTGTGTTTTCAGCCAGCTTTCAAGCCTATAAATTGTGTTTGAGCATTTGAAAACAGCACAATGCGCACCTGTCATTATTGTATGCGTCACT
This sequence comes from Thalassophryne amazonica, assembly GCF_902500255.1. Lineage (NCBI taxonomy): Eukaryota > Metazoa > Chordata > Actinopteri > Batrachoidiformes > Batrachoididae > Thalassophryne > Thalassophryne amazonica. The sequence continues at coordinate 57,477,703 of NC_047112.1, read as the reverse complement.
TAAGGCTTAAAGCCTTTGAAACAATCCCTGTAAGCCTTAACTTTCACAATCCGCTAATGCTACTGTATATGAAATTCAATGAGAGCAGCGTGAGTTTGGTAGTTGGAATTTTTGCCCCGTTTGACACGTGCAAGCGCAGATGCGTTGCGCACTTCGCTTATTCAGTGACTTGGTAGTTCTATTGATTTCCCCCATGGTTTGTCTTCAGAACACTGACTGAAATTGATGATGTGGTTCTTTTTGCTTATGTTTTCTCATGCCTCTTCCCTCAATTTTAGCTTTGAGATTTGTATTCACAGGGTTCTCCCTAGAAATGTTTATTTTAGAGTACAACCAGAGGGAGCGCACTGATGTGTGATGTAAGTTTGGTTGACGACAAGCTATAAATGAAAAGTTAGAGATTTTATTCATATTTATTGAAATAAAAAAAATCCCAAAAATTATATAAACACTTATTTTCCCCATCCAAGTGTTGCAGTACAACCAGGGGGAGTTAATTGATGTGTGATGTGTTTGGTTGCACAACAAGCAATAAATAAAAAGTTGAGATTTTACATATTTATTACAATTTAAAAAAAAAAAATCCCTGAAATTATATAATGGTATCTTTTTACAATCTAAGTGCTGTAGTACAACCAGAGGGAGTTCATTGATGTGTGATGTGAGTTTGGTGGCTCTACATACCATAAATGTGACACTATCGAGGTTGTTGTTGTGTGGGGGCTTTTTTTTTTTTAATCAAAGCATTTCCTTTCACTGTGGTAATTTGTTGGGGAACCCAGACTATTTCCTTTTGCTGTGGTAATTTGTAGATGGCTATGGTCTTGCAACCGCCTCAATGTCAAGATCAGTGTAATTCATAAAGAATGGGGGGATGTCTCATATTGGGGGAAAACTGTTTTAGTTGGTTGTAGATTGTTGTCTGTATTACATTGTTTGGAAGGAGGTGTCATTTGATTTAAAACGGGGATTTGCTTTGAAGGTATTGATTTCAACTTCGGCAGAGATCCACAGTAAATCCCACAACATACACAGAGAGCGGAGGATGGTATAATTATTTTCCTTTACATGAGTGACAGTAACTTCAATTTGTGACTTGGGAAATATTAACGGTCCAGTCCACACCAGAGAACTGCGTCGTTAGCTGGCCCAGAAAAAAGGCACATTCATGATGAACGAATAAAAAGTGTTTGGTGTGAAACAGTGGATGATCCTTACTTGCCTGCAACAATAGAAAAGAATCCCGTTTAGTGACTTTTAGTTTAGTTTTGTTTACTGACTGCTCACAGGGGGTCGTTTTGACCGTTGGGGTTTTACATAATTATTGTATGGCCTTGCCTTACAATATAAAGCGCCTTGGAGCAACTGTTTGTTGTGATTTGGCGCTATATAAAAAAATTGATTGATTGAATCAGCAGAAAGGTGAGTCATGACTGACATCTTTAAATGGCTTTGACAGAGATTGAAGAATAAATTGTGGACTCGAGTCCACATTCATTGAAAGAAGTGATCATTTTCCCGCTACACACCCTCAAACAATGTAACGGTCAAATTGTGGTGGAATTTTTTTCAGGCAGTAGCGTAACAGGCTGCTAGGCTGTTATACCGCTAGTAAGAACCTTGGGCTTTTGCAAAGGTTTACAAATAAATTGTCAAATCTAAAAAAAAAAAAAAATTGCGAGATGCCACCACAGTATAACCGCGCTGCGCCGTTATTCCATTGTCTGGGGAGAATCCTGTTTAAGTTTGTCATTTTGCAGAGATTATTCACAGTGGGTTTTAAATGTCATAATTTTAGCAATTGTAATATAGAGAAGGCTTTTAAACACACACATTCACATAGTTTCTTCATCTTCCTACAGGGAATGGCTTGTGTTGGTAGAACAAAGCAGTGCACCATTGTCCCATCCAACCATTATGGTCCCATCCCTGGTGTTCCTGTTGGGTCCCTATGGAAGTTCAGAGTGCAGGTCAGTTGAATTGAAATTTTTATTTTTTTATTTTTTTTTTTATTAAAGAGTAGTCAATGTTGTGCATAAATTTGCCTCAGTTTATGCTGACTTCAGATACTTCAATGTATAGATAAGACTAGAGCGGGGTATCGATTCAAATTTCAAGAATCGATTTGATTCAGAATCTATTATTTCAGTCCGATATCGATTTGGGTTAGTGTTATTAAAACAGTTTTTGAGCTGTTACCTATTTGTCTAGTTATGCAACATATTAATGCTAGTATTATATTGACATTTGACAGCAAATTAATGAAGTATTGGTAGTTAATAATGATGGCTATAAGACTGATGGCATGGACCAATCCCCCTCCCAGGTAGAGTAGTATTTTTATTTTAGAAACAATGTCAAGGGCAGCCAAAAGAAGGCAACCAGAGGTGCCTGGTTTATTGGCCCTGACACAGGTACATTTGTACAGGCTTCCATGTTTTAAGTAAAGCTGTAACAAAGACTTCACAAAATGTGGCCCTCAAAATGCAGGCAACAGTGTTTCAGAGTTAGAAATTTAAAAATTTTCCTGGGGCAAACGATCCCGGTCTCCCCTACAGCGCTGGCTGTGCTGCATGCAGCAGCAGAACGGAAAGCAAGTGCTGGTGGAAAAGACTGACTGAAAAGTCAGTCCACATTAAAGAACCTTTGTGCAGTGTCCCACAGAAAAGACACGTCATGAGGAATGAAATAAATAAAAAAAATGAATAAAAATAAAAACGCGACTGTGAATTAAACAGCGGACGATTCATATATATATATTTTTTTTTTTCTTGCCCGCAACAGACAAGAGTCCCAGTCGTCATGATTGACATCTTTAAATAGCTTTGACAGGGGTTGATGAATAAATTGTGGACCTGCTTCTAAATCAGAACCAGCGGGTCCACAATTAATGGAGAGAAATTATCATTTTCACATCCTCGGAAACGGCAGAACGGACCAACTGCAGTGCCCTTCTTTTTCAGGGACGCTGTTCCAATACTGGCGAGAAGTGTGTATACATATTTAAATCAATCTTTGGATGTATGAATCGATCTGTGGGAATTCAAATGAGACTCAATTAAAAATCGGTGAATTGATCTTTTCAACCCAGCACTAGATAAGACACCGCATACCACATTTCATTACTCCATATGCTCAGTAGGTGTGCTTTACAAGATTATGGGTGCATTATAAGTTTTATAATAATGTATTTGAACTTGAAGGGGGGTGGGGTGATTAGCAGAATACAAAACATGCAGTTATGAATGTGCAACCCCAAGAATTGGTGATCAAGAGTTTATTCCAGAGACCTGCTGTAATGTTTGAGCTCTTTATTTGTGTAGGTCAGTGAGGCTGGTGTCCATAGGCCACATGTCGCTGGGATTCATGGCAGAAGTAATGACGGCGCCTACTCTCTGGTCCTGGCAGGAGGCTATGAAGATGATGTGGTGCGTCCTTATTTTCGCACTATTCATAAAATCAATGGTGAAAGTTTACACAGTGTGAATATTTTTATTTTTTTTACAGTACAAGTGGGTGCAGTGCGGCCTCTATCAAAAGTAGAAGCTATCATTTCCTGTGAATCCAAACCGCTGTCTAACAAAGTGTTTTCATTCGGTTGTCTTATTGGTGATTTTTAAACATTTGATGCTGAATCTGTGATGTTGTTTCACACTTTAGGATGATGGTAATGAGTTCACTTATACTGGCTCAGGAGGTCGAGATCTGTCTGGAAACAAAAGGACTGCTGAGCAATCATGTGACCAGACACTAACCCACATGAACCGGTGAGCTGCAAAACAATGATGCTGTAACTGCCTTCATCCCCTCTCCTGACCATAATAGAACAAAATCTAGCTTTGGGACTAAATGTTGAGAGACGAAATGAGACGATACACTTCAATTTTGTATTCAAGTTATCTGACACTTTGACTAATTATTGGCTTGTGTTCACAACAGGGCGCTTGCTCTCAACTGCAACGTTCCTGTCAATGACAAAGCTGGAGCAGAGTCAAAGAACTGGAAGCAGGGAAAACCAGTCAGGGTGGTTCGCAGCTGCAAGGGTCAAAAGCACAGTAAATACTGCCCTGAGGAAGGAAACAGATACGATGGAATATATAAGGTATAAGGGAACACCAGGGGTACACATCTCTTTCCCGCACTTACATGCCGATCCTCATGTGAAGCACCTTCCTGATGAAACAAAGTATCATATCTTCACACAGACCACCAAAATATAGCTTGATGTTTGCCTTTTGCTCTGAGCACAATGAGTAGGCGACTGACCAGGTGGTTTCCTGTCAGAGAGGCTCTGGACTAGATTTTAGAACAAGACAAAGAGGGAACTGAAGTTGAACCTGAGACTGAGGAGGATGTTTTGGAAATGGAAGACAACACCGACTTTGATCCAGACTTTGACAAGACTGACCAGTCAACAGATGGTCCCAGGACGGAGGAGGTAGAGCGAGAGTGGAAAACATCATAAAGATGACACCAGGCCCAACACAGTATGCAACATCTCGTGTGGATGACATCAAGTCCAGCTTCCAACTTTTTTTTTTCTTTTTTTTTTTTTTTTATACCAGAGTCCATTGAGGGAATTATACTGGAAATGACAAACCTGGAGGGGAGGTGTGTGTTTAGGGACACCTGGAGAGAATTAGACCTGGTAGACCTCTAAGCCTATATGGGTCTTTTGATTATAGCAGGAGTATATCGCTCAAACAATGAGTCAAACGAGTGTCAGGTTCCACTCATACATGAATTCACATGCACACACAAACACACATGACTTCATGCTGAGGAGTTTCTCTGGTTTTCCATTTATATTTTTTACATGACATGTTCATTTTGGAACACATTTTTAGTCCCTATTTGTATTTTCACTGCAGTTATTCATGTTAACCCCTACTCTTGATAACCCCAACTCATTGTTCACAGCTAAAAAGTGCATTAAATAAAAAACTGGTTGTGATTAATGGTTTTTGTGTTCATTTAAGAGCTGTTAAAACATCGGTCAAATTTGAGCAGGAACACTAAAGGAAGGGGAGGGGGGTGAACACGGCAGGAGGGTTAAACAGGCTGAACATGATGATATTTTGTCAACAAATGTTTTAACTTTGTGGCCTCCTGCTTCCAGGTGGTAAAGTACTGGCCAGACAAAGGCAAATCTGGCTTCTTGGTCTGGCGGTATTTGCTGAAGCGTGATGATGATGAGCCTGCACCATGGACAAGAGATGGCAAGGATCGCATCAAGAAGCTTGGTCTTGCTATGCAGGTAAAACACCTTTTGGACAGTTAAACAGACATATACATAAAACCCCAAGTACTCTTAGAACTAACAAAACTGGAGCACTGCTATTAGGCCACTAATTTAAAATTCGGGACCAGTTGTTATAAAATGTAGGGAGGCATGGGTGGTGGCCAAGCGGTTAGTGCGCTTGGTTTCAGTGTGGAAGGTTCTCTTTTCAAACCTGCCACATTTCTCCATGTAATGTGGAGTTGCACCAGAAAGGGCATCTGGCGTAAAACCTGTGCCAATTCAACATGCAGATCCACCACAGATTTGCTGTGGCAACCCCGAATGCAAACAAGGGAGCAGCGGAACGGACTTTTTTTGTGTGTATGTTTTAAAATGCAGGGTGTGATAGATAAATGAATGATTGAATGAGCCCATCCCCACTAGTTTAACATAATTCAATAAATGTTATCTTGTAACTCATGAAATTTAAAGGGCATATAATGAGGAAAAACTAAATGATTCATCAAATAAAATACTGGGAGTAGCTACAAAAAAGGAACAGCAGAGAAATGGAAGAAAAGTTGCTTTTTAAACTACTGCATTAAAATCTGTTTGAATTATTTTTATGAATTCTGTTAAAATCAATAAGTGTATTTCAGATATGTTAATTCCATTGTTATAAAAAAATGGGCAGCACGGTGGGTTAGTGGTTAGCACTGTTGCCTCACAGCGAGAGGGTCATGTAGGGGTGAGTAATATATACGATATAACCATTTCACGGTATAAATTTGGCTGACGGTAGAGATTTAAACTCCGCTGATCAATCGTGGTAATGCTTGTTGATGATGTCATCGTATCTTCCTCAGTGACTCTGAACGACTGGAAAAGGCTGCAGTCAGTGCTTTGGTCACAGGCTCCATCTCCATCTCGGTAGATTAAAACTTCTCCTTGTAAGAGTGTGAAATTCTAAACTATTTTAACCCTCTGGAGTCACCTGACTGAATTTGGTCATGTAAAAGTCACATGATGGAATGAAGCAATTGTCCCATTAAATTCACCAGACTCATTCTCTGTTTCAATGCATTTTAAAAGTGCATGCCTCAAGCTTTACGAGGGCTGTCCGTAAAGTATAGGTCCTTTTTATTTTTTTCTAAAACTATATGGATTTCATTCATATGTTTTTACGTCAGACATGCTTGAACCCTCGTGCGCATGCGTGAGTTTTTCCACGCCTGTCGGTGACGTCATTCGCCTGTGAGCACTCCTTGTGGGAGGAGTCGTCCAGCCCCTCGTCGGAATTCCTTTGTCTGAGAAGTTGCTGAGAGACTGGCGCTTTGTTTGATCAAACTTTTTTCTAAACCTGTGAGACACATCGAAGTGGACATGGTTCGAAAAATTAAGCTGGTCTTCAGTGAAAATTTTAACAGCTGATGAGAGATTTTGAGGTGATTCTGTCGCTTTAAGGACTTTTCACGGTGCGAGACGTCGCGCAGCGCTCTCAGGCGGCGTCATCAGCCTGTTTCAAGCTTAAAACCTCCACATTTCAGGCTTTATTGATCCAGGACGTCGTGAGAGAACAGAGAAGTTTCAGAAGAAGTCGGTTTCAGCATTTTATCCGGATATTCCACTGTTAAAGGAGATTTTTTTAATGAAAGACGTGCAGGCGGATTACAGCGTCGGCTCGCAGCCGCCGCGACGCTCCGCCACAGGAAAAACACCTCTGTTGGAAGCCTTGAGGACAAGTTGGAACATCTCCAGCTGATAAACAATTTCTCATATACTCACTCCACTGAAAGCCATCAAAAGCCGCCTGGATTTTACAAATGGTTATCAACACGGAGGTGTTTTTCCTGTGCCGCCGCGTCGGCTGCGTCCCGACGCGCGGGCCCGTCCGCACGTCTTTCATTAAAAAAATCTCCTTTAACAGTGGAATATCCGGATAAAATGCTGAAACCGACTTCTTCTGAAACTTCTCTGTTCTCTCACGACGTCCTGGATCAATAGAGCCTGAAATGTGGAGGTTTTAAGCTTGAAACAGGCTGATGACGCTGCCTGAGAGCGCAGCGCGACGTCTCGCACCGTGAAAAGTCCTTAAAGCGACAGAATCACCTCAAAATCTCTCATCAGCCGTTAAAATTTTCACTGAAAACCAGCTTAATTTTTCGAACCATGTCCACTTCGATGTGTCTCACAGGTTTAGAAAAAATTTTGATCAAACAAAGCGCCAGTCTCACAGCAACTTCTCAGACAAAGGAATTCCGACGAGGGGCTGGACGACTCCTCCCACAAGGAGTGCTCACAGGCGAATGACGTCACCGACAGGCATGGAAAAACTCACGCATGCGCACGAGGGTGCAAGCATGTCTGACGTAAAAACATATGAATGAAATCCATATAGTTTTTGAAAAAAATAAAAAGGACCTATACTTTACGGACAGCCCTCGTATATGAGTTTTTAAATTATGTTAATAGGACTACTATAACATGAATTATGATTGATAAACACACAAGTAAGGTTAGACCTTACTTGTGTGAAGTGCAATGAGGCACCTCTGTTGTGATTTGGCACTATACGAGGTCTGTTAGAAAAGTATCGACAGCCAGGTGGAAACCATTCGGATGATTCAGACGGCTTTCGGTGACCTTTCAGTCGTGTGACTATCCGAGAAATTGTGGAAGAGGTGGGCATGTCACAGCATGTCCTTTAAGACTTCAACACAAAGGCGCTTTTGCTCTGCCGTCGGCAGCTTCGTGACGAAGCCATCGGCATGATTTTCACCGCCAATCTTTTCATGGTCAAATCTTCTGTCACAGTGGAATGTGCCGAAAAAGTACTGATGTCCTTCTGCAGTTTCTCGGACAGTCACACCACGGCCCCGCATCACCACAGCGTTCACTTTGTAAATGATCTGGTCATTTCAGCATGTTGATGGCCGACCGGAGCGTGGCTCGCTCTCCACCGTTGTGCGGCCGTCTTTAAACCGGTTGTACCACCCCTTAATCTGTGTGATGCCCAGAGGATCGTTACCGAAAGCCGTCTGACTCATCCGAATGGTTTCCACCTGGCTGTTGCCCAGTTTCTGGCAAAATTTGATGCGGCGCTGCTCCAGTCGTTCCGTCTTTTTCCTTGGAATGAAAAAATGGCGAGCGCACGACACACACCTCACACAAAGGCTGCTTACCAGTCGATGCAATCGACAGGCGTGAAAAAGTTCACGCATGCGCACGAAGGTTCAAGGTTTGCTCATGCAAGCACACGTGATTCAAATCCATCAGGTTTTTGCAAAAAATAAAAAGGTCCGATACTTTTCTAACAGACCTTGTATAAATGAAAATTAATTGAAATTGATGAAAATAATTTCCGCAATGTTTTTTCTTAATTTTATGGTCATATTTGGTCTGCGTATTTGCAGAAAGTCGCAGTAAACAGTCTCTCATTTCTTTATTCAACTGCTCTGGGCTCGCCCAGGAGAGCAGAGAAAAAAGAAAGTATGCCTTCCGCTCTATCATTGGTGGAACAACACGACAAAAGCCAATCAGGATCATCAACCCATGTGGGGTGGTCTCTGAGGTCTTTCTGGACAAGATGCCACAAAAGCAGACAAACTAACACTGCCTCCTGCTAGACAGAAGCAGGAATGGCAAAATGAGATCATTCCAGTGCCCAAAAATACATGTTTAACAAGTCAGAGAATCAGGTGTTCAAAATTAATCATATCTGTTTTTGTTTTTTTGTTGTTTTATTTTTGTCTGTTTTAGTCAGTTTAGCTTTGCAAAGGGACTATATGACCCATTCAGAAACACTTCCATTGTAACTTTTTAGAGCTGGGCGATTTGGCCTAAAAATAAAATCTCCGATCTTTTTCAGAAAAAATGTGACTTTCGATTTTCTCCTTTTTTTTTTTTTCTTTTTTTTTTAACAAGTTTTGCTTTTATTTTAAAACTTATCAAAAGTAACCCCTACTTACCTCCTGGAATTGAAGCTCCAAATGTTCTTTTGCAAACGAGGTAAAAGCTGACTGAGTCCAAGTCAGGTTTGACAACAACTGTGGAGGCATCGCGCGCGTTTGAACGCGGAGGATTGTAGATATCCCTCTGCTCAGTGCTTTGCAGCAGAGGTGGGGAGACCTGCTGTCGCTCTGAGTCACCAAACGCCAGAAAAGGATGCCGCTCTGAGTCACCAAACGCCAGAAAAGGAATTTGTATACCTGCACAGCAAGCGGATCACTTTATGTCAACAGTGGTCTGCAATGCCATCTTTGCTGGTCAGCAGTGCGCACCCTGGTCGCTCCTGGTCCGCCCTGGTCTGCAATTAGCACGACTGGCTTTTTAGCAAGAGTTTGTTTGTTGTAGCCCTCCTCTTGTTTCCCTCCCGCATGGCTGGATGCCTCTGTTTTAGATGCTGGAATAAGTTTGCGGCTGCGTTTTGTTGTAATGGGCTTTAGACAAACTTTACAGCGTGCAGTCACTTGTTCCACGTCTGTCGCAGCAAAAACTCATCCGTTAGCGGTAGCCATGTTGTTCTTGTGTGAAGGAAACAGCATGGGGGGGGGGGTACGGAAGGTCTTGGGGACAAAAAGGTGCACCGTAGCAAGAAGAGAAAAAAAATTTTTTTTTTAATCGTCCGCAACAAAAAAACTCAGATTAATTGATAAAATTGATATATCGCCCAGGCCTAATAACTTTTACACTTAGGTTTATCAGGGCTGTGAAAACTACAGATCCATGAAATTCTGCGAATTTCATCATGCGTGGGGTGGGGGGGTTGTTAGTGTTTACTCTGCATTTTGATAGTCACTGAGGTTTTTAAAATGTCTAACGCAAAGTGTTGTTTTTTACAACATTGTGCAAGTTTTATAAGACCGCGGCGGTCCGTGGACACTGATCAGATACAAGTCAGTGTCCTCAGCTCCGTGGAGGTTTGAGGAGAAAAAAGCCTGGCTGTTGCAACAGTTGTCGTAAAGTGGGACTGATTGGTTGCTGCAGCAACGCTTATGCTAAACGTAGCATGTGGACATCGCAAACCTTTAGAGCTCTAACATTTTTAAGAGAAGAATTGTGCAGCATGCCTGTGTCACGGACTGACGTCGGACAGAGAGAAGATGGCGAGAAAGACTGTTTGGAAAAAGTCTGATAAAGACAAGAATCTGTGGAATTGTCGCTGGCTTCATGAACACATTTGAAAGATGAAACGGGAAAAGTGAACTGTGCTCATTAAACACGGTAAGAATTTTTCTTTCTGGAAATAAACATTATGCTGTTCAAACAGGATTTTAGAAAAACATTGTGACTTTTTTCATTATCTAGACTTTCTTTCATTGGAAAAAAGACTGACTTTGAATGGATTTACATGAATTTACACAAGAATGTAAATGAGTTTTTATTAATGTAGACTTTCATGGGAAAAAGACACTGGCTTTGAGTGGATTCACAGGAATTTACACAAGAATATGTGACTTTTTACTATAAGGTATGTTATTGATATTTTACCACAATTTTCAAATATTCTACAAGCTTTAGCTGTGGTTGTTGAAATGCTGTAACAGTCTTTTCAGTCTTCATGAATTTCATGTAGTTTAATTGTTCTGAGTTAATGCATAATTTGGTTTACAATGAAAAGGAAACTCATTCCAGGTCCTACTTCCATGTAATATTCTATTATTTCAATGTGATCATTGACAGTTCAAATGAAAGGTTGAATAGATTCTTTAAATATGCACTAATTGAGTTTTTTTTTTTTTTTTTTTCCAGGAGATGCTGAAAATGTATCATTAGATAAAAAATGAATTTGGTTTCTGGGATCCCACGGGGGCTCGAGACCCTGGCTCCTTCGGGCCTATACCCTCTGAAAATTTTCCTCAGATTTCACAATTTTCATTTCACAGCCCTGGTTTATATCGTGATATATACCGTTACCATGAAGGGATTCAGTTTATATCATCATATGAATTTAAAGTCTTATCGCCCAGCCCTAAGGTCATGGGTTCGATTCCCACCTGTGGCTTTTCTGTGTCGAGTTTACATGTTCTTTCCGGGTGCTCCGACTTCCTCCCACATCCAAAGACATGCGGGTTAGGTGGATTGGAAATGTTAAATTGTCCATAGGTGTGCGTGCGGGTGTGAATGTGTTTCTTTGTCTATATGTGGCCCTGCAACAGACAGGCACCCAGTCCAGGGCCCTGCCTTGCGCTCTATGACCGCTGGGATAGGCTCCAGCCCCCACAACCCTTAATTGGACTAAGCGGTTGAAGATGAGTGTGTTATAAACTGTATTTTTAAATCTTCCACTTAACTGTTTAGTGTTGCTTTTGTAACTTACTTTTTAAATGGAACTATTTGTTGTCCATCTTAAATGTGCTATTTTTTCATTAAAATATTACATGATTACTTTGTAATTTTATTTGTGAATCAATTTTTTAATTTGTAAATAGGTATATTAATCTTTTAATTATTATTATTAATGAAAGGTTTTAATATTTCTGAGTTGCTGCACTGCTGTTGAAATATTGTCCTCTGTTTATTTATTTCATTTAGTGCAAAGTACAGCCTTATCATAGTTTGATTTTTAACACCATCACACAAAACATTGTGCACTAATGGACATTTGAGTCTGTTATAAATATTGTCAAACAGATTCTTTAATTCTTAATGTGATGTACAGACTCTTGGTTGCATATTAGACTGAGTGCTAATACAAGCATCACTATAAATAAACAAATTATTATTGTTCCAGTATCCTGCCGGCTATCACAAAGAGAAAGAAAACAAAAATGCAGTTGAAGAAGAGACTGAAACACCCAACAAAGCAAAGAGGAAGAGAAATTCTCAGAGCAGTGGTAAGTTTTTAAATTATTTTTCTTCTATTAAAGTACTGGCAATATTTTATTAAGACAATTTTTAAAAAAATCTCCAGAGTTGTGTATTTATTTGGTTGATGTCAAGAATCATTAGTGGATTAAAACAGACACAACAGGAAGGAGAGATCATACTGGAGCTCTGGGAGCAAGTTGCAGTGTTGTTAAAAAGGGGGGGGGGGGAGTTTGTACGTCTTTGAGAAACACCTCAAACTTCTGGATAAATTACAAGATTCAAGATTATTAATAAAATGCTAAGTTCACACATTTCCCTGGGTGTGGCGAACCAAAGACAACCATTTAGGTCAGCGCCCTCTGCGTCGCTGCAAACCCTCTCCAGGCCTCTCTTGTAGCCCGATGTGCGCCTTCCAAAAAAAATCAACTCTACATGTTGAAACAATGGAAATCACAAGGGCTGTGATTGGTCACTTTTCCGGTTTCACTCCTTCCTCTCCCATCATTTTAAAGGTTTTTGCAGTGCACACGGCGATTATATTTTGATCTGGATCAAATAGTAACAAGAAGACAGAGGACGGGAATGAGAGGAACAGTAGTAGCCAGTAAACCAGTAGTAATCAGTATGTCTGGTATTTGTAATTTTTTTTTTTCTACTTCTGATGTTCTGTGTGCTGCTATACAATGCTGCTGGAATTTCAATTTCCTTGAGGGAGTCTTCCCAACAGATTTTTCATCAGCATCAGATGCTCAAAGCACTTTACAATAATGCCTCACATTCACCCCACTGTCAAGGCACTCACTACACACCGGGAGCAACTAGGGGATTAAGGACCTTGACCAAGGGCCCTCCAAGTCATGCTGGGATTTGAACCAAGGATCCTCTGGTCTCAAGTCCAACAGTTTAACCACTAGACCATCACCTCCCCTATATAAAGTAGTGGAGCTTGTTGAGGGACAAATTAGTCTGGGGACCCCCACCAGGAACCATATACTGTATATATACCAGAAAAAGAAAAGAAAGTCCTGTCTTGTTCTCTACATCACACCCCCTACTGTTCCAACGGTAAATTGCATTCCAACACCCACCAGTGTGACGGAACGTCATGCCCACGTCAATGCCGTTAAATGGCCACGGAGTTACGAATTTGCAGAAGCATAAATTGGGCTTTTTTACTGACTGAGAAAAAACAGTGATTTGACCAAATGAAATGTAAGCCTTTTTAGTAATACCCAGCACTTCTTTAAAGCAGGCATAAAGTTTTGTTTCAGACGAAGTTTAAATGAGGCAGGCCCCTATTCAAGGTCAGGATTTAATTGCGGAAATACAGCAGTCATTTGATAGTGTTTCTCCTCATCTGCCAGAAACACCAAAGACCACATCAGCCAACACTCCCAAGAAAATGAAAATGGAGATTTATCAGCTTAACCAGGAGCAGAAAGCCCTCATCAAGGACGATAAACTCAACAAGAAGCTGTGGGATGAAGCCATGGATTCCCTGTCACTTGGACCGGTGAGAACAGCTGTATATTTGAACTCTGCTGCCGCTGTCACAGACCAAATGGTCCCCTTGCCTACACTGTGCATGCCTCATTTTGGAGCATTGGCAATGACTTACAGATTGTTGCCTTGTTTCTGCTTAAAACTGATTTTACGATTTAAGAGGTTTTACTTGTGGAAATGATTGTTGTACAAAAGCTTCAGATTTCTGTCGCTGAGATAGATGGTGATTGGAGTGCAGTTTTAAGCAGAAATGAGACGATAATCTGTGAATTGCTGCTGACGCTCCGAAATGACGCACATGCAGTGTAGGCAGGGGTGACCGATTTTTAGGGGAGACCGTTCAGTCGGCGACATCAGGTTTCTTTGGATTTGGTCTGAGGCATCGAACTTTGTTTATTAAATAAATAATTGCAGACATATTGTGATGGATTTTGACAATGAAACTGCACAAACTACTAAAAATGTAAAAGATGTTGTGTAATATATTAATATAGGAGGCAACTTAATCCATTGAGACTTAATTTCTGTAAACTTTCTCAATTACTCACACAAACAGGCAGTATGTCTTGATCAGTTGTTCACATTTCTACTAATCATGCACACAGCAACTTCTCTGTTACTTCACCTGTCCATGGTCGAATTGAACAGAGGACTACTTTGTTATATTAAAACTAATTGAAGCGCCAAGGCACACGTGCATGCTGACAAGCTGTAGCTGTCATTGCACATCTGTATAAGAAAATCCTTTAATTCTTAAGCTGTATATTTTTTTTTATCGCATATATATCTGGTGTGGTTTCCCAGTGTATAGTCAAACACTGAGGTACTGTAGATAATGTGCAATATGGTGGTATACATGGACCACATAAAGATGTCTGAATTCCACCTAAAAATAACTGTTTCAAACAAGTATAGGTTTAAAAAAATACAAATTAAAATAAAAACTACTTAACTTCTGTTTACAACATTTATTTATTTTTCCCTAGAAATTCTTGAACAAAGTTGAAGAAATCTTCCTCTGCATCTGCTGCCAAGAAGTGGTCTATCAGCCAATCACCACAGAGTGTCAACACAATGTCTGCAGGGTAAGAAATGTCCTTAAAGGGCATATATCACTCCAGTCTATACTGTTTTAAAAAAATTCTATACTAGTTTATAAATCGTTACTTCCAACTTTTTAACTTATGCGACTCCTGCTAAAACTGAGAAAAGTAAAATAAGGCAGAATGCGTCTGAAAAATGCACAACAGATTGACAGCCATTTTGATCCATAATAATGATGTAATGTCAGGCACTGACTATTACCTGTCTGAAAGTCACTCCACCTGTGTCCATGACTGGAAAAAATAGAATGCGTGGTTAGATCCATATTTTGAAGAGCATTCTCATGCTGTGCTCTGCTTCACTTCTGCAGTCTGTCCCAGAGGCACTCAAAACAAATGAATGAAAATAAAAACTCCCACTTTCCTCCTCAAAATATTCTTTTTGGAAAATCTGTTCGCCTAATAGACATCACTAATCATGTGACTGCATCCTAAAACACACATTTTAACCATTGTGTCCAGGGCTGTGAAAACTCCACGGATCTGCGGAATTCCGCGGATTTCATCATGGGGAGGAGGGGGTGATGGTGTTAGTATTATACTCTGTAATTGTGATTGCCACTGAGTTTTTAAAATGCCTATCGCAAAGTGTTTCCTTGTTTTATAACATCGTGCAAGCTTTATAAGTCCACGGACACTGATCTGTGTTACAGATACAAATTGTGTCCTCGGATCTGCTTCACGGAGGAAAAATGCCACTCAAAGCCTGGCTGTTGCGACAGTTGTTGTAAAGCGGGACTAGTTGGTTGCTACGGCGACGCTGTGTAGCTTCTGCAAGATGCTTAAGCCAAATGTAGCATGTGGACATCGCAAACTTTTAGAGCGCTCAAGTTTTTAAAGAAGAATTTTGCAGCGTGTCTGTGTCACGGAGTGACAGAGCAGAGATGGCGAGAAAGACTGTTTGAAAAAGTTTCTGTGAAGGCTCTGTTGTCCAGGTGGTTTCCATAGTAGAGAAGCTTGAATCTTAGACTGGACTGGGTTGCTTGATGCGAGGACGTTTCACTTCTAATCGCAGAAGCTTCCTCAGCTAAAATTCTTGCTCTGGTAGTGTGACTCCTGTCTTGACTCTTGTAGAGAAGAATAACAAGCCAGCAAAAGCTGGAGTTTTAAACCTAACCAGACCCCTCCTACCGAGAGGCAGACTGCTAATGGATAGTGACTAACAATTGCTCTAATTAGCACCTATTGTGCCTAGTTAGCACCCTCCTAATGACAGGGCAGCTGTCCCTCCTAACGATGGGACTGATGCCTCTCCTGATGATGTGAATGACTCATTACCATAAACAAAAGACTGAAACTGCTTTGACCTGAGTACCCCATTGTAAACAGAGGACAAAGCGTGTCTCAGACCCCCTCCCCGGTTAAGGCTGAGTTTCAACTGTTTCACATACAAAGCTTCCTTCACTCCACTCTCAAACCATTTCTTTTTTTAATAATTGACATTTGCTGGTAATGTTTAGTCAATCATCAGACAAGACTTTTTTTTTTCTATTTGTTTAAAAAACAAAAGTCACACTTTAGGCTATTACCCCAAAATATATCATTAATACACGGCAATGTGTTTCTGCTAAAATGCATTTACAGTCAATTCCTTCAAAGCCCAAGCTGGATTTTTACAGTGTTAGATTTAACTATTTATAAATATTCATTGCGTGAATGTCTTAGTTGCTTCAAAACTGCTTAGTTTTTAAAGAATAGAAAATTCACATTAAACAAATGTACATTTGAACATAAAAACAATTCTGTTTTGTATAAAAAGTAGTTACATTTTGTGCAGCTATTGCTTGAAATGATTTATCACTTAGTGGATTTAAGCTTGCCAATACGTTGCGAAATATGAATAGGACCACCATATAAATAGTATGATTTGAGAGAAAATTTATATTTTGCAAATAGATACTTTTTTTTAACAAAAACATTGAAAAATAGTTATAACTGTAAACAGCAGTGTATAGGTAATATGAATGTACAGCTAATGATTGTTGATACGAGTATGTGCAGTTAATAGAACATAGGCCAAACTGTAAATGTGCACGTATAGCTCATGAAAACTAAGATTGACACAGATCTTTTGGTAGCGACATACCCTCACCCCAAATGTATATATATTTGCAGAGATGGGGTTTATGATGATTTCCTGAAGTAATTGACCCATAAACTGAAAGAAAATATACATAATGTATGATATTCACATTTTGCAAGACCTCGGTTGATGTTATGTGGGATATTTTATTCATGGTTTGCAGTAAAATTATTAACTGTTCACGGATATTCATGGTTTGCATAAATTTTCATTAGCGGTGTGCGGATAATTCACGATTTACAGCAGATTCACGTTTTGGGGATCAACAGAACTCAAATAACTAGATACATCACCTCTTTCCTATGAAAAGACCAGTCCGGCCTCTTGCGGTTTGGATCTGTCAGTCCTACAATCCCATGCGATGTCGCTCGTACCTCAGACAGAAAGAAAAATAGCAGAATCAGTCAGCTGGAAAAAACTAAACCTAAGGTATATTTCATCAGCAGTAAGTCGATAGGAAAACTGAGAAATTACTAAGGTGATTGCCAGCTGCTAGCCCTAAGCTTCCCTAACAGACCCAGAATTTAGATAAACGTTGAGGCTGAGACCTGTTCCATTGCAAATAAAATGACTTTAAAGGGATAGAAAGCATAATACCATACTATGCCAGTAAGCTAGCCATACAGGAGGGAGAACAAATGTGTTTTAAGTCTAGACTTGAATGTCTGTACAGAATCTGTTTTATTAATGCAGGGAGATCATTCTACAAAACAGGCGCATAAGAGAAGGCTCTGTGGCCTGCAGATTTTTTTATTTTTTTTTTATTCACCCTAGAGACACAAAGTAGTCCTGCGCCCTGAGAACGCAGAGCCTGGGCCGTACGTAGGGTTTGATTAGGTCAGCTAAGTAGGGAGGTGCAACTCTGTGAATTTTATAGGTTAATAGCAGAACCTTAAAATCTGACATCACAGAGACAGAAAGCCAATGAAGAAAGTCAAAATGGGTGTAATAAGGTTGAACTTTCTATTTTCAAAAGTTGTGCAGCAGCATTTTGAACCAATTGGAGACCCCTAATGCTGGACTGCAGTAAAGCAGGAAAGAGAGTTGCAGTAGTCCAATCTAGAGGAAACAAATGCATGGGTCGGGGTTTCTGCATCAGCCATAGACAGGATGGGACGAATCTTTGCTGTGTTTCACAGGTGGAAAAAAGCAGTCCTCATAATATCTCTAATGTGTAAGTCAAAGGACAATGTGGGGTCAAAAATCACCCCAAGGTTCCTCACCTTGTCAGTATGATGTATGACACACGAGCCTAGGTTAAGCATTAACTGATCAAACTGATGCCGATGTCTCACTGGATCAAGAACCATCAATTCAGTCTTGTCCGAGTTTAAAAGTAAGAAATTGCTAAACATCAAGGTTTTTACTGACGCCAGGCAATCCTCTAAGGACTTTATGTGTGTGAGATTACCAGCAGTTATCGGCATGTACAACTGACTGTCAGCATAGCAATGAAAGGTAATTCAAAAAGTAATGAAGGGTAATAATTTGGCAGCACAATGGCTTAGTGGTTAGCACTGTTGCCTCACAGCAAGAAGGTCATGGGTTTGATTCCCACCTGTGGCCTTTCTGTGTGAAGTTTGCTTGTTCTCCCTGTGTTTGTGTGGGTTTCCTCTGGGTCTGCCGGTTTCCTCCCACATTTAAAGACATGCAGGTTAGGTGAATTGGAAACTTTATAATTGTCCAGGTCTCCCTTGTAAAAGAGGTCTTGATCTCAATGGGACTAGCCAGGTTAAATTAAATTAAAAATCCCAAAACACTGCAATATGTGCCATGGGGTGCTATATAAAGTGAGAAAAGCAGGGGGCCTAAGACGGATTCCTGTGGGACCCCATATCTCATGTCACCAAGGTTAGAGGTAGTACTGTTATGCAAGACACAGTGAGAACGGCTGATTAGGTATGATGGACATTCCCAGTAATCCAAAAATGATTCTCCAACCTATCTAGTAGAATACGGTGATCCGCTGTATCAAACACAGTGCTAAGATCTAACAGCACCAGAACCATAGTGGTGTCTGAATCCATTACAAGCAGAATGTCATTTACCACTTTAGTGAGAGCTCTCTGTGGAATGACATGTTCTAAATGCAGACTGCAGTGGCTCAAAGAGATTCTCAGTAAGGTGGCCCACAAGCTGCTATGGAACCACTTTCCAGAATTTTAGAACAAAATGATAGATTTGCTTTCGGCCTATAATTTTTCAGTACACTAGGGTCGCGGTTAGATTTTTTTTAAGTTATGGTTTAATCACTGCAGATTTGTAACATTTAGGAACAGAGCCCGAGGTTATTGACAGATTAATAATTTCCAACACAATAGGCCCAAGAGTGGGCTACAGGTCCTTAAGCAGTTTTGTTGGTATAGGATCAAATAAGCAGGTCGTACTTTTATAAGCTCCATCAGCACATCCAGTGAGGTATTCTCAGATTCAATAAATCTAGGCAATATAGCAGCCTCGATAACAGGTAGTAGTGGCTGGATTAAGGCATGCTGGGATATATTTAACCTAATGTCATCTATTTTCTTTTCAGAGTAATCTAAGAAATCTTGGGCCATAAAAGGAGAGCAACTTACAGGTGGTTGTCCATGAATAAGTGTTGCCACCGTGTCGAACAAGAACTTTGAATTATGCTTGTTTTTGTTGATCAAATCAGAGTAATAGGCCCACTTTGTAGCTAGCAGTGGATGCTTTTAGTCTAGAATGGCATCGCGCCATGCAAGGTGTCATACTTCTATTTTTGAATGACATCATTTTCATTCTAAACCTGTAGCTTTATGCTTTAGGTCACGTAAGTAATCATTGGACCACAGTGAATGTGTTTTGGGGTGGGCGTGTTTTTAATGTGGGTGGAGCGATCACATAAATTGTGGTTGTGAGTGCTGAGTTTAAACTGTCCACAAGACTGTCTACTTAAATGGTCATTTTCCAGAAGTGACGCTAAGATCTCAAATGCTCAAATAACATGAGCTTTCCCTTTTTCTTGCCTGGATTATGGATTCTGGATTCTGTACACTTTTGGAAGCTGCATTTAGTTGACTTGATACATCTTGATGGCAGAGCCAAAACACCTGTGTGTAAATTATTTCAAATAGTCATTTGTACTGATGGATTGATGTAAGCTTTCTTTTCCTTTGCTCTAGGAATGCCTTCAGCGGTCCTTCAAAGCAGAAGTGTACACCTGCCCAGCTTGCAGGCACGATCTGGGCAAAAACTACTCCATGACCATCAATAAATCCTTGCAAGCTGTTCTAAACCAGTTTTTCCCTGGCTACAGCAACGGCCGATGATCGAGTCTGCCACCTACCTGTCTCAAGGAAGAAATGCAAGTTAACTGTAAGGGGAATTTTCAGTACGAGAAGTAAAGATTTGATTTCTTTTAATATATTTTAATTATTATAAAATTGGGGGGGGGGTCAACTTGAATAAAACTACCATTCTCTTTAAATCTGCATATTGTGTAGTTACTGATAAAGTGGAAATTCCTTTTGTAGCTGCCTGTGCCATTACTCTGTTAATACTTTTAATCCTGACTTTGCTGCCAGCATTTTTTCCCCTCAACAGAACAAACACACCGTTAATGTTCAAAGTTCCCGTGGTGTAATTTTTAACCTGATGTTGAAATGTAGCTCTCCTTAAGGCTATAAGTCAGAATTGCATAAGACATTTAGCTAAATGATTATTATTATTTTTATTAATTGTTCTTATTTTGAAGGTTTTTAAAACCTGATGATGCATTTGAGAGTTTGATTACACTTTGTCAGTTTTGGAGTCTGCTAATATGGCTTCTGTGAGCGGCATATTTCTGCTCTCACAGTGCTGATTTTAAAATCCCCTGCAGATTTGTTTGCATTTTGTTATTAGCAGTTTACAGTTTGTCTTCTGACTGAGCAACAGTTAAACTTTGGCAGATCCAAAATCTGTCTGTTGTTTGTCCTGATGGTCAGACTTAATTTTCTGTGATGTAAGAAGTAACTTTGCTTGTTTTTCCTTCTTCTTCTTTTGGGTGCCTGCTTATCAGCAGTCTAGTTGTAAGTGTCTTGTTGAGAATAGTGTCATCAAATTTGAGGTGGATTTTTTTTTTTTTTTTTTCCCCCTGTAATGCAGTTTGTGTTGGCGCTCAAATCTTTTTCCGTACATTAATTTAAGAATTGTATATGAACTTTCTGAGAGTTAGTTTGATTTTTAAATTGATGCAATGTTGCTTTATCAAGTAACCTCAAATTATCTCTTCTCTGAAAGTCTTCATGCTGGTAAATCCCATAGAAGCAAGAGAATAATATAGAATTGACATATAACTCTTTAGCAACGCATCCCTGACATTTAAACTGGCTGCATTTGCCGCTCATTTTTTCATCTCTTCTGTGTTCAATCTCTTCTGAGCCGTTGTGCCATCTGCAAGACTGTTCAGTCCAGTTTATCACCTGTGCTCACTTGTGCCATATGATGCCAAAATAGGAAAATGTACTGTTGAAACATTAAGTTCTGCACACCATCTCTGAAATCAGGCATTGAATTTGCATTTATTTGCCTTTTTGACCGTTTTCCTTAATTCAGTGTTGAATTTTAATAGCTCTGTGTGTGTGATAATGTCCAGCCACAAGCCGGCACTTTTGAGTTATGGGGAACGAGTTTGATTGGCTGAGAAATGTATATTTTCTGAAATTGTATAATTTTTTTTTTTTTTGTCCATTTTATAGCTTTGATGAGCAGTTTTAGAAATGCTTATATGTGCAAGATTTGTCACTGTTGTTCAATAAAACATTAATTTTGGGGTACTTGTGTAGATTTTTTTTAAGCAAATATGCTTTAATTGATCATGAACTTGAACCACACAACTGATTTTAGTTTAACTGTTGGTGAAAGTTTAACATGTTCACACTTTAGGACAGAATGTTGCAAATTAATTTGGTTTTGCCTTTTTCATCAGTAAATCACTACTAGTGATCTCAGCTGTGGTTTAAGACCAGTTTTTACACCTTTTGGCAGGTGATCTGTTGCTGTGTCTTAAGAGGTTGAACATGGTGAGAAATTATTTTGTCAAGCTAGGTGGATGCCTGTGCCTACGTAACACCTGCTATTACAATCCTAGCCTGAAAGTGTAGCACTTTGGCAAGAAAGCTGTTTCTTGGGGAAATGTTTCTGAGCATTAAAAGAAACGTCCTACAACCCCAATTCCAATGAAGTTGGGATGTTGTGTAAAATGTAAATTAAAAACAGAATACAATGATTTGCAAATCCTCTTCAACCTATAGTCAATTGAATACACCACAAAGACAAGATATTTAATGTTCAAACTGATTTTTTTTTTGTTTGTTTGTTTGTTTTTGTGCAAATATTTGCTCATTTTGAAATGGATGCCTGCAACACATTTCAAAAAAGTTGGGACAGGGCAACAAAAGATTGGGAAAGTTGATGAATGCTCAAAGAACACCTAACTGGAAACAGGCGAGTGTCATGATTGGGTATACAAGGAGCATCCCCAAAAGGCTCAGCCATTCACAAGCAAAGATGGGGTGAGGATTACCACTTTGTGAACAACTGCATGAAAAAATAGTCAAACAGTTTAAGAACAATGTTTCTCAACGTTCAATTGCAAAGAATTTGGCGACTCCAGGGATACAGGCCATAATATAATCAGAAGACTCAAAGAATCTTGAGAACTTTCTACACGTAAGCAACAAGGCCAAAAACCAACATTAAATACCCGTGACCTTCGATTCCTCAGGCGGCACTGTATTAAAAACACTGTGTAAAGGATCTTACCACGTGGGCTCAGGAACACTTCAGAAAATCGTCAACACAGTTCATCGCTACATCTACAAGTGCAAGTTAAAACTACCATGCAAAGTGAAAGCCATACATCAACAACATCCAGAAACGCCGCCACCTTCTCTGGGCCCAAGCTCAGAAAGTAGCAGATGCTAACTGGAAAAGTGTGCTGTGGTCTGATGAGTCCACATTTCAAAACTGTTTTTGGAAGTCATTAATGTGCCCTCTGGACAAAAGAGGAAAAAGACCATCCAGATTGTCAGTGCAAAGTTCAAAAGCCAGCATCTGTGATGGTATGGGGGTGTGTTAGTTACTTACGCATCTGTGATGGCACCATCTATGCTGAAAGGTACATCCAGGTTTTGGAGCAACACATGCTGCCATCCAAGCAACGACTTTTTCAGGGACGTC
This sequence comes from Thalassophryne amazonica, assembly GCF_902500255.1. Lineage (NCBI taxonomy): Eukaryota > Metazoa > Chordata > Actinopteri > Batrachoidiformes > Batrachoididae > Thalassophryne > Thalassophryne amazonica. The sequence continues at coordinate 57,454,800 of NC_047112.1, read as the reverse complement.
CCTGCTTATTTCAGCAAGACAATGCCAAGCCACATTCTGCATGTGTTACAACAGCGTGGCTTCGTAGTAAAAGAGTGCGGGTACTAGACTAAAGAATTCCACCTACAAAGCTTCAACAATTAGTGTCCTCAGTTCCAAAACACTTACATTAGTGTTCAGAATAATAGTAGTGCTATGTGACTAAAAAGATTAATCCAGGTTTTGAGTATATTTCTTATTGTTACATGGGAAACAAGGTACCAGTAGATTCTCACAAATCCAACAAGACCAAGCATTCATGATATGCACACTCTTAAGGCTATGAAATTGGGCTATTAGTAAAAAAAAAAAAGTAGAAAAGAGGGTGTTCACAATAATAGTAGCATCTGCTGTTGACACTACAAACTCAAAACTATTATGTTCAAACTGCTTTTTTAGCAATCCTGTGAATCACTAGTATTTAGTTGTATAACCACAGTTTTTCATGATTTCTTCACATCTGCGAGGCATGGAGTCAACCAACTTGTGGCACCTTTCAGCTGTTATTCCACTCCAACATTCTTTAACAACATTCCACAATTCATTCACATTTTGTTGGTTTGGAACCAAGATTTTGCTCATTTACTAGTGTGCTTGGGGTCATTGTCTTATTGAAACACCCATTTCAAGGGCATGTCCTCTTCAGCATAAGGCATGACCTCTTCAAGTATTTTGACATATCCAAACTGATCCATGATACCTGGTATGCGATATACATGCCCAACACCATAGTAGGAGAAACATGCCCATATCATGAAGCTTGCACCACCATGCTTCACTGTCTTCACTGTGAACTGTGGCTTGAATTCAGAGTTTGGGGGTTGTCTCACAAACTGTCTGCGGCCCTTGGACCCAAAAAGAACAATTTTACTCTCATCAGTCCACAAAATATTCCTCCATTTCTCTTCAGGCCAGTTGATGTTTTCTTTGGCAAATTGTAACCTCTTCTGCACGTCTTTTATTTAACAGAGGGACTTTGCGGGGGATTCTTGCAAATAAATTAGCTTCACACAGGTGTCTTCTGTCACAGCACTTACAGGTAACTCCAGACTGTCTTTGATCATCCTGGAGCTGATCAATGGGTGAGCCTTTGCCGTTCTGGTTATTCTTCTATCCATTTTGATGGTTGTTTTCCATTATCTTCCACGCGTCTGTTTTTTTTTTTTTTTTCCATTTTAAAGCATTGGAGATCATTGTAGATGAACAGCCTATAATTTTTTGCACCTGCGTATAAGTTTTCCCCTCTCCAATCAACTTTTTAGTCAAACTACGCTGTTCTTCTGAACAATGTCTTGAATGTCCCATTTTCCTCAGGCTTTCAAAGAGAAAAGCATGTTCAACAGGTGCTGGCTTCATCCTTAAATAGGGGACACCTGATTCACACCTGTTTGTTCCACAAAATTGATGAACTCACTGACTGAATACCACACTACTATTATTGTGAACACCCTCAGTTTGAACTTTAAATATGTAGTTTTTGTGGTGTATTCAATTGAATATAGGTTGAAGAGGATTTGCAAATCATTGTATTCTGTTTTTATTTACATTTTACACTTTACACAATGTCCCAACTTCACTGGAATTGGGGTTGTACATAGGCATATTGCTTACTGCCAGACTCCATAGCATCAGAAACAGAATCGCTTTTATTTGCCAAGTATCCACAGAATACAAGGACTCTGACGTCAAGTGGATGAGAGCCGATGACTTGGATGACAGGTCACTCTGACGCAAGTTACTTACCTGGTCAAGACTGGTGCCCATTTACAGCTGGGTGGACTGAAATGATGTCAAAGTGTATTCTTTAAGGACACTGATAGGTAGTGTGAGTGGGACATGAACCCAGCTCTACATATTCACAGACAAGCTCCTTATACACTGAGCTACCTGTTCTACCAAGAGCATTAAAAGAAAAAAGTTAATTAACAAAAGCAGTTTCATCATTTTGGATTTTGAGGTCATTTAATGCAATTTCTTAAGTTGCTTTTAAGTTTTGAAAGTGGATTGCTCCATCCAGAATATTTCAGGAAAGGGGTAGGCAGTAAATCCTCTCCTCTGGTTATATCTGTCAACCAATCTGCCAGTCACACCGGTAACATGCGGTTTGTAAAAGGCAGAAAATTCTGGAAATGGACTCTGATCATGATTATAATTGCACAGGATGTACAGATGTGTGCAAACCTGTTGTATGGATTCTAAATTCAAATTTCCAGATTTTTCTAATGCATTTTAGAAATTAAACCATTAAAAAAAGTCATCTGCAGCCTTTTTACAAATCCAGAAGCAGGTAGTGCCCTTACAGAAGTGGTCATTTGTTTTGGAAGTGCAAAATGTTTTGTCCACCTTGTTTTGTCCACCATGTTTTTTTGTCTAGTCTTGCAGACTGCAGGCATGTGCACTCCTACTCCAGCCTGGATCACTTTAATAAGATCACCTTTCTTTTAATAGTATAAATTAAACTTGCAATCAATGGTTAATTACACGGTTCACATAAATCAAATGTGTTAATTTAATCAGATATGAAGCATAAATGCGGTTTGCCAATTTTTTTTGACAACAATCATGAAACCTGTTTAACATAACCGAGTGAAAACCCAGCTAAACTGCCAATGCAGCGGCCACTGTGATGTTTAAATATTTGCAAAGAACACAGAAAACAGTGGTCAAAATGTTCGTTTTTAATGAGGACAGGATAATTTCCGGCCATTAGTGAGGGAACAGCCTGTCTACGTGCGTGGCGTGCACAGCCATTAACCCATTATGTGCGGGCAGTCAGACAGGAGAAGTAGCAAAAGCGTTTGTGATTGGTCAAGTTACACGTCTATAATCGTGTAAACCAATGGTTTCGGTGGATTGTAGGCCAAACAGCCAATCAGGTCGCTCTGCTGAAGTGGGCGTGAAGGCCGACGAAGAGCGGCTAACTAATGCTAGAAGATAATCGATCCAGTGCGATTTTTACGCGACGAATATCAACAGACTGAGCAAAAAACACGGAAAAGACGAAGATTCGCTGCAGGAGGTAATGATTTTATTAAAGGGAGTCAATTATATTAAATTAAGAGTGGCAAATGATCGTTTTTATTTAATGTCCTGTTATGGCCGTCGTCGCGGTGTTTTGTTTTTTTCGTTAATGCAGATCTGAAAGTAGCTAGCTTGTAGCTACTAATCGTTGGCTAACGAATACAATTGGCGAATTGTGGGTGTTTTAGGTTTTGATGTTGGCCGAATATTTAGAGTTTGGTGTACACTGAATTGATATGTGTTCGAAGTTTCGTGTCTTACACGTTTTCAAAGCCCTTCCAAAGGTATCTTGTCCGCTGTCATCTGGGACTAAATGCTAACGGCTAGCTGCGCAGAGCTATTATCGCCTCTGAAATCGAGCAGTGTCTGTGTGCCTCCTCACTGAGCCAGAAATCTAAATTAACTTCAGGGTGTCACCGTGTTATTATGCGTAGGCTGTGGAAGTCTAATTAGCAGGAAGACATTCTTGTAAATAAAGAGCTGGCTTGGTTGCTGAAGCAAGTTTCGGGCCAAGTTGCAGTTAAATGGCTCTTTGTAGGCCCCTTTCTGTTATTGTTTAACAGCTGTGGGGTCATGTGGCTTCTAGTGTATAATTCAACAATGAGTAACTGCTTCACGTTTCTGTTGCTGATGTATATTTTTACGTGAAATAATTTTCATTGCTAATGTTCTGAAACTGGTCGGCGATCACCATTTTGGGAAGTACCAAAGTAGCTGTAAGTGGATCAGTTACAAAGTACGGAAGTCTCTTTAGAGGTTCTTGACGTGGGACACATGTTGGTTTCTGTCAAAGGTGATCTGTTTGTTCTCCAACATACTTACTGTCAGCTTCCACGAATGTTATTTATGTAGTTACAGACTCACAGCTTTCACTTTTAAATTTTCTCATCTGGGCTTTTTGTGCTTTAAGCAAATGACGTGCTTTGTTGTTTCAGGCCAACTTCATTTGCCTGCCCTGCCCCCTGGTAGCAACATACAATGCACATAAGTAAATAAATCGTGCACCATTGATGTGGCTCTAGAAACCTGTGTAAAAGGAGGGACATGCATGCAGTGGTTTAGGAATCCACTGAATACATTGCAACGACAGGTGCAAAAAAGGCTCATTTTCAGATAAGCTAGCCCTGAAACTTAAATCAGGATGAATTGACAGAATTATATTTTATCTGCTGTGATGGAATAGAAGGGATCACTGTTGTCATTTACTTCCGTATATGCCTGTGAGTAATATATACCCTTTTATGTTAAACCGCCCTGTTACGGTCTTCTGAAACAGTTGGTAGATGTATTTTATAACTTATAAATGGGGCTGATGCTAACGCGTTAGTATGTCTATGGCGTTTTCAATGTTAAAGTCAGCATTAAGCTGTTGGCATCTGAGCATGTTTTTGTGCATTTGTTTTCTGTAAAATAATTAATGGCTCAGCGTTTGTCGTAAAATAGTCAGATGTATTAAAATTGTAATATTTTAAAATTTATTTTTATTTGTATATTAATAATAGCAACAACAACAGCAGTAATAATAGCAATAAATAATAACTCTTCAGAAGCGGCAAGTCCGCTTCTTAACTCCTCTCAAAGCCATTAAAATATGTCAGTCGTGACTGTGAGTCACTTTTGCGCAGATTAAAGTCGCTAAGTGGGACTCTTGTCTTGTTGCAGTCAAGAAACGAGAGACATCCTCCATTCCGTTGGCACAGCCCCAACACTGTGCGGCTCTCTGCTGAGACACGGTCCGGTCAGAATTAATAACTTCAAAACGAATTGCCACTTTAAATAAAGTGACACCTTTTTCCAAACGCTCTAATACAGAAAATAAACTACAATTGACTAAAACGTTTTTTTTTCTTTCCAAAATGATATGTCCTGCATTCTTTATGAATTAAACTGATGCTGACGTGCAGCACAGCCAGCTGCAAGAGTTCAGCTCAGAGGTATGGAAAGACATTCATGCCAGTGTCTGAAAGGAAATGCTTTTGACAAAATCTACAGACTTTGTTTATTTCTGTTTATGTTCGGAGATCAAGGAGACACCATGTAGAGTTTATTTAGGTCCAGAGTTTAAGGATCCAGTGAACAATTTCATATTTATTTACTTTAAGACTCAATAAAATGTTGTTGACATAGAAAACCTGTAAAGTCTACTTTTAGTACACAGAAAATTCACAAGCGGTATTGATAAGGAATCGGATCGATAAGCGGAATCGATAATGGTATCGATAAAATCTTATCAATACCCATCCCTAACCACGCTCCATGCTTGAAATGTATGTTGTCAATGCGTGGAGCGTGGGTTCGGCCGTTTCCGTCACCGATCTTCGGCAATGTTCGTTAGCATCTTTAAATGCGCGGGAAGCTGCAGGAAACGAAGAGGAACAAGACGCAAATCTAACAAAATGCTTTGAAATTCGAATTGAAATATGTTTACACCATAACCACCCAAACTCAGACAACAACCAGGAAGATTTTTGCAAAAGGAATTGGCCAGAAGAGGAAGCTTAGTGATGATGAGTTAAGGGAGAGAGACAGGCTATATGAAAGAAACAAGAGGAAGAGAGGTTTTGTCCTGACCTGGCCACAGAAATAGCCGTGGCTTGGTCATGACCAAGAGAAGAATGAGGTTTTCTGCCAAATCTGCAGGACCTATCTGTCGTATGCTGACAAGTTCGTAATATATATGCTTGGTCCTGGGAGACCCTGGCTGTTTTGAAGCTAGTTTAAAAGTCTAACCAGCTTGCCTTTGTGGAAACCCCATGGTGACAATATTAGCAAAGAAGCCAAGCATAATTTTTTATTTTTAGATCTATAACTCCAATCCAGACAAGGCATACTTTTTAGTTTTGATATGGACCTCTATCTGTATTTTACATTTCTGACTGAGTTAGCCAACTCTGAGGGTTGCTAAAAAAAATGCCCTCTGAATTTTATGGGAGTCACTTTACTTTTTACACTTGAGAATGCCCTCTGATAAATTCTATTTTTTTTTTTACTTCATGGGCCATAGACTATTATGTTTTTTTTTCTGGATTTGTTTATATTATCTAGGCAGTTTTATTTGCGGGATTTCAGGGTGGAATATCATGAGCTCTCGCGCGCAAAACCATGGGCCAGTGCTCCTACACTTTGTTTGTCCGTTTGTCTGCAAAATCGCTCTTTTGCGCACGTCGAACTGTTCAAATGAATGAACCGAAAATCAGATCGTTGTTAGTTTGCAGCCCTCATAATGACTTCAGCTTATTGCTTAAAAGTGGAGCTGCACAGAGAAACCAAAGGAAAAAAAATGCAGAAGGGGACGTTTGTTTTTAATGTGATGAGTTCGAACACAGGGTGAGCTCACGTCATCCCATCTCCCACCTGAACTGGACACAATTCTGAGCCAAACCACATCCGATCCGATCCTTGAGACTAAATGCTTGCAAAGTGAAAATTGTTCAAACGGATTGTCATCTATTTGGATATAATGTGTGTTTTTTATGCACAGCGCTGCTCTGTCGGCGTGTGATGGATCACGAGTGTGCACAGTCAGTGGCTGCAAAACAGTTTTCTGCCTACCGGTGTGGCCCCGCCCAGCGCGTGACATCCTCGCGATACCTTCTATGCAGTGGTATGAATAAAACTATCACTTCATTCTATTATCAAGTAAACTGTCTATGGCATAGAGGTTAGAGAGACAGACTTTTGATCAGATCCTTGGTTTAATTCCCTGATAGGCAGGAACAGGCACCACTGAGCAAGGCCATGATCCCTAAATTGCTCAAGGTGTGCAGTTGAGTACATTGTATGGTGTCATTGTAAAGTTTGTTGCGCATATGGGTCAGGAAAATGCAAATGCAGGTAAGATTAAAAAATGCAAACAAACTTTATTACATTTTGTAACAATAAGGTTGTTAAGATCTTGAGAGAACTCTCTGCTTTTATCCATCATGAGATTTTTTTTTTTTTTGTGGCACCTTTTTATAGGCCATCAGTTGGATGGAACTAACTGATATTAATTTGCACTGACAAGGGGAAGGGTTGCTTTGTAATTACTGAGCTGGTGTCTTGGCTTTTCATGCCTTTTTTTGCATCTCCCTTTTTTCAGGTGTCAATTCTGTCATTTCACAATTTCATGTCAGTAGCACCTTCAGAAATATATGAGGTCTGTTCAGAAAGTATCGGACCTTTTTATTTTTTTCAAAAACCATATGGATTTGAATCACGTGTGATTGCATCAGCCAAGCTTGAACCTTCGTGCGCATACGTGAGTTTTTTCACGCCTGTCGGTTGCGTCATTCGCCTGTGAGCAGGCTTTGTGTGAGCAGTGGTCCACCCCTCTCGTTGGATTTTTATTGCGAATAAATGTCTGAACGATTTGGAGCTTTGCTGCATCAAATTTTTCCAGAAACTGTGAGAGACCTCTAGCTGGACACCATTCGAAAAATTTAGATGGCTTTCAGCGACGATTTTATGGGATTACACAGATTAAGGAGTGCTCCAGCCGGTTTAAAGACCGCCCACAGCGTCTGAGAGCGCTCCGAGCGCCGATCGACAAGCTCAAACCACCAGATCATTTCCAACGTGAAGGCTTTGTTGATCCGGGACATCGTCTAACTTTCACAAAAAAGGCAGAAGGCGTGGACATCAGCACTTTTTCGGCACATTCTACTGTTACAGGAGTTTTTTTTTCATGGAAAGAGAAGTGGAGGATTGCGCCACCATGCCGCTCATGGCGCGGGACAAAACCACCTCCGTGTTGGTCTCACAGGACGGCTTTCAGGTGGCTTTCAGACGGCTTCCGGTTGCTTGTGCATGAGCTGGACATGCCCCAACATGTCCTGTGAGGCTTCATCACGGCGGTGCTTTGCGCCATGTGGCTCCGTCGCGACGCGCGGAGTTCCTCCGCACGTCTGTCTCAATGTGCCGAAAAAGTGCTGATGTCCACGTCTTCCGCAATTCCTGTGCTAGTCAGACGACATACCGGATCAAGACAGCGTCCAATTTAGAAATGCACGGCACATTCCACTGTTACAGGAGTTTTTGTCATGGAAAGAGGAGCGGAGGAACTCCGCGCATCGCTGCGGAGCCGCATGGCGCAAAGCAACGCTCATGCACAACTTCTCGGATACTCACGACTGAAAAGCAACCGGAAGCCGTCTGAGCCATCTGAAAGCCGTCCTGTGAGACCAACACGGAGGTGGATTTGTCCCGCGGCATGGTGGCGCAATCCTCCGCTTCTTTCCATGAAAAAAAACTCCTGTAACAGTAGAATGTGCTGATGTCCACGCCTTCTGCCTTTTTTGTGAAAGTTAGACGACGTCCCGGATCAACAAAGCCTTCACGTTGGAAATGATCTGGCTTTTTGAGTGGGGTTTGAGCTTGTCGATCGGCGCTCGGAGCACGCAGCGCTCTGACGCTGTGGGCGGTCTTTAAACCGGCTGGAGCACTCCTTAATCTGTGTAATCCCCATAAAATCGTCGCTGAAAGCCATCTGAATTTTCCGAATGGTGTCCACCTGGAGGTCTCTCACAGTTTCTGGAAAAATTTGATGCAGCAAAGCTCCAAATCGTTGACATTTATTCGCAATAAAAATCCGACGAGAGGGGTGGACCAGTGCTCACTCAAAGCCTGTTCATGGGCGAATGACGCAACCGACAGGCGTGAAAAAACTCACGCATGCGCATGAAGGTTCGAGCTTGGCTGATGCAGTCACACGATTCAAATCCATATGGTTTTTGCAAAAAATAAAAAGGTCCGATACTTTTTGGACAGACCTCATATTTACTGAGGAAAATGGTGATGTGTTCAATACTTATTTTACCTTACTTATTTTATTTCTCTAATCCTAACTGACCTTTTTTTTTTTTTTTTTTTTTTTAAGCAAGAACCCCAAACAGACCCAGTTATGACCTAGTTTAGACATTGTTTTTTTTTTTAAAAAAGATACTGCTACACATCCCACTTTAGTAATGCAGAAAAGTCAAATTAAGTAAATATTTTTCTTTCATAAAGTCCATTTATTGCAGAGTTGAAGTAAAACTTGGGCAGAGAGCAATATTGAGTCAACGTTTTGGTTATTAAAACTATTATGGTGGTTGTTGATGACGATATACCAGTAAGTTTCATCGGCTTCTTCCTTGTTTTCACTCAGGGTCGCCGCAGCAGATCCGAGGTGGATCTGTATCTTAATTTGGCACAAGTTTTATGCTGGATGCCATTCCCAGGGGTCGAAATACATTTTTTAACCTACTTGCACTGGTTCTAGTAACAAAAAAATTACTTGCACACCCAAAAGTTACTTTCACACCAGGCCCACTTCGAGTTGCTTCCTGTTGCATCATGATGACGCAGGAATTTCTGCTGGAGCAGCAGGAGCAGCTGCTGCAGTCAGCATTTTTTTTCTGTGCTCTTTTTTTGAGTGTGTAGTTTTACTGCATTGTGTACACGGTATGAAAACAATGCTGCGTGATTTATACTGCGGGAGCAATGGAACACAGCAGGAATCATAAATTGGCATCTGGTAATGTTGTCTTGTGAGTGTGTGGCTTCCAGTCATGCTGAGTACCGTCCTGTTGCTCTGACTTGCGCTGAAACCACTTAATTCTGCATCGAGTACAGGACGCAAACAAAAATTAAACGTGTTTAATTTTCGGCATCCGATTTGCTTCGTCCTTTGCGCCTCTCGTTCTGTTGTGGCACCGAGCTGCATCGTCTCTGCACTGAGTTGCTTCCATGCAGTGTCGTCATAACGACACGACACAACTGGGAGCAGCCCTGTTGTGAAATGGGCTGTAGCAACTTAAAGCAGGTCCGGTGTGGTTATGACAGAGTTTGAGGGAAGAGCAGTAGCAGCGGCAGACAATTTTTTTTTTTCTCAACGTGCGCGTGAACGAATCGTTACAGCAATTCGCGCCATGTGTGAGTCATAAAACGCAGGGAAGACGAAGACAACACACTGGAAATAGTTTTTTTCCTTATTTATTCCTTTATTGGTTCATTCTACTGGTGCTTATAGTTGATAAAACTTGGATAAAGTTACTTGCACCAGTGCTAGTGCAGTATAAAATTACGTGCACCGCTCTAATAATACGTGCACAAACTAGCACATACACGTACTATTTCGAGCCCTGCATTCCTGATGCAACTCCACATTACATGGAGAAACTGGAACCTTCTGCAATACAAACCACTTGGTTACCACCACTGTCATTAATAATAATCTTCTACTACTACTGCTATGAATAATAATAATGATGATGATAATTTATTATTATTGTCTTCAAAAGCCCCTGGCCTGCACAATCTGTACAAAGTGCTACCTGATTGGTGTGTAAGGTCCGTAAACCATCAATTCAAAGGTTCGAAGCTTGCTTTGAAGATGCAAGAATGCTTTGCATCCTGTGTTTTGAATTATGGGATGTTGTGGATGCTCACAAAATACACTGACAAAATACAACTAAAGTAGCTGGAATGCAGGTGTACAATAACTTTTCAAGGCGTTATGGCCAGAAAGGGGCAATAAAGGCCATGGTGGTGCAGTCAGAGCCACACACACACAGAGGCTGCAGCGTGCACACACCCAGGACAAAAATCGCAATGAATTTTATTTATTTATTTATTTTTGAAGGTGGTAGCTATAATAAGTGGGGTCTTTATATGGCATATACAATTACTTCACCGGCCGCTACCATTGGGGAACACAGTGTATTTACTTGAAACTTTCATATGAATGAACAAGACAATGGCTGATGTGCTACTAGACAGTGACTTCTGTTGTTGAACTACTTGATGAAATTAAGATGACTCCACAACATCACATGGAATAATGTTCAGAAAAGGATTAATACAGCTGAATCTGTCTATATTGATTACATTTACCTTTTTAAATATTTCATTCACATCTTTTGAGGGTGAATTGACACTGACGTGTGACCTCCCCAAAGCACTGAATTTTATGTTTTTACCAACTTAAGTACCACCTGTCTGCTTATGGGTGTGTATTGAGTTTCTGGAAAGGGGGTGGGGCATTGGGTTTAGGGACCTAGAAATTCAGGATTTTTCTGTCTACTCATAGCTGCTTTTTCATTAATAAATAAATGCAGTGCATACAGTGCAGTAGTATTCACAGCGATTCACTTTTTCCACATTTTATGTTACAGCCTTATTCCAAAGTGGAGTAAATTTGTTTTTCCCCTCAGAATTTTGCTCACAGCACCATCCAGTGACAACATGAAAAAGTTTCTTGGCTTTTGTTTTTGTGTGTTGTTTTTTTTTTCTTTTTTTCAAATTTATTAAAAAAACATGAAATCACATGTACGTAATTATCCACAGCCTTTGCTCAATACTTTGTTGATGTTCCTTTGACAGCAATTACAGCCTTACGTCTTACGGAATATGATGCCGCAAGCTTGGCGCACCTTTCTTGGGACAGTTTTGCCCATTCCTCTTTGCATTACCTCTCAAGGTCCATCCACTTGCACGGGGAGTGTCGGTGCATAGTAGCGCTCGACATTGCCATTGGCTCGGCGGCGATTTGGCCCACATTTGGGTACTACCAGCCAGTACAATTTATAAATGAGGACCTGCTCGGGCCACTACACATTTTCGCAGAATTATATTTATTTTACCATTTGTTTGGTGGAAAAGTCATATTTCTTCTCCATGTCATCAAATTTCAGCGAGTCTGCCATGTTTGTTTCTGTCTTGCATCACGCTCCTGCAGAGTCTTGTGTATGCTCTGCTGAGGCTTGGCAGACACTGTACGATATTTTCAGTCGTTGTACTTGGCTCCAGCTCAAACTGTGCAACAAAAAGTTCAAAGCACACGATTCATGTTCTCACACTGTACGGCCTGATGCTCTGATGCGATCTGACTGCTCACATTGTATGTTCAAAAACCACACGTCGGGCTCGTGTTTCTAGAAGCAAAACATAGGCATGAGAATGTAAATACTTTAAAAAAAAAAAAAAAAAAAAAGCTTCCGTTTACCTATCAGCATGCACAGTGAGTGAAATCAGGTGGGGGGGAGACTGAACGCACACGCGCACACACAGCAGACAGCAACATGATTCACGAGAGGACGGTAAAAAAAGAAAACAAACATTCATATCAGGTGTTGCTACTTACTCTGTTATATAAATGAACTATATTTCATACGGAGTCTTAAAGCTGTGCAAGGTGTAGCAGCTTACTTCCTCATCTGTCGTAAATCCTGTGTGTGTGCGCACACATATACGTTCAGTCTCTCCCCACCTGATTCCACTCACTGTGCGCGCTGGTAGGCATGAACTTTAATATATTAGGTTATTGCGAGAGAACGCAATAAAAAAAACCCCACAAGACTTTACATGAATGCAAAAACGCAAAAGTACTTTTTATCCGATTAATCGATAGAATACTCGATTACTAAAATAAGCGATAACTGCAGCCCTAGTTCATTACAACACGTGACAGTATGGGCTCCAAGAACTATCACAGGAACCACTACGAATGCAGTCACGCTCTATTAAGGATCACCACTAATCAAGACGGACCAACACACTCAGTTGAGAGCTTCATGCCATGAGGCGAAATGAGTGTGGTGCGTGGCATTCCTGGAAGATTTTTTTGACAGCCAAAAACATGCTCTTCAAATACCACGCACTGTTAAGAAACCTATTCAGATGCGTTAAGTCACATTAAGAATGTCAGGAATGTGCCATGAATGACAGCTAAATGACATTTGTAATGTCTTGCCTGTTTGTAAATGCAGCATTACGGTCCAGTGTCAGGGGAGGGCTGAGCTCCCGACACCGGGAAAGATCCAAAACTTGTAAAGATGTGAAAAAATAAATAATTACCCACGAAAACAGAAAGGCATACACTCAATTTGACAATCTGCGTGGTGGCGCAGCGATGTTGTGCCATTGCTTCGGGAGAGCCCTGGACTGTTGATGTTGTTCAAAAACACAAAAGTACTTTTTATTCTATTAATTGCCAGAATAATCAATAGAATACTTGATTACAAAAATAATTGAGAGCCGCATCCCTAAACATAAACATGTTCAAACAAAAACTGAAATGCAAGAAGTTTTAAATTAATGGCAATTTTGCGCAGTTATGTTCATTAATTTCAGCGTTAGAATGCACGAAATTGCATCAAAATTAAAAAATTTCAACGGCTGTAGTTTGCATCGCACATTTACGCCTGGGCAAGTAGAATTTTGCTGGGGCCACTAACTTCTCACTAACTAACTTTGCCTGGTTTCATCCAAACATAACGCCTGGCATTCACAAGCAAAGAGTTCAATATCTGTCTCATAAGACCAGAGAATTTTGTTTCTCATCGTCTGAGTCCTTCAGATGCCTTTTGGCAATCTCCAGGTTGGCTGCCATGTGCCTTTTACTAAAGAGTGGCTTCCATCTGCCCACTGTACCATATGGATTGGTGGATTGCTGCAGAGATGGTTATCTTTCGGAAAGGTTCTCCTCTCTCCACAGAGGAATGCTGGAGCTCTGACAGAGTGACCACCGGGTTCCCTGAGTAATAGTGCAGCAGATAACAGAATATTTCCAGAGGAATTCTATAAATGGTAATGGAAGCTAGGGCTGTCACGATTAGAAATTTCTGGAGACGATTAATTGTCAGACAAATAATTGCGATTGACGAATATATTGTCTATTTTTTTCTTTTTTTTTCCTTCTTTATATTCTACTATTGTAGTATAATTACACAACTCTGGAAGAACGTTTGGCTTCTGTGAGTGGAGAAACTGGGAATGGTGCAACATTTTTATTTTTATCTTCATTTTACATACAGTCCCAACTTTTTCTGATTTGTGGTTGTTTCTGTTGCATTTCTGAAATTGTTTCTCCTCATCTGTTACGTTTTGTGCTTAAATACTGCATTAAGCTCAAGATTGAACAAATAAATACCTTTGGAAAATAACAGCTGTTAAAGTTCAGAGTTCTCACCTGCTTTTTGTGATCTGTGCGTCTGAACATTGTTTTTTTTTTTGTGGCTCAGTTCATTCATATATTCTCATTTTTTTAAATATGTTTTTAAAGATATTTGACCGTTTATTTCATCTCATGATCTCATAAATTCAGCATACGACGCGCACATGGTGTGAACAGGACCGTAACGGCAGAATCACACCTTTAGAGAAAGTTCAGAGAGAAGTAAAGGCAGCTTCAGGTTTTCGTTTTAACATGTTCACTTGGGTTAAAATCCTCTCTCTGCTCTGCGCTCGCTGCGCACTGAACGTGTCACACCTGCATTCAGGAATCTCCCTCACCCACCCCCTCCCTCGCAGTCTGCAGCCTGTTGACTCCGCGCACGCACACACAGGTGCACACACAGGCACACACACACACACACACACACACACACCGACAGCTTTGCGTTTTAGACGGCTTTTGAAGAAGACGGCACTGTTTTAATCAGCTGTCAGCCTCCTTGTTATTGTCCCGTCTTAAGACGAGAGCGAGGCTGCAGCACAATGACGTCAGATTCTGATTCGTTTTATGCTTTGTGGATAAAATAAATAATTCACGGTAATCGCGAATATGAAAAATAATCGCGATTGACGAATATTGTAATAATTGTGACAGCCCTAATGGAAGCACCAAATTTGGCCCAAATACACCTTAGACATTACTCTTTTGGAGAGAGAAAAAAAACAAAAAACAATTGGCCGTTTGAGTTTTCAGTAGGCAGCTAGTTGAGGGCCAATTGAAGAATTACACAAGGGTCAAAATTAAAAGATACTCCAATCATATTGAACGCTATACCACATTATTTGTCTGATGACAGAATTCCAAAAATATATAGTTTGGACTATCTCTGACTGAATGGAGTAACAACAGCAAGGTCAATTTCAGTTTGTGCAGGGGTCAAAAGTTAAAGTTGCTCTAATTTTGGTAAAAAGTGGTGCAAATTATTGGTTGAGTTAATAAGGCTTTAAAAAAGAATAGTTTGCACCATGGGTCATGCTGAGTTATCATGTTATGTCACATGTCATAGAATCCAATGGACGCTGACATTGTTTGACCTTCACTTTGCAGACCAAACATTCAACAGTCAAAACTATCCCATTTATTAATCTTATTGGCTATTATCATTTGCAGGATTGTTTCAGTTATCTGCTGCACTGTAAGGTTGTTGTCCCCCGATCACTCAATTCAGACAAGTAGCCAGCTCTAGGAAGAGGGCTGGTGTATCTGAACTTCTTCTATTTATGAATGATTGAGGCGACCATGCTCATTGGGACCTTCAAAGCAGTAGAAATATTTCTATACCCTTCAAGTTATGCCTCGAGACAATCCTGTCTCAGAGGTCTATAGACAATTCCTTTGACTTCATGCTTGGTTTGTGCTCTGACATGCACTGCCAACTGTGGAACTTTTACGTATAGATAAGTGTGTGTCTTTCCAAATCATGTCCAGTCAACTGAATTTACCCCAGGTGGACTCCAATTAAGCTGTAGAAACATTTCACGGATGATCAGTGGAAACAGGATACACCTTAGCTCAATTTTGAGATTCATGGCAAAAGCTGTGAAGACTTATGTACATGTAATTTCTTAGTTTATTTTTATTAAATTTGCAAAAATCTAAAGATTTTTTTTTCACTTTGTCATTATGGTGTATTGTGTGTGGAATTTTGAGGAAAAAATGAATGTCATCTATTTTGGAATAAGGCTGTAATATAAAATGTAGAAAAAGTGAAACGTTGTGAATACTACTGGTTGCATTCTGGCACATCTGTGTATCATGTCATGTACTGTCTTTCACAAATTAAAAACCAAAACCTGTTCTGTCACTGCACATTCCCTAGTGCAAGAAAGTCAGTCATGTACTGTATGGGTAGTGTCTGACTAAGCATCAGTACTCCAAATACCATCACAATCAGTACCAACAAAACAGGAGTGGCCTTGCTGGTGTCCTATCCAAGGCTTTGAAAATCATAGAAACTGACATACAAACTCATTTCAAGCACAATTTAAAAAAAAAAAAAAAAAAGTCCCTTCAGCTGCTCCCTTATTTTCACTCTGGATTGCCACAACAGATTTGAGGTGCATGTTGAATTGGCAAAGGTTCCACACTGGCTGCCCTTTCTGACACAACTCCACATAACATGGAGAAATGTGGCGGGGGTGGGATTTGAACCTGGAACCAAGCACACTAATCACTTGGCCAGCACCCCTCCACCATTAAATGGTCAGAAAATAATGGTTTGGGCCCAGTTTCAAGTCTCTTTTGTTCCCCTGCCCCTTGGCCCTACCCCTGCCCCTTTGAAACAGGGGTTAAGACAAAGGGGTATGACTCTAGCCCTATGAATTGTGACACCCCTCCACCTTACAGAGGGGGAAAAAAAAAATGCCTGTCTCAAACTGCCATCTTCACTGTTTCTCAACATGGCAACTGAAGTGCAGCTTGTTGCAGTAGCCTGTTTGCTGTTTTTATTTTCTTGCCTTTCTGCGTGAATGCAAAGAAATAGAAGAAGTCACAGATTTCTTTGACGCATCGCAATCATGACGGAGAATTTTGTGGTATTAATAATTAATTGAATTAATTAGTACTTTATAATAATAATAAATAGTATTAATAATTAATTACTCATTAATTAATGTTAATAATACTAATTAATATTGTAATTGGTTAATCATTAATTGATTTACTAATTCATTAATTACTAATTAAAATAAATAAACACTTGAATATCTCTGTGTGGAATGAATGTGTACATTATACAAGTTTCACTTTTTGAATGGAATTACTGAAATAAACTTTTTCATGATATTCTAATTATATGACCAGCACCTGTATGTATATTTGGGTTGCATCTAGTTCTCTTAACCTTATATTTCTTTTTCAAATTCTCCCCATTTTTTGCATTCAGCACTATTTCCTTGACAAATAATAGCAGTCTATTAGGACGTTATGTGTTACACATATACAGTAGTGTTCAGAATAATAGTAGTACTATGTGACTAAAAAGATTAATCCAGGTTTTGAGTATATTTCTTATTGTTACATGGGAAACAAGGTACCAGTAGATTCAGTAGAGTCTCACAAATCCAACAAGACCAAGCATTCATGATATGCACACTCTTAAGGCTATGAAATTGGGCTATTAGTAAAAAAAAAAGTAGAAAAGGGGGTGTTCACTATAATAGTAGTGTGGCATTCAGTCAGTAAGTTCATCAATTTTGTGGAACAAACGGGTGTGAATCAGGTGTCCCCTATTTAAGGATGAAGCCAGCACCTATTGACCATGCTTTTCTCTTTGAAGGCCTGAAGAAAATGGGACGTTCAAGACATTGTTGAGAAGAACAGCGTAGTTTGATTGAAAAGTTGATTGGAGAGGGGAAAACTTATACGCAGGTGCAAAAAATTATAGGCTGTTCATCTACAATGATCTCCAGTGCGTTAAAATGGACAAAAAAACCAGAGATGCGTGGAAGAAAATGGAAAACAACCATCAACATGAATAGAAGAATAACCAGAATGGCAAAGGTTCAACCATTGATCAGCTCCAGGATGATCAAAGACAGTCTGGAGTTAGCTGTAAGTGCTGTGACAGTTAGAAGACGCCTGTGTGAAGCTAATTTATTTGCAAGAATCCCCCGCAAAGTCCCTCTGTTAAATAAAAGACGTGCAGAAGAGGTTACAATTTGCCAAAGAACACATCAACTGGCCTAAAGAGAAACGGAGGAATATTTTGTGGACTGATGAGTCAAATTGTTCTTTTTGGGTCCAAGGGCCACAGACAGTTTGTGAGACGACCCCCAAACTCTGAATTCAAGCTACAGTTCACAGTGAAGACAGTGGTGCAAGCATCATGATATGGGCATGTTTCTCCTACTATGGTGTTGGGCCTATATATCGCATACCAGGTATCATGGATCAGTTACTTATGTCAGAATACTTGAAGAGGTCATGTTGCCTTATGCTGAAGAGGACATGCCCTTGAAATGGGTGTTTCAACAAGACAATGACCCTAAGCACACTAGTAAACAAACAAAATCTTGTTTCCAAACCAACAAAAAATAATGCCTCGCAGATGTGAAGAAATCATGAATAACTGGTTATACAACTAAATACTAGTTTAGTGATTCACAGGATTGCTAAAAAAGCAGTTTGAACATAATAGTTTTGAGTTTGTAGCGTCAACAGCAGATGCTACTATTATTGTGAACACCCCCTTTTCTACTTTTTTTTTTTTTTTTACTAATAGCCCAATTTCATAGTCTTAAGAGTGTGCATATCATGAATGCTTGGTCTTGTTGGATTTGTGAGACTCTGCTGAATCTACTGGTACCTTGTTTCCCATGTAACAATAAGAAATATACTCAAAACCTGGATTAATCTTTTTAGTCACATAGCACTATTATTCTGAACACTACTGTACGTGCATATATATATATATACTCAACAAAAATATAAACGCAACACTTTTGGTTTTGCTCCCATTTTGTATGAGATGAACTCAAAGATCTAAAACTTTTTCCACATACACAATATCACCATTTCCCTCAAATATTGTTCACAAACCAGTCGAAATCTGTGATAGTGAGCACTTCTCCTTTGCTGAGATAATCCATCCCACCTCACAGGTGTGCCATACCAAAATGCTGATTAGACACTATGATTAGTGCACGTGTTTGCTTTAGACTGCCCACAATAAAAGGCCACTCTGAAAGGTGCAGTTTTGTTTTATTGTGGGGGGGATACCAGTCAGTATCTGGTGTGACCACCATTTGCCTCATGCAGTGCAACACATCTCCTTCGCATCATCCGTGAAGAGAACACCTCTCCAACGTGCCAAATGCCAGCGAATGTGAGCATTTGCCCACTCAAGTCAGTTACGACGACGAACTGGAGTCAGGTCGAGACCCCGATGAGGATGATGAGCATGCAGATGAGCTTCCCTGAGACGGTTTCTGACAGTTTGTGCAGAAATTCTTTGGTTATGCAAACCGATTGTTTCAGCAGCTGTCTGAGTGGCTGGTCTCAGACGATCTTGGAGGTGAACATGCTGGATGTGGAGGTCCTGGGCTGGTGTGGTTACACGTGGTCTGCGGTTGTGAGGCTGGTTGGATGTACTGCCAAATTCTCTGAAACGCCTTTGAAGACGGCTTATGGTAGAGAAATGAACATTCAATACACGAGCAACAGCTCTGGTTGACATTCCTGCTGTCAGCATGCCAATTGCACGCTCCCTCAAATCTTGCAACATCTGTGGCATTGTGCTGTGTGATAAAACTGCACCTTTCAGAGTGGCCTTTTATTGTGGGCAGTCTAAGGCACACCTGTGCACTAATCATGGTGTCTAATCAGCATCTTGATATGGCACACCTGTGAGATGGGATGGATTATCTCAGCAAAGGAGAAGTGCTCACTATCACAGATTTAGACTGGTTTGTGAACAATATTTGAGAGAAATGGTGATATTGTGTATGTGGAAAAAGTTTTAGATCTTTGAGTTCATCTCATACAAAATGGGAGCAAAACCAAAAGTGTTGCGTTTATATTTTTGTTGAGTGTGTGTGTGTGTGTATATATATATATATATATATATAGATATAGATATAGATTTTCCAACTTACTCCCATTGGTGAAACTTCTCATTTTCTGCCTGAAAGCTTATTAGGAGACGAGTGTGTTCAGGGCTCCCTGTTTGTTTACAAAGTACACACGTGTTACAGCCCTTGAAATCCAACAGCAGGGATCGCTATTATCTAAAGATTTATGAACATACAAATTAACGTGCGTATCCTTTATCATGATTTCCTCCATTGTGAGATATAAAAGTGTCTTATCGTAGCGTTCATGTGTATATGCATTATAACACCTCAGCACACGAGCGAAGTTACTTATTCTTCAGAACGACAATATACGCAACGTGTATATACGTTGCTGTCATAGGCAATTGCCTGTAAAGTTTTTTGACAAGTTATAACTTTCTAAACAGCATAATTTGTAATGAAAGCCGCTTTCATTTGTGCGGCTCTGGGCGCCATGTTTGTTTCTTTGGAGACAGCGGTAAGCTCCTCCTACCCCTCCAAATGGAGTGAATCTGGATGCATACTCCGTTTGGAGGCGTTTGTTGCCCTCCGCCTACCCCTCCGCCTCGCTCCTAAAAGAGAATTGAGACACCCCTCTGTCTCTCGTGCCCGCGCAAAACAGAGGGAAAGGGGTAAGGGGAAGGGCTGAGGGGTAGAATTGAGATTCAGCCTTAGTCCTCTGATTTAGTATATTTCTGTGTTGTCAGTTGGTCCATCCCTTTTTTTTCTTGACAATTGACCACACAGTCCTTTTAACTGATTGTGTGGAGGTATGCAGATGACATAATTATTAGCTCATCTATGAAATTGAACATTTTCTTCAAAATTTTCCCAAGGTTTTTTATTTTCATTTTAAATTTTTATTTATTTTTTTTTTTAAGAGTAAGGAATTTCAACACAGCATTTCTAAACATCCTAGTTTTGTTTTGGATGCTTACATTGTTTTCCTTTTGCACACAGAAAACCAAATTATTTCACTAAGCCAAAAACTACCCGCGTCAAAATTATTACCCCCTCCCTGATGCTCATAGTCAATTGTTTATCCTTTCTGCTGGATAGCAGTCTGCAGTCATTTGTTGTCACTTTCAGCAAGTCTCAGAAATGTCTCCTAAGGACTCTCAGCCCATTCTTTTTGAGTGAATCTGTCAAGGTCCTCCACATTTGATGGTCTTCTGAGCTTAGTCTTCAGTTCACAGATTTTCAATGGGATTTAAGCCAGGACTTTGTGCAGGCCAGTTAGTGATGTTCACTTTCATCTTCTGGAGGTGGTTCATCACCAAGTTAGTCATGTATGTTTTGTGTCATTGTTGTTTTTGAAGACAAAGTGATGACCCAGTTTTCCTGCTCACTACTTGAGGTTCTCTTTTTAAATCTTCACATATCCTTCTTCCTTCATGATTCCTTCCACCTTGGGCAGAGTCCCAGTTCCAGATGAACTGAAGCATCCCCACTGCCATGTTAGACTGTGGGGACAGTGTTCTTTGGGTTATACATCTCTCCCTTCTTTCTCCAAACATCAACAGTATCCATCCATCCCTCCATTTTCTTCCGCTTTATCCGGAGTCGGGTCGTGGGGGCAGCAGCTCAAGCAAAGCTGCCCAGACCTCCCGATCCACACACACCTCCCCCAGCTCCTCCGGGGGAACCCCAAGGCGTTCCCAAGCCAGCCGAGAGATGTAGGCCCTCCAGCGTGTCCTGGGTCTTCCCCAGGGCCTCCTCCCAGTGGGACGTGCCCAGAGCACCTCTCCAGCGAGGCGTCCAGGGGGCATCCGGAAAAGATGCCCGAGCCACCTCAACTGACTCCTTTCGACATGGAAGAGCAGCGGCTCGACTCCGAGCTCCTATGTAATCTAATATTAAAGAGGATATCTCACTCCAGTTGACACTCTTTTGGAAAAATTATACACCAGATTATAAATAATTTCTTCCAACTCTTTAATGTGTGCAGGCCCAAATAAAGCTGATAAAAGTAGACTAAAGCAATGTGTGTCTGAAAAATGCATGACAAATTAATAGCCATTTTGACCCAGAATAATTGCGTTACATCAGATAATGGCTTGCTTGTGTAGCTGCCTGAAAGTCACTTCGCCTGTGTCCAGCTACAGTCCACGTCTTGACTTATGCAGAGCTCATGACACACAGTCAATCTGCGTTGCTTTTTGTCTGCAGATGTATGAATTTATTTGGGCTTTCAAGTCAAATTCTTGTGTGTTGTGATCAACATATGTCCACCTCTGCCTCTTTGTAATCCGCGGTGTATTGATTTCACTGATTAACATCAGTTTGAGCAGATGGGACGAGTTCATCGGTGAAATCACCGGTGGGGTCAGTGACTGCAAAGAAAACCTGCACCCTCTTGGTCCTTTCTGGAAACTTTGTGGATGCCACTGTTTTAGATCTTTGAGTTCAGCTCATGAAAAATGGGAGCAAAAACAAAAGTGATGCATTGTTTTTGTTCGGTGTATATAACATCAAGTGACATGAAATATAGCACAAATTAATGAAATATGAAGTTTGCATCATATTTAACTTTAAGTTTGCTCAAGTTGCAGCTCTTACAAGAGATTAAAAAAGCATTACAAATCTTGAATTATGTATTTTATATTTTATGCTTAGCTTTAACAAATTTTCACAGTTCTAATTGTGCAAAAAGAATAACTAGGTCCAACGTCTTTAATTTCAAAAGCCCTGTCCCCCTACAGCATCGTGGAAATCGAATGCCTTAAATCATAGATTTATCTTTTGTTTACGTTGCCTTTTTGAAATGTAAAACTCCATAATGTTAAACGCACTTTGCTTTTTCTGGCATAATTTGCCAGGCCACCTTTAATAGCCCTCTACATCCCATTGAGTAGGTCCTGTAGTTAGGAGCTCTATGTACTGCATTAAATTAAAATTTAAAACTAATTTTTCAATGGAAAATTGATTAATTTATTTAATCAAATTGTGACACCGTGAATCGGAATCGAATTGTGAGATACTGAAACATTCAGACCCCTGTTAATAATTGTCATGTTAATAATTTTGTCGCCCTCTGTGTGTCTGATAAAAGTTATGGCATGCTAAAAAGTTTCTGGCTGTTTGGGGGGGTGGGGAAGACTTTGAATGAATAACCCAAATGCCTCTCTTTTCTCCAGGTTTACCTGCAACCATTAAGACTCACCAATGGCAATGGCTACTGACATGCCTGTGGACATGGTGCCGGTCTCTTTACCCCCTCCACTCTCTCCCCCAGACCTCACCCCACTCTCACCTACTCTCAGCACCATTGTAGGTCTAGATCAAATTCCCACCCAGGAGGCAGCAATAACACAAACCCCAGAGACAACGGTGAGTGTGGAACACAATTCTGCTCCAGATGTCACCCTGTCTCAGCCAGCAGACCCAAACCTTGCCCAGCCTTCTGGGTTGCCCTTGTCTCCTCTGGCCATACCATTGTCAGAAGCCAGCATGAAGAATCCCAGCTGCAAGATTATGACCTTCCGGCCCACTGTGGAGGAGTTCAAAGACTTTGCCAAATACATTGTCTACATGGAGAGTCAGGGAGCCCATCGTGCTGGTTTGGCCAAGGTTAGCACATCACACATTTGTGTTTGCATATCCATGAAAACTTCCATCTCTACCAAAGAAATTGTAATTTAAATTTTGTAAATATCTTATAATTAATTCATGCAACATGCAGATCCACCTTGGATTTGCTGTGGCGACCCCAAGTGCAAAACAAGGGAGCAGCCGAAGGGACTTACTATCTTATAATTAATTCCTTAAAGTTGTAATCACTTAATTTTCCATGATGTCACTGATTATTAGATCAGTTGTGTCAACAGTAGTAACCCCATCACTCTTTTACCAACTAGTTAGCTTTCTAAAAGTAACTGCAGTTGGGGAGAGAGATTGGGGTAGGGGGACAAGAATGTCCAAAACAATGTCATTACCCTCAGATTTTCTCCTCTAGGTGATTCCCCCAGAAGGCTGGAAGCCACGGAAGACATACGACACTATCGAGGACATGGTGATTCCAGCTCCTATTATGCAGGTGGTGACTGGACAGTCAGGTCTGTTCACCCAGTACAACATCCAGAAGAAATCAATGACTGTGGCTGAGTACCGCAAGCTAGCCAACAGCAAGAAGTAAGTGGATTTCTAAATTCTATTTGTCTTAAAAAACAGTTTTAACATATGTTCAGATTGCACTGTAAGTAATGTCCACATATTTCTAATCTGTGTGTAAATGATTTTACTACCCCTCCCCCCCCCCATAAATAAACAAATAATTGCCCGCTCTTGTCACAAAGGTACAAAGGACATTTCATTTGAGAGTTAGAACCAAATGTTCACTCACTTGTCAAATAGGATAAGTATTTTGAGTAAGTGTTTTTTGAAACAGTGTTGTGTTTTCACATTGCAAGTGTGATTATTTTCTCACAAGGTAATATAATGGGGGATTTTCACGCTTCTGGGTTTCTTAGGCGGAAGAAAAAGTTACATGTACTTTCAGACTTCCAGTCAGTTGTCAACAATGGCTGAAGCGACTTCACGGTGTTGCTGTTGTGTAGTGCTCTGCAATTCCAACAAATAAACACAGCTGTACCTCAGCTTTCGCTCATTCTCGAGTGACACATGTCTCCGAAAGAAATTGCTGAGAGCTTAGACCATGATGTTCGCCCTGCTGTTACTGTGGAGGAGCTGTTGTGTGAGGACGAAGCGGAGGACACGGCAGTTTCGATTGTGGAGGAGCCGTTGTGTGAGGACGAAGCAGAGGACACATCATTTTCGACTGTGATGGCAGAACACTACTACCATTTGGTTCCTCAGCCCGGTATGTTTTATTTATCTAGCTATGATTGATTCCAGTAATGCCTCAAGATTAGCTTCTTTTATCGTAATTGTTCGGTTGCCCTATGTTTTTTCTTTTATTGTATATAATTAATTTACAATAAGCCCCTTCTGTTATTTAATTTCTATTTGTGAAGATATTTCAAGATTTTGTATAGTAGCCATTGTTTGCATTTGACTTGTCAAAAAAATTATATATATCCTTTATTTAACCAGTAAAAGCCTCAATGAGATCACAAATCTGTTTTTCAAGTAACCTGGCCAAGAAGACAGCACAACATGAACACAGACCTAACCTACACAACAAATATACAAAATGTATATGTATGTATGCACATATACTACACATTTAAATAAATAAAATAAAAATCACAACATCCAGCCAGCATGAGATACAGGTACAGTTACTAAAATGCCATCATAAAAACATTTAAACACATGAGTATTCTGTACTTTTGTACTTTTGTCAATGCTGTTAATATAAATTAACAGCATTGACACGTGGACTTAAGTCCAGATATAAAATTTGATCGACAAATCTCAATTTAATTGACGTCTTAACATTTGACCAACTTTGTTAGTTTGACTACAGTGTGACATTCTGCTCTATTAAAAGTAATATTACTTAATAGTAGTAAAAAGTAACTGGATAATAATGAATAGTCAAAGTAACAATAATTAATAGTAAAATCTGCTCAATTAAAAGTAATACTCAAACAATAGCAAGTAAAGTTAAATATTGAGTTGTAGAAAGCTTTCTCATTTTCATTTTTTTTTTTTCTCTCATCTCATACAGGTGGACTGGATGCTGCAGCTGCCCGCATACAGCAGTTGGAGGCTGAAGTAAAGGAGCTGGATTAAAATGATACCACCTTTCATGATGGTAGGTGGGCATGACACAAAATCAAAATTTCAAATAAAAATTGTGACAGTTATTATTAAGGTTTTTAAAATGTGCAGACAATTGTTACTGAAATAATATAAACTAATTCATTTCATTCCTAACAACAGCACAGCTGAGCAAAGAAGATGCTCTGAAAATCCAAAAAATTGTCCGACTTCGAATCACTGTGGAAGGAGCCATTCGCAGGCTGAAGGAGTGCCACATCTGGGAACACATTCTTCCTCTGACCTTGTCTGGTGCAGTCAACCAGCTGTGGACCAACTGCTGTGTGATGACCAACTTCCAGAGATAACTTGATTTGAAAGGCTGTATTTCTGTTGAATAAAGTGTAATTTTTTTTGTCTTCATTTAAATATTACACTGAGTTCATCCCTAGAATCAAACCTCTGTCCTTTTGCACAACAATTGCACATGGATTACACAGCTGTACTGTATATAGTTTGTATATTGGCCTTGTTCTGTTGCACTGTGTATGGTTGGTTATATTTATATATTGTGTATGTTGAATATGAGAAATGTCTCTCATTTTAGATGTAAAAATTTTATTTAACACTTGTGAATGACACTAATATTTAATAACTTAAACACATCAGTTTTTTTTTTCATTATTATTTACAGTTAGTAGGCTCCTAAATGTACAGATGAGAAGTGGGGACCAATGTTTTCTGGTTTGTAGTTATCATGTAGCTTTCTGCACCGACCCAATATGACAGGGGTGAACCTCGTGGCACAGATCAGAACCTACAGTCAGCCATGGAGAGCTCACCAGGCCATGTAGCACTGAGATATGAGGTTTTCAGTCCTTCACCAAGAGACAATAATGATGGGTCACAGGGAGGGATCCTGAAATAAATTGAGCAAAAAAGAATATATGTGTTAAATTCACTGTCATTTTCGATTCTGACGTCAACAGTCAATCTGGAGAAGCGCTCACTGCAGTGTTTTATTTGCTGCATCGATGTGAACAATAACTGGCAATTTACATTATTAGACACTAATCAACAGTTTATCAAACACACAGGTGATGATGCTATTAAACTGTTGATTTGCAGACACTCCTGGCTGATGGCTTTGGTCTCCATGGGTTAAAGATCTCCGTCACCACGACGGATTTCCGCCATTTGCAAGATTTAACCACACACATACGCGCGCACGTGGTGTTGTGTGTTTTGGGGCCGAAATATGATGCGCTCACTGTCAAAGCAACATCCCATTCTGCCCTAATCAAAGCAGCAGCAATGTCAGCGTGGACTGCGGAGGAAAGGATTGTGTGAATTTTTCACTCCTCTCCGCTCTGTATACTGCTTGCCATGAGCCACGGTTCTTCTCCTCCCTGTCTTCGTGGAAGCATTGGCAGACCTTCAAGTAGAGCAGGGCGTGGCTTTGCTTTGAACCAATAAAGCATTGATCAGAATCACTGCTTCGATGCTTCGTTGTTTAATTTCGCTTTATCTTAATTTTGCCCCACTAAAACCGTAAAGAGCATATGTCTGAGTAATATTTACCTTTTTTATGTTAAACCGACCTGTTATTGTCTTCTGAAACAGTTGATGTATTTTATAACTTAAAAACGGGACCGATTGCTAACGCGTTAGCATGTCTGTGGTTTTTTCATTGTTAAAGTTAGCATTAAGCTGTTTGCATCTCAGCTCATTTTGTGTGCATTTCTGTATAATTAATGGCTCAGCGTTTGTTGTTGCTTTTTTATTTATATAATAATAATAAGTAATACTAATAGTAATGCTACAATACAGTTTTAGAAAACCAGACAAAAAGAACCTGATAAAACAGAAAAGGTAAAACCAACTAACAATGAACATGAATAAATAAATATAGAAATAAATGTTTCCTTTGAACACCTGACTTACACCTCCACTTCATCCCTGTTTTAAGTCTAATGACAATTTGTTTCAGTAAAAACCACATCTAAGCTGTTTTTACACAAGAAAAAAATAAAATACAGTATAAACTGCACATTTGTGTGTTTTTTCATGAAAATATCTTATTAAAGAGCACATATTACCCTTTAGTCAGGCCTTTAAAATACTTTGGTGGGCTCTTGCTGTAATATGTTGTCAGTGGCTGAGATACAACCCCTGGCAAAAATTATGGAATCACTGGCCTCGGATGATGTTCATTCAGTTGTTTAATTTTGTAGAAAAAAAGCAGATCACAGTCATGACACAAAACTAAAGTCATTTCAAATGGCAACTTTCTGGCTTTAAGAAACACTATAAGAAATCAAGAAAAAAAGATTGTGACAGTCAGTAACGGTTACTTTTTTAGACCAAGCAGAGGAAAAAAATATGGAATCACTCAATTCTGAGGAATAAATTATGGAGTCACCCTGTAAATTTTCATCCCCCAAACTAACACCTGCATCAAATCAGATCTGCTCGTTCACATTGACCCTATGTGTCTTTTTGCAAGGAATGTTTTCACAGTTTTTGCTCTATGGCAAGATGCATTATCATCTTGAAAAATGATTTAATCATCCCCAAACATCCTTTCAATTGTCCAAAATATCAATGTAAACTTGTGCATTTATTGATGATGTAATGACAGCCATCTCCCCAGTGCCTTTACCTGACATGCAGCCCCATATCATCAATGACTGTGGAAATTTACATGTTCTCTTCAGGCAGTCATCTTTATAAATCTCCATTGGAACGGCACCAAACAAAAGTTCCAGCAACATCACCTTGCCCAATGCAGATTCGAGATTCATCACTGAATATGACTTTCATCCAGTCATCCACAGTCCACAGTTGCTTTTCCTTAGCCCATTGTAACCTTGTTTTTTTTCTGTTTAGGTGTTAATGATGGCTTTTGTTTAGCTTTTCTGTATGTAAATCCCATTTCCTTTAGGCGGTTTCTTACAGTTCGGTCACAGACGTTGACTCCAGTTTCCTCCCATTCGTTCCTCATTTGTTTTGTTGTGCATTTTTCTATTTTTGAGACATATTGCTTTAAGTTTTCTGTCTTGACGCTTTGATGTCTTCCTTGGTCTACCAGTATGTTTGCCTTTAACAACCTTCCCATGTTGTTTGTATTTGGTCCAGAGTTTAGACACAGCTGACTGTGAACAACCAACATCTTTTGCAACATTGCGTGATGATTTACCCTCTTTTAAGAGTTTGATAATCCTCTCCTTTGTTTCAATTGACATCTCTCGTGTTGGAGCCATGATTCATGTCAGTCCACTTGGTGCAACAGCTCTCCAAGGTGTGATCACTCCTTTTTAGATGCAGACTAACGAACAGATCTGATATGATGCAGGTGTTAGTTTTGGGGATGAAAATTTACAGGGTGATTCCATAATTTTTTCCTCAGAATTGAGTGATTCCATATTTTTTTCCTCTGCTTGGTCTAAAAAAGTAACCGTTACTGACTGCCACAATCTTTTTTTTCTTGATTTCTTATAATGTTTCTTAAAGCCATAAAGTTGCCATTTGAAATGACTTTAGTTTTGTGTCATGTCTGTGATCTGCTTTTTTTCTACAAAATTAAACAACTGAATGAACATCCTCCGAGGCCGGTGATTCCATAATTTTTGCCAGGGGTTGTAGTTGCTGTAGGCACCTAAAAATGCTCATAATCGGGTGAAACCTGATAGAAATGTCTTTGTGGCATGTCAGTGATGTATGTATGTGCAAAATAAAACAAAACACTACTCCAGGTATGTTTTTGATGAGAATATAACATAACTTTGTTACAAGCTCAAATGTTGATGTTGCATGACAAAGGCCTTTTAATAATAACTTGCTTAAAGAAATAATGGCAAAACTCAAATGTAAAAAAAAAACAAAACAAAAAACGATTAATCAAAAAATAAAGGATTACTAAAATAATCGTTAGTTGCAGCCCTAGTTTGTTTTATGAGTGAGAGCATTTTACCGATTAAATGTGTATAAGCCAGTTCTGAGTTTCTCAGTGCGCATGCATTTTCAAAACTGGTGACAGTGTTACTTGGTGCACAGCAGAACAACGTTGTCAGTTGCTTTAGGCCCTAATTTTGTATTTTGACTGTATAGTCAGCGACACAGCACCCTTTTGGCGCATTTACCAGATTAGAACAGAAAATACTACAGAAGACAAAGAATTTTTACTTGACAGTTTGAAGTGAGTTTTCTTTGTTTCAGAGGGCTTCATACTCATTAAAATTCACTAGAATATACAAAATTTGACTTGCTCTTTTAAAAAATTTCTGGGGGATCACCCCAGACCCCCCATAATCAATGTGTTTTTACTTCACAGTTTGAAGTGACTTTTATTTGTTTGAGAGGGCAGCATACTCATTAAAATTCATGAGAATATACAAAATTTGACTTGCTCTTTTAAAGAATTTCTGGGGGAGATCCCCCAGACCCCCCCCATAATCAATACTGTGTTTTTACTTCACAGTTTGAAGTGAGTTTTCTTTCTTTCAGAAGGCTTCTTACCCATTAAAATTCACCAGAATACACAAAATTTGACTTCGTCTTTTAAAAATGTTATGCAGAGCACCCCCAGACTAGAGCATGACATGGGAGTGGATTTTTCACTCCCGTCCCATCCCGCTCCCAGAAAAAAAAATCCCATCCTGTCCCAATCCTGGACTGGAGTAAAAAAAAAAAAAAATCCCATCCCGCTCCCACTCAAAATCAGTCCCACTCCCATCCCACTCCCGTATGTCTCGCGCCGTGATGATCAATCAGGGACTGAATATGTAGTGACGTGGAGATGTCTGGAGTTTGACTGAAGATGTGAACATGTCCTGTATCTGGTAGCAGCCTATGAGCAGGACTTATGTCTCTTTTGTCCTTTATTTCACAGTTATGACAGTTTTTGGAGCGAGCAGCAGCACCACAGCAAGCAGCAGAGTTTCTTTCTCTTTTTATTTTACGTGCGCGCGCGAGTGAATCGTCTGTGGAGAATATTTTATTAACTACACAGATGTATAATAAAGCAAATGGTGACTTGTTTCTAAACACAATTATGACAGTTTTTTTTGGGGGGGGAAAGAGCGAGGAGCAGCCCTGCAGCAAGCAGTGGAGTTTTTTTATTTTATTTATTTTTTATTGTTTACATGTGCGCGCGTGAACGGGACAGTTGGTCCTCAAGTTCGGTCCTGCAGAGGCGGAAAGACCGCTGAAAGCAGCCGTCATCCAGACTCAGCTCGTGCAGCAAATAACGATACTCTCTGTATTGGGAGCTTTCCACAACAACTCGCTCCGTGTGATCAAGGTCCGTCATGTTAACTTGACTGACAACGTGATCTGGCGAGCGGAATGGAAGTTCCTCCTATTTAATGATGCACTGGGGCGAATTTTCGCAGCAAAAGCAGAGCGACACACCAGGTGAAGGAGGCGCATCCGTCGCCACGTGAAATTTGTAGCGTCTGATCACGCCCGGTGTGAACGCGTTTTGGTTGTTTTAAATAGATGAAAATCATCTATTTTTGGCATGCCCGCTCCTGTTCATTTTTATTCCCATCCCAATCACGGGATTGATAAAATATTGACTCCCATCCCGCGGGAATCCCGCAGGAATCACGTGACCCACAGGAATTCCCAAAAAATGTCATCCTCTACCCCAGACCCCCCAGAATCAAGACTACACCCTGCCCCCACCACCCTTTTATGTACCTTTTATGTTCAGGTTTTGCATTTTATGCTTTGTCTCTCCTTAGAGGCTATTTAGAAGAGATTTGTTTGCTGTATAATGTGTTTATTGTATTTATTGAGGAAAAAAGTGTGTGTGCCCCCACTATGCCACATTTTAGGGAATTGCTGGCATTTATTTTTGCCAGGAAAAAATTTCAGTTGGATGAAAATTTATTGCTTTAACCCATGGTCTCCTCACATGAATCCTCCTCCTGCATGAATCCCCTGGGAATGATATTAACAAGCAGACATGAGTGGAATAGTGTCCTACTACATTGTAAGAAGTCAAGATCAAGTTTGGGAAAAAAAAAAAATCTAATAGCCCAAAGTCTATTTTTATTTGCCTGTGGGCCTGTACACAATGGCCCTGTATAAACCAGTTTTTGATTAATTTGCTGGGGGTTTTTTTTACCTCCCTGTCAATGATGTTGGGTGCTGATTTAAAAAAAACAAACAGTAATTAATCCATCAAACTCAGAGATATGCATGTACTGTAGATACACATGTACTGGACTATGAATTATTTTGGTAAAAAGGGTAAAAAGGACCGTTTTAACTAGCCATGAGCTAGCATTAGCTGTTGTTAACATTGGCTAATGTAGTTCATTACAGAATAGGCTACATACCAAAATAGATCAACTTTTTTTTTTTTAGGTTTAATGTTACATGTGACTGCACACATAATGTTAACTGCGTTTATATCTGATCTGATGCTAAGCTGGCTAGCTACTAACCTTCATTGTTGTAGATCAGCTCAACTGTGTTCCTGGAGGGCACCTGTCCTCCATGTTTCCTAATTCTCTCTGTTCCACACTCAGGCAATTAGCTCCATCAGGTGTGCTCAGCCAATCAAGAGCTGGAAGACACCACTTCCAAAATTCAGGTGTGACTTAAGTAGATAGACGTGGAAAACATGCAGGGCAGGGCCTCTCCAGGAACAAAGTTGGTGACCCCTGCTGTACCTAAAATATATATGTCGTATTCTCTTAGCACAGGGGTTACCAGCCTTGTTCCTGGAGGGCAACTGCCCTGCATGTTTTCCATGTCTACCTACTCAGGTCACACCTGATTTCTTAAAAGTTAGAAAACATGCACGGCAGGGGCCCTCCAGGAACAGGGTTGGGCACAGCTATTACAGATGAAGCACTCAAAAAAGAATAAAATAAACTGTATCCTTTGTACAGTATGGAATGGGCTGTGGGAAAATGTCTCCCTGTAAATATAAACCCATCTTGAAACGTCACTCTTGGAAGATTTAAAAGAGATTTTGTCAAAAAGATTAAACTTTCCACAGCGCTTACACTGACTCGCCATTAAACCAGAACTGGCTTTGCACAGAAAACTCTGTTAGTGGAAGTTAGCGTGTAGCAGTGGTGGGCACACGTCCGAAAATCCGATAATTATCGAAAATAAAGTTTTCATTATCGGATTATCTTTTCAGATAACTTTGAAAACCATTATCGGACTAATTATCTTCCGGTAATTTTTAGACCGTTAACGTGGTAAACAAAGGTGAACAGATGCATAGTTCTACCCTCTGCAAACAGAGGACAGCTGCTTCTAGAAAGCGCTCTATCCTCTGCAGGCAAAGGAGAACTGGTCACAAAAAAAACTAATTTCTTTTAACCCCATACTGACACGTGGGCAATGTCACCCAAGTCATCCAGAGGCGTACATTTTTAACTTATGGTTCAAATTTTAACCAAACTTATTTCGGACAAGTTATTTAAATTAACGTCACTGCTGATGTTTTATAAAGTGAAAATATCAGATATATGTTTTAGTTTTAAAGTAATGCGCTAATTTTTAAGGTTTTAGTGTGGGCATGCAGGAGAAATGCATTTCAGACACTCTGATCAGGCTCCACTGATAACAGCATTAAACTCTAGTGCCTAAAACTCTCGTGAATATATTCTCTGGGTTTATAGACGTTGCTTTTATTAAATTCCACTCATCTTAAATGTAGCAAGTAGCAACACAGATTATTTGGGATTTTGTTTGCAAGTTTTCAAGGTCTTTACTGCCATCTACTGGCCAATAGTATTCATGGCAGTAGTCAGACTGAAGCTGAGCAGACACTGTACCAGAGAACCCGCACGGTGTAAAGCCCCGTTTACACATAGATGCTAAACCCCCGGAAGCGTCCTGGCAGAGATTTTGCCCTCTCCGGGCTGTTTTAGGGATCAAACGCCGTAGTTAACGCCCGAGCACGGGGGCGTGGTTTGGTTCCGGCTTCACCGGGAATCGTCGAAAAAATTATTCAACATGTCGAATAATTCCGGGAGCCCTCCCGGAGAAGTGGCCTGACGACGGACACAACACGAACAACGGCGTTTGATACTTTTTAATCGCCGTGTCATCCCGCCCCTTCCTGTAGTGCCGCAGTTTACACCGCCGTAATTGGCGGCCGGCGTTGTATCCCTAACCAACGGCGTGTAAAACGGCGATAGAGCCCACATCGGCGTCCTCAAAGGCGTTTTAACCGGTGACAGACAAAATGGCGGCGCTAGCGGACAGTACGCTGTTCTAAATGCCACCTCCCGGTTAACGGTGTTCCAAACGGCCGATAGGCGGCGGTCAGTATACGCTAGCGCGCTGCATGCAGGTATCTCACTCGTGGCCAGCTCCAGATATTTTTGCAGAGAAGCTCCAGTATGCCTCCTAAAATAAAATTGGCAGCGGCAAGGACTTACCAAGAGGTCTGCTTCAGAAGCAGAGGGTAGCCCTGTGGTGGAGACGGAGCAACACGTTGAGGAGGGGAAAAGGAGAGAAAAGGAAAGGCTGAGAGATGAGCTCCCTCCCCCTGCACTGACAGCTGCTTCAGCCTATTATACTCTGGGGCAGTGCCTATATGCAAAAGTTCCTGGAGTAACGCAGGATTTGCCTGGATAAATCCAGCGGTACACAGAGCATTATCGGCGGCAGCAGAACACCGCCGTTCTCACGCGCGTCTTAACCTGCGATTGTAAAGGATAGAACTGGATATTAACCCCTGTTGCCTGACGTGTGCCGGATGCTATGGCGTCAAAACTCCGCTTTATTCGGCGGATTTAGCAGCGTTTTATCGACGTATTTGCGGCTAGTACGGCGCTCAAAACGCCGGCGAAATGCTCAGCCCCTTTCCACCGTGAAAACAGCCGGAACTACCGCGAACTTCGGTCTACGTACTACCCGCCGACAAAACCGTCTATGTGTAACCTGGGCTTAAAAGTTCAGAGCGCCCGATTTATGTTCTCACACACATTGTACGTTCAAAAACCACACGTCAGACTTGTGTTTCCAGAAGCAAAACGTAAACAGAAGCTTTTTTTTCAAACTTAATTTATAAAAACTCTTGATGGGAGACATCAAAGTAAAAAAAAAAAAAAAAAAAAAAAAAAAAAAAAAAAAAAAAAAAAAAAAAAAAAAAATTATTACAAGACAGGTCTGCGGTGTTGGCACAGTGCAAGAGGTTGGACGCTTGTAGCGCTTCAGCAGTGGGACACCCTCACGACGGCCAAACAGAATATCAGCGGGTTTGATTTTCATCTGACCCATACGATCGGCGATCAGGAGGTGGTTATGAGATGTTAAACGCAGCTCGTCTCCATGTATACTAAACGATGCAGGACGTGCGATTAACCTGAAACTCTGTGCGATACAAAAATTTTTTCGCACGAATAAAAAATCGGCTAATAAAGGGCCAAAACTCGCACTGGCACCAGTAGATCATGGCAGTGTCGTTTATTTTGACACCAGTTATACAAGTATCAGACGGTTATCTAATTACAACTTGGCTTTTTTTTTTTTTTTTTTTTTTTGGAAAATGCCTTTTTTTTTTTTTTTTGGAAAATGCCTTTTTTTTTTGTTTGTTTTTTCTTTTACAAATAAAAATGGCATATTTTACAAAAGCACATTTATCTGTAAACACCAACACACGACACCTCACATTAACGTGTTGGTTTACATAGGATGAATCAACCAATCAGTGTAGCGGAGGCACATTTTACCCAGAATGCCATCTGTCTGTGTTTGTTACAACACTTCAGAATTAGTGCATTGTTCAACATTAAAAGATATATGTTATATCTTAACTTTGCAGAAATGACAGAATTGACATTAATAGAGTTATTCTGTCAGTATTCATTTTATTTATACACCAAACCATAACTCAGCATTGCTTTATTTTTCCAA
Organism: Thalassophryne amazonica; assembly: GCF_902500255.1. NCBI lineage: Eukaryota > Metazoa > Chordata > Actinopteri > Batrachoidiformes > Batrachoididae > Thalassophryne > Thalassophryne amazonica. The sequence goes on along the minus strand of NC_047112.1, from coordinate 57,419,676 downwards.
GACCTCGGCTGACGGTAGCACTGTGATTGGGTAGAGAGTTGCGCTTCTGGCTCCTCCCAGTTGCCTTTGTGCTGGAAGCCATGTAGTAAACTGGAGCTTCCAGCAGGTGGCAGTTATGCTGAAAGACAAAAGTGCTGATTCATTGTTTGGGTCTGTTGTCGCTTTTGATGCTTCCAAAAGCGATCGCTGTGTTAAAACTCAATCAGCTTGTTAGTAGTTGCAAGTATACCGGAGACAATACTGGAATTTATCGGTTATCTGTAACTTCCGATACATTTTTGGGTGGTTTATTATTTTGTCTTTATCGAAGACAACTTTTCAGTTATCTGATTCTGTTATCGAAGTTAATTTTTCGGTTATCTGTGCCCACCACTGGCCTGTAGGTGTATGAAAATCCCCCATTAGGACTGTTGACACAAATCAAGGAGTTTGGAAAGTGTCCCCCATTGACACTTAATTGGAAAAAGCTGGTATAGAAAATGAAGGTGTGAATATTGGTTGGTAAAGGATTTTGACAGCTGTTTATCAAAGATTTTGTGCCATTGTATCTGAAAAAAATGGGGGAAAAAGCAATTAGACAGGGATAAACAGATGTGGCACAAGTTTTAACTGTAGTTATCGATTGAAAGGTCATCTCAAGACTGTGCTTGTTGTTGTTTTTTTTTTTTTCCCAGATACTGCACACCACGCCACAAAGACTTTGATGACCTTGAGAGGAAGTACTGGAAGAACCTGACGTTTGTGTCTCCCATCTATGGAGCTGATGTCAGTGGATCCATCTATGATGAGGTGAGCGGTGTGTGTAATAGAGCTCAGTGGTCAGGTTTATGTTACTACTTGCGCTTCTTTTGCCAATTATGATTTTTGACATTAATGCAGTCAGAAAGTTACTTTGATTATCCTAACTGTGAATTAATTGCTTTACTTTCTCTTTTCCACAATGGTTGATGTCCCAGTTAACATGCTGTGAATAACACACACATAGTAGGCAGCTATGTGACAGATTTTTTTTTTTTTTTTTTGTGTCGCGGCACCACCATCTGGTGGTATAAATAGAATGATGTAACACACATTCAAAACACTTCAAGTAATGAGGTGGTAGTTTTGAAAATGGAATGAACATTATCCTTGTATTGTACAATTTGTCTATACTAGTTCCCCTCACAATTCTGTTGGTTAAGAAGCAAGCTAAATCTTGGGTAGGTTGGTATTTAGTTGCAAAACTCTCATTAATCATAACTTCAAACTGTGCTGTATCAGTGTGTTGTGCTTCACTTCGTGTCAAAATAGACAAGGTCAGTGTGACTAATTTGTTTATAGTGTTATAAATATTGGGTGATTTGCTATCTCTGCACATGCAGTGATATATTATGGAACAATATCTTTTTTATTAGTAGTAGTAACTCTTTTTTATTTATTTTTTTGGCGTAACTGCTTTTAGAATTGGATAATGGCGCCCAGATGATACATTCTGATCATTAAAAATGCATATGTTCCTCATTCAGGGTATTGAAGAGTGGAACATTAGCCATCTCAACACGCTGCTGGATATGGTGGAACAAGAATGTGGCATTGTCATTGAGGGTGTCAACACACCCTACCTTTACTTTGGCATGTGGAAAACAACATTCGCCTGGCATACAGAGGACATGGATCTCTACAGTATCAACTACCTGCATTTTGGACAACCAAAATCCTGGTCAGTCACCTTATCGATTACAAAATCTCAAGCCTGTGACCGTTTGCATTTTTGGCCACTTTGGTACACAGTTACAGTTGATGTATGTGTAAGGGCCTTGTCACACCTTGACGATTTAGCCAGCGTATGCTGACAGCCCCGTTTCCACTGAGCGGTTCGGGTCGGTACTACAAGGTATGGTGCAGGTCAGAACTAGGGATGTGGAGATTAATCGATACGAAATGTGTGTAATGCAAGTGTATTGATTAATTCAGTGTGCATTGATTCAATTGACCGATGAAATCACAATGGATCGGTCACTGATTATCCAAAACGGTAAACAAAAGTCCCTCTGTAACACAGCTGCATTGTGAGATCTCCTCTCTCCCACCGAGTCTTGGTAATTAACCTGTTTTGCCCTACTGGCAACAGTTGTTGCCGAAGTGTATCGTCATTTTCTATTCACAATAAAAAAAAAAAAATCTCTAATGTACCAATGCAACATTTTCCACTTATAAAAAAAATCTGGGCATAAATGGGTTAAATTATCCATTCAGCCACAAAGAAATAAAATACTTTAAAATTAGTCTGTTTTGTTTGTGTTGAGCGGACGGTAACAGTGTAACGTCCAAAGTGAACCTGACTACATTACCCACAATGCTCCCTGCGTCGATCGACCAATCACGTCTTGCGCTTAATGATGACATCATCAGCAAGCGACAGCAAGTCTGCCACAAACCACTAATCTACACACGACAGGGACTAAAATGTTTGATTTTAGGGTTTACAAACGTTTTTGACCGTTAAACTTTGCTCACTTTACCAGGAAAAAAAATGTTAGTGGACTGAAAGTTATCGGAACTAAATTTATCGGAAGATAATTGGCCCACTGATTATCTGAAAAGCTAATCCGCTAACAAAAACATTTGCTTGAATATTATCGGTTTTCGGATTAGCTGAAGAGTGCCCACCACTGCATATTATATAGTGCAGTAACAAAGAATATTAGTAAATCAGAAGAGACAGACATCCAAGATGTGTAATAAAAAAAAAAAATAAAAAATAAAAAAAAGCGTGCTGATCAAAGAGACAAATATCAAAGCAAAAATCCGCACAACCTGCACTTCCATGCAAGAAGCTTTATTTGGACACAAATGGCAAAATAGCTGTGCTAAAATCTTTTGCTGAAATGGCAATGGGATGTGGTTTCTGTTTTGTTTTTTCCTCAACTTTTAAAATTTAACCTTTTTTAGGGTTGTTGGTCTGGGTCCCTGCAATTTTTTTTAATCCCTCTTTCTCAGATGCATTTCAGCTGGAGGTTGAACATGCAGCCTCGCAGTCACTTTTTTATTATTATTATTTTATTTAAGTTGCCATGTTTGTGAAGCATTGTGTATTGCCAAAAAAGCGAAAATTAAAAAGTGAACCACTCAGTGCGAGTCAGCAAAACACAGGAGAAAGAGTGGTCTTTTGCTGAGAGAAACTGTTTGTCAGTGTAGCCAGGGATAGAGCTGTGACTCGCCCTGCCTCTCACACCGGGCAGAGAGAGAGAGCCAGCAGCTGGCCACACAATCCGTAGTCACTCCCCACTTCGAGCGGCGCATGTGTTTTTAAATAGACAAACACACAGCTTTGCACAGTAAGTCTATTTCAGATGATCAGTGTGGACCTTCTTTCTCTTAAAAGGTTTACTCTGTGTGTCACGTTAGAAATTGGTTTACTTTAGGTGCTAATTTGATTAGCGTTTACACAGCTTCTGGACATGCCCTCGTTGTCTTCTGTTCTTCTGTTTTTTGTTTTTTTTTTCCTGGGGATGTTACAGCGCCACACACAGGCCTGGCATATGTACTACAATGTTAAATAAAGCTTCGAGAATTTGGCTCAAACATTTCTTGTAATTGAGTTATTCGACTAATCGTTTTAGCCCTTTGTTGGTGTAATACTAAAGGATTATTAACCGAGCCCGAGGTCTGTGCGGGAAAATATCAGACCAAGGTCTTGACAGTACAGACCACGTACTGTGTGCAGGGGTCGAAATAGTACATGCATGTGCTAGTTTGTACACGTATTATTCGAGCGGTGCACGTAATTTTATACTGCACTAGCACTGGTGCATGTAACTTTATCCAAATTGTATCAACTATAAGCACCAGTAGAATGAACCAATATTGGAATAAATAAGGAAAAAACAATTTCTAGTGTGTTGTCTTTGTCTTCCCTGCGTTTTATGACTCTCACACACGGAGCGAGTTGCTGTGCTCTATTTGTTGTGGAAAGCTGACAAACATCGCCAGCGGCGCCGTCCCTGGGTTCACAACATCCTCATGAGACGTTCCCAATTTGGGGAGTTTCATTATTTGCTGCAGCTACTGCAGCTGCAGGAGCTCCAGTTTGAGGACCTCCTGTCCCGTTCCTGCGCGCACATGTAAACTACGGAGCCCTGGAAGTGTCATCGCAAAATGTTTTGCATGTGGAGAGAATGTTCGCTCGTTTTATTATATTGTGCACACGTTTTATTAGAAATGGATGTGGTCAGGGTATCATCATGGTTTGGGTGCACAAGGACATATAGAGAACTCTGGCTACCCAGCATGGCATCATCTGGAGTTTAAGCACATTAAAAAGGATGCTGAGGGCGAAGCATCTCCCCATCGTAAGGATGACAATTTAGATCATATCATTTTGAATGAAAGGAAAACATGCGCACATTTTATTATAATTCGAGGGCTCAATTAAAGGAATACGTGCGCACGAATTATCACGGCCATTACAACGTGCGCACATTTTCCTGGCCGTGATAATTCGTGCGCACGTTTTACTAATTCGTGGGCTCAATTAAAGGAAAACGTATGCACAAATTATCATGGCCAGAAAAAAAATATCACTTTAAGTGACCTCTCCCGGGTTCCATACGTTCATGCGTGCATTTTTTGGAAAAAAAAAGTGGCTGCTGCTGCTGCTGGTCTCTCCTCAAACTCTCCCCAGAGAGGAAGAGTCTGACACATCACAGGAGGAGTTTTAAGGTTGATATAAGACTGACTTTTGGTTGTGCAAGTAACTTTTTTTTGGTGCAAGTAATTTTTTTGTTACTAGCACCAGTGCAAGTACAACCCCTGGCAAAAATTATGGAATCACCGGCCTCGGAGGATGTTCATTCAGTTGTTTAATTTTGTAGAAAAAAAAGCAGATCACAGACATGACACAAAACTAAAGTCATTTCAAATGGCAACTTTCTGGCTTTAAGAAACACTATAAGAAATCAGGAAAAAAGATTGTGGCAGTCAGTAACGGTTACTTTTTAGACCAGGCAGAGGGAAAAAAATATGGACTCGCTCAATTCTGAGGAATAAATTATGGAATCACCCTGTAAATTTTCATCCCCAAAACTAACACCTGCATCAAATCAGATCTGCTCGTTAGTCTGCATCTAAAAAGGAGTGATCACACCTTGGAGAGCTGTTGCACCAAGTGGACTGACATGAATCATGGCTCCAACACGAGAGATGTCAATTGAAACAAAGGAGAGGATGATCAAACTCTTAAAAGAGGATAAATCATCACGCAATGTTGCAAAAGATGTTGGTTGTTCACAGTCAGCTGTGTCTAAACTCTGGACCAAATACAAACAACATGGGAAGGTTGTTAAAGGCAAACATACTGGTAGGCCAAGGAAGACATCAAAGTGTCAAGACAGAAAACTTAAAGCAATATGTCTCAAAAATGCACAACAAAACAAATGAGGAACGAATGGGAGGAAACTGGAGTCGACGTCTGTGACCGAACTGTAAGAAACCGCCTAAAGGAAATGGGATTTACATACAGAAAAGCTAAATGAAAGCCATCATTAACAACTAAACAGAAAAAAAACAAGGTTACAATGGGCTAAGGAAAAGCAATTGTGGACTGTGGATGACTGGATGAAAGTCATATTCAGTGATGAATCTCGAATCTGCATTGGGCAAGGTGATGATGCTGGAACTTTTGTTTGGTGCCGTTCCAATGAGATTTATAAAGATGACTGCCTGAAGAGAACATGTAAATTTTCACAGTCATTGATGATATGGGGCTGCATGTCAGGTAAAGGCACTGGGGAGATGGCTGTCATTACATCATCAATAAATGCACAAGTGTACGTTGATATTTTGGACACTTTTCTTATCTCATCAATTGAAAGGATGTTTGGGGATGATGAAATCATTTTTCAAGATGATAATGCATCTTGCCATAGAGCAAAAACTGTGAAAACATTCCTTGCAAAAAGACACATAGGGTCAATGTCATGGCCTGCAAATAGTCTGGATCTCAATCCAATTAAAAATCTTTGGTGGAAGTTGAAGAAAATGGTCCATGACAAGGCTCCAACCTGCAAAGCTGATCTGGCAACAGCAGTCAGAGAAAGTTGGAGCCAGATTGATGAAGAGTACTGTTTGTCACTCATTAAGTCCATGCCTCAGAGACTGCAAGCTGTTATAAAAGCCAGAGGTGGTGCAACAAAATACTAGTGATGTGTTGGAGCGTTCTTTTGTTTTTCATGATTCCATAATTTTTTCCTCAGAATTGAGTGATTTCATATTTTTTTCCCCTCTGCTTGGTCTAAAAAAGTAACCGTTACTGACTGCCACAATTTTTTTTTATGATTTCTTATAGTGTTTCTTAAAGCCAAAAAGTTGCCATTTGAAATGACTTTAGTTTTGTGTCATGTCTGTGATCTGCTTTTTTCTACAAAATTAAACAACTGAAAAAACATCCTCCGAGGCCGTTGATTCCATAATTTTTGCCAGGGGTTGTAGGTTTAAAAAATGTATTTCGACCCCTGGTGTATTTCCTCGTACAGATTGGGCAAGCGAGGTTAATAAATAATCTATTTTATTGCTGTTTTTTAGCTGCGTCAACAAAATTTTGTAGATAAATATGGCATATGTTCATGTCCGACTTGATTTTCCGAATCATTTTAGCTTTCTGGTTTGGAACGAAGTGTTCAATATGTTCTTGACTGTTAGGAGCTTTGTTTTCATCTTGTTGGTCTTCATTTTGCTTGTCCACTTCGAACTCGTTTGCTGTTAATTCCTCCCATTCAAACTTGTCAGTGTAATAAAATTTGCTTGGAGAATGGTCCTCATTGACACTCATAGTTTCTTTGTTTGCTTTTTTGTTTTATTTTGCTAATGGTTGTTGTACATTGTATGCTGTTTCCCACAGAGGGATCAGGTCACCACTCTCTGTCCCATTATCACTGGGGTCAGTCATGGTTAGTTTATTTATTTAGACATGGTTAGTTTATTTTCTGTGTTTGGCTGGAAATTTGGAAGTTCTCTTTTATGGTCATAATGTTCTTGCTTTGTTCTACCTGAGATGAGTGACTAGTTTTATTTTATTTAGTTTTATACATCTAGATCTAAATTATTTTTATTTTTTATGTCTAACCGATGCTAATGAGTGGACAGGGCAGCTGTGTGTCATGCTGTCAGTTCTGTATCGGCACTGACGAAAAGCTTCTCCCAGCACGGTGATGGTTGACTCGTTCTTCTGCTTTTTTTTTTTTTTTTTTTTTTTTTTTTTTTTGTGGTCAAGACTGGGAGACTTTTGCTTTCTCCTGTGAATCCATGATGGCAACTGTCTGAATTGTTTGGGCTTTGGTCTTGCTGCATCCAACACAACTTGGCCAATGCAAGGGGAGGCATCAACATATACAAATGAGTGCAGTGTGAAAAGCCCATTACCGTGACCAATGATGGTTGTCATCCCACTCCACAGCTCCCTCATGTTGTTCTGCTGGAGCTTGCTCTCCAGCTTCCTCCTGTAACTGTCCTTCCCCTCTGTGATCATCTTCCTCAGTTCCATCTGCACCCTCTTCAGCTCCTCCACTCCTGATTGCAGCCTTTCTTCCTGTTCAGTGTCACCTTGATCTCCTTAGTCACTTATGGTTTGTTGCTGGAGTAATGGCGCACAGTCTTGGTTGGGATGATGTTGTCTGTACAGAAGTTGATATAACCCATTATGCAGTCCGTAGTGCTTTCGATGTCCTCCCCCTGCGTTTCACAGTGCACACCCCAATCGATCACCTCAAAACATCCACAGAGACTGTCTTCTGCCTCATCTGACCACCTCTGAACCACTGTGGTGGTCACAGGTAAACGGCAGGGAGGTAAATTGGCTCTGAATAGAGCAGGTTATGGTTCGCTTTGCTGAGTGGGGGGAGGGCTGTGGCACTGTGTGCTTCCTTGACATTATCATACAGAAGGTCTATAGTCTTACTTTCTCTTGTTTTAGAATCAGCAAACTGCTTGAAAGTGGGAAGAGATGTTGAAAAGTTAACATGGTTAAAGTCCTCAGAGATGGCAATGAAAGCACTGGGGTGCAGCGCCTGTAGCCTCGCCGTCACGGAGGTGATGACGTCACAGACCTGCGACGTGTCTGCTGCTGGTGGGATGTAAACAATAAAGACAATGGCATGTGAAAACTCCCTTGGCAAATAAGGACAAAGACTCGCTGCCAGCAACTCGATGTTTGGATTACACACACACGCACGCGCTCCTTCACTGTAACGTGTCCAGGATTGCACCACTTGTTGTTTACGTAGATGGCGACTCCCCTGCCTTTGTTTTTGCCACTGTCAGCGCAGCTCTGGCACCCTTACACCAACTGAAATCTGGGTATACTCACTACAGCGTCCGGGTATGTTGTTGTGTAGCCAGGTCTCCGTGAAGCACAAGGCTGTGCCCTCACAAAAGTCGTTCCTCACAAGTGATGTCAATTCATCCATTTTGTTTGCCAGTGATCTTAATGTTCTCCCATCACAATGGAAGGAAGATACAACCAATATCTCCTCTTCCTTTTCCAGCTTCTCCTCCTGGCTCTACAGCCCCAGTATTTCCTTCACAGTTCTTAAGGGATATCATGCCTTTCCCTGTTCGTGCTACTGCATCAGAGCTCCATCAGCTGATCCCTCGTGTAGACAAAGGCGCCCTGGTGCTGCTCCGCCATGGCCGGGAACCCCGCTCGGAAAAGTACTCCACACACCAGGGAAATGATTAACGAGTGAAGCAGCATGTTTTCACTGACCAATAAATTACTAAAAACTGTTAACTAAAAGAAAGTATGGAAGAAGAAAGAATAAATAGTAAAAGGTAGGGATGGTTATTGGAACCGGTTATTTTCGGGTGTTAAGAAATTATTCCATCCATCGACATCAGTAGCCTAAAACCACCCCAGAATATTTAGAACCACAAATAAACTTGATTCTTGGTTTGCTTATTTATTTTGCCATTAAAATTGGCCATCACTTATTAAAATAAAATAACTTCTCAAGGCCAGGGCTTCTCAGAGTCTGGGGACTATTTAATCACAGCGCAGCAAACGAGGTCAGTAGGCTGAGCGAGTCCGAGTGAGGAGGATTGTAGATATCTCTCCGCTCAGTGCTTTCAGGCTGCAGAGGAGGGGGAGACCCGCTGCCGCTCTGGGACAACAGAGACGTTCACTTTCAGTCGCCAAACATCAGATAAGTCTCCGATGACGCAAGGAAAAGTAGTTAGATTTGTCGCTAGTCGCTTTTGAGAAAATAAGTTGTCAAGAGGGTTTGGAAAGTCGCCAGATTTAGCGAGAAAGTTGCTAATTTGCAACACTGAATGTAAACGCACGCAATATGAATTCATCCGTGAACAGTCCTGTACCGAACACTTCGTACCGAAACGGTTCAATACAAATACATGTACCGTTGCACCCTTAGTTACAGGCAATCTGCTTCTTTTTAAAATACTCACACTTTCTGTTTCTGTGAAGGCTCTCAGTTGTCCAGGTGGTTTCCGTAGTGGAGAAGCTTGAATCTTCCACTGGACTGGGTTGCTTGACGAGAGGACGTTTCGCTTCAAATCGCAGAAGCTTCCTCAGCTAAAATTCTTGCTCTGGTAGTCTGAATTCTGTCTGACCCTTCTCGACAAGGGTTGCTTTTCATCCCATACATGGACAAGTCACGTTCAGCTCGTTGGATCTTTATGGGCCAGTCACACGGCACTGAACGAAACAAGAAATCTGGACCTTCGTTGCCTGTTGTTGGCATCGTTTAACCTTCGCACAGCCTCGTTTCTGCAGCAGGCGCTTCGTCAGGATTTTTAAACTGTTGAAAATTTTGAACGAAGGGCAACGAAAACCTCAATTCGTCTGTCTCGTTTTGCTGTCGTTCTTGACGTTTTTTAAGCGTTTGTGTAGTTTTTGTAACGTTATTGTTTAATTTGACTTCGTTGGAACAACTGAACGTTTTCACACAGCGCAGAAGCCGGTTTGTGAGCGCTGAGGCTGCTGCTGCGTTCATGTACATCGGAAATTACAGGGCAAACTCAACCTGCTTGCTTGGATTTTTTTGATCTGTGTGGGGGGGCAGCTTCAGTGGGCTCAGGCACCTTACATATGCCAAAATTAATCTTTTGTGTGGATATAATTAATTATTTTGCCACAAGCAACTGTTGAGTTTGAAACAACAAAAACGTTGTGTAATTTCCGACGGTACTTGAATGCAGCATCAGCGGCAACAGGAGCTCCCGCGTGCGCTTATTATTTTTATTAAATATAACAATCTGAGTGTAGGAATGACAATCCAGTCCTTCTGTACATGTGGCAACAGGTAGATGAATCAAAGTGATTATATAAAGAGCTGTTCTGGAAGAAAGAATTCATGTTGTGGATTAGCTGCAGCTGGTGGAATAACTGCACATGTGAGTCAATGCGCGTGTTCACACGCACTGATTAATTTACTGTTCTGATATATTCAAACATCTTTACACTTATATTTATATTTATTCTCCCTTTTGACAGTTTTCTGTTATAAATAAATATATAATACTGTGATACAGCAATGACCACGGTGCACTTTTTAAAAATTTTTTTTTTATTTTTAGTTTTTTAATTGGAGGTAGACGGAGCGCGAAGCGTGTCAACAGACAGTGTGGATTCTGATAATGATGGACATGATCCCTCTTTTGTTCTGGACGAGGAACCAGAGCAGGTGGTCCACCGACGTGCACACAGATCTCCACAGATTCTGTTTGCAGTTTCTCCAGGGTTCAGGCACTATGAGCTCCGTCCCAGCGCCGAGTCCTGGAACGCAGAGACGCAGACACACACTGCTCCAGCTGTGGCTCCAGGTGCATTTCGTCGAGATCATGAGCTTTGGTTTTGTTAATTTCCTCTTTCGTCCCTTTTGCGCTCTTGCTTCACAGACTGTTCGGTGATAAAAGCTCTTTCGTCCACTTTTCTCAACGAATTGTGACGTTTTTTACTTTTTCCCTTCGTTCAGGAATCTTCGTGTGCCGTGTGACTGGGCCATAAGTTATTGATCCATTCGGATATCATCAATGTTTGTGCAAGACGTTGGGCTTGGGAGGTTGGACAAAGTTGGATGACAGTCAAACGGAATGCTGATGGTATGGGAACTGTGCAAATGATGAGGAACCGTCAAGACCGAAAGCAAAACTGTACGGATGAATTGACATTGTCGTCTGGATCTGGTCACATTTTTTCAACAGTTTGAAAATTGTGACGACGCACCAGCTACAGGCACGAAGCTGGATGACGATTAAATGTTGTCTCTGAAAGTCAGCGTAAGTCCAGATTTCTTGTTTTGTTTTGGCTTAGGTGTCCTTCGTTAGTGCCGTGTGACCGGGGCTTAAAGCATGTATAGTAGGGAAGGACTGATGCAGATCTGAAAGACTACATATCAAAATATTCCTTTCTGCTACTTCTGTGGAAGAGAACATACTGTATACTCAGTAAGTCAGTCTTTCACTGTTCTCTAACAGTTTTAACACAAATTGCTTCTGACATTTTTCACCCTCTCGAGGAGACAGCCTAGTTGAAGACCTGCCATCATTTTTGCAGTTTAGTGTGGTGTGGTGTAGGGTTCTGGGTGTGTGGCTGTAGTTTTTGCTGCTTTTTTTTTTTCTCTTCATTGAGAAGAATGACTACAACATGTTGATGCAAAATGACTGAGACACTTGCACAAGATGTTTGACAGCATTGCACATAGCTATGAGAAAGTGAAAACCCGTTATGTATTCATCCTGCAGAAGGGGGAGGAGTTATACAGTCTGAGCAGCACCACTGTCATTGGAGCAATTTTTATTATTCAGTATTTAAATTTTTTTTTAATGATTATTTTTATGCAGTTTAATTGTGCCGCATGCTTCAGGATATATTTTCTTTCTCTCTCTCTCTCTCTCTCTCGATCTCTCTCTCTCTCTCTCTCTCTCTCTCTCTCTCTCTCTCTCTCTCTCTCTCTCTCTCTCTCTCTCTCTCGAGACACTAAACAGTCGACTCTGGCTTATGTGTAAAGTAGACGCTATTGTCATTTGACCATGACTTTCGATAGACAAACTTGCAGACTGTGTAGGATCTGGTAACAAAGGGATACATTCCAGTTGGAATGGCACAGTGAGTGCAGGTAAAACTGAGTTGAGGTTGTCATTGTGGTATAGCTGGAAACATCAATCTCCTTGCTTACGCTATGCTGAAATGTACCCAGCCTCCACACCAGTGTTCGCACACATTTGTATGAAGTTGGCCTTGGGTCAAGAAAAATTTTAGATTTTGTGGAAGATACAGATTTAGGATCATATTTAACTCACATTCTTACAATGTGTCTCATTGCTATAACTAACTAGATAGATAGAATTTTTTTTCTTCATGTTGTTTGTACTTCAAGAATCAGTGCTACTACCCGCCTTTCAGTTTGTTTAAGGATGTACAATACAGGACTATTAGATGCTGCCAGACATCTTCCCTCTCAGGAGTGTCCTCTAGTTTCACAAATTTGTTTTCAGGCTCCATTCTAAAGTAGAGAGATTATTATTAATAGTAGTAGTAATTTTACTGTTAGTAAAATATAAACATATGGTCGTTCAGAGCAGAAAGTAATCTGTATTAAAATAGTTTGGTGTGACTCGCACAGTCCCAAATGACTTAAAAAAAACAAACAAAAAAAAAACCCTCCATAGTATACTGACACTTTAACTGTAATTACCCTGTCAGCCTAACACTGAATTATTTTGCTCCTCTTTCTGCACCTGGATGTTCTAAACCGTTGCCTCCAGGTGGCAGTGTGGCACCACATTTTGCCTGGTTTCACTATTCCTGTATTTATTTTTTTTTCCTTATTTTCTGTCTTATATGCTTGCTCATTCCTTTTCTGTCTCCCTGTAAGTATTGCCTGTTAAATCTCTCGATCTTGTTTTCTTCCTTATTTTCTCTTTCTCCCCCTGGCCTTTGTTCTGAGGAGCCACATTTTTTTAAGCTGAAGTAAAGAGGCATTGGCTGCTTCTTGCTTTTTTCCTTTCTTTCTTTTTCCTTCCCTCTGCACCCACAATACATTGGAAGCATTAAGCAACCCAACTCATAAGAAATAATTGGAGTCATAAAGACTGTTGTAACTTCACAAATGAAAGGGTGACGTTTGAGCTCTGTTGACTTCCACCCACTCTTATTTATTAAAAAAAAAAAAAGAACTCCATCTAAATGGTGCTTTTGACTGGTATATTAGGAGACCAGTTTTATCCAAATTAATACATTAGATGTCAAATGTACCAACATTTCAAACATGGACAGTGATGGAACCTGCTGTATTCTGAAAGAAATGTAGTACAGGGAAGAATATGAAAAGCTTAAAAGTTCATATTTTCCTGACTTAATCAGCAACATAATGCCTTAACAAAAGAATAATCGTTAAACTTTGTGTTTTCCCACAACTTCAGGTATGCTGTGCCACCAGAACATGGCAAGAGGCTTGAGAGGCTGGCACAAGGTAAGGCACTTTGATGATTCTTTTTTTATTCTGCCTTTCCATAATCTGCCCGTTTTTACTTCTGCCAAGGATGTAATAAAATCATCTGTGTTTGTTTGTCTGTCTGTCTGTTAGCAGGATTATGTCAAAACTATTACATGGATTTTGATGAAATTGTCACCACAGATAGATATTAGGCCATGGAATTAAATTTTGGAGGTGATCTAGATTCTAAATCAAGATTTCATTTTACAGTGGGGCCAACAAGTATTTAGTCAGTCCCTGATTGTGCAAGGTTTCCTATTTAGAAAGATGACAGAGGTCTGTAATTTTCATCATAGGTACACTTCAACTACGAGAGACAAAATGAGGAAAAAAAATCCCGGAAATCATTGTAGGATTTTTAAAGAATTTATTTGTAAATTGTGGTGGAAAATAAGTATTTGGTCAATGACAAAAGTTCAGCTCAATGCTTTGTAACATAATCTCTGTTGGCAATGACAGAGGTCAAACGTTTCCTCTAAGCCTTCACCAGGTTTGCACACACTGTAGTTTGTATTTTGGCACATTCCTCCATGCAGATCTCCTCTAGAGCAGTGATGTTTTGGGGCTGTCGCAGGGCAACATGGATTTTCAATTCCCTCAACAAATTTTCTATGGGGTTGAGGTCTGGAGACTGGCTTGGCCACTCCAGGACCTTGAAATGGTTTTTACAGAGCCACTCCTTTGTTGCCTGAGCGGTGTGTTTCGGATCATTGTCATGCTGGAAGACCCAGCCACGTTGCATCTTCAGTGGCTTAAAAAAGTCTTTTGGCTTAAAATCTCACAATACATGACCACGTTCATTCTTCCCTCAACACAGATCAGTCGTCCTGTCCCCTTGGCAGAAAAACAGCCCCAAAGCATGATGTTTCCACCCCCATGCTTCACACTTGGTATGGTATTCTTGAAATGCAACTCAGCATTCTTCTTTCTCCAAACGTGACTAGTTGAGTTTTTACTAAAAAGTTCTATTTTGATTTCATCTGACCACATGATATTCTCCCAATCCTCTTCTGGATCATCCATATGCTCTCTGGCAAACTTCAGACGGGCCTGGACATGTACTGGCTTAAGCAGGGGGACACGCCTGGCACTGCAGGATTTGAGTCCCTCCCTGCGTAGTGTGTAGCCTTTGTTACTTTGGTCCCAGCTCTCTGCAGGTCATTCATCAGGTCCCTCCGCGTAGTTCTGGGATTTTTGTTCACTGTTCTCATGATCATTTTGACCCCACAGGATGACATCTTGCGTGGAGCCCCAGATGGAGGGAGATTATCAATGGTCTTGTATGGCTTCCATTTTCTTACAGTTGCTCCCACAGTTGATTTATTCACACCAACCTGCTTGACCATTGTAGATTCACTCCTCCCAGTCTGGTGCAGGTCTACAATTTTCTTCCTGGTGTCCTTCAACAGCTCTTTTGTCTTAGTCATGGTTGAGTTTGGAGGCTGACTGTTTGAGGCTGTGGACAGGTGTCTTTTATATAGATAACAAGTTCAAACAGATGCCATTAATACAGGTAACAGGTGGAGGACAGAAGAGCTTCTTAAAGAAGTAGTTAGGTTTATGACAGCCAGAAATCTTGCTTGTTTGTGGATGACCAAATACTTATTTTCCACCACAATTTACAAATAAATGGTAAATGGACTGCATTTATATAGCGCTTTTCCATCTGCATCAGACGCTCAAAGCGCTTTACAATTATGCCTCACATTCACCCCGATGTCAAGGTGCTGCCATACATGGCGCTCACTACACACCGGGAGCAATAGGGGATTAAAGACCTTGCCCAAGGATCCTTAGTGATTTTCCAGTCAGCTGGGGATTTGAACCGAGGATCTTCTGGTCTCAAGCCCAACACCTTAACCACGAGACCATCACCTCCCATCATCTATCCATCCATCATCACAAATAAATTCTTTAAAAATCCTACAATGTGATTTCCTGGATTTTTTTTTTCCCCATTTTGTCTCTCATAGTTGAAGTGTACCTATGATGAAAATTACAGACCTCTCTCATCTTTCTAAGTAGGATAACTTGCACAATCAGGGACTGACTAAATACTTGTTGGACCCACTGTATGTGGGCTTTGAAGGATGACGTCAAACCTACTTCACAGATCCTCAAAAAATTTGCACCACAGACAGATATTGGGGTAGAGGTGGGCAATCATGTGCCATGAAGGCCCAAGACACTGCAGGTTTCCCTTTCTACGAATCACCTCAGCAGGTTATCTCATTGATGTTCAGGTGTCTCAGCAGGTTATTTCACTGATGTTCGGATGTCTCAGCAGGTTATCTCATTGATGTTCAGGTGTTTATGTTTAGGGGAGAAGCTCATCAGCAAACCCACTTGCTGAGGTGATTGGATGCAAGGAAAACCTGCACTGTCTTGGTGGTCATTCTCCACCCCTGTATTAGGGCATGGAAGGCTCCACTGAATTTTAGAGGTGATCCGGATTGGCGGTTGTCAGAAATTTGTGATTACGCTTGTTTTTAATATGCAGTCATGCACATGAAAAATAAGGTGCTTCACATGCTGCAAACACATCTTACGTAATTCATAGTGCATGTTTCACATTAGGGCAGTGGTCGGCGCAGGGATAACTGGCCAGTGTTGATGAATAAAGGGTCCCTCTCTGTCTGTGTTTATGTTAGACCAAATGATGATAAAGAAGAAGTTTAGTGTGAATATTTTTCAAATGAGTATGGGGAGACAAACCTTTTTGGAGTTTGAGAGTGATTTGGTCTGATGTATTAAATGGAAAAGCAACCCTGATCAGGAGACTCAGATATCGTGGTAGAGACAAGACCCATAAATGTTCATACATGTAAATGTTTTTGAAATGGCTACCTGCATGTGTGTTGAGCACATAACAGATAAATACGCTTTCAGTAATGCACATCAAACCCACTTGGTGGTGTTCAGGATTATAGGAAACAGTGTCACCTCAGCTTTTGTACATGACTTTACTCCTCATAAATACTCGTAAAACAAGTATTTATCAGTTTGCTGTTCTCTAATCCTTGAGCATGAGTTAATTTTAACTCATCCTCTCATCTGCCAACCTGTGATTTGTCAGGGATGTGAAGATGTTAGACACACAATTTGGCTTTTTGAAGCGCACAGAAAACATGACATGAAACTAGAGCTGCAGTTATCGATTATTTTAATAATTGAGTATTCTATCGATTATTCTGGCGATTAATCGAGTAATCGGATAAAAAGTACTGGACTGGACTGGGTCCCTACTTGATTTTTTTTTTATGCCTCTTTCTCTGCGATTCAGCAGATGCATTACAGCTGGAGGTTGAACATGCAAGCCTCGTAGTCGCTTTTTTTTATAAAGCTACCGTGTTTGTGAAGCATTGAATGTTGCCCCAAAAAAGCGAAAACTAAAAAGCAAAACAGTGCAAGTCTGAACAAAACAGACAGCAGCCGGCTTCAACTGTGGGTGACCCGTCGGGTCAGTAGTCACTCGCCACGTCGAGCAAATTGTGTGTTTTGTAAAAATAGACAAATGCACTGCTTCGCTTTAAATGCGCAGTAAGTCTATTTCATATGATCAGTGTGGAGCCTCTTTCTCTTAAAAGGCTTTATTTTGTGTGTCGATCGGGAGGTCTGGGCGGCTTTGCTTGAGCTGCTGCCCCCGTGACCCGACTCCGGATAAAGCGGAAGAAAATGGATGGATGGATGGATGGCTGGCTTTATTTTACTCTGTCACATTGGAAGCATTAGCTTTAAGGGCTAAATTATTAGCTGTTACACGGCCTGAGCGCATGCTCTAGTCTTCTTCTGCTTTTTTCTGGGGACATTACAGCACCACACACAGGCCTGACACATGTACTACAACGTTAAACGAAGCTTCGGGGCACAGAATTTGCCTCTATGATTTTTTATAATTAAATTATTCGAGTATTCATTTCAGCCCTACTTGAAGATGCAGATTTTTGCTCAAGCAAAAGTCACAGTTGTGCATGACCTATAGGGGTGTCGGAAAAAATCGATTCACGTCCGAATCGTGATTCTTATTTATTACGATTCTGAATCGATCCAAAATGTCCAAGAATCGCTTTTTAAAAAGCATTTTTTTAAAACATTTTCTTGCTTAGTCGCTGCGTGTATTGTTTGTCAGGCAGCGGCTTCTGTACTACAGCGTCCCCGCGAGGGGGGGTCCGGCGTGCTTCAAACATTCGTGAGCTGCAGCTTAGCGTGGCGGAAGAACAGCTAATTCAACCAGCACCGTCTCTGCTGAAGGCAAATGTTTGGGCGCATTTTGGATTTTAATATTTGCTGCATAAGAAGGAGCTTGACATGACTTATGCAGTGTGCAAAATCTGCAAAATGAAAGTCAAGTACTTTGGAAACACTTCAAATCCGCAAGCCCACATGCTACGCTATCACCCGGAGCTAAAAGAGGGGAGCAGCGGTATCTGCCGACTACTGACCAGCGCTTCGCTAAACTGCCAGCCAACTCCGAACGAGCAAAGCAAATAAGTAAATTTACATCTAGAATCACTTGATTAACCGTGTAAAGCTGCATTTTCTTAAACATAAACATTTTTTAAGTAATATAACTATTTCTCAGAGCTCTTTGAATCGAAAATCGATCAGAATCGAATCGTCACCCCAAGAATCGGAATCAAATTGAATCGTGAGTTGTTGTACGATTCACATCCCTAATGACCTATACTGTACAGAATTTGAGTGTACTAGGTGAGTGAATACAACTGCTGTGGCTGATAGTTCCCTCTTCTCCCACATGTGGATCTGTCCTCATTACATATGTCTCATTTACCTTTTTTTTTTTATTAAATTTACACAAACAGATGCATAAAAACTATTTGTACCATGTTGAATCCTTCTTACTGAGATTCATGTTGAGCAGGCAGGGATGACAACATAACAGTTATTGGAAGCAACTCGTGTATGCAGATTACATTCTAAATTCAGATTTTCAGTCTGTTAAACTTTGATCATAAGTATGAATTTAGTTCTAGTCAAAATGCAGCCTTTGTTAATACTTACCTAAGCAACTGCCATTGTAAGGAAAGCAATGTTAACGGCATTTAAAGAGCATCCAGTGACCTATCAAAGACATTGTCAGCAAAGCCAGCCAGCTGTTTGAGGTTTTCAAAAGACAGCTACGAGCAAACAAGGACTGGTTAATGGTGTTGGGACAGTGAGCTTGTTGCCTGAAATCTGTTTGACAAAGCATTAGTCATTGTTGTTACTCCTTATTAGCGCATCATGTTTTCAGCCAAAGCTTCAGAATTTTAGGAGGTGATAGAGGAGATGGTACAGGGTTGAAAGCAGAGCTTCATTTTAAATGGAAACGGACAGAATGAAATCTTTCTAAGTTAATATTACCCCGCAGAGCGCTTGGAGAGCTTCTGCATTTTAATGGGGATTAATACTCAGGCTGTGTCGGCACATTATTCACCTTTATCAGCTCTAACAAGCAGGCAGGCGATGAGAGAATAGAGGCCTCTCCCTCTCTTCTTTGTAGCGTGAAACAACGGCTGAAACAATGCACTGAAAATGAAGGATGGATTGGGTACCGACTAGACTGTCAGTCACATTAAAGTTTAAATGGTTGAAACTTTGGATGGATCCCCCTTGAGGCAGTGGTGGACACAGATGGTTAAAACTGGAAGAGTGAGTGATGGGGGATTTTTTTAAATTTTTTTTATTACAGAAAGTCCACCTGAATATTTTATTCCTCAAGGAAAATCAGCCTTTATTTTAAAGATGACTTGGGACGTTGAAAATGCAATATATTAGTGATATATTTTTATTCCAAGGCAGTGTGTTTTTGGCACCCTTAAACAGATGTGTTGGTGCAATGCCATCTAACTTGAAATGTTTCTAATGTTTGCTGTTGATGTTTTTTGTAGTCAGTGTTGTGAACTATATTTTTTAAGATTTTGGAAAATTTTTCATTCAATTATTTTGGGCACCACTCTATTTTTGAATCACTCTTAGCTTTTGTGTCTTACTAGTAGTCTTGTAATTACTGTTGCATTGTCACATTAAGTGCATATTGTTTTTGTTTTTTCCCCACCATAAAGAACATCTTTGAGCAGGGGTGGTGGCCAAGTGGTTAATGCGCTTGGTTTCATTGCAGAAGGTTCTGGGTTCAAATCCCACCCCTGCCACATTTCTCCATGTAATGTGGAGTTGCGTCAGGAAGGGCATCTGGCGTAAAACCTGTGCCAATTCAACATGCAGATCCACCTTGGATTTGCTGTGGCGACCCCGAGTGCAAACAAAGGAGCAGCCGAAGGGACTTACCTATAAAGAACATCTTCAGGCAAAAGATTTATTTGGCCTTGCTGAATTGGATAAAGATTCTGAAATTGACAGCACCCACTTCCAGTTTTGTGCTTTAGTCTTTATTTGTGCCATAATGCGATCCATCAAATTTGCCCTGCAAGTCAACCTTGAGGCACAGAATCACTGTAATTATGCACAACAGTAATGTGATTATTCCACACATGTGGCTGCAAATTAATCTACATAAGTGGGAAAAGGCGCTTTTCCTGTCTTTAAAAATAAAATGCTGTGAAAGATTTTGTTTTTACTTTAAAAACCTCATTGATTTTCAATCTGTGTCCTTCACTGGGTTTTTCAAAGTGGTTTGAAGTGAGGCTTTGATGATAGCTCTGGTCAGGAAAGTATAACTCTGTAACACCAATCTCTTCCTACAGTACACAATAGAGCACACCTGTGACACACGTTCACCCTGTATTTAATGACTATTCAGCTGTTGTGTTGTCAGACACTTTTTATTTGCTAATGTTAACATCTGGTAGTTTGCAGGCTGTGACCCCAGAGCTAACCGCTCGGACTTTAGGGGATTACAGAACAAAATAATTACAATGATTAACGGCTTTCAGAAATAAGAGCTGTGTTGGCACCAGTTTTTAATTAACTTCAGATTATAATAATGTCTGTAGTTGCCCCCCCACCTACCCTTTACGTTGTACTCTATACATAGTCTGTAGCCAGAAATTGTCACTAAAAGACTAGCTCCAAAATAATTTCTGACTGTGCAGTTCAGTTTGTGTTAAGGGATGCGCCGATCAGGCTGTCGATACCGGTCAGCCTTGAGTGCCAATCACCGGATCACATTAATTTCACATGAAACGCATTGTTTCAGGCTACTTCAGAATAAAACCATTAACTATATATGTAAATGTTTATTTTTATGTCATTATTTGATGATAATTTTCTCACCTTGGGTCTATGATAGTTGCCAAACTGTAGAGGGGCTCCTTTTCAATGTCAGCAAATCAGTTGGTGACAGCTTCCAGCAGCGTGACCTTAGTTGTCTTCACACCATGATCTGCTGCAGCATCTTTGGAAAGGAGATGCATTACAGAGGGTATGACATCAGCAGAAAATGCAGTTGATGAGCATATTTCCTTAGCTGCGCAAAAGGTTCCAGGACTGTTGTTATGCGTTCTATCAGTTCTCACTGGGAAGATGTAAAGGTAGCAGGTAGCTCGAAGTCAGCTGTATAAATGCCCCAGTGCTTGTTTTTGCTCAAGGAGAGTGTAGAGCATATAGTAAGTGCTGTTCCACCTGGTGCTGACATCTTGTTGCAGTCTTTTGGTGGGCTGGCCGAGTTGTTTCTGTACACTCTTAAGTCTTGCATATGATAAAGGAAACTGCCTGAAGTGTCCCACATTTGGTCTCCCTTTGGCAATGATGTCACTTATACTGTGCTGTGAGAGCACTGCATCATGGATGGCCAGCTGCAGAGTGTGTGCCATACACCCCAAACCTGGTACCCCAGCATCTGTCATGCCTTTCACCATGTTTCAGGTATTATCTCTGTCTCACATGTACCTCGTCTTTTGAAACATTTTCTCAAATGTGGCTGCTGAAGCTGAGGCAGTACGGGAGCCAAAAAACTCCTGGGTATGCAGAAGAGCTTTATGAAGTTGAAAAACTGCATCAATCCAGTGAGCTGTTAAACGCTATATCGACATAGGACTTACGTCCAAGCTCCATATATCACTTGTGAAACTTACACAGGATGAGACACCTTCTTTGAGACTTTCAGTGTGAGAGCATACTGTCTAGTGGAGCTCTGGCAGGGCTGTGTCTGTAAAATAAAATTTTCAAGTCATTTGCTTAGCCTTCTGACTGTCGTGCTTATACGGGCTAGTGTTGCTAAGCGTGGGCTGCGTTAACTGCTTTCTGATCATTGCTGCTCCGTCTCTCTTCTTTTCATTCTTAGTGCAGCAGATACCTCAAATAATCTTTCACTTGGTGATACAAGCACTAAATTTGGAATAAAGGTGCTTCAGGACCTACTCGCTTAGAAAAGGTCGCTATCCATGTAAAAAAAAAAACAAAATGGCCACCATTTTCCAAGATGGCCACCAATCTAACTGGTTTTTAAGCTTGTTTTACCTATATTTTAATTGAATAGCCATATCTGGAAGATGTAGCAATGGAAATATATGATTTGGAGTCTAGAAATCCATTATGCAGTCAAAAAACAAATAATATTGAAAAATCAGGTAATTTGATGTAAATTATGTAAATGAACACTCGTTCAATGATGTTTGCAATCTGCTAAATTTCCAAAAACATAACACCAATGATTACATGTTTGTTGCTTTGGTATGAAACAAAGTCTCTGTTGATGTACAGTTTGCATAAGTTATTTTCAGTCATCACATTTGCAGGAACATAACTGTGTACACTTGAGGCTCACCATCTCACCATCTTTTATCCAACCCCAGTTGGCAGGGCTTTCAATTTGCATTTCACACGCAGTAGCCTGGCCCCATATACAGGCTGTTTTACATGCTCGAAGAGGGATGCACTTGTCGGTGGAATGGCATCATACGGTCTCTGTTTCCGAGCAAACAAGTCCAGTCTTGCCTCATCAACCTTGTTTTCAGTGCTGTTCTTGTCATACATAATGATGACAAACTTCTCAAGAATGTTCAAGTCAACATCTTCTATGACTGCTGGATATTTACTGAGCTTATTGAAGACATGGGTCACTTCAGGACAAAAGTCCCATGCTTGCCATGCTGTTTTCTTGCCTTTGCCACAGAAAGATGATACAACATCGCAGCCAGTGAAGGCATGGAAGAACAGCATACCATTGGACTTCTCTGGGCCGAGATTCAACACAATGTCATGGATTGGCAACCACCTGATGGAATGACCATGGCCAAACTCAATCCACAGCATTTCCAATCCTGCATCCTGGAGAGTTGCAAAATTGCTGACTGCAACAACAAGAATATCTGTATCACTTGCCTTAACTAACACAGATTTTGCCTTTTGCTTGGCTGCATCAAAAGCATGTGTGAAGATTCTGGTGTCAGCTTCTTCATGGTTGCATAGGCTCAAGCTCTCCAGACTGATGGGTTTGTTGGACAGAGCCTCTTTGCCTTTGGTCACAATTATCAATCAATCAACTTTCAATCAACTTTTTTCTTATATAGCGCCAAATCACAACAGTTGCCCCAAGGCGCTCCATATTGTAAGGCAAGGCCATACAATAATTATGAAAAACCCCAACGGTCAAAACGACCCCCTATGAGCAAGCACTTGGCCACAGTGGGAAGGAAAAACTCCCTTTTAACAGGAAGAAACCTCCAGCAGAACCAGGCTCAGGGAGGGGCAGTCTTCTGCTGAGACTGGTTGGGGCTGAGGGAAAAAAACAGGAAAAAGACATGCCGTGAAGGGGGGCAGAGATCGATCACTAATGATTAAATACAGAGTGCTGCATACGGAGCAAAAAGAGAAAGAAACAGTGCATCATGGGAACCCCCCACAATCTACGTCTAAAGCAGCATAACCAAGGGATGGTCCAGGGTCACCCGATCCAGCCCTAACTATAAGCCTTAGCGAAAAGGAAAGTTTTAAGCCTAATCTTAAAAGTAGAGAGGGTATCTGTCTCCCTGATCTGAATTGGGAGCTGGTTCCACAGGAGAGGAGCCTGAAAGCTGAAGGCTCTGCCTCCCATTCTACTCTTACAAACCCTAGGAACTACAAGTAAGCCCGCAGTCTGAGAGCGAAGCGCTCTAATGGGGTAATATGGTACTACGAGGTCCCTAAGATAAGATGGGACCTGATTATTCAAAACCTTATAAGTAAGAAGAAGAATTTTAAATTCTATTCTAGAATTAACAGGAAGCCAATGAAGAGAGGCCAACACGGGTGAGATATGCTCTCTCCTGCTAGTCCCCGTCAGTACTCTAGCTGCAGCATTCTGAACCAACTGAAGGCTTTTTAGGGAACTTTTAGGACAACCTGATAATAATGAATTACAATAGTCCAGCCTAGAGGAAATAAATGCATGATTAGTTTTTCAGCATCACTCTGAGACAAGACCTTTCTGATTTAGAGATATTGCGTAAATGCAATACAATTACAACATTTTCAGCACACAGGGATACTATCTTGTCAGCCAGGAATTCAAAAAGCTCAGTGTTGTTGTCATTGTCTCGCAGAAAATGTTTCCAGTTAGGTGGAAGCTTGGTTTTGTCAGTCACTCTACGTCGATCTCGTTTGTCCCTTCTTGACCTTGTCTCAGCCTTTAAGCTTGAAGTCCAGTAAACATCAAAAACTGTCTGTCCTCTCATATTTTGATGAGTATGTTTGAATTTTGGGCTATCCTTTTATCACCCAACCGTATGAAATATCAAAGCACATTGAGGTATGGGATACAACAAGGTTCAGGCATCTTGTGCCCTACACTTAGCCCGATCGTTCATCCAGTGCCATTTAAGTCTCGTGCGATCTGTACACCATCCGGGTAACTGATGCCCCATTACCCTTGGCTCGGCTCTCCCGCGCTGGCACATCCTGTCGATTCAGGTGCGACTATCTAACTATTATTCTGCAACTAACGACACTGAACCCCATGCTGAGTCTCACAGCAATGATGCCACCAGTGTGCCCTGGTTGTGCTGTGGCATCACTCTGATTCATAATATTGAAAACAAGAGCTAGTTAACATTGTATTACAACAATGATGGCAAGGTTTTGTATGTAATATGTAATAACGTGATCGGACAGCTGGATGTGTCATAAATATGCATTTTCAGTCATGAAATGGCTGCCATTTTTAAAAATGGTGGCCATTTTGGAAGGACATTGATACTATTAAGTTCTCCTGGTCAGAATACATACATTTTGATATTTGCATTACTCAGATGTTTTGATTCCTTGACATTCTGAGCTGAAAACGCCCTTTTTCACCTTTAACGTGCCGGCCATCTTGAAAAATGTCAGCCATTTTGTTTTTTCACCTGGATAGGGACATTTTCTAAGAGAGTAGGTCCTGAAGTACCTATGTACCAAATTTGGTGCTTGTATCACCAAGTGAAAGATTCTTATGTTATATTGACTTAAGCTGCCTCACTATCTGTGCCATGAGCCTCAAACTCACCATACTCCAGCAAATGTTTGTTTTTTAAATGTCTGATTAAGTTAGCCGCATTGAAGCATTTTACCGTACTTCCCTCACGAGGTATTTTTTTCTTTACGTGTTGCAGGATGCAAACTTTACATCGCTCTCACAGAACGTATAAAAGTTCCACATGGCAGACACGTTTGTTGGGGTTTGCCGCTGTGTGCCTCTGCACTGTAATGGAAAGGGGGGGACTACACTGCACACACTGCCTTCTTCTTTTGAGTTTATTGGCGGTTTGCAGACCAACACGGTGCATTACCACCACCAATTGTTTGGGTCACACAGGGCCTCTACAGGCTGCAAAGTATGAGCTACAGGTTTTTGTGATTGGCAATGAAAGGCATTGATCGACATTTATTCATTTATTGTTTTAATTGGTGTTTAATGAAGTAAAAGCTGTAGAAAAGCATACCCCTTGGAATGTTTGTCCTAAAGTATTTAAATAATGCGTAGGTCAAAGTCTTTCTAAATATGATGCCGCATTAGGAAAAAAAAGCAGCAATGGTTAGTGAGTGAAATATGTTCTTTTTTCAGCAGGAGAACAATTTGCTGTTTTCTTAGCTGTTGCCACCTTGTTTTACGTCGATCACTTTTTCATGGAAATCGGCCGATAATCGGTGGCCGATCGATCGGAGCACCACAAATTTTATTTATATAGTGCGAAATCACAACTCTGCCTCAAGGCGCTTCACGACTGAACAGCATTGTAAAATTCCTTCTGAACAAACTGCATCTCAAGTGGCTTTGTATCATGTGGACAGTATGTATTGATTTTGGTGATGTTCCATCAGTAAAATAGCCTTCAGTATTGTCTTGCGTTTTCAGTCAGCACAGTGCATTGGTCAGTGAACCATGTATGTAAGAGGGCACATTTCTGGTATGCTATCTTGTATGGTTTATCATATACAGTAAATCTTGTATATAATGGAGTCAGGAGGACCAGCGAATTTTGGCCACTATAATCGAAAGCAGTTATATGTATAAATTGGACAAAATCTGTTATATGTATGTAACGGATTGGTTACAGCCAAGAGGCACCGAATGATCTACCTGGAATCGCCAGCAGCAATTAAGCTTGTATATTTCCTTGATTAAAATCCTGACCTTGGATCTGGACCTGCCTCATTTAATGACCGGATCAAAACTTTGTCTGGGGAAAAAAAAAAACGCCTGCCTTAAATAAGCGCCGCACATTATGTGCATTAAAAAGATTGTTTGGTTGAGTTACTGTTTTTTCTAAATCAGCTGTGGAGTGGTACCTTAAATTCCTAAAGCCTGATTTATGCTTCTACAACTCTGTAACTCTCTGGCCATGCAGTGATGTTGATATGCATGTGACCCTTTTTAAAGTTCTCCGTTGCGTCTTATTGCAATTTACAGCAAGAACCGTGGCTTCTTCTTGATTAATCTGTCTCTTAATGAGCTCCACTTCTTTATACAATCATCAGCCTCCAAACCAACGACATGGTATGTACAATTTCATCTATGAATTGCAGGTCATTTGAGCATCTTTTTCCGACAGTCTTGTGAAGTTGGTCATATTTGCAGACTTTTCTGCCAAACATATTTGATCCATGATCAAAATATAATCGGCGTGTGCATCACCAAAACTATTAAAATATGACTGGAGAGGAAGAAGTAAAACCTGAAAAGTGAAAAGTCACAGCCTTTTGCGGACTCAGTCATTTAGCAGGTGCGGGGGTGTGAAGTCACGCACAGGCTCTGATCTAGTGTATGAAACTTAACACCATATTACAGTGCAGGCAACAAGCAGCATTGTGTTAATAATTAACGGCTTTAAATTATGTCCTGCCTTGTTTAGGTCTCGTGTCTGAGCACGATTTGCAAAAAAATAAACGCCCAGTCTTTTAATCAAGGAAATAGGGTACCCACTTTCCTTGAATCGACGGGTGTCAGGGCTGACCTTCATTTCGCAACTCTGTTACTGAGCACGTCCAGACTACTCTGCCCAGTATATGTGAGGGGCTTTTAATTGGGATACATTACAATGGGGCAGGACGATGTGTACGATGTGAGCGAAAAAAAACAAACTGTTATGTACGGTGTTTATTACATGGAAAACCATACAAACCATTGGGATGTTTGCATGTCCCCAGTGAGTGCGAATGTCCGGTTTATACGATGAATGTTTAGGCACGTTTTACTGTATTATTGTAATTCTATTAGTTTGCTTTCAAGCTTTTGGTCAAAGTAATATTATTCTAAAAACCTGTTTCCTTAGGGGATCAGTGACTATACAGCAGGGGTGGACAACTTGTTCCGGAAAGGGCCAAGAGGGTACCGGTTTTCTTTGCAGCCACTGATTCCACCAGGTGATTTCACTGATTAACTGATTCCATCTGCTCAAAGTGATATTAATCAGTGAAATTACCTGGTGGAGTCCATGGCTGCAAAGAAAACCTGTACCGTCTTGGCTCTTTCTGGAACAAGTTGCCCACCCCTGCTGTACAGTGTGTTGTATGTCAGCAGCCTTAAAATTAGGCTTCCTCTTTTTATGTCTCTTCTCAGTATCCATAGCAACACACCTACACCAGTCTAAGTATGTAAGTAAATCCTGTGTCATCCCATAGCCATTCACTCCGGTGGTTTTCTCCAGATTCTGTAGCATGAAGCAGAGTCTGACTCTGGACAGGACGCCAGTCTGATGTAGGTTCCTTTCCCAGCCAAGGCTAATAACCATTTACAGCTGTGTGTACAGGGTGCAGATTAAATCAAATCAAATCAATTTTATTTATATAGCGCCAAATCACAACAAACAGTTGCCCCAAGGCGCTTTATATTGTAAGGCAAAGCCATACAATAATTACGGAAAAACCCCAACGGTCAAAACGACCCCCTGTGAGCAAGCACTTGGCGACAGTGGGAAGGAAAAACTCCCTTTTAACAGGAAGAAACCTCCAGCAGAACCAGGCTCAGGGAGGGGCAGTCTTCTGCTGGGACTGGTTGGGGCTGAGGGAGAGAACCAGGAAAAAGACATGCTGTGCTGGGGAGCAGAGATCAGTCACTAATGATTAAATGCAGAGTGGTGCATACAGAGCAAAAAGAGAAAGAAACACACAGTGCGTCATGGGAACCCCCCAGCAGTCTGTCTGTAGCAGCATAACTAAGGGATGGTTCAGGGTCACCTGATCCAGCCCTAACTATAAGCTTTAGCAAAAAGGAAAGTTTTAAGCCTAATCTTAAAAGTAGAGAGGGTGTCTGTCTCCCTGATCCAAATTGGGAGCTGGTTCCAGAGGAGAGGAGCCTGAAAGCTGAAGGCTCTGCCTCCCATTCTACTCTTAAAAACCCTAGGAACTACAAGTAAGCCTGCAGTCTGAGAGCGAAGCACTCTATTGGGGTGATATGGTACTATGAGGTCCCTAAGATAAGATGGGACCTGATTATTCAAAACCTTATAAGTAAGAAGAATTTTTAATTCTATTCTAGAATTAACAGGAAGCCAATGAAGAGAAGCAATATGAGTGAAATATGCTCTCTCCTTCTAGTCCCTGTCAGTACTCTAGCTGCAGCATTTTGAATTAACTGAAGGCTTTTCTGGGAACTTTTAGGACAACCTGATAATAATGAATTACAGTAGTCCAGCCTAGAGGAAATAAATGCATGAATTAGTTTTTCAGCATCACTCTGAGACAAGACCTTTCTAATTTTAGAGATATTGCGCAAATGCAAAAAAGCAGTCCTACATATTTGTTTAATATGCGCATTGAATGACATATCCTGATCAAAAATGACTCCAAGATTTCTCACAGTATTACTAGAGGTCAGGGTAATGCCATCCAGAGTAAGGATCTGGTTAGACACCATGTTTCTAAGATTTGTGGGGCCAAGTACAATAACTTCAGTTTTATCTGAGTTTAAAAGCAGGAAATTAGAGGTCATCCATGTCTTTATGTCTGTAAGACAATCCTGCAGTTTAGCTAATTGGTGTGTCCCCTCTGGCTTCATGGATAGATAAAGCTGGGTATCATCTGCGTAACAATGAAAATTTAAGCAATGCTGTCTAATAATACTGCCTAAGGGAAGCATGTATAAAGTGAATAAAATTGGTCCTAACACAGAACCTTGTGGAACTCCATAATTAACCTTAGTCTGTGAAGAAGATTCCCCATTTACATGAACAAATTGTAATCTATTAGATAAATATGATTCAAACCACTGCAGCGCAGTGCCTTTAATACCTATAGCATGCTCTAATCTCTGTAATAAAATTTTATGGTCAGCAGTATCAAAAGCAGCACTGAGGTCTAACAGAACAAGCACAGAGATGAGTCCACTGTCTGAGGCCATAAGAAGATCATTTGTAACCTTCACTAATGCTGTTTCTGTACTATGATGAATTCTAAACCCTGACTGAAACTCTTCAAATAGACCATTCCTCTGCAGATGATCAGTTAGCTGTTTTACAACTACCCTTTCAAGAATTTTTGAGAGAAAAGGAAGGTTGGAGATTGGCCTATAATTAGCTAAGATAGCTGGGTCAAGTGATGGCTTTTTAAGTAATGGTTTAATTGCTGCCACCTTAAAAGCCTGTGGTACATAGCCAACTAATAAAGATAGATTGATCATATTTAAGACCGAAGCATTAATTAATGGTAGGGCTTCCTTGAGCAGCCTGGTAGGAATGGGGTCTAATAGACATGTTGATGGTTTGGAGGAAGTAACTAATGAAAATAACTCAAACAGAACAATCGGAGAGAAAGAGTCTAACCAAATACCGGCATCACTGACAGCAGCCAAAGAGAACGATATGTCTTTGGGATGGTTATGAGTAATTTTTTCTCTAATAGTTAAAATTTTATTAGCAAAGAAAGTCATGAAGTCATTACTAGTTAAAGTTAAAGGAATACTCAGCTCAATAGAGCTCTGACTCTTTGTCAGCCTGGCTACAGTGCTGAAAAGAAACCTGGGGTTGTTCTTATTTTCTTCAATTAGTGATGAGTAATAAGATGTCCTAGCTTTACGGAGGGCTTTTTTTATAGAGCAACAGACTCTTTTTCCAGGCTAAGTGAAGATCTTCTAAATTAGTGAACGCCATTTCCTCTCCAACTTACAGGTTATCTGCTTTAAGCTGCGAGTTTGTGAGTTATACCACAGAGTCAGGCACTTCTGATTTAAAGCTCTCTTTTTCAGAGGAGCTACAGCATCCAAAGTTGTCTTCAATGAGGATGTAAAACTATTGACGAGATAATCTATCTCACTCACAGAGTTTAGGTAGCTACTCTGCCCTGTGTTGGTATATGGCATTGGAGAACATAAAGAAGGAATCATATCCTTAAACCTAGTTACAGCGCTTTCTGAAAGACTTCTACTGTAATGAAACTTATTCCCCACTGCTGGGTAGGCCATCAGAGTAAATGTAAATGTTATTAAGAAATGATCAGACAGAAGGGGGTTTTCAGGGAATGCTGTTAAGTCTTCAATTTCCATACCATAAGTCAGAACAAGATCTAAGGTATGATTAAAGTGGTGGGTGGACTCATTTACATTTTGAGCAAAACCAATCGAGTCTAACAATAGATTAAATGCAGTGTTGAGGCTGTCATTCTCAGCATCTGTGTGGATGTTAAAATCGCCCACTATAATTATCTTATCTGAGCTAAGCACTAAGTCAGACAAAAGGTCCAAAAATTCACAGAGAAACTCACAGTAACGACCAGGTGGACGATAGATAACAACAAATAAAACTGGTTTTGGGACTTCCAATTTGGATGGACAAGACTAAGAGTCAAGCTTTCAAATGAATTAAAGCTCTGTCTGGGTTTTTGATTAATTAATAAGCTGGAGTGGAAGATTGCTGCTAATCCTCCGCCTCGGCCCGTTCTACGAGCGTTCTGACAGTTAGTGTGACTCGGGGGTGTTGACTCATTTAAACTAACATATTCATCCTGCTGTAACCAGGTTTCTGTAAGGCAGAATAAATCAATATGTTGATCAATTATTATATCATTTACTAACAGGGACTTAGAAGAGAGAGATCTAATGTTTAATAGACCACATTTAACTGTTTTAGTCTGTGGTGCTGTTGAAGGTGCTATATTATTTTTTCTCTTTTAATTTTTATGCTTAAATAGATTTTTGCTGGTTATTGGTGATCTGGGAGCAGGCACCGTCTCTACGGGGATGGGGTAATGAGGGGATGGCAGGGGTGAGAGAAGCTGCAGAGAGGTGTGTAAGACTACAACTCTGCTTCCTGGTCCCAACCCTGGATAGTCACGGTTTGGAGGATTTAAGAAAATTGGCCAGATTTCTAGAAATGAGAGCTGCTCCATCCAAAGTGGGATGGATGCCATCTCTCCTAACAAGACCAGGTTTTCCCCAGAAGCTTTGCCAATTATCTATGAAACCCACCTCATTTTTTGGACACCACTCAGACAGCCAGCAATTCAGGGAGAACATGCGGCTAATCATGTCACTCCCGGTCCGATTGGGGAGGGGCCCAGAGAAAACTACAGAGTCCGACATTGTTTTTGCAAAGTTGCACACCGATTCAATGTTAATTTTAGTGACCTCCTATTGGCGTAACCGGGTGTCATTACTGCCGACGTGAATTACAATCTTACCAAATTTACGCTTAGCCTTAGCCAGCAGTTTCAAATTTCCTTCAATGTCACCTGCTCTGGCCCCCGGAAGACAATTGACTATGGTTGCTGGTGTCGCTAACTTCACATTTCTCAAAACAGAGTCGCCAATAACCAGAGTTTGTTCCTCGGCGGGTGTGTCGCAGAGTGGGGAAAAATGGTTAGAAATGTGAACGGGTTGGCGGTGTACACGGGGCTTCTGTTTAGGGCTACGCTTCCTCCTCACAGTCACCCAGTCGGCCTGCTTTCCCGGCTGCTCGGGATCTGCCGGAGGGAACTAACGGCGGATAAGCTACCTTGGTCCGCACCGACTACAGGGGCCTGGCTAGCTGTAGGATTTTCCACGGTGCGGAGCCGAGTCTCCAATTCGCCCAGCCTGGCCTCCAAAGCTACGAATAAGCTACACTTATTACAAGTACCATTACTGCTAAAGGAGGCCGAGGAATAACTAAACATTTCACACCCAGAGCAGAAAAGTGCGGGAGAGACAGGAGAAGCCGCCATGCTAAACCGGCTAAGAGCTAGTAGCTGCGCTAAGCTAGCGGATTCCTAAAAACACACAAAGTGAATAATGTGTAAATAATTTAGAGGTGATTCAGCAGAGGGAGTGCTTTAGTTAAGGCACGTGAAGATTACACTGTGAAACAAATCGTTATCTAGTTAACTAATTCACTCTAACTGCGCAGATTAAACAGCTAACAGATACAGCAAAACACCTCTGTGCTCCGGAACAGGAAGTGATACAATACCGCAGTGAGAGCCAACCACCAGTAGAGGCAGGAAGCAAAAAAGGTGTGACTTATTCTCCAAAAAATATGGGATGACCAGGCCAGATTAAGGGCCGATCTAGGGCTGCAGCTGTAGAATATTTTTGAAATAGAGTATTCTAGCAATTTTTTAATCGATGAATTGAGTAATCGTATAAAAAGTACTTCTGCGTTTTTAAACATCAATAGTCCAGGGCTCTCCTTAAGCAATGGCACAGTGTTGCTGTGCCATCACGCAGATTGGCAAATTTAGTGTGTCCCTTTATGTTTTCCTGGGAAATTTTTTTTTTTTTTTCATGTCTTTACAAGTTTTGGATTTTTCCCGGTGTCAGGAGCTCAGCATTGCCCTGACACCGGACCGTAAGCGCAGGCGGTCAGTCCTCAGTCAGTCAATGTGCATGTGAACTTGAGCACAGCCTGTGGAAAAACTGAGCTCTGGAGTTCAGCTTTTCCACAAAAGCCACATTGATAAATCTGCTCTGCGCCCTCTTGATGTAAACTCTGATCAAATCCAAATAAAGGCGGTTTTTGAATAAACTTGATTGACTTCAAGTGCACGTACAGTGAAGCGCAGCCAGAGGACCAAACTGTGTTTTTAAAATAGACAAACACACTGCTTTGCTTTAAATGCGCAGTAAGTCTATTTCAGATAATCAGCATGGACCCTCTTTCTCTTAAAAGGTTTTATTTTATTCTGTGTGTCATGTTGGAAAGCGGTAGCTTTTGGTGCTACATTGATTAGCTTTTACATGGCTTTTGTGCATGCTCCAGTCTTCTTCTGTTTTTTCTGAGGATGTTACAGCGCCACACACAGCCCTAGCATATGTACTACAATGTTAAACAAAGCGAAAGGCACAGAATTGTCTCAAACATTTTTTGTAATCGAATTATTTAAGTTACTCGACTAATTCTTTCAGCCCTAGGCTGATCCCAGATAACATGGGCTAAATTGCATGGGCAATCCAAATGTTTGCACGTTGGGGTGGATAGAGTTTTGTGGGTGACTAACTGAGACTAATTGGTCAGTTGAAAGTAGATGGTAATGTGATGCAGACAGGAGTTTGTCAACACAAACAAAACATTGTGGACTCAGTGTTTGCTACCCCTTGGTATGTAGATCACCTACTTTGGAGACTATATAGTTCTTGTCTAAATTTGCATATTCATAAGGACAAAGAGACGTTCCTTGTCCTTGCTTGTTCTTGCTAACTTGACAGTATGTGGAAGATGTCTAGTATTTGTAACAAGTGTGTTTATCTTAAATTACTTAAGCAGTCATCACAGTTGAATATAACAACATACGTGTGACCACGTATATTGGTGTATTAATTCCAACCTTTAAAATGGTGACTGGACATTAGTCCTCTTTCTAAATTTTGTTTTAAAAATACATTTATTTTCAGCTGAACACAGTTTTAAGAAGGTCTGAAATGTAGTGAAATCTATGTAGTGAATGATTTGTGTTGGTGTAGTAAATGCTTAACATTTTGGTGTTTCATGACATGCTTTCATTTTCTAAATAAATAGGTACAAAATGCACACCAAGATCCTCTGCTGAGGTGCATATGCAGAAATAGTAACTCAAATATAAAGAAAAAGCATAGCACACTCAAAATATTGATGTCCTGCCGCTGTTTTATTTCATAATAACGTTTCGGCCAAAGGCCTTCGTCAGATTGCAGCTTCACTGCAATCACTTGGTCACTTGGGATCACTTGGGAACAACTGAAGCTGCAATCTGATGAAGGCCTTTGGCCGAAACGTTATTATGAAATAAACAGCGGCAGGACATCAATATTTTGAGTGTGCTATGCTTTTCTTTGTTTTCATTTTCTGTCAAAGAAATGGCCTGAAGGTCTGTTGTTCACTGTCTTCACCTGCAGGTTTCTTTCCTGGCAGCTCACAAGGCTGCGATGCTTTTCTTCGCCACAAGATGACTCTGATATCGCCATCCATCCTGAAGAAATATGGCATTCCTTTTGATAGGGTGAGTGAAAATTGCTCGTTACATGATGCATAGTAACAGCTTATTCATTCCACTGGAGAAGTCTGACGTAATGGAATAGCAGTTATTCTTAATAAATGACAGTGATTGGAAAAAATCTGTTTTTCTCAGAAGAGCAAGAAACAAATTTTGATTGACAATCAACATGATTCACTTGAATAATGAGGTGATTGGCTCAGCTTTGACATGGTAATAAACCATTGGCTGAGCTAATAACACGGGTAATGATTTTTTTTTCTGTCACTAAAAATTATGCACCACTTAAATTTCTTGACCTTTCTGTTTATTGTTCTATGAATATTCAGTAAGCTGTAAAAACCCTCACACTGTGCAAAATGAAGACAATTTGGAGTGCGGGGAAAAGTGAATCAGGCATATAAAGTTATCTGCTGCCATAAGAGAGTTGCCCCCTACTCAGTCTATCTTTTCACTTCCCCTCAGGGTGTCATTATCACAGTGAACATCTCACTTGTTACATACGTACTTCTCCTGATTCATGTGCAAAAATAAAACTTTCTTACCCTCTTGAGAGGAAAAAAAAAAAAGACCTGATATCTGAACCTGTGCCTTAAGGTGAGTAACTTAATCTCTCATTCTCAGCCTCTACCCCAGTTTCTACCCTCACGTCTGTCACCTTGTCTGCCTTGATGAGTCTCTTGATTGCTTCACAATAAAGTTGATAACCACGACAGTGACTATACACTGTTGAAGGTTCAGGGCATGACTTCACTTGTCCTCTTTTGTAAATTTTCTCTAACTAACTGTAAGCTTGTGGGAAGACAGTAAAACAGCAGCAGTGTTCAGATGAAGTAAGCTTGCAAAAAAAAAAGCCATAAAAGTTGACAAAACTATTCTCTTTTCGCTGTGAAGTTGGACTTCTTTATCTATTAAGCCTAATGCAGTGCCCGTCACATGTCCAGAGTAGCATCGTGTGCTATCTCATTTATGTCGAAAAAAGAAAAATTAAAGTTCACAACAAAGGTTTGATCTATGCTGTTTTATGCCTTTTATGGATAAATATACATATATTGCCCCCCCCTCTTTTGAACAGGTAACCCAGAATGAAGGGGAGTTTATGGTTACCTTTCCTTACGGCTACCACGCTGGCTTCAACCATGGTTTTAACTGTGCTGAGTCTACAAATTTTGCCACCCTGCGGTGGGTGGACTATGGAAAAGTGGCCGCTCTGGTGAGTTAGTTGCGGTGTGAGTTGAGATATAGATAGAGAGATATAGAGATAGATAGATAGAATGTTGAATTTGTCTCAGAATAATCCTGTGCTTTGCTGAAACTGTGCAACAGTTGCTTTACATATTAATTTCAACTCCATCTGTCCTTAAAAAAAAAAACACACAGATGTGTAAAGCACAGATTTTTCATGGCAGGGCTATTGTCACCATCGCAGTGACTGTGCCCATCCTGCAAAATATTCAGAATGTTCACTACTTGCTATCTGTTTTGAATTGTTGCTATTTCAGTGGTGCAGCTTCTGTTGTCGCTCAGAATATTCATGATTGCATAGCCTGGTATACACTGCCTGCTACAGTCTGAGGTGAAGGCATCAGTCGATGTCAGCTGTGTTTTTCCAAAAATCCTCAACTGATGTTTGCATCTGGTTTATCAATTTAAAACAAACAAACAACAAAAACAAACAAACAAAGGTTTTCACCAGGTAATTTAAACAGTTGATTTGTTTTTAATAGTATTGGCGGTTCCTACGTGCAGAAGGTGATCAAACAGTGGCAAAGGCTTGGCATGATTTAAAACAAAATTCTACAAAAACAAAAAAAAAAAAAAAAAATATTCTACATATCAAATATCCTCTGGAAAAGGTTGTCAAAGCATTAAATTACATTGAAAATAGAACTATCCCATGGTTTTACAAGACTATCATGTTGAGTATTTTGTTGTTCATTTTGTTCTTCATCTCCTGTTTGTTGTTTTTGTACAATTATGCACTAGGCTGTAATAAAATTTTAATATTTTGAAATTTCCCTTTTTGCTTTTTCTTCCTAACTCCATTTAATTTTCTTGTTCGGCTCCATCCTGTGTGTGTGGTGTGTGTGTGTGTGTGTGTGTGTGTGTGTGTGTGTGTGTGTGTGTGTGTGTGTGTGTGTGTGTGTGTGTGGTGTGTGTGTGTGTGTGTGTGTGTGTGTGTGTGTGTGTGTGTGTGTGTGTGTGTGTGTGTGTGTGTGTGTTGGCCAGTTTGCAGAAGAACAGTCTCCAATCCTTCACTTGCTCATTTTGAGTCTTCCTTCTTCTTTGCTCATGTCCTTTTGTAATTTATGAATCAACAGTTGAGGTTGATTGGGTGCTTCCATGAGCACCCAATCCAGTGCTCATGGAGGCATCTCTGCTACTTGTCTGTGATAAATTAATCCCAGTGAATTCCTCTGCACTTAAGTAGTCGATGTCTTCTCATCCTTTAAGATTAAATATCTGATTTACATTTGTTGGTACAGCAAGTGGTAAATGTTGAAAATGTTTTACTTTTCATGAGAAGTGCCATTGTGATGCCCGGTTGCTTTGCTCACAGCTGAAAGTGGTGAAAGTTTCTGTCACCTCTAATTTTAAACAGTGTAACATCTGGTTTGCTACCTGTTGCTCATAGCCAACATATGAAATCTCTGTAGATTTTATGTCCTCCTCCTGTGAGCACAGTATGCAAGACACCATGTTCAATTCTGCATTTGCATTTTAATGAGGATGAAATTACTTAAACTGTGAACGCTAACTCATAATCATTAGGTGGAAGGCTGCACTGTTTGCAAAACTCTCATATAATTTATTCCGGTGGACCAATGAATTTTGTCCCTAATAATCAAAATCCATTAAAACAGACAAAATCCCCCCTGTATATAAAACGGCCAAAATCTGTGATTTGTATAAAACTGCGGAAACCTGTTATATGTATGTAACTGATTGGCTACAGTCAGGACGCACCGAACGATCTACAGGGAATTCCCAGCACCAGTTAAGTTTATGTGTTTCCTTGATTAAATGCCTGACCTTGAATAGCTGCCTGCCTCGTTTAATGAATGGTGTGTCGCCAACTGACTGTCCCCCCTAAAAATTGGTCTGCCCTGCCTTCACTGCGCATGCGTCATTCGGACCACAGCAACATCATTTCTGAGCGTCAGCAGCGGAGCACCACTTATCACCTAGTTTCTGCTTAAAACTGCACTGCAGTCATCTATCTCAGCGATAAATGTCTGAAGCTTTTGTATAACAATCATTTCCACATAAATTCAGCATTATTTCACAATAAAAGATGGGGGACCGATGAGAGCCCCACAGCAGCACGTCTTGAGTCTGATGTGCTGCTGCGCCTACGTCATTTCGGAGCGTTGGTCGCGATTCACTGATCATCGCCACATTTCTGCATTTGATCCATAATCGAAATGTAATCGTGTGCATTGCAAAACTTTTAAAATATGAGGGGAAGGAATGAGTGAAATCAGAAAAGTGACAAATTGCAGCCCTTTGCGGCCTACATTATTTAGCAGTTGCCTGGGTTCACAACCACACAGAGGGCTCTGATCTGAAGCGGTTTGGTTTGTCACACCCAGGGCATATGTGTGAAACTTAAACTATATTAATGTCCAGGCAGCAAGCAGCATTTTGCTAATAACGCCGCCCTGAATTAGTTGCTGGGTCTGAGCATGGTTTGAAAAAAATAAATGCCTGGCTTTTACTCAAAGAATGCGTACCCCTTTCCCCGAATCAGCGAGTGTCAGTGCTGAACTCATTTCATACCTCTGTTACTGGCTACGTCCAGACTGCTTTGTCTGGTATATGGGAGGGGGTTTTTTAATGAAAATAATTGGCGATCGGACAGGATGTTTTGTCAGATGTGAGTGAAAATCCATATGGTGTTTATTAACATGGAAAACCATGCAGAAGCATTGGGACTTTTGCT
This sequence comes from Thalassophryne amazonica, assembly GCF_902500255.1. NCBI lineage: Eukaryota > Metazoa > Chordata > Actinopteri > Batrachoidiformes > Batrachoididae > Thalassophryne > Thalassophryne amazonica. The sequence goes on along the minus strand of NC_047112.1, from coordinate 57,381,450 downwards.
TTTATTCGTGAGTACGAATATCCAGTATATACGATGGCGGTTTCAATGAGTTTACTGTATAAATAATGGAAAGGGTATAACTGTAATCTTAAATTTATCATCAAGCCTTTAAAGCAAGTGGAACATTTTTTGTCTTGTAGCTGCTGGTCACCTCAGTCTCTAACCTCCTTGTCATTCTAGGCACTTGGCACATCCGTCGTTCATCCCCCAGGTTGCCTGTTTATGTGGCTGCAACACTTGGGCTTCATTAGAAACCCAAGTACTCTTAAGGGCTCAGAACACGTTTTTATTTTGTGAAGTTCCATGCATCATCACATGAATTTCCCTCTTAATTATGTTTTGACAAACAAAGTAGATCCGCCCCACTTCTTGAGCCTACCAGAAAATAATTTCATAACCCATAAACAGTTTATTAAAATGGGTAATTATACTGAATTTAAAATGGAAAAATGGCCCATGTTTGTATTTTTTTTTTTTCTTGGTTCCCACCATGTTGATGTTTTGTTTTCAGTAAAGTTTCACAACTATAACAGTCACCAGCAGCAGTACTCACTTTCTCTCCTCTGCCCTGCCACTTCTCACGTCCCTTCACTCGACACCATATTTTAATGTTTCCCTCTGTCAAGGTGTGTCGATGAGATGTAGTCAGGATATTGTTTTTCTGTGGAGGGCGAGCTGCCGTGTTTCCAGTAATTGAACATAAGACTCTTGCTCAACTCAGGAAAAATAATCAGACTACGGCACAAAGAAAATGTGAAATGTTATATTTTCATTGCCATCAACTGCCTCTATTTGTCTCCACATGGTTTCGTCACTCCATTTTCTTTCCTCTATTACAAACCTCTTTCTATAACTTTTTTTATGCTGGAGTTGTCTTTGATAGCACTGGGGATTCACTTAATAGCTCTCTTACCATAATGCCTGCTGAATGGTTATTGACCTGTAATCTCATTGCATTTGTAGATTCATGTTGAGGCCTGAATTGAATATGGTGGTGATCAAGTAGTTTAATTTTAAATGAAACACATTCTTTTATCCTAATCTACCTTAATGACTCAGTCACTTTAAAAGTTGAGAGAATTTGATTGATTGTGAAGCCACAATATGGGACAAATTGTCAGCATTATCACTGTACTTAGAACACACTACTGTGCACTCAAAAACCTATCTAATGCAGAATTAATGTTGCTCTCTCATTTGGTTGTGGTTGCCAGTTTTGAGTCTGAGTGAAGTCATTATCTTTCTTAACTTAAAAATCAAAGTGGGATATAAATATATGCATTTAGGGCTGAAATGATTCCTCGAATAATTGGAGTAATTTGATTACTAAAATGTTTCGAGGCAAATTTCTCTGCTGCGAGGCTTCGTTTAATTCACTATTATGTGCGCAATACATGCACAGCACGCCGTAACGCGTATGCAAAGCGCGGAATGCAAAATAGAGATGGACGGAGATGAAAACTGTGAGCGTCAGGGAGCTCAAAATAACCCACAGAGAAAACGTCACTGTCGAAAGTGTGGGACCATTATCAATTAAACCAAAAGCAAAACACAGTACAGTGTGTGTACTGCAAATGGAATTAGCTTCCATAACATCACTTCTTCATGCTACAGCACCTGAGCTGACAACGTCCACTGTATGCTCCGTGCCTGCCAAACAGACCCAGTAGATAAAGTTAATGTCACATTCACAAAAGTATTTAATTTAGATTAGTGATTGCAAGTAGGATGGGTATCGTTAAGAATCGATAAATTATTCGTTATTCAGTTGTGCCGGCATTATCTGGTGGTCGGAGATGGCGCTGACCGCTTGTCATGACGAAAACACATTTGTTTTTGTCTTGTGAACGCTCCGCTGAGGAAATGAGATTAGTCTGACTATTACCCAGATTGACAACAAATGAGTAAAGTAAGTAATTTTATGCACCCTTTTTTTTGCGGCATTTTGTGAATGCAGAAATGCTCTCCCCTGATATTAAATAAATACCCCTTACACTCTGCTGAGGAAACGAGATTAGCTGCCCAATCGGTGGGTCAGAGTCCAACGATTTAGCCAGACTGACAACAAATATGAGTAAAGTAAGTACCTTTGTGCATTTTTTTTTGTGGTATGTGTTCCGACCTCAAAACGCACTATTGTGACATAAACCAAACGTACCCTCTCTTCTTCTGTGGCGTTTAATGGCAGCCGGCTTTCTTATTGTTGCATTGCTGCCACCTTCTGCATCAGTCCATTATAGCAGTACTAAATCCTCTCGTCCAGTGTCTTTCAAGTATTAAAAGGCCAACAGTTCCCCTCCCACTTTAATTTAATCTTTATTTAACCAGGTTAGTCCCATTGAGATCAAGATCTCTTTTGCAAGGGAGAACTGGACAATGATAAAGTTTCTAATTCACCTAACCTGCTAGTCCTATGTCTAAAATACTTTGAACAGAAACTTCTTTCAGGCCTAATATGGCAATATGTTTTAAGTTTTTTTTTTTTTTTTGTAAACTTTTTTTGTCATCTTGAAAATTGATCCAGAATATGCCAATGCCACTTAATGGACTCCCTTTCTTTCTTTAAAGAAGCACCTACCAGTTAAATTATGCCACCAATGTCTGCCAATAAAAGTTTATTTTTTATGGGAAGTTGAATTGGTTGTTCATTAAATGGACTTATCATTTTCTCTGTCAGCTATAGCTGTTAAATTAAGCTTAAGTAAATTAATCAAATTAAATACATTTTTATATCCGAATACTTGATTAATCGATAGAATAATCAATAGCTGCAGCCCTATATGCATTTGTTGTTGTAACTAAATCAACTTAAAATCTACTGGTGTTAATACTTTCTAAATGTCAGATTACGAGCCTAGTGGCATGAAACTAACAAAACTGACTGTCTTCACGTCGTCCAGGACATCTATGTAAAGGCTTACTGGCATAACGGTGTCCTGCATAGAGAATGAAGCGGGGTGCTACCTTCTGTGTGTTGTATCAGAGCTTTTCTCCACCTTGTTTTAAGTGCCACACTGTAGGGATGTGAAATCGTTCAACAACTCACGATTCAATTCGATTCCGATTCTTGGGGTGACGATTCGATTCAGAATCGATTTCGATTCAAAGAGCTCTGAGAAATAGTTATATTATTTAAAAATGTTTGTTTAAGAAATGCAGCTTTACAAGGTTAATCAAGTGATTCTAGATGTAAATTTATTCATCTGCTTTGCTCGTTCAGTTTAGCGACGTGCTGGTCAGTAGTCGGCAGCGACCGCTGCTCCCCTCTTTTAGCTGCGGGTGATGACGTAGCATGTGGGCTTGCTGATTTGAAGTGTTTCCGAAGTACATGACTTTCATTTTGCAGATTTTGCACACTGCATAAGTCATGTCAAGCTCCTTCTTACGCAGCAAATAATAAAATCCAAAATGCGCCCAAACATTTGCCTTCAGCAAAGACGGTGCTGGCTGAATTAGCTCTTTCATCCGTCATGCTAAGCTACAGCCACTGAACTCTGCAGCTCACGAGTGTTTGAAGCACGCCGGCCCCCTCCCCCTCGTGGGGACGCTGTAGTACGGAAGCCGTTGCCTGACAAACAGTACACGCAGCGAGTAAGTAAGAAAATGTTTTAAAAAATGCTTTTTAAAAAATCGATTCTTGGACATTTTGGATTGATTCAGAATCGTAATAAATAAGAATTGCGATTCGGACGTGAATCGATTTTTTTTTTTTTTTTTCCGACACCCCTACCACACTGATTGTATGTGCATATTTAGTGCAAGAACCTACCAAGAACATAGTCAAGACTAGATTAAACAAAGGTCAGATGGAGAGGTTTTTCAAGCTTCAAAAGTGCTCTAACTGGTGTTTCTTGATGCAGCAGAGGTAAGGTTGGGGATAAATGGTGATGTTTGATTTGAGATGCTGGTGCAACACCTTGTGATAGTGAATAGTTTATAGTGCCTTAAAGTTGGACACTAATGTATACAATCCAGTTAAGATGTCTTTCCTATGAGTGAGTTCTCACATTAAGTATAGACTCAGTGACACAAGTTTGGTAGACTGCATTCTACAGTTTACTGCTACTTATAAAAAGTGTCATGTAGACTTGAGTGTAGCTTTGAGTGTCCATAATGCTTCAGAAACGCCTTTCCATTAGGATCCAATGTCACGGTGGATTAAAAGCTCAGCGTTTGCCTATCACACCTGCTCTCCATGTGACATGCGGAGTGATCATCCCCTTGTGGCAGATTATCCTCTAAAAATTACCTTAATGGTTTTGGTGTTAATGCTAATTGTGTTGCAGGAACTTTGTTTTGGTTACTGTGGGTACAGGTTTTGTTTCTAGCACTCCTTGCAGCCTTCCCATGCTCTAACATCCAGTGTTTGTGTTTCTTCTCTCTGCTGTCCTGTTTCCAGTGTTCCTGCCGTAAGGACATGGTGAAGATATCCATGGATGTGTTTGTACGTTGTCTGCAACCAGAGCGGTATGAGTTGTGGAAACAGGGAAAGGACACCACAGTGGTGGACCATCTCAAGCCCACTGAGCTTACCAGCCCAGACTGGAGCGCTGGAAAGAGCACCGTGTCACCTATCGATCCAACCTCCTGCGGAGGTGAGAGCTCATCCTACGTTGTCTCACTCTGGTGAACTTTTGTGTCTGTGTTTATAATTTGCTGACCCAAAAGTATGAAATCTCTTTGTGCGTTCTTGTTATAAAATTTGATATTAACGGGAATTCAACAACCCAGGGCCATTGCAGAAGATGAAGCAGTATCGCCGTCTGAAGACGAAGAGATGAAGGTACTGTCAGAGGAGGGAATTGAGGCTGAATGCTGCTGATACCAGCTTCAGGTGGAAGAGCGTGAATCCCAGCGAAGGCGGGAGAGAGAAGAGCGTTTAGGCCAGAGAGCTATGATGACCCTGGAGGCCATGGAGCATGAGAGCAGCAGGCTGCTGAGGCTGCTGCTGCTGCTAAAGTTGCAGTTTTAGAGGTGAGCAGAATGAGCCAGTTGGGGATGATTTCAAATCAACAGACATCCTCAGTCGTGACCCACAATGAACAAAGGTTACCTGAAGGAATGGTGATAATAAAAATGTTAGTGATATGCTGCAGTCACCAGAGCTCAACCCTTTGGAACACATCATGATAGATTTTGGAAGAAAGTTTTAACGGTCCCACACCTGTTCTTGGATAAGATGGTGAGTGTGAGTGAGTGAGTGTGTGTGTTTTAAGTGGTTCTTTCCACTGTTAATATTAAAATCCAAGAGAGGATGGGAAGTATGCAGTTCCAGTCCTCAAGTACAGCTGTAGACTTATTCCAAGATACACAGACACTGAATAAGACCAATAATGTTGTGAGTGTGTAGCAGTTTTGGGCTTTTTTGATGAACCATAAGTCATTATGAAATGAGTAATGGAAATGTGGGCAGCACGGTGGATTAGTGGTTAGCACTGTGCCTCAGAGCAAGAAGGTCATAGGATTGATTCCCACCTGTGGCCTCTTGGTGTGGAGTTCTTGCATGTTCTCTCTGTGTTTGCGTGGTTTCCCTCCAGGTGTTCCGGCTTCCTACCACATCCAAAGATATGCCGGTTAGGTGGATTGGAAAACTTTAAATTGTCCGTCGGTGTGTGTGTGGGTGTGAATGTATTTGTCTATATGTGGCCATGCGACAGACTGGCGTCGTGTCCAGGGTGTACCACGCACCATGCCCAATGATTGCTGGAATAGCTCCAGTCTCTGTGGCCCTTAATGGAGTAAGCAGTTGAAGATGAGTGAGTGTAATGGCAGTCTGTTAATTACAGAAGGCATTGCAAATCCTCCCAAGCCTCTAATTAACAAATCCCTTTACAACTGTTGCATCTAATGCCACAGATTCTGGATTTAAAAAGATTTAATTGACATGAAAATAAGTGGATTTAATGTCTAATGTGCAAGACTCAGATTAAATGATAATATAATCAGAATTTAGGGCCATTAGTGTGGGTTATAATTTAAGTACAACCTTGTTTTGATTTTTAAAAATGCAATAGCGGACACTCAAATGGTTTGATAAAATTTCACATAATATAATATAGTGTAAGCATAAAGCATTTTGTCTTGAAGTTAAAAATTTTTGATGAAAGGAAGCCGTTCAAATACCGATATTTTTGATATTTTCTGCAGTATAAGTTGCACCTGTTCAAAAAATGTGTTTTGAAGAGGGGAAAAAATATGTATACAAGTCACACCAGAGTATAAGTCACACACTTTGGTCTAGTATCAGCTATTTAATTTCAGATTTTTGTTGCAAGTCACAGAGTATACGTTGCAGGACCTATAACACTAGTTAAAACTACATCATATACTCTGGAAAATATGGTTATCTGAAATATGTAATCTGTATTTGCTAGGATGACTCTTTGGCACAACAGCACAAAAAGGTAAAACATGTCAAGATTGCTTTGCGAAGAAAAAAACCTTACCCAAATTTGACAACAATAATCATACTATCAATATAGTTTGTAAAGCCCAGTTTTGATGGAACATTTCAAATTATTCCGTTAATTACTTAGCCATTGAGCCGCTTTCTGAACCTTTCCTCCCCTTTCCTTTCTGTTTACCAGCACAAGATCCTGAAGCTGAATTACAGGACTTAACAGAAGACATGGACACAAAGAAGCAGAAAAAGCAAAAGAAAAGTGTAAATTTCCAGCATCCCATGACTGGTTTTGAGGAAGCATTTGAACAATTTGCAACATCCATCAGCAGGCATTTCAAAGGCTGTTTCAGATGTTCAAAACCTCAAGTGAGAGTGCGTTACAGCAGATGTCAAAATGGATGTGAATCCTGCCCAGGTAAGATCCTTTAGGACCTCAGTGCTGATGAGTTTTGTCCAGTGAATTTTTTGCAATGACTGGCAAAATGTTTGTCCTGCCACTGTGTGTGTGTGTGTGTGTGTGTGTGTGTGTGGTGTGTGTGTGTGGTGTGTGTGTGTGTGTGTGTGTGTGTGTGTGTGTGTGTGTGTGTGTGTGTGTGTGTGTGTGGTGTGTGTGTGTGTGTGTGTGTGTGTGTGTGTGTGGTGTGTGTGTGGGCGGAAGGGGGTGGTGGTGGAGAGTTTTCAGTGTAGTAACTCATTGACAACATAAACTGAAGAAAAATATAAACGCAACACTTGTTTTTGGTCCCATTTTTCATGAGCTGAACTCAAAGATCTAACACATTTTCTATATACACAAAAGACCCATTTCTCTCATATTGTTCACAATTGTGTCTCAAACGTTAGTGAGCACTTCTCCTTAGACAGCATGATTATTGAACAGGTGTGCCTTAGGCTGGCCACAATAAAAGGCTACTCTGGAATGTTCAGTTTTATCACACAGCACATGCCATAGATGTTGCACATTTTGAGGGAGTGTGCAATTGGCATGCTGACTGCAGGAATGTCCACCAGAGCTGTTGCCTGTGAAGTGAATGTTCTTTTGTCTAGCCATAAGCCATCTCCATAGGCGCTTCAGAGAATTTCTCAGTGCATCCAACCTGCCTCACAACCGCAGATAGCATGTAACCACACCAGCCCAGGACCTCCACATCCAGCATGTTCACCTCTAAGATTGTCTGAGACCAGCCACCCGGACAGCTGCTTGCAACAATCGGTTTACAGAACCAAATCATGTTTGCACAAATTGTCAGAAACCGTCTCAGGGAAGCTCATCTGCATGCTTGTCATCCTCCATTGGGGTCTCGACCTGACTGCAGTTGATCTTTGTCATAACAGACTTGAGTGGGCAAATGCACACATTCGATGGCATCTGGCTGCTCATTAATTCTATGCGAAGGAGATGTGTTGCACTGCGTGAGACAAATGGTGGGTGGTCACACCAGATACTGACTGGCCCCCCCCCCAAGTGAAACTGCACATTTCAAAACTGCCAGCTGCAGTAATCATGCTGTCTAATCAGCATCTTGATATGCCACACCTGTGAGGTAGGATGGCTTATCTCGGCAAAGAAGTGCTCACTAACAGATTTAGACAGATTTGTGAACAATATTTCCAAGAAAAGTGCTGTGCGTTTTTTAAGTGTAAGTTGAACAGTTGTAACTCCTGTGGAGTAGATAAGCCAATTATATTTCAGTTCCACATATTTTCATATTAATGAATAGAAAATAATACTTCTTATACTTCAACATATTGCAGTTCATCTGTTGCAAATAAAAAAAAAAAACGCTTGTGGTGATATTTGTTTTTTTGGTTTTGAAAGGGTAGCATGTTTAACTTTTGTGCTTATTTTGATTTTAATTAGGCATACTACTCTAAGGTGAAGATGCCAACCGAAGTTAAAAAGAGTCGCCGTCACCCCCTCAGCAAGCCTCCCATGCAATCGCCTCTGTCTATTGTTAAGCAAGATCCAGCCGCTGAGACAGGTGTGTGGTTGTAAATCTGTCATTTCTTCCTCCAACCATTCATTGCCATTGACTATTGATTGACCAGGTGATGGTTGTGTACTTTGTGGCCAAACAGATGCTGGACATGGTGGAGTGTAACTAACTATATTCATTAATGAATTTAAATTTTTTAATGTTAATTGAATGCATTTTGGTTGTAAAGTTGAGATTAAAACTTGATATGTCCATAAACAGCAGTCTAAATTCCAAAGGTATTTAGTTAACAGCGATGTAAACTAAATGCAGTAAATCTTCATATTTCAGAAACTGGACACCATTTTTGTCTTGATTAGTGAGCTGAGGAAAACAAACTGAGAAACAAATATCCCAGTACAGATGTTAAAATCTACACCGCTAGACTTCACCACTAGACTTTTTCTTCCTTCCTTGTCACTCTTTTGTTTTCATTTTGTGACTGATGCATATTGATCCAATTTCAATTTATTTCATTTATATCGTGCCAAATCACAACAAAGTTGCCTCAAGGCGCTTTACATAAGGTCTAACTTTACCAACCCCAGAGCAAGCACACAGGTGACAGTGGTGAGGAAAACCTCAAGCAGCCCAGATTCAAAGGGGTGACCCTCTGCTTGGGCCGTGCTACTAACACAAATTACAAAACAATTCACAAAACGAATATACAGGAAATGTTGCTGTGCACAGGACAGGAGAGTTGACAGACACCACACCCATCTCTGGATGTAGCCGCACCTCAGAGGAAAAAATAATCAAGACAACAAATACAGCATAATTTGTCAGCATTAGCAAGCAAAGACAACAAAGTAGTAACATACTATGGCAGGCAACAAGCAGCATTGTGTATAATAATTAACGGCTTTAAATTATGTCCTGCCTTGTTTAGGTCTCGTGCTGAGCACGATTTGCAAAAAAAAATAAACGCCCAGTCTTTTAATCAAGGAAATAGGGTACCCACTTTCCTTGAATCGACGGGTGTCAGGGCTGACCTTCATTTCGCAACTCTGTTACTGAGCACGTCCAGATACTCTGCCCAGTATATGTGGGGGCTTTTAATTGGGATACATTACAATGGGGCAGGACGATGTGTACGATGTGAGCGAAAAAAAACAAACTGTTATGTACGGTGTTTATTACATGGAAAACCATACAAACCATTGGGATGTTTGCATGTCCCCAGTGAGTGCGAATGTCCGGTTTATACGATGAATGTTTAGGCACGTTTTACTGTATTATTGTAATTCTATTAGTTTGCTTTCAAGCTTTTGGTCAAAGTAATATTATTCTAAAAACCTGTTTCCTTAGGGGATCAGTGACTATACAGGGGTGGACACTTGTTCCGGAAAGGGCCAAGAGGGTACCGGTTTTCTTTGCAGCCATGGACTCCACCAGGTAATTTCACTGATTAACTGATTCCATCTGCTCAAAGTGATATTAATCAGTGAAATTACCTGGTGGAGTCCATGGCTGCAAAGAAAACCTGTACCGTCTTGGCTCTTTCTGGAACAAGTTGCCCACCCTGCTGTACAGTGTGTTGTATGTCAGCAGCCTTAAAATTAGGCTTCCTCTTTTTATGTCTCTTCTCAGTATCCATAGCAACACACCTACACCAGTCTAAGTATGTAAGTAAATCCTGTGTCATCCCATAGCCATTCACTCCGGTGGTTTTCTCCAGATTCTGTAGCATGAAGCAGAGTCTGACTCTGGACAGGACGCCAGTCTGATGTAGGTTCCTTTCCCAGCCAAGGCTAATAACCATTTACAGCTGTGTGTACAGGGTGCAGATTAAATCAAATCAAATCAATTTTATTTATATAGCGCCCAAACACAACAAACAGTTGCCCCAAGGCGCTTTATATTGTAAGGCAAAGCCATACAATAATTACGGAAAAACCCCAACGGTCAAAACGACCCCCTGTGAGCAAGCACTTGGCGACAGTGGGAAGGAAAAACTCCCTTTTAACAGGAAGAAACCTCCAGCAGAACCAGGCTCAGGGAGGGGCAGTCTTCTGCTGGGACTGGTTGGGGCTGAGGGAGAGAACCAGGAAAAAGACATGCTGTGCTGGGAGCAGAGATCAGTCACTAATGATTAAATGCAGAGTGGTGCATACAGAGCAAAAAGAGAAAGAAACACACAGTGCGTCATGGGAACCCCCCAGCAGTCTGTCTGTAGCAGCATAACTAAGGGATGGTTCAGGGTCACCTGATCCAGCCCTAACTATAAGCTTTAGCAAAAAGGAAAGTTTTAAGCCTAATCTTAAAAGTAGAGAGGGTGTCTGTCTCCCTGATCCGAAATTGGGAGCTGGTTCCAGAGGAGAGGAGCCTGAAAGCTGAAGGCTCTGCCTCCCATTCTACTCTTACAAACCCTAGGAACTACAAGTAAGCCTGCAGTCTGAGAGCGACGCGCTCTATTGGGGTGATATGGTACTATGAGGTCCCTAAGATAAGATGGGACCTGATTATTCAAAACCTTATAAGTAAGAAGAAGAATTTTAAATTCTATTCTAGAATTAACAGGAAGCCAATGAAGAGAGGCCAATATGGTGAAATATGCTCTCTCCTTCTAGTCCCGTCAGTACTCTAGCTGCAGCATTTTGAATTAACTGAAGGCTTTTCAGGGAACTTTTAGGACAACCTGATAATAATGAATTACACTAGTCCAGCCTAGAGGAAATAAATGCATGAATTAGTTTTCAGCATCACTCTGAGACAAGACCTTTCTAATTTTAGAGATATTGCGCAAATGCAAAAAGCAGTCCTACATATTTGTTACATAGGCGCATTGAATGACATATCCTGATCAAAAATGACTCCAAGATTTCTCACAGTATTACTAGAGGTCAGGGTAATGCCATCCAGAGTAAGGATATGGTTAGACACCATGTTTCTAAGATTTGTGGGGCAAGTACAATAACTCAGTTTTATCTGAGTTTAAAGCAGGAAATTAGAGGTCATCCATGTCTTTATGTCTGTAAGACAATCCTGCCAGTTAGCTAATTGGTGTGTCCCCTCTGGCTTCATGGATAGATAAAGCTGGGTATCATCTGCGTAACAATGAAAATTTAAGCAATGCTGTCTAATAATACTGCCTAAGGGCAAGCATGTATAAAGTGAATAAAATTGGTCCTACACCGAACCTTGTGGAACTCCATAATTAACCTTAGTCTGTGAAGAAGATTCCCCATTTACATGAACAATTGTAATCTATAGATAATATGATTCAAACCACTGCAGCGCAGTGCCTTTAATACCTATGGCATGCTCTAATCTCTGTAATAAAATTTTATGGTCAAGCAGTATCAAAAGCAGCACTGAGGTCTAACAGAACAAGCACAGAGATGAGTCCACTGTCTGAGGCCATAAGAAGATCATTTGTAACCTTCACTAATGCTGTTCTGTACTATGATGAATTCTAAACCCTGACTGAAACTCTTCAAATAGACCATTCCTCTGCAGATGATCAGTTAGCTGTTTTACAACTACCCTTTCAAGAATTTTTGAGAGAAAAGGAAGGTTGGAGATTGGCCTATAATTAGCTAAGATAGCTGGGTCAAGTGATGGCTTTTTAAGTAATGGTTTAATTACTGCCACCTTAAAAGCCTGTGGTACATAGCCAACTAATAAAGATAGATTGATCATATTTAAGACGAAGCATTAATAATGGTAGGGCTTCCTTGAGCAGCCTGGTAGGAATGGGGTCTAATAGACATGTTGATGGTTTGGAGAAGTAACTAATGAAAATAACTCAACAGAACAATCGAGAGAAAGAGTCTAACCAAATACCGGCATCACTGACAGCAGCCAAAGAGAACGATATGTCTTTGGGATGGTTATGAGTAATTTTTTCTCTAATAGTTAAAATTTTATTAGCAAAGAAAGTCATGAAGTCATACTAGTTAAAGTTAAAGGAATACTCAGCTCAATAGAGCTCTGACTCTTTGTCAGCCTGGCTACAGTGCTGAAAAGAAACCCTGGGGTTGTTCTTATTTTCTTCAATTAGTGATGAGTAATAGATGTCCTAGCTTTACGGAGGGCTTTTTTTATAGAGCAACAGACTCTTTTTCCAGGCTAAGTGAAGATCTTCTAAATTAGTGAACGCCATTTCCTCTCCAACTTACGGTTATCTGCTTTAAGCTGCGAGTTGTGAGTTATACCACGAGTCAGGCACTTCTGATTTAAGCTCTCTCTTTTTCAGAGGAGCTACAGCATCCAAAGTTGTCTTCAATGAGGATGTAAAACTATTGACGAGATAATCTATCTCACTCACAGAGTTTAGGTAGCTACTCTGCACTGTGTTGGTATATGGCATTAGAGAACATAAAGAAGGAATCATATCCTTAAAACCTAGTTACAGCGCTTTCTGAAAGACTTCTACTGTAATGAAACTTATTCCCCACTTGCTGGGTAGGCCATCAGAGTAAATGTAAATGTTATTAAGAAATGATCAGACAGAAGGGGGTTTCAGGGAATGCTGTTAAGTCTTCAATTTCCATACCATAAGGTCAGAACAAGATCTAAGGTATGATTAAAGTGGTGGGTGGACTCATTTACATTTTGAGCAAAACCAATCGAGTCTAACAATAGAATTAAATGCAGTGTTGAGGCTGTCATTCTCAGCATCTGTGTGGATGTTAAAATCGCCCACTATAATTATCTTATCTGAGCTAAGCACTAAGTCAGACAAAGGTCCAAAATCACAGAGAAACTCACAGTAACGACCAGGTGGACGATAGATAACAACAAATAAAACTGGTTTTTGGGACTTCCAATTTGGAGGACAAGACTAAGAGTCAAGCTTTCAAATGAATTAAAGCTCTGTCTGGGTTTTGATTAATTAATAAGCTGGAGTGGAAGATTGCTGCTAATCCTCCGCCTCGGCCCGTTCCTACGAGCGTTCTGACAGTTAGTGTGACTCGGGGGGTGTTTGACTCATTTAAACTAACATATTCATACTGCTGTAACCAGGTTTCTGTAAGGCAGAATAATCAATATGTTGATCAATTATATATCATTTACTAACAGGGACCTTAGAAGAGAGAGATCTAATGTTTAATAGACCACATTTAACTGTTTTAGTCTGTGGTGCTGTTGAAGGTTGCTATATTATTTTTCTCTTTTAATTTTTATGCTTAAATAGATTTTTGCTGGTTATTGGTGATCTGGGAGCAGGCACCGTCTCTACGGGGATGGGGTAATGAGGGGATGGCAGGGTGAGAGAAGCTGCAGAGAGGTGTGTTAAGACTACAACTCTGCTTCCTGGTCCCAACCCTGGATAGTCACGGTTTGGGGATTTAAGAAAATTGGCCAGATTTCTAGAAATGAGAGCTGCTCCATCAAAAGTGGGATGGATGCCATCTCTCCTAACACGACCAGGTTTTCCCCAGAAGCTTTGCCAATTATCTATGAAACCCACCTCATTTTTTTGGACACCACTCAGACAGCCAGCAATTCAGGGAGAACATGCGGCTAATCATGTCACTTCCCGGTCCGATTGGGGAGGGGCCAGAGAAAACTACAGAGTCCGACATTGTTTTGCAAAGTTGCACACCGATTCAATGTTAATTTAGTGACCTCCTATTGGCGTACCGGGTGTCATTACTGCCGACGTGAATTACAAATCTTACCAAATTACGCTTAGCCTTAGCCAGCAGTTTCAAATTTCCTTCAATGTCACCTGCTCTGGCCCCCGGAAGACAATGGACTATGGTTGCTGGTGTCGCTAACTTCACATTTCTCAAAACAGAGTCGCCATAACCAGAGTTTGTCCTCGGCGGGTGTGTCGCAGAGTGGGGAAAAATGGTTAGAAATGTGAACGGTGTTGGCGGTGTACACGGGGCTTCTGTTTAGGGCTACGCTTCCTCCTCACAGTCACCCAGTCGGCCTGCTTTCCCGGCTGCTCGGGATCTGCCGGAGGAACTAACGGCGGATAAGCTACCTTGGTCCGCACCGACTACAGGGGCCTGGCTAGCTGTAGGATTTTCCACGGTGCGGAGCCGAGTCTCCAATTCGCCCAGCCTGGCCTCCAAAGCTACGAATAAGCTACACTATTACAAGTACCATTACTGCTAAAGGAGGCCGAGGAATAACTAAACATTTCACACCCAGAGCAGAAAAGTGCGGGAGAGACAGGAGAAGCCGCCATGCTAAACGGCTAAGAGCTAGTAGCTGCGCTAAGCTAGCGGATTCCTAAAAACACACAAAGTGAATAATGTGTAAATAATTTAGAGGTGATCAGCAGAGGGAGTGCTTTAGTAAGGCACGTGAAGATTACACTGTGAAACAAATCGTTATCTAGTTAACTAATTCACTCTAACTGCGCAGATTAAACAGCTAACAGATACAGCAAAACACCTCTGTGCTCCGGACAGGAAGTGATACAATACCGCAGTGAGAGCCAACCACCAGTAGAGGCAGGAAGCAAAAAAGGTGTGACTTATTCTCCAAAAAATATGGGATGACCAGGCCAGATTAAGGGCCGATCTAGGGCTGCAGCTGTAGAATATTTTTGAAATAGAGTATTCTAGCAATTTTTTTAATCGATGAATTGAGTAATCGTATAAAAGTACTTCTGCGTTTTTAAAACATCAATAGTCCAGGGCTCTCCTTAAGCAATGGCACAGTGTTTGCTGTGCCATCACGCAGATTGGCAAATTTAGTGTGTCCCTTTATGTTTTCCTGGGAAATTTTTTTTTTTTTTTCATGTCTTTACAAGTTTTGGATTTTTTCCCGGTGTCAGGAGCTCAGCATTGCCCTGACACCGGACCGTAAGCGCAGGCCGGTCAGTCCTCAGTCAGTCAATGTGCATGTGAACTTGAGCACAGCCTGTGGAAAAACTGAGCTCTGGAGTTCAGCTTTTCCACAAAAGCACATTGATAATCTGCTCTGCGCCCTCTTGATGTAAACTCTGATCAAATCCAAATAAAGGCGGTTTTTGAATAAACTTGATTGACTTCAAGTGCACGTACAGTGAAGCGCAGCCAGAGGACCAAACTGTGTTTTTAAAATAGACAAACACACTGCTTTGCTTTAAATGCGCAGTAAGTCTATTTCAGATAATCAGCATGGACCCTCTTTCTCTTAAAAGGTTTTATTTTATTCTGTGTGTCATGTTGGAAAGCGGTAGCTTTTGGTGCTACATTGATTAGCTTTTACATGGCTTTTGTGCATGCTCCAGTCTTCTTCTGTTTTTTCTGAGGATGTTACAGCGCCACACACAGCCCTAGCATATGTACTACAATGTTAAACAAAGCGAAAGGCACAGAATTGTCTCAAAACATTTTTGTAATCGAATTATTAAGTTACTCGACTAATTCTTTCAGCCCTAGGCTGATCCCAGATAACATGGGCTAAATTGCATGGGCAATCCAAATGTTTGCACGTTGGGGTGGATAGAGTTTTGTGGGTGACTAACTGAGACTAATGGTCAGTTGAAAGTAGATGGTAATGTGATGCAGACAGGAGTTTGTCAACACAAACAAAACATTGTGGACTCAGTGTTTGCTACCCCTTGGTATGTAGATCACCTACTTTGGAGACTATATAGTTCTTGTCTAAATTTGCATATTCATAAGGACAAAGAGACGTTCCTTGTCCTTGCTTGTTCCTTGCTAACTTGACAGTATGTGGAAGATGTCTAGTATTTGTAACAAGTGTGTTTATCTTAAATTACTTAAGCAGTCATCACAGTTGAATATAACAACATACGTGTGACCACGTATATTGGTGTATTAATTCCAACCTTTAAAATGGTGACTGGACATTAGTCCTCTTTCTAAATTTTGTTTTAAAAATACATTATTTTCAGCTGAACACAGTTTTAAGAAGGTCTGAAATGTAGTGAAATCTATGTAGTGAATGATTTGTGTTGGTGTAGTAAATGCTTAACATTTTGGTGTTTCATGACATGCTTTCATTTTCTAAATAAATAGGTACAAAATGCACACCAAGATCCTCTGCTGAGGTGCATATGCAGAAATAGTAACTCAAATATAAAGAAAAAGCATAGCACACTCAAAATATTGATGTCCTGCCGCTGTTTATTTCATAATAACGTTTCGGCCAAAGGCCTTCGTCAGATTGCAGCTTCACTGCAATCACTTGGTCACTTGGGATCACTTGGGAACAACTGAAGCTGCAATCTGATGAAGGCCTTTGGCCGAAACGTTATTATGAAATAAAACAGCGGCAGGACATCAATATTTTGAGTGTGCTATGCTTTTTCTTTGTTTTCATTTTCTGTCAAAGAAATGGCCTGAAGGTCTGTTGTTCACTGTCTTCACCTGCAGGTTTCTTCCTGGCAGCTCACAAGGCTGCGATGCTTTCTTCGCCACAAGATGACTCTGATATCGCCATCCATCCTGAAGAAATATGGCATTCCTTTTGATAGGGTGAGTGAAAATTGCTCGTTACATGATGCATAGTAACAGCTTATTCATTCCACTGGAGAAGTCTGACGTAATGGAATAGCAGTTATTCTTAATAAATGACAGTGATTGGAAAAAATCTGTTTTTCTCAGAAGAGCAAGAAACAAATTTTGATTGACAATCAACATGATTCACTTGAATAATGAGGTGATTGGCTCAGCTTTGACATGGTAATAAACCATTGGCTGAGCTAATAACACGGGTAATGATTTTTTTTTCTGTCACTAAAAATTATGCACCACTTAAATTTCTTGACCTTTCTGTTTATTGTTCTATGAATATTCAGTAAGCTGTAAAAACCCTCACACTGTGCAAAAATGAAGACAATTTGGAGTGCGGGGAAAAGTGAATCAGGCATATAAAGTTATCTGCTGCCATAAGAGAGTTGCCCCCTACTCAGTCTATCTTTTCACTTCCCCTCAGGGTGTCATTATCACAGTGAACATCTCACTTGTTACATACGTACTTCTCCTGATTCATGTGCAAAAATAAAACTTTCTTACCCTCTTGAGAGGAAAAAAAAAAAAGACCTGATATCTGAACCTGTGCCTTAAGGTGAGTAACTTAATCTCTCATTCTCAGCCTCTACCCCAGTTTCTACCCTCACGTCTGTCACCTTGTCTGCCTTGATGAGTCTCTTGATTGCTTCACAATAAAGTTGATAACCACGACAGTGACTATACACTGTTGAAGGTTCAGGGCATGACTTCACTTGTCCTCTTTTGTAAATTTTCTCTAACTAACTGTAAGCTTGTGGGAAGACAGTAAAACAGCAGCAGTGTTCAGATGAAGTAAGCTTGCAAAAAAAAAAGCCATAAAAGTTGACAAAACTATTCTCTTTTCGCTGTGAAGTTGGACTTCTTTATCTATTAAGCCTAATGCAGTGCCCGTCACATGTCCAGAGTAGCATCGTGTGCTATCTCATTTATGTCGAAAAAAGAAAAATTAAAGTTCACAACAAAGGTTTGATCTATGCTGTTTTATGCCTTTTATGGATAAATATACATATATTGCCCCCCCCCTCTTTTGAACAGGTAACCCAGAATGAAGGGGAGTTTATGGTTACCTTTCCTTACGGCTACCACGCTGGCTTCAACCATGGTTTTAACTGTGCTGAGTCTACAAATTTTGCCACCCTGCGGTGGGTGGACTATGGAAAAGTGGCCGCTCTGGTGAGTTAGTTGCGGTGTGAGTTGAGATATAGATAGAGAGATATAGAGATAGATAGATAGAATGTTGAATTTGTCTCAGAATAATCCTGTGCTTTGCTGAAACTGTGCAACAGTTTGCTTTACATATTAATTTCAACTCCATCTGTCCTTAAAAAAAAAACAACACAGATGTGTAAAGCACAGATTTTTCATGGCAGGGCTATTGTCACCATCGCAGTGACTGTGCCCATCCTGCAAAATATTCAGAATGTTCCACTACTTGCTATCTGTTTTGAATTGTTGCTATTTTCAGTGGTGCAGCTTCTGTTGTCGCTCAGAATATTCATGATTGCATAGCCTGGTATACACTGCCTGCTACAGTCTGAGGTGAAGGCATCAGTCGATGTCAGCTGTGTTTTTCCCAAAAATCCTCAACTGATGTTTGCATCTGGTTTATCAATTTAAAACAAACAAACAACAAAAACAAACAAACAAAGGTTTTCACCAGGTAATTTAAACAGTTGATTTGTTTTTAATAGTATTGGCGGTTCCTACGTGCAGAAGGTGATCAAACAGTGGCAAAGGCTTGGCATGATTTAAAACAAAATTCTACAAAAACAAAAAAAAAAAACCAAATATTCTACATATCAAATATCCTCTGGAAAAGGTTGTCAAAGCATTAAATTACATTGAAAATAGAACTATCCCATGGTTTTACAAGACTATCATGTTGAGTATTTTGTTGTTCATTTTGTTCTTCATCTCCTGTTTGTTGTTTTTGTACAATTATGCACTAGGCTGTAATAAAATTTTAATATTTTGAAATTTCCCTTTTTGCTTTTTCTTCCTAACTCCATTTAATTTTCTTGTTCGGCTCCATCCTGTGTGTGTGTGTGTGTGTGTGTGTGTGTGTGTGTGTGTGTGTGTGTGTGTGTGTGTGTGTGTGTGTGTGTGTGTGTGTGTGTGTGTGTGTGTGTGTGTGTGTGTGTGTGTGTGTGTGTGTGTGTGTGTGTGTGTGTGTGTGTGTGTGTGTTGGCCAGTTTGCAGAAGAACAGTCTCCAATCCTTCACTTGCTCATTTTGAGTCTTCCTTCTTCTTTGCTCATGTCCTTTTGTAATTTATGAATCAACAGTTGAGGTTGATTGGGTGCTCATGAGCACCCAATCCAGTGCTCATGGAGGCATCTCTGCTACTTGTCCTGTGATAAATTAATCCCATGAATTCCTCTGCACTTAAGTAGTCGATGTCTTCTCATCCTTTAAGATTAAATATCTGATTTACATTTGTTGGTACAGCAAGTGGTAAATGTTGAAAATGTTTTACTTTTCATGAGAAGTGCCATTGTGATGCCCGGTTGCTTTGCTCACAGCTGAAAGTGGTGAAAGTTTCTGTCACCTCTAATTTTAAACAGTGTAACATCTGGTTTGCTACCTGTTGCTCATAGCCAACATATGAAATCTCTGTAGATTTTATGTCCTCCTCCTGTGAGCACAGTATGCAAGACACCATGTTCAGTTCTGCATTTGCATTTTAATGAGGATGAAATTACTTAAACTGTGAACGCTAACTCATAATCATTAGGTGGAAGGCTGCACTGTTTGCAAAACTCTCATATAATTTATTCCGGTGGACCAATGAATTTTGTCCCTAATAATCAAAATCCATTAAAACAGACAAAATCCCCCCTGTATATAAAACGGCCAAAATCTGTGATTTGTATAAAACTGCGGAAACCTGTTATATGTATGTAACTGATTGGCTACAGTCAGGACGCACCGAACGATCTACAGGGAATTCCCAGCACCAGTTAAGTTTATGTGTTTCCTTGATTTAAATGCCTGACCTTGAATAGCTGCCTGCCTCGTTTAATGAATGGTGTGTCGCCAACTGAACTGTCCCCCCTAAAAATTGGTCTGCCCTGCCTTCACTGCGCATGCGTCATTTCGGACCACAGCAACATCATTTCTGAGCGTCAGCAGCGGAGCACCACTTATCACCTAGTTTCTGCTTAAAACTGCACTGCAGTCATCTATCTCAGCGATAAATGTCTGAAGCTTTTGTATAACAATCATTTCCACATAAATTCAGCATTATTTCACAATAAAAGATGGGGGACCGATGAGAGCCCCACAGCAGCACGTCTTGAGTCTGATGTGCTGCTGCGCCTACGTCATTTCGGAGCGTTGGTCGCGATTCACTGATCATCGCCACATTTCTGCATTTGATCCATAATCGAAATGTAATCGTGTGCATTGCAAAAACTTTTAAAATATGAGGGGAAGGGAATGAGTGAAATCAGAAAAGTGACAAATTGCAGCCCTTTGCGGCCTACATTATTTAGCAGTTGCCTGGGTTCACAACCACACAGAGGGCTCTGATCTGAAGCGGTTTGGTTTGTCACACCCAGGCATATGTGTGAAACTTAACACTATATTAATGTCCAGGCAGCAAGCAGCATTTTGCTAATAATCGCCGGCCCTGAATTAGTTGCTGGGTCTGAGCATGGTTTGAAAAAATAAATGCCTGGGCTTTTAATCAAAGAAATGCAGTACCCACTTTCCCCGAATCAGCGAGTGTCAGTGCTGAACTTCATTTCATACCTCT
Organism: Thalassophryne amazonica; assembly: GCF_902500255.1. Classification (NCBI taxonomy): domain Eukaryota; kingdom Metazoa; phylum Chordata; class Actinopteri; order Batrachoidiformes; family Batrachoididae; genus Thalassophryne; species Thalassophryne amazonica. The sequence continues at coordinate 57,360,889 of NC_047112.1, read as the reverse complement.
GTTACTGGCTACGTCCAGACTGCTTTGTCTGGTATATGGGAGGGGGTTTTTTAATGAAAATATATTGCGATCGGACAGGATGTTTTGTCAGATGTGAGTGAAAATCCATATGGTGTTTATTACATGGAAAACCATGCAGAAGCATTGGGACTTTTGCTTTTATTTCGTGAGTACGAATATCCAGTATATACGATGGCGGTTTCAATGAGTTTTACTGTATAAATAAATGGAAAGGGTATAACTGTAATCTTAAATTTATCATCAAGCCTTTAAAGCAAGTGGAACATTTTTTGTCTTGTAGCTGCTGGTCACCTCAGTCTCTAACCTCTTGTCATTCTAGGCACTTGGCACATCCGTCGTTCATCCCCCAGGTGCCTGTTTTATGTGGCTGCAACACTTGGGCTTCATTAGAAACCCAAGTACTCTTAAGGGCTCAGAACACGTTTTTATTTTTGTGAAGTTCCATGCATCATCACATGAATTTCCCTCTTAATTATGTTTTGACAAACAAAGTAGATCCGCCCCACTTCTTGAGCCTACCAGAAAAATATTTCATAACCCATAAACAGTTTATTAAAATGGGTAATTATACTGAATTTAAAATGGAAAAATGGCCCATGTTTGTATTTTTTTTTTTCTTGGTTCCCACCATGTTGATGTTTTGTTTTCAGTAAAAGTTTCACAACTATAACAGTCACCAGCAGCAGTACTCACTTTCTCTCCTCTGCCCTGCCACTTCTCACTCCCTTCACTCGACACCATATTTTAATGTTTCCCTCTGTCAAGGTGTGTCGATGAGATGTAGTCAGGATATTGTTTTTCTGTGGAGGGCGAGCTGCCGTGTTTCCAGTAATTGAACATAAGACTCTTGGCTCAACTCAGGAAAAATAATCAGACTACGGCACAAAGAAAATGTGAAATGTTATATTTTCATTGCCATCAACTGCCTCTATTTGTTCTCCACATGGTTTCGTCACTCCATTTTCTTTCCTCTATTACAAACCTCTTTCTATAACTTTTTTTATGCTGGAGTTGTCTTTGATAGCACTGGGGATTCACTTAATAGCTCTCTTACCATAATGCCTGCTGAATGGTTATTGACCTGTAATCTCATTGCATTTGTAGATTCATGTTGAGGCCTGAATTGAAATATGGTGGTGATCAAGTAGTTTAATTTTAAATGAAACACATTCTTTTATCCTAATCTACCTTAATGACTCAGTCACTTTAAAAGTTGAGAGAATTTGATTGATTGTGAAGCCACAATATGGGACAAATTGTCAGCATTATCACTGTACTTAGAACACACTACTGTGCACTCAAAAACCTATCTAATGCAGAATTAATGTTGCTCTCTCATTTGGTTGTGGTTGCCAGTTTTGAGTCTGAGTGAAGTCATTATCTTTCTTAACTTAAAAATCAAAGTGGGATATAAATATATGCATTTAGGGCTGAAATGATTCCTCGAATAATTGGAGTAATTTGATTACTAAAATGTTTCGAGGCAAATTTCTCTGCTGCGAGGCTTCGTTTAATTCACTATTATGTGCGCAATACATGCACAGCACGCCGTAACGCGTATGCAAAGCGCGGAATGCAAAATAGAGATGGACGGAGATGAAAACTGTGAGCGTCAGGGAGCTCAAAATAACCCACAGAGAAAACGTCACTGTCGAAAGTGTGGGACCATTATCAATTAAACCAAAAGCAAAACACAGTACAGTGTGTGTACTGCAAAATGGAATTAGCTTTCCATAACATCACTTCTTCCATGCTACAGCACCTGAGCTGACAACGTCCACTGTATGCTCCGTGCCTGCCAAACAGACCCAGTAGATAAAGTTAATGTCACATTCACAAAAGTATTTAATTTAGATTAGTGATTGCAAGTAGGATGGGTATCGTTAAGAATCGATAAATTATTCGTTATTCAGTTGTGCCGGCATTATCTGGTGGTCGGAGATGGCGCTGACCGCTTGTCATGACGAAAACACATTTGTTTTTGTCTTGTGAACGCTCCGCTGAGGAAATGAGATTAGTCTGACTATTTACCCAGATTGACAACAAATGAGTAAAGTAAGTAATTTTATGCACCCTTTTTTTTGCGGCATTTTGTGAATGCAGAAATGCTCTCCCCTGATATTAAATAAATACACCCTTACACTCTGCTGAGGAAACGAGATTAGCTGCCCAATCGGTGGGTCAGAGTCCAACGATTTAGCCAGACTGACAACAAATATGAGTAAAGTAAGTACCTTTGTGCATTTTTTTTTGTGGTATGTGTTCCGACCTCAAAACGCACTATTGTGACATAAACCAAACGTACCCTCTCTTCTTCTGTGGCGTTTAATGGCAGCCGGCTTTCTTATTGTTGCATTGCTGCCACCTTCTGCATCAGTCCATTATAGCAGTACTAAATCCTCTCGTCCAGTGTCTTTCAAGTATTTAAAAGGCCAACAGTTCCCCCTCCCACTTTAATTTAATCTTTATTTAACCAGGTTAGTCCCATTGAGATCAAGATCTCTTTTGCAAGGGAGAACTGGACAATGATAAAGTTTCTAATTCACCTAACCTGCTAGTCCTATGTCTAAAATACTTTGAACAGAAACTTCTTTCAGGCCTAATATGGCAATATGTTTTAAGTTTTTTTTTTTTTTTTTGTAAACTTTTTTTGTCATCTTGAAAATTGATCCAGAATATGCCAATGCCACTTAAATGGACTCCCTTTCTTTCTTTAAAGAAGCACCTACCAGTTAAATTATGCCACCAATGTCTGCCAATAAAAGTTTATTTTTTTATGGGAAGTTGAATTGGTTGTTCATTAAATGGACTTATCATTTTCTCTGTCAGCTATAGCTGTTAAATTAAGCTTAAGTAAATTAATCAAATTAAATACATTTTTTATCCGAATACTTGATTAATCGATAGAATAATCAATAGCTGCAGCCCTATATGCATTTGTTGTTGTAACTAAATCAACTTAAAATCTACTGGTGTTAATACTTTCTAAATGTCAGATTACGAGCCTAGTGGCATGAAACTAACAAAACTGACTGTCTTCACGGTCGTCCAGGACATCTATGTAAAGGCTTACTGGCATAACGGTGTCCTGCATAGAGAATGAAGCGGGGTGCTACCTTCTGTGTGTTGTAATCAGAGCTTTTCTCCACCTTGTTTTAAGTGCCACACTGTAGGGATGTGAATCGTTCAACAACTCACGATTCAATTCGATTCCGATTCTTGGGGTGACGATTCGATTCAGAATCGATTTTCGATTCAAAGAGCTCTGAGAAATAGTTATATTATTTAAAAATGTTTGTTTAAGAAAATGCAGCTTTACAAGGTTAATCAAGTGATTCTAGATGTAAATTTATTCATCTGCTTTGCTCGTTCAGTTTAGCGACGTGCTGGTCAGTAGTCGGCAGCGACCGCTGCTCCCCTCTTTTAGCTGCGGGTGATGACGTAGCATGTGGGCTTGCTGATTTGAAGTGTTTCCGAAGTACATGACTTTCATTTTGCAGATTTTGCACACTGCATAAGTCATGTCAAGCTCCTTCTTACGCAGCAAATAATAAAATCCAAAATGCGCCCAAACATTTGCCTTCAGCAAAGACGGTGCTGGCTGAATTAGCTCTTCATCCGTCATGCTAAGCTACAGCCACTGAACTCTGCAGCTCACGAGTGTTTGAAGCACGCCGGCCCCCTCCCCCTCGTGGGGACGCTGTAGTACGGAAGCCGTTGCCTGACAAACAGTACACGCAGCGAGTAAGTAAGAAAATGTTTTAAAAAATGCTTTTTAAAAATCGATTCTTGGACATTTTGGATTGATTCAGAATCGTAATAAATAAGAATTGCGATTCGGACGTGAATCGATTTTTTTTTTTTTTTTTTTCCGACACCCCTACCACACTGATTGTATGTGCATATTTAGTGCAAGAACCTACCAAGAACATAGTCAAGACTAGATTAAACAAAGGTCAGATGGAGAGGTTTTTCAAGCTTCAAAAGTGCTCTAACTGGTGTTTCTTGATGCAGCAGAGGTAAGGTTGGGGATAAATGGTGATGTTTTGATTTGAGATGCTGGTGCAACACCTTGTGATAGTGAATAGTTTATAGTGCCTTAAAGTTGGACACTAATGTATACAATCCAGTTAAGATGTCTTTCCTATGAGTGAGTTCTCACATTAAGTATAGACTCAGTGACACAAGTTTGGTAGACTGCATTCTACAGTTTACTGCTACTTATAAAAAGTGTCATGTAGACTTGAGTGTAGCTTTGAGTGTCCATAATGCTTCAGAAACGCCTTTCCATTAGGATCCAATGTCACGGTGTATTAAAAGCTCAGCGTTTGCCTATCACACCTGCTCTCCATGTGGACATGCGGAGTGATCATCCCCTTGTGGCAGATTATCCTCTAAAAATTACCTTAATGGTTTTGGTGTTAATGCTAATTGTGTTGCAGGAACTTTGTTTTTGGTTACTGTGGGTACAGGTTTTGTTTCTAGCACTCCTTGCAGCCTTCCCATGCTCTAACATCCAGTGTTTGTGTTTCTTCTCTCTGCTGTCCTGTTTCCAGTGTTCCTGCCGTAAGGACATGGTGAAGATATCCATGGATGTGTTTGTACGTTGTCTGCAACCAGAGCGGTATGAGTTGTGGAAACAGGGAAAGGACACCACAGTGGTGGACCATCTCAAGCCCACTGAGCTTACCAGCCCAGAACTGGAGCGCTGGAAAGAGCACCGTGTCACCTATCGAGCCAACCTCCTGCGGAGGTGAGAGCTCATCCTACGTTGTCTCACTCTGGGTGAACTTTTGTGTCTGTGTTTATAATTTGCTGACCCAAAAGTATGAAATCTCTTTGTGCGTTCTTGTATAAAATTTGATATTAACGTGACTTCACCACCCAGGGCCATGCAGAAGATGAAGCAGTATCGCCGTCTGAAGACTGAAGAGATGAAGGTACTGTCAGAGGAGGGAATTGAGCTGAATGCTGCTGAGTACCAGCTTCAGGTGGAAGAGCGTGAATCCCAGCGAAGGCGGGAGAGAGAAGAGCGTTTAGCCAGAGAGGCTATGATGACCCTGGAGGCCATGGAGCATGAGGAGCAGCAGGCTGCTGAGGCTGCTGCTGCTGCTAAAGTTGCAGTTTTAGGAGGTGAGCAGAATGAGCAGTTGGGGATGATTTACAAATCAACAGACATCCTCAGTCGTGACACCACAATGAACAAAGGTTACCTGAATGAATTGATGATAATAAAAATGTTAGTGATATGCTGCAGTCACCAGAGCTCAACCCTTTGGAACACTCATGATAGATTTTGGAAGAAAGTTTTAAACGGTCCCACAACCTGTTCTTGGATAAGATGGTGAGTGTGAGTGAGTGAGTGTTTGTGTTTTAAGTGGTTCTTTCCACTGTTAATATTAAAATCCAAAGAGGATGGAAGTATGCAGTTCCAGTCCTCAAGTACAGCTGTAGGACTTATTCCAAGATACACAGACACTGATAAAGACCAATAATGTTGTGATGTGTAGCAGTTTTGGGCTTTTTGATGAACCATAAGTCATTATGAAATGAGTAATGGAAATGTGGGCAGCACGGTGGATTAGTGGTTAGCACTGTTGCCTCAGAGCAAGAAGGTCATAGGATTGATTCCCACCTGTGGCCTCTTGGTGTGGAGTTCTTGCATGTTCTCTCTGTGTTTGCGTGGTTTCCCTCCAGGTGTTCCGGCTTCCTACCACATCCAAAGATATGCAGGTTAGGTGGATTGGAAACTTTAAATTGTCCGTCGGTGTGTGTGTGGGTGTGAATGTATTTGTCTATATGTGGCCATGCGACAGACTGGCGTCGTGTCCAGGGTGTACCACGCACCATGCCCAATGATTGCTGGAATAGGCTCCAGTCTCTGTGGCCCTTAATTGGAGTAAGCAGTTGAAGATGAGTGAGTGTAATGGCAGTCTGTTAATTACAGAATGCATTGCAAATCCTCCCAAGCCTCTAATTAAACAAATCCCTTTACAACTGTTGCATCTAATGCCACAGATTCTGGATTTAAAAAAGATTTAATTGACATGAAAATAAGTGGATTTAATGTCTAATGTGCAAGACTCAGATTAAATGATAATATAATCAAGAATTTAGGGCCATTAGTGTGGTTTATAATTTAAGTACAACCTTGTTTTGATTTTTAAAATGCAATAGCGACACTCAAATGTTTGATAAAATTTCACATAATATAATATAGTGTAAGCATAAAGCATTTTGTCTTGAAGTTAAAAATTTTTGATGAAAGGAAGCCGTTCAAATACCGATATTTTTGATATTTTCTGCAGTATAAGTTGCACCTGTTCAAAAAATGTGTTTTGAAGAGGGGAAAAATATGTATACAAGTCACACCAGAGTATAAGTCACACACTTTGGTCTAGTATCAGCTATTTAATTTCAGATTTTTGTTGCAAGTCACAGAGTATACGTTGCAGGACCTATAACACTAGTTAAAACTACATCATATACTCTGGAAAATATGGTTATCTGAAATATGTAATCTGTATTTGCTAGGATGACTCTTTGGCACAACAGCACAAAAAGGTAAAACATGTCAAGATTGCTTTGCGAAGAAAAAACCTTACCCAAATTTGACAACAATAATCATACTATCAATATAGTTTGTAAAGCCCAGTTTTGATGGAACATTTCAAATTATTTCCGTTAATTACTTAGCCATTGAGCCGCTTTCTGAACCTTTCCTCCCTTTCCTTTCTGTTTACCAGCACAAGATCCTGAAGCTGAATTACAGGACTTAACAGAAGACATGGACACAAAGAAGCAGAAAAAGCAAAAGAAAAGTGTAAATTTCCAGCATCCCATGACTGGTTTTGAGGAAGCATTTGAACAATTTGCAACATCCATCAGCAGCAGTTCAAAGGCTGTTTCAGATGGTTCAAAAACCTCAAGTGAGAGTGACGTTACAGCAGATGTCAAAATGGATGTGAATCCTGCCCAGGTAAGATCCTTTAGGACCTCAGTGCTGATGAGTTTTGTCCAGTGAATTTTTGCAATGACTGGCAAAATGTTTGTCCTGCCACTGTGTGTGTGTGTGTGTGTGTGTGTGTGTGTGTGTGTGTGTGTGTGTGTGTGTGTGTGTGTGTGTGTGTGTGTGTGTGTGTGTGTGTGTGTGTGTGTGTGTGTGTGTGTGTGTGTGTGTGTGTGTGTGTGTGTGTGTGTGGCGGAAGGGGGTGGTGGTGGAGAGTTTTCAGTGTAGTAACTCATTGACAACATAAACTGAAGAAAAATATAAACGCAACACTTGTTTTTGGTCCCATTTTTCATGAGCTGAACTCAAAGATCTAACACATTTTCTATATACACAAAAGACCCATTTCTCTCATATTGTTCACAATTGTGTCTCAAACGGTTAGTGAGCACTTCTCCTTAGACAGCATGATTATTGAACAGGTGTGCCTTAGGCTGGCCACAATAAAAGGCTACTCTGGAATGTTCAGTTTTATCACACAGCACAATGCCATAGATGTTGCACATTTTGAGGGAGTGTGCAATTGGCATGCTGACTGCAGGAATGTCCACCAGAGCTGTTGCCTGTGAAGTGAATGTTCTTTTGTCTAGCCATAAGCCATCTCCATAGGCGCTTCAGAGAATTTCTCAGTGCATCCAACCTGCCTCACAACCGCAGATAGCATGTAACCACACCAGCCCAGGACCTCCACATCCAGCATGTTCACCTCTAAGATTGTCTGAGACCAGCCACCCGGACAGCTGCTGCAACAATCGGTTTACAGAACCAAATCATGTTTGCACAAATTGTCAGAAACCGTCTCAGGGAAGCTCATCTGCATGCTTGTCATCCTCATTGGGGTCTCGACCTGACTGCAGTTGATCTTTGTCATAACAGACTTGAGTGGGCAAATGCACACATTCGATGGCATCTGGCTGCTCATTAATTCTATGCGAAGGAGATGTGTTGCACTGCGTGAGACAAATGGTGGGTGGTCACACCAGATACTGACTGGCCCCCCCCCAAGTGAAACTGCACATTTCAAAACTGCCAGCTGCAGTAATCATGCTGTCTAATCAGCATCTTGATATGCCACACCTGTGAGGTAGGATGGCTTATCTCGGCAAAGAAGTGCTCACTAACAGATTTAGACAGATTTGTGAACAATATTTCCAAGAAAAGTGCTGTGCGTTTTTTAAGTGTAAGTTGAACAGTTGTAACTCCTGTGGAGTAGATAAGCCAATTATATTTCAGTTCCACATATTTTCATATTAATGAATAGAAAATAATACTTCTTATACTTCAACATATTGCAGTTCATCTGTTGCAAATAAAAAAAAAAAACGCTTGTGGTGATATTTGTTTTTTTGGTTTTGAAAGGGTAGCATGTTTAACTTTTGTGCTTATTTTGATTTTAATTAGGCATACTACTCTAAGGTGAAGATGCCAACCGAAGTTAAAAAGAGTCGCCGTCACCCCCCTCAGCAAGCCTCCCATGCAATCGCCTCTGTCTATTGTTAAGCAAGATCCAGCCGCTGAGACAGGTGTGTGGTTGTAAATCTGTCATTTCTTCCTCCAACCATTCATTGCCATTGACTATTGATTGACCAGGTGATGGTTGTGTACTTTGTGGCCAAACAGATGCTGGACATGGTGGAGTGTAACTAACTATATTCATTAATGAATTTAAATTTTTTAATGTTAATTGAATGCATTTTGGTTGTAAAGTTGAGATTAAAACTTGATATGTCCATAAACAGCAGTCTAAATTCCAAAGGTATTTAGTTAACAGCGATGTAAACTAAATGCAGTAAATCTTCATATTTCAGAAACTGGACACCATTTTTGTCTTGATTAGTGAGCTGAGGAAAACAAACTGAGAAACAAATATCCCAGTACAGATGTTAAAATCTACACCGCTAGACTTCACCA